>NW_026054771.1:2642844-3303556 GCF_022836535.1 Colletotrichum spaethianum | reverse complement strand
AGAGAGATACCTAACCCTAACCCTAACCCTAACCCTAACCCTAACCCTAACCCTAACCCTAACCCTAACCCTAACCCTAACCCTAACCCTAACCCTAACCCTAACCCTAACCCTAACCCTAACCCTAACCCTAACCCTAACCCTGTAGGTCGGGTAAATCGGAGAACTCCATACGAACTGGGTCGTGACAGATCTTCAGTATGGTCAGCAGTGGCATCATGAATGGGGATAACTGTGGTTGTACTGCTTAGAGTGATCTGCTGGGCCTGCAGGAGATCTATATAAACGAGTGGCATCTATCCCTTGTAGGGCAATCCTGGTCCGACTATGCCTTTTGGCGAGTATTGAATGTACCGGGTCGGTTTTACTAAAGCGAGGGTACCATAAATACATTCCTGCACGAGGCCGGTTACGCGTCGGACGTCGTTACACGCAGAGTAACTTCTGTATGGCAACAGTGACGAAGACATAAGTATGAGCTCTGCAGGCTCTTCTTGTTGTTTGCGAAAGAACATGGCGAGAGCACGTAACAGATCAGGAGTCGCAGATATGAATGGCGTAGGGATTCGATTATCTTAAAAAAACGTGGTTCTTGATGAGTGCGCTTATTAAGGAGATTGAAAGATTCTCCAATGCTGGGGCTGGGTACATTCGCGAATGGTGGATGCTACCCAACTCTTTTGACGAATTTGACCAAGTTACTCTGTAAACAATCCGGTCTTTGAATGAGTTTGTCCTCGCTATCTGGTGGCTAGTGGGATATCTCAGTCAGATAGTCGGCTTATGCATGAATTTGAACTCACAGCGTTCTTATAATTGCCTCTAATGCCAGCAAAGTCGACTTGGCTATGTTGCGTCTCGTCATCTAAACACAGATCTCCGAACGCGTCGATAAGAAGTAAACTATCGCTTCTGCGTCTCTGTGGCAGATCTGGACAAGACATTGCGTTGAAACAAGCTCTGCCGCCAGAAGTTGACAGGATAACAGCAGTACCGAGCATGAGCAGAAGGGGTGGCCAATTTTGTAACAGCACAACTCCCTCAGCCAGATGGTTGTACGTCACAAGGGCATATAAGCAGTGTTGACAGCAGGGCTTGCACGCGTGCAAGCACTGACGGATCTTTTGGGTCAATTGGGTCAATTGGTTAGGCCGTAGAGTCAAAGGGTCCTTGCGACCGACGTCACTGTCAGCGTCTGTTACAAAAATACACCTTTTTAACAATATATAACTTACTATAACTTTAGCTTTAGCCTTCTAGATAGCTACTACCTTAGCTTATATAACAGTTATATACCTTTTTAGACTTAGCGTGTCCATTAATAATACAGAATAGGCTATTAATAACTGGAAGAATGACCTGTGTTTAAATGAAAAAGGGTTTTAGAATAGAGCTAAAGTCACTTACTACAGTTAACAAGTTGTATCGCTTTGTTATAGTAATCCTTATCTTATACCTTTTATAATAAGCCTTAGTAATAGTTATGTTATATGCTCTACGCTAGAAATGAAAGGCTAGTATGATTGCGATAAATGTAATTAAGGACTTTTGTTAGAATGTAGTGATTATTATATTAACGTACACGCATAGCGAGTCGCCCATCATAGCAAGTCACTTACCTTCCTCTACCCTTCTACCCTTTTTATAAGTTAATTAAACTACACTAAGAATTAAGAAGTAAAATTCTTATAATTCTTATATATAAATCTCTTTATAACTTTATAACTAAAAGTCCTATAAATATATAGTTATTTTTTCTAGATTCTTCTTGAAAAATAACCTATAAAAGTATATATTACTATATATAACTATACTAATACAAACTACTGTAAACTAATGCAGTCTACTGCATATAAACGCATATACTTCTAAGCATTACATATGTCGGCGCTTATGCTTATCTACAGGCATATACGGGCATATATATACATATACAAGAAACTATAAGTACCTCTCGGCGCTTAGATATACGCTTAGATATACACTTAGATACTATACGTATCTAAGGGACTTTCTATATAACTAAGAGATATCCCCTCTACTTAGACAGTTTTTAAGAACAATGAAGTATAACGATACCTTAACGTTTAATATATATATACCTTTTCTGTCTACCTTTATTCTTCTCTACTTTTCCTTGTAACTATTATAAATAACCCCTGTTATTCTTACTACTACAATATACAAAATCAATTAAAACTACTTATTACCCTTTTTTTTATTATTATCCTAAACTACTTTATAGGTTTATATATTATATCTAGACTTTCTATAATTACTATATTATTATACACATAGTTTAACACCTTTTATATAACCCTTCTTCTAAGGGTTATTCTCTCCTTTAGTATTAACACCACCTTTTTCTACTTATAGTACCTCTACTTCAGTAGTATTAAGTAACCCTCTAAGATATAGTTAGGTCTTGTTTGTTTTCTAGTACTTACTTAATACCTTTATTTTTATATAAAGCTTATAGTTCTTAGCCTTAATAATAATAAGCTTATAAGTTAACTTATTAATACTTTTAGCTTAAAAGTTAATTACTTTATATATTAGTATTAATAAGTTACTTTAATATACTTAGATCTTCTTTTTAAGGGAAATAGTACTTTATATACCTTTTAGTACTATAATTAGTGTTTTTATATCCTAGGAGCCTTAGCTATTTAGCTATAAGGTTAAAAGTATTAGTGTTTTTAGCTTAAAATTTAACTAAGAAATAACTACTTTAGGGTTAAAAGGTATAAGGCCTACTTATCTAAAACTAGCTTATATATTATTTTTATTTATTAAAGTAAAAAATATTACTTTAAAAGTAAAAAGAAAGTTATTTTTAGTAATATATAAAATCTATATTTATATTATTTTCTTAATTTTTTTATTATATAAGTACTTTAATAAGCTAAAGTACTTAATATTAAAAGGCTAAAGCTTATTTAATAAATAAGGAAATATATAAAAAGTAATAATACTTTATTTCTTATAGTATTTATTAAGGTTAATTAATTTATAGCTATTATAACTATTAAGGATTAAAAAGTAATAAGAGCCTTTTATATAAGTCCTTATATATTAATTAAAGTACTATAGCTAATCTAGGCTAATATTATTTATTATTGATTTATTTTTATTTAAATAAATACACTATATAACTAAGAATTAGCTATTAATATACTAAGAAAAAAGGTAATATTTGCTTTTTATAATAACGTATAAAGGTATTACTTAGCTATTTATATATATACTTTAAATAATAGAAACCTATTTTTAATTACTAGGCTACTTTATATAAGGCCTTTTTTTATAGTTAAATGTTATAATAATATTTATATATAATAGTATTTTTATTAAGAACTTAATCTTATTAAAATTATAAATATTATTATTAAATATTTTATACTTTATAATTATATTTTATATAAATATAAATTAGCTTTATATAATTATTAAATCTTTAGCTAAGGCCTTTTAATAGTTAATTTAATATTAAAATCATATTTTTAATTTAAAAACACGTTATATAAAGTTCTTTGCTTATTAAGGTCTTACATACGTCTTATTATATACGTTTAGGAGTTAGTTAGCTATTTCTTATATATCTTCTTATTATAAAAAAAACCTTTAATTAATTAGGTTAATAACTCATCTAAGAATCACCTCCTCTTTAATTATAGTTATCTTTATTAAACTTAGTTGTCTTTTGCCTTATATAACGCGTCTAGTGCGTTAGTTATATAGCGTTATTTAAGGGACCTTAAAGGTAAAAGTAGTTATTTATATAGACATTTTTAGGTCTTTTTTAAAAGCCTAAATATCAAGGGTAATACGACTTTTAATTAAGGTGGATTGTATGTTTATACGTAAAGGAAACTTAGTGTAAAGGTAAAAAAAATAGAAAGTAGAAATAGTAGGCGACTCACTATGATGGGCGACTCGCTATGCGTGTACGTTAGTGCCAACTACATAAAACGTATATATATAACGAGCGATACACCTAAATGTGATTTAGAATAACTATATATAAGCATTAAACTATTAGCTGACTTCCGTTTACATATAAATGCAAGTCCCTAGAATTTTCTAACTCCTAACCCAACATAATGTAGTTATATAATAGTATTAGGGGAGAGGATCGAGCGAATAACGTAGTGCCTAGACTAGACAGAGACCTTCTCATAATTAGTGCTTCAGAAATCAACTTTGTGTTCATCCCACTTTCAGCCTACTTAAGTGATTACCTAGTGGCTAATTAATTATCTAAGTCTTAACAGTACGACTAGTCATCATACATTTCAGCACTAGTATCACCTGCTCAGCGACCCTACTTATTATCCACAGCGTCAGACCTCAGCTACTATAAGTATAATCACCACTGTCAGGAAGTTGACCGTAACACGTAGTCTCATTAACATGCGGAGGCAGGTTGAGGAGCAGCCCAAGACTTTGCCGGGCATCCGAATAATTGACTTTTCCATTGAGCACAGCCACCTTGGCTCGGAGGCGTGATACCCATGGTGACTTGGATTGTACATTCAGCAGGCGTCCAATCCCAGGCTTGTCCGCTCATGAACTCAAGATACTGAGTATGCCATCCCTTCGAACTCCAGCTATAGAGACTTATCTTTTTAAGTATATTGGCTAAGATCACAAGGACTTACTCTCCGAAACAACAATACTCCTCAGCACGCTTCGTCCTGCCTTTATGCTCCCTGGTATGGTCCAAGCTGTCAGGCATTGGGGTTGCGTTGCGTATCTTAACAGCAAGTAGTAGAAAAGATGGGAGAAGAATGTATATCGCATTGTAACGGTTGTTTTGAAGAGAAATTTAAATTTGTAAATTTTGAATTCTCGATATTTATAGTTGATAGTGACAAATGATTGCTTTATAATAGCAGGAGAAATGTACATACTAAGAATATAGCAGAATATGTTACTTAGACAGATAAAAGCTTATAATATTAGTAGGTACTACCTTTCTAAGAGATAATCCGGCATTTCTTACCCGATTATATTAAAGTTATAGAGTATAAAGTATTAGGTGTAAATCTTAAATAATAAATCCATCGTATTCAATGACTTAATAGACACTCTTATGGAAAGGTCTTTGTGTAAAGCAATAGGCTAACGGGGTCGTTAAGGCGCAATCCGATGCCGCTAGGGCCATAGACGCCCGCTAATCTATTCAGAGTTTGATTGTAACATCGGGTGGAGCTATGTATGAAAGCATTCTGATTATTTGTGGCACAGCAATTTCCATCGGTCTCCGCGGAGTTTAAACTTTTGCAAAAACCCATCTCAAGCCAATAAATACACAAAAACATTTTCATATAAATATAGCACTTCTTCATCATCCTAAGTATCTTACAAACTAGCTAATTGTCTTTATCTAAGTTCACTTCTACGAAAAATAAGTAAAACTTCCTTGAGTAGACTAGCACAGCATGTTTTATGTCATCATTACTAATTTTGCGTTAGATATGCCGTTTAGAAACGTCTGGGTTCCCGTTATTATCACTGCTGTCTGCGGTATCACATGCGCTGCAGTCGACCCGGTCCCCTGCCCCGTACTTAGCGCTGGCCGTGGTAACAGCCCTTTGCCATGTGCATCCTATCAGGTTCCAACGCAACTTGGTCAAACCAAAGAGATTGAGAACATTATCCGCGTGACGATGGATAATATGGATTCGCCTACGTACCTTTTTCAAAACCTCGCGAACTATCCTATCAATTATGAAGTTCAATTCTGGAGCCCTATTGGAAGCAATTACTGGGCTGCAGTCAGGTTGCCAGCTGGAGAAACTTGTACTCAGGGATTTCCAGGACACCTGGAGAATATTAAGCTCACATGTTAAGACATAGGAGTATGTGTTCTATATATAGCTGACGTATTCCCGGGCAAACTGTAACAGAACGCTGCCAGTGACGCTCTGTGGCAAGGACTTTCAGACTCCGCGACCATGACCAATTGACCCAAAAGACCCAAAAGATCCGTCAGTTCTTGCACGCGTACAAGCCCTGCTGTCAACACTACTTATATGCCCTTGTGACGTACAACCATCTGGCTAAGGGAGTTGTGCTATTACACAAACAGTCCACGCAACCACAATTAACTTACATGATGAGGTTACGCAATGCACCTTTGAGACGTAGATTTGAAGATTAAAGAAACTATTATCCAAATCCTATATAGATAAACTCACAAGTTACGCCGAGATAATAGCTACAACCAAAAACTCAAGATTGAAGAAAATGTAAAGAATGTTATGTTTTACAGAGGCAGCCTAGGCGTTATCCCCTGACAATTGGGACCTAATTAAAGGCCGATTTGGCGGGGGGCGCTCGGACCAGGCAGGGATTTTTGGGACAGGATTGTCTAGGATAAGGCTGTTATAGCGATTAGTTAGTTTTGAAAAAATACCCCCAGGGTTCCTAACCTTATCCTTATAAGCACGATAAGCTATAGTTTTACTTGTTAAAAGACTCTATGCTTACAAACACGACAAGCTATAGTTGTTAGATAGAAGATATCGATTCGATGCAATACACCTGGGGTTCATTGATCAAAGAGTGGTTGTTGTGCTTGATCAAGGGATTCTCCCTATCCCGGTTGAAGCGGGGTTCTGTCTTGTATCTACCCGTTCTTCTCGGTTTTTGCATATTACATAAATGCAGATACGCAAGTTTCGACCGCATTTATCCGGACACAGGTGACAATCTAACAATAGTATTACTTATTAAAAGACCTTATAACTAAAAAAAGTAAAGATACTAAAGATAAGGGTAGTTAGTGCTGAACAGGAGATAATGATGCAGGTGCATCATTACCGAAGCTTTTGCTTTGTGCCCCAGTGGTTGCCCTGACTGCTCGTAACACTCGGTCTAAGTGCGTGTAAATGATGACTCAGGTTTCATTTCGGTGAAATCCCTGACATCATTGCTGTAAGCAGTACATCATTTGAGTTATGCAGGACTATGGCTGCAACCAGTGTAACCTGCTGGGTTAGGCCTGACAATATTTATTGGCTTTGGACAACCTCCTACGCTGGTCATATCCACCCATACGTGCTCTTTCGCGCAGGCCATCTACATGGCCCTATCATTTAATAACGTCCACCGATATTGATAAACCCCGACCCTTCCTACCAATGCTTATCTTGATCTTATTACACAAATAGCTGTTTTCCGCCCTCTAACCGTGCAACTCCAGCTGGGCACTGGAGAAACTTGATGCGACCTCGTAAGATTGTTTGGTTGTAGGCGCTGCCGGGTTTAGGAAGCCAATAGTGCTTACACGTTAGGCACAAGGCACAACAATGGTCGTCCAAGCCGGGATAGAGTCCTTGTTGTGGATTACGGTTGGGTTTAACGCGACCAGATGCTCAGAGGTAGTATGGAAGTCCGCTGCGATAGAGTCCAGTTCGTCACCCTCAATAATCCAGTACCAACCCATGCCCCGGTGCTTAGGGTCATGTCGGCAACCACGAGTGGCCTCAGAAACACCGACAAGGGCTACAAGAGCCAAGATAGCGAATGATTGCATTATAAAAGAATTTGTAATTGCTGAGGATATGGAATTGGCAACTCGGAAAGCAACAAATTGCAGTTGATGATTAAAACGATTGAATGTAACAGAGCAGTTACTCTACTCCAAGCGTGGGAGAACCAGGTATTTAAGCTATGTCGGTATTTGATCGTCACTCGTACTGCGTTCGTCTATACGAATACGACTGGATCAAATGTTGTGCTACTCATGTACTTGTATAATCCGATCACGATTTGCGCTGCAATACGAACATTTAATTAATTTAAGTTTACAGGAGATTTATACAGGATTGTTTTCGGCTGCTTCAGCATAGTAGAGGTGGATGTCTGATTGGATATTGAGCATGGACTCCCCGGGTGTAACGGCCCAAGGCGAATTTATTTGCAACTGGCTATGGTGACTACTACGAGTATCCCCAGACGATGACTGACTGAGTTTATTACGCCCTGGCTAAGCCATAAAGGGCTCTAACGTCTATATATCTTACATGCTTCCCTTGTTGAGTTTTTACCCTAGTCTCAAAATAAGCCCTGTGTATGAAATCCACTTCCGTCTGCGTCATCTTTGATTATGCCTTCTGATGATTGCACTTTCTTGTGAGGTTAGTAGCAGGCCATCTTGGAGCACTTCCTCCAAGTGTTCAGGTCCCTATCTTCGGCGGCTGAAGCAAGCCCTGCTGTCGGTAATACGAGGGTGTGTATAGGGTTAGTTAGTGGTTAGTGTTAGTGCTATGATATTGTGCTATTATTGTCTTATGTTTAGGTAATCTGTATATCGAGTCGTCCCGTTGCTATAGTAAACTTCACTGTTTCCCTTATGACGTCCACGCATAGCAACCAGTCGTCAGGGTCTAATGTGGCCTTTCCGCCTAAGTAAAATGACAGGTTACCTCTGTGCGTATCAGTCTGTTGGATTATTAGTGCGCGTTATGTCGTCTATTAGGTGCAACAGAAGAGAAAATGCTTAACCGTCTCTATTGCTTGTCTGCATACATATTGATCTGAGGCGGCTGCCCTGATCTGGTACAGGTACCAGTTAAGCCTTGCCATCCCTGTCCACAACTAGGCCAGCGTGCTGGCCTGCTTCCATGAAAATGAATCGCATAGTTGCTGTGTGTGTTTTCTTGGCAGAGCCGAGTCGACTCTCTTTGAGAACTTTCTGACCCACTCTGGTATTCCGGGGTTCGTCTCCTGTACCCTCTGTAACGCGTTCCTAAGCGTGGTTGAGAAAGCTCTGGCTGGCTTTGTCGGAACATTAGCTGTCCGGCCGCCGGCCAGATGACTCGTGTGCCCGGAAGGCTACATACCGGCCTCTGACGGCCGTGGCAATAGCCTCCCTTTTTATTCCACACACTAAGCAATATCATCAGTAGACCAATATAACGAGTCTTCGTTACTTCACACCGCCGTATATACGGATACCTGGTATAGTTACCAACAGGCTTCTTCCTAGGTGTTTTCCCTTGTTAGGTACTCTCTTTTGCCGCTACCTTGGCCTCCTTGACGAGCTTCGACTTTACCCCAGCTGGGAGCCAGAATAGTGACACTCTGTTGCCTCTGTTTTGTAGGACACTGATAGCCTCGTACATACGACGGATCTCTTGCTGGCCTGATTGCTGTCGGGGTCTGCTTACTGCTAGCACGGCGGCTTTGCTGCTAAGCTATCGCGACCTTTGCGGCCTAGCCTGTCTTAGTCGCTGCGCTTGCCTTGTCTCCATCGTCTTCAACCACCGTCTGCACTCGGTTTTCCCATGGTGACAGCGAAAACGCATTGATGGTCTCCAGTCTGTCCAGGGGTAAGTCACAGTAGGCTATAGCTATTATTTAGAAAGGCAAGATATGCCTCTTAAAGGTATTAACTCTAATATATCATAGTAAATAATTATTTAGTAATATCTAGAGATATACCTAGAATTTAATAGCTTTTCTTTTAAATTATTCTTAGGCTAATTATATATTTACTTTTATTTTAATAATTACTATAGCTACTAAGTTAAAAGTTCTTAGAACTACTTAAGCCCTAATCCTTTATACCTTATTAATAACCTTTATCTAAGCTATATTATATATATATATCTAAACAATTAATACATAGTCTATTATAAAGGCTACTATTACTATAAAAAGCTATTTTACTATTAATAGTAATAAGCCCTTAAGTTATTTAAGCTTTAATATAGCTTTAAGGCCCTTTAATACTACTTTTATTATATATTACTTAAAGTAAAGCTTAGTGTTTATAATTATACCTAAAATCTTTACTTAGTCTTTAGGCTAAATAATATTTCCCTTAATACTAAAAAAGAACTAGTCCTTTAGTTAACGCTAGTTTTATATAAAGTATATAATAGTTATCTTATTTATCTTAAAGGTTACTCTGCTTTATTATTCTTAGTTAAGGGCTTAGTTAATAATAGCCTAGACCCTTTGTTAGTTTACCTCTTATGACAGTCTAGTAACCTATACTATATAGTTATCTATAAATACTAGTACACCTCTATTTTTGTTAATTTGGTACTAGACCAAGTTGGCGTTAAAGAACAGAATCAGAATAGGGGACAGTAGTAAACCCTGAGGTAAGCCTGCTTAGGGCAGAGAGTAAACCTCTGAGTCCTAGCTGTTAACCTGAATGCTTACAGAACCAGCGCCTGCTCTGCCGATTACTGCTTCCAAGCCCTAAAGTAACTTGTGGGCAGGAGCCCGTATGTTTCGACAGCGTGTAATATCCTCTTAACTATTACCGATTCTAGTATTTTCTTTAGTATTAATAATAGCAAGATTAATTACTAGGCCTTTGTAATAATATAGTTGTCCTTATTTGGTTTCTTTAGCGGAATAATCTTTGTATGTCTCTACTGCTTAAGTAGTTCTCCCTTGTTCATTAAGGCTTAGAACAGAGTAAGAACCTAATGCTTTACTATAAGCTATGTCTACTTCTATATAGCTACTAGTAACCCGTCTTCTCTAAGTACCTTCCACGATTTTACTATAAATAGCGGTCTCTCTACTTCTTTTAATATAATCTTAGAAAAAAGCATAAGCAGTTATTATAAATACTGCCCTTTATTATTAATCTTATTTAGAAATAAAAAGAAAAACGTAGTTAATAGTTCTTTTATTTATTCCTTAGTCTCTTTTATCTTTAAACTATTTACTTTAATAAGTAAAGAGATCTTATTAAATAAAATATTTTTATTAGTACTTAGATACTTAGTTACCTTTTAAATATTTATATTATTAGCTAAAAACTTATATTAATAGTTCTTTTTCTATTATTAAATTACGTTATAGTACTACTTTGCTACTACTTATATTTACTCCTTAAGATCTGGTAGACAGTGGCTAGCCTGTCTCTCTGCCCTCACTCAGTTCCTCCAGAATATATAGATCTGGTGTAGCTGAGTAAGGTCCTTTGTTTATTACCTCTTTATATACCTAGACGGCTTAGCTATAAGCGTTAACGCCTCTACTACTTCTACTACTACTAACATAAGCCTGTCTATCTACTGCTATATAGTACCTCTTAAAAGAGTATATTATAGTGTAGTTTTAATCTTAGTATTAATTGCTTTTTATAAAGCGTTCTTAAATAAAAGTTAAGCCTTATTGTTAATTTTTAACGTTATAGTTTTAAATATTATTTTAATTACTTAATAGTTTAAGCTATAGTTCGTTTTATATACTGTGTGTTATATTATTATTTGTATTAACTCCTTTAACGCAATAGATAGATTAATAGTTATTACTGCATTATTTTTCTACCATGTCTTTATCCCTCTTAGTAAAAGGCTACTAAGAGAGAAGTCACTTATTAACACAACCACCCTGTTAACGAGCCACCCCCACATCCGAGCCACCATCGGCACCACCATCACTACCACTATCACCACTTATTTCACTCCCTCTTCCACCTACCCAGATACAACTTTCGGCTTCACTAGATAATTCAGATGCGCTAAATTTATCTAGACTATCTGTATCGCCGATATCCGTATTTTATGCCTGCTAGATATAGGCTATTGTTGCGAAGGTGCTATTAGGAGATATTAGGACCTTTTTCCTTTTGCCTTTGTGCTAGTTATCTAGACAGGCCTATAGATCGCTGGCTTGTTGCTTTATAATTACTAGTCTAGATACCTACTTATTATATCCCTTTTGTAGCTTTTTAGATAGGTAACAAATAGTATAGGTATCTAGGGTATTTTTACCTAGCTAGTTAAATAGATGTAACTAATGCTGTAGATTAGTAGAGTAATAAGAGGTTAACTATAGGATAGCAGATACTGCCTTATCCTATTGCTAGCTATTGCTTTGCTAGCTAGCTAGCTAGCTAGATAATGCTTTTGATACTAGGGAGTTAGATAAAGGACGCTACATAGATACTAGCTATAACTTAGCCTATTTTTAGCTAGACTTTACGTTCTGGGTTGTTATTGCTGCTTTATGTATATTAAAATAATAGTCTAGAAATGCCTTTTTACTAACAATAGTTAAGTTACTTATCTAGTTACCTAGACTTTTAACCCTTTTTTAATATATTTACTTTAATAGGCTAAAGACTAATATATCTAGAGGCTAGAGGATAATAGAGGAATATAGTAGTAAAAATAGTAGATAGATGTAATACTAGAAGTATTACTATATAAAGTCTATTATTATATAGCTGTAATAGCTATCTAGAATTAGTAGCTTAGCCTTGTTTAGCTAGCTAGGTATAGTCCCTAAGATAAAGACCTTCTTTAGCTACTTAAAGGTAGTCTAGTTATTCGTTTAGCTATTATTTGATACTATAAAATGCTAGCTAGTATATTTAAATAAGTTAAATAATAGGAACTACTAACGTATATACATAGTAAGTAGCTTATTATAGTAAGTAGCCTACTTTCTCCTTTCTCTTTAAACTTTAACTTTATATTAATATCCTTTTATATATAATAATAAGTTCTTCTTTAAATAAAAGTTATATTATCTTTGTAATTAAAGCTATTAAAAAAGACCTAAAACTATCTATATAAAAAGCAGCCTTTATCTATAACGTCCTAAGAACAATACTTTAATACTAACACACTAGATAATTACTACACTATAAGACTTATATGAAATTAATAAAGATAACTAAGCTAAAAGAAATAGTGATTCTTAAACAGGTTATTAACCTAATTGATTAAGGATTTCTACTACAACTTAATAATATATAAGATATAGCTAATTACCTCTTTAATAAACGTAATATAACGCATATTAGACCTTAATAAGTAGAGAACTTTGTATAACGCTAACTATAACTAAAGATATGTTTTTAACATAAGATTAATTATTAAAAGGTATTAGCTAAGGATTCTATAATTATATAGGCTTAGTTTACTTTTATATAAAATATAATTATAAAGTATAAAATTTATAATAATGATATCTATAATTTTAATAAGATAAGCTTTTTAATAGGAATACTGTTATATATAAAAGTTATTATAACCTTTAATTACTATAAAAAGCCTTATATAAAGTAGCTTAGTAATTATAAATAAGTTTCTATTATTTAAGGTATATATGTAGATAGCTAGGTGTTACCTCTGTACGTTATTATTAAGAGTAAATATTATCTTTTCTTATAGTATACTAATAGCTAATTTCTACTTTAATAGTATATTTACTTTAGTAAAAATAAATGAACTATAAACAAGATTAGCTTAGATTAGTTATAGTATTTTAAAAAGTATATAAAGTCTTATATAAAGGGTATTAAGCGGCTTTTAATCCTTAATAGCTATAATAGCTATAAGTTTACTAAGTTTAATAATTATTATAAGAAATATAATATTATTACTTTTTATATACTTTTTTCTTTATTATATAAGCTTTAGCTTTTTAATATTAGTTATTTTAGTTTATTAAAGGTATTATATAATAAAGAAATTAAGAAAATAATATAAATATAAATTATATATAACGTATATACATAGTAAGCTACGCATCATAGTGAGCTGCGCACATCCACTACCTTTCTATCTTTTATATAAGTTAATTCAACTACAATGTACAAAATCAATTAAAACTACTTATTACCCTCTTCTTTATCACTATCCTAAACTACTTCACAAGTTCATGCATTATGTCCAGGCTTTCCACAATTACTATATTGTTGTGCGCGTGGTTTAACATTTTCCGTATAACCCTCCTTCTAAGGGTTATTCTCTCCTCTAGCATTAACACCACCTTTTTCTACTTATAGTACCTCTACTTTAGCAGTATTAAGTGACCCTCTAAAACGTAGTCAGGTCTTTTTTACCCTCCAGCGCTTACTTAGTACCTTTATCCCCATACAAAACTTACAGTTCTTAGCCTTAATAATAGTAAGCCTATAGGCTAACTTACTAATACCTCTAGCCTAGAAGTCAATTACTTTATATATTGGTGTTAGTGAGCTACCTTGATGTGCTTAGATCTTCTTTTTAAGGGAGGAAGCACTTTATATGCCCTCTAGTGCTATAGTTAGTGTCTTTATGTCCTAGGAGCCTTAGCTGCTTAGCTATAAGGTTAAGGGTGTTAGCGTCTTTGGCTTAAAATCTAACCAAGAAATAACTACTTTAGGGTTAAAAGGTATAAGGCCTATTTATCTAAAACTAGATTATATGTTATTTTTGCTTATTAAGGTAAAGAATACTGCTTTAAAGGCAGGAAAGAAGTTATCCTTAGTAATATATAAAATCTATATTTATATTATCTTCTTAATTTCCTTGCTATATAAGTACTTTAATAGGCTAAAGTACCTAATATTAAGAGGCTAAAGCTTATGTAATAAGTAAGGAGGTATATAAAGAGTAATAATACTTTATTTTTTATAGTATTTATTAAACTTAGTTAATTTATAGCTATTATAACTATTAAGGATTAAAAGGTAATAAGAACTTTTTATATAGGACTTTATGTACTAATTAAAGTGCTTTAGCTAATCTAAGCTAATATTATTTATTGTTTATTTATTTTTACTTAAATAAATACGTTATATAGCTAAGAATTAGTTATTAGTGTACTAAGAGAAGAGGTAATATTTACCTTTTATGATAACGTATAGAGGTATTACTTAGCTATCTATATATACACCCTGAATAATAAAAACCTATTTCTGATTACTAAGCTGCTTATATAAGGCCTTCCCTTATAGTTAGACGTTATAATAACCTTTATGTATAACAATATTCTTATTAAGAACTTAGTCTTATTAAAATTATAAATATTATTAAGTATTTTATACTTTATAATTATGTTTTATATAAGTATAAACTAGCCTTATATAATCATAAGATCCTTAGCTAAGGCCCTCTAATAGTTAATTTAACATTAAAATCGCATTTTTAATTAAAGGACGCGTTATACAAAGTTCTCTGCCTATCAGGGTCCTGTACGCGTCCTGTTGCGCGCATTTAGGAGTTAGTTGGCCATTTCTTATACGTCTTCTTATTGCAGAGGGAACCCTTAATCAATTAGGTTAATAACTCGTTCAAGAATCACCTTCTCTTTAGTTATAGTTATCTTTATTAATTTTAGTTACGTCTTAGCTTATGAAAGTACACTAACGCGTTACGTACATGTTACGACCCAACAAGCATAACATAACCAGGGTCGCCCCACGGGCGCCTAGCGGTTATGAGACAAGGTTATATGCGGGATGGCATGGGAACACGTCAATCCCCTCTTGGAATGGAAGAACTAAGGAAGGTTACGTGAAGATAAGAAGGACTAACAACAGATAAGCAGTCCATGACCCAGGACTGACATACCAAGGATTAGTCCTTATCAAGGACCGACTTCAGGAGATTGGTCCTAATAGGGCAATAATAGGATATAAGGACAATTATTCCAACTAGACTAGATACCTTCTATAGCTCTTCAGCAAGCAACTTTGTGATTTACTCTCTTATAAGTAACTCTTAGATTATCCTTTTATTATGAAGCTATAAAGCTATCTATGCCTAGATGTGCTTGACTAATTACTAGACACTAATAGACCAGTAAGATTACTAATAAGACTTACTTTACTATTACTGAGTATTGACCTTAGCTGCTTATTAGCAGAAAACACTACTGTTAGATATCTGACTGTAATACTTTGCTTGTTCCTGTTTAGTAAGTTAACCTTGATACTTACTAAACAGTAACAATGTCCTTTAAAGCTACCCTGACTTTATCTTCCAGTAGATCCAAGGGAAAGGCGGTTGTATCCCTTAAACCTATGAGCTTAGACCAGGAAATGAAGGGCACTAAGTCCTCTAGCGACAAGGACAATAATGCTGAAATGGCTAAACAACTCAAAAAGGCCTACAAGGACATCACAGACATGCAACAAATATTTAACAATAATGTGGCACTTCTTAACTAACTTCAGGCTGAGGTCTAGTAAACCAATAACCTCAGGAAAGAAGTTTATACTTTTTAAGCTGCTACCAACATTATCTTAACCCTAGTGGATGGACAGGAGAAACTCAAGCTCAACTCCCTCACCACCTACAACGGGACCCCTAGAACGCTTAAAGGATTCTTGATACAAGTCAGGACCTACCAGACGTTTTACTCTGGTAACTTCTGTATAGAAACAGAGAAAATCATCTATATAGACACCTTCTTCAGAGGACAAGTCCTTTCTTGGTTCAAGCCCTACCTAGAAGACTACCTAGATAACAAGACGCTAGAACACTATAACCTAGAAACCTAGTAAATCTTCAGAAGCTTTGTAGGATTTAAGTATACTTTAAAATTATTGTTCTAGGACCTAGACGAGAAACAATAAGCTGAATGAGACTTAGCAAATCTTAAACAAACCAAGTTAGCTACCAACTATGCTGCAGAGTTCTAAAGAATCTGCGCACAACTTGATTACACCAACAACACCAAGATCTTCATATTCTACCAAGGACTTAAGGAAGAAGTAAAAGACAAGCTATCTAAGCTTGACCAACCAAACAACTTCCTGTAATACATGGAAATTGCAGTCAGAATCGATACTAGACTATATAAATAGCGAAAAGAAAAAGGAGAAATATGCTGCCCTTAGCTAAATACTAGCAGAAAGTATGTGCCATAGGGACCTAGGAACTCACAGCCTAACTTATACTGGCAAAACAACTAACAGCACAGTAAGCCAAGCACCTCTTATGGGTAACATAGTAGACCTATGGACGTTGGTGCTATAACTAGGAAGCCTTACTAGAATTACTAGGATCTAAAGGACTTTAAATGCTATAATTATAAGAAGCCTAGCCACATAGCCAGAGACTACAAGTAACCTAAATGACTTCAGAACTGACCTATACTTAAAGGTACTAAGAAAGCTAATGTAATAAAAAAGGAAATTCCCTACAAATAAAGAAACTAGACCGTCTACTTTAATAATAACTACTTGGTTTATTAAGAACGAAAAGAACAAGTGGGATGGTACTTATAATAGCCTAAACACAGAACTATGGTAATCTCTTGATAAACCTAGAAAGAAGGCTACCTAGAACAAACCACGGTTTAGTAACTGGAGCAACAAAACTAACAGCTGATTACCAAGCTTATTCAAGCCAAGGAAGCTACATAAAGCAAGGAAGACAACCCCTGTATACCTAACACATTGAAAGTTATTGAGGAATGACTTTAACTACATATATAAGCCTAAGGGAACTTCCAGAAACAATGGGTACTTAAGAAGGACTTTGAGAACGCTCTTAAGGAGGAAAGGAGCATCAAACCTAAGAAGCCTACTAAGATAGTAGCTATAGGACAGAAGCAACTATGATGACCTAGATTTCCTCCTCTAAGACTTAGGTTCAGGGAACCTACACCCTAGGAGTTAATTGAAGTACTTAGTGAGAAAATAAGCTCTGAAGAAGAACATAAGGAATTGCTTGATGAGTTTGAACTCTTAAGTAAGCTTGAGAGAAAGGCTGCTAAGTAACTTAAAGATCTCAGAAGATTAAGCTAAACTTCTACATAATCAACATCCTACTAGGATATTAAAAAAAAAACTAGAACAATTATATTTACATTATTTTTAGAAGAAGAAGAATCCTCTAACGAATTAGACCCTGGACAAGAAGCCTTCTATAAAAGGGAAGCACAGCTCTATAAGGCTAACCAAAGCCTAACTTATTATGACCCAGATAAACCAATAGCCACACAAGCAAGTGTCGACTTTAGTGACAACCTAATAGTTAAAAAGGCTTGGCCTACTAAGAATGACTACCCTGAGTACTGACTACAGTACAAAAAGGATAAGGATAATCAAGAAGTCTGGTTCTATGGAACAGACGATACCGGAATTAACGGAAAACCAGTAGTATCTGTCCTAGAGAAACCTGTATTCAGAGACCACAAGTACCTCGACTAAAAACACGCATACTACACTGAAGTATTCTGGGCCAATTGTATCTATGATGAATACTAGTTCTACCTCCAGGACAAGGAACTTAACGACTTCTTTCCCTGGCAAAGAAAGCAGTAACTGATCCCTATAATCTACCTCTATCACTAACTTGGCACATGGATAGTTAAGGAATTCAAAGCGAGCTGGTTATACATATAGCCTAGTCTGGAACACCCGGTTCTATACTATAACAAACTGACTAAATACTGGTCTAAATGCATGCATAACGAATGTATAATGTATTATGTGGGAAAGGCAAAGGCCTAGAGAACCTAAACTAGGGAATAAACCCCCCTGAAGTAAAACTGGTGGACACAAAGGGAAAATTAAACCATTAATACTACTCAAAAAACTAGGGACACTAACTATACTGGGATAGTAGGCAGTAATACTAAGGAAGTCCTTATATTTAGCCATAACAATAGACACCTTATACCTTATTCTGAGCGTTTATATTGAAGGATAGCCTACTCAAGTTGTGATTGACAGTGGAGCATAAGCAAACCTGATGTTACCACGACTGGTGAATTAACAAGGAATCACATAGAGATTCAAGGAGAATCTCTATACCTTATAAAACGTAAAAGGAGAAACAGTTGAGTACAGTGGAGACACTATTGACAGAGAAACTATGCAACTCTCTATAGTTACCCATAACTATCAAAAACATCTGATCTTTGATATAGCACAAATAGGAAACATAGATATTATCCTTGGAATCCTATAGTTATGACAACATAACTTAAGCATAAATTGGAAAACAGGCTAACTTTAATGGAGAGATTTGACTGTAAGGTAGTGTTATAAGCCATAACCCCTGAGTGAATCAAAGTGACATAGATATATTGTATACGTTAAAAGAATTGAGCCTACAAAGGATAAACAATTTGAATAATTTATTAATAATTAACAAGAAAAGGAACGCCTCTCTCTAATCCCAGAATAATACTGTAAGTACATTAAACTTTTTGCTAAAGAATTGGAGACTGGCTTGCCTGAACACAGCTTATATGATCACGAGATCCTGCTTAAAGAAGAAGTATACCTGAAGTTTCATAAAATCTATGGACTTAATAAAATAGAATATAAGGTATTTAATAAATACCTTGAAGAAAACCTATGCAAAGGTTATATCCAACCATTAATATCCTCTATAGAATATCTAATATTGTTTATACCAAAAAAGAATAACAAACTATGACTTTGTATAGATTACTGACAACTTAACGATATTATAATTAAGAACTATTACCTATTACCTCTTATCTTAGAATTATAAGACTAGCTGTACTATACAAAATGGTTCACAGCTATCAACCTTAAAGGAGCCTACAACCTGATCAGGATGAAGGAAGGCAAGGAATAAAAGACGTGTTTCTGCACCAGGAAAAGCAACTTTGAGTACCTAGTCATGCCTTTCAGACTCACCAATACACCCACCACCTTCCAGACAATAATCAACCATGTCCTGAGGGAGTTTCTAGATGTGTTTATTATTGTCTACCTAGACAATATACTCATCTATTCTTGTACCCTTAAGGAACATAAGGAACATGTTCACATTGTACTTTAATGACTATAAGAAGCTAAATTACTAGTTGAACCTGAAAAGAGCATATTCTATAGTTAATAAGTTAACTTCTTAGGATTTACTATTATACTAGGAGAAATCTGAATAGAAAATGGGAAAATCGTAGCTGTTAAGGACTAGCTTTGACCTTAAAATGTCAAGGATATCTAATCCTTTTTAAGATTCATTAACTTTTATTGACAATTCCTTAAAGGATATTCCAGCAAAATTAACCCCCTTATCAAGCTCACCAGAAAAGACATACCCTTTAAATGGACCAAAGAACAAGAAAAAGCCTTTAAAGAAGTCAAGTAACAAGTTTGTTCTGAACCAGTTCTGATCATTCTAGACCCAAGAAGACCTTTTGAACTAGAAACTGATGCTTTAGATTATGCTATCAGTGGACAACTCGGCTAATGTAACAACAAAAGAAAACTATACCCTTGCGCTTTCTTCTCTCAAAAGCTTAGCAGAGCCAAGCTTAATTACCAAATCTATAACAAGGAACTCATAGTAATTATTAAAGCTTTCTAAGAATAAAAACCTTAGTTATCCAGAACCAAACATGAAGTCAAGGTCTACACTGACTATAAGAACCTCACTTACTTTACTACCTCTAAAGTCCTTAACAAACAACAGATCAGATGGTCTGAATTCCTGTCAGAATTTAACTTTAGGATTATTTACGTTAAAGGATCCAAAAACGGGAGAGCTGATGCCTTAAGCTAAAGACCAGACCATAAAACCCTGGTACTAGAAGAAACTCAAGTCATCTTTAAAAAGGATGGTAATAGTGACCTTATTCTGGCACAAAAACTCATTATGATTAGCACCCATGTTAATACCAGCGTGACTAGTAAAATAACACCTGAACAGATCATAGAAATTCATAGTGCTAGGGCCCACAGACACTAAGGAGTTACTAAGACATTTAAACGAATTCGATAACATTATAACATACGAGTCACTTAAGTAGAAGTGGCTTTAGCAATCAAGGATTACAATATGTGCAAGAAAAGCAAGAACAGTCCACATAAACCATACAAATAATTACAACTACTGCCAATACCACCTAAAGCATAGCATTCAATCTCTCTAGACTTTATAGTCAAACTCCTGAAGTCAAGAGAACTACTTATGAAAACCTACTATGATAGCATATTGGTTATTGTTAATTGACTCACAAAATACATATACTTCATCTTATACTTAGAATCAAGCATGGTAGAAGACCTAGTGTACATGTTTTTAAAATATATCGTTAGTAACCACAGATTGCCCAAGGAAATCATATCCAATAAAGATAAACTGTTTATATCCAAGTTTTGGAAATCCTTGATTTCGTAACTAGGAGCTGATCACAAGCTATTGACCGCTTTTCACCCACAAACTAATGGACAAATTGAACAAATTAACCAGATATTGGAACAGTATCTATGATGTTATGTTAACTATAACTAAGATAATTGGGTACTACTACTACTAATGGCCTAATTTGCCTACAACAGTGCTATAGGAGAAAGCACCCTGAACTCTCTATTCTACCTGAATTACAGATTTAAGCCTATAGTATACAGAGAACCTTGACAAGGACCATGAGTACTGAAGGCTGTGGTAGATTACAACAAATTACGAGAAATCTAAGAAAACGCTACTAAAGACCTCGAATTTGTTAGGATATGAATAAAGAAATATGTTAACACATCAAGGGTTAAGGGACTAACCTTTGAAGAGGGAGATAGTGTGTATCTTCTATGATGTAATATTAAAATGAAATAACTAAGTGATAAATTGGACTATAAAAAACTTGGACCTTTTAAAATCATTCAGAAAATCTTAGACGTTAACTTTAAACTTAACTTACTAGACATAATGAAGATCTATCTAGTTTTTTATATTGCACTGCTTGAACTAGTACCACGAGGATCAAACATTAATGACTACATTATTGTAGAACTAAACGAACTAGAATATGAAGTTGAACGAATTATTGACGAATAAGAAGAAAATGGAGAAGTATAATATCTTATTAAATGGAAAGGGTATGGATATAAGGACAACTTATGAGAACCAATTAAGAACCTCCAGCACTCCTAACAGCTGCTTCAGGACTATTACAACTCATGGACACTTTGGAACCAGACGCCTGCACTAACGGCCCCAAGTCTAAGAACTTATTACTAAGCCTATACAAGAACCAGTCCACGTTATTAGGCACCTGCATGAACTATAACTCCTTTACCATTCCCTATTCATAAGCATCTAATGCCAACTCCAGGGCATCAAACTTATTGATTTCTTATATACTACAACAAAAAGTTTCGGCTTAACGCTTACAAACAAGTTTCCAAGTTTTCCAAATCCTAGACAAGCAGCCAGCTACAGTAGCTATCAAAGACTGTAATTGAGCGAGCTCCTCGTGAAGCCTCAAAAGCTCTTCACTTACCACCTCCTCTTTCTTATCCTACTCTTTTTGCTAAGTATTTAATTTTTGTACTATAAATAAAGGTTAGATAGAAAAGACTACACTTAATCAAGGGATACTCACGAGTAGAAGCCACTAAAACACTATCACAAGGCTTCTTAGCCTTGATACAGCTTTGACAGCAAGAAGAGCCTTTGCCGAAACGACAAGTGGTCTTTGCACGAAAACAACGAGTACAAGGCATATCAGCAACAATGGAATGAGCTTCAATAAACTCCAGAAGCGCAAAACGCTTACGATCTTTTATCTCTATCTTCTGAGATTTTGCCTTCAGTTTTGATTTTTTTATATGACTTAACATAGTGTCAGTATTATGAATAAATAAGGAAGCAAGTTTGATAACTCCTTAACCTGGGAGGGATGACCTACTTATGAGGTCTTGAGGGCAAGACCTTTGGAGAAGAGACCTGATGTTATGACTTAATAAGCATAACATAACCAGGGTTGCCCTATGGGCACCTAGCGGTTATAAGACAAGGTTATATACAGGATAGCACGGGAACACATTAATCCCCTCTCAGAACAGAAGAACTAAGGAAAGTTATGTAAAAATAAGAAGGACTAACAACAGATAAGCGGTCCATGACCCAGGACCAACATACCAAGGATCAGTCCTTATCAAGGACTGACTTCAGGAGATTAGTCCTAATAGGGTAATAATAGGATATAAGGACAATTATTCTAACTAGACTAGATACCTTCTATAGCTCTTCAGCAAGCAACTTTGTGATTCATTCTTTTATAAGTGACTCTTAGATTATCCTTCTGTTGTGAAGCTATAAAGCTATCTACGCCTAGACGTGCCTGACTGATCACCAGACACCAACAGACCAGCAAGATTACCAACAAGACTTACCTTACTGTTACCAAGTATCGACCTCAGCTGCCTATTAGCAGAAAACACCACTGTTAGATATCTGACCGTAACAGTACAAAGGGTTAATTTAGGAACCTTAAAGGTGAAGGCAGCTCTTTATATAGACATTTTTAGGTCTTTTTAGATAGCTTAGAGGGTAAAGATAATATGGTTTTCTTTAGAAGAAGAAGTTATGTTTATACGTAGAGGAAAGTAGGTGTAAAGGTTTAAGAGGTAAAAAGGCAGTGGACGTGTACAGCTCACTATGATGCGTAGCTCACTATGTATGTACGTTATAAAAGTTAACTTTTAACTAAATATAGTTAATTTTAATAGTATTTTTACCTTAACTAAATATTTCTAGCTACTATATTCTATATTATATCTTTAACCCTCTTAATAAAAAGTTAAACATTAAAGCTAATATACTTAATAAGTATCTTTATTTAGTTATAGTAAACTAATAATAAGACTTAGGTTTATCTTATTATATACTAGTAAAAAATACTTATTTTCTAGTTTCTTAGTAGCTTTAGTTAGCCGTTTAACTTAGGCTATAAAGTATTAAATATCTATATAATCTCTAATATCCTCTAAAATATAACAAAGCTTTCTAAGTTTCTATTTTACTATTTCCTATAAAATCTTAAATTATTTTATAAGTAAGTCTACTTATAAATCTAATCTATTATCTAAGTCCTATAATTCTTTCTAGTTATCTTTATCTAAATCTCTAATATACTATTTATTAGCTACTCCTTTTAAATAAATATATAAGTTTAAAGGTATAGTTCTTATATGAGTAGTAAATATATAAGTATATCTATAAAATAAATTAATAAATTCATAAACGTTAATCTATACTATTTTTATTTCTTTTAAATAGTTATTCTTATTATTCTTAAAAGATTTTAGTAAGTTAAATTATTTAATATCTTTTATTTTAAATTAAAAGCTTAATTAATGTTTATATATCCTAGAATTAATTAGCTCTTTTATTTTATTTAGTTTAGATAAGTAAATAAGGTTTTTATTTAATAGATTTAGTAGGTTTTTATTTTAGTTTTTATTATTATTTCTCTAAAAGGGTTAAAAAACTTTTTCTCTTTATCTATAATATAATTACTTTTTATATAAAAGTTATTAGTATATAGACCTTTCTTATTTTATTACCTTTAATAAGCTATTATTAAAAGGATTTATTTTAAGGTAAAGATTATAGCCTTTTATTAGTTTTTTTTATAAAAAAATAAATCTTTTAGTTTTATTTTTCTTTAACATAAACTTTACTAATAAGGTTTATAGAAGTAAAGTTAACTTATTTAATAATAATAAAACTATTTAAAAAAATAAGGTTTTTATTCTAAAGTCTTTATTTATTAATTTTTTTAGAAAATACTTTTTTAAAGAATATTAATAAAGGATTCTTAGTATACTAGAAGTAAAAACTAATATAACTTACTAAAAGATAAAAATAAAGCTAAAGTTATTTCTATAGTTAATAAATATTATAGTAGATTTTATAGATATATTTAAATTTTATTTAAGTATTTAAATTTAGTTATAAGCTAAGTCTAAATAGGTTTTTTAAATCTTTAAAAATAAGTTATTTAAGTTAATAGATATACTATTAATAAAAAAAGATATAAATACTAAGCTTATAGTAATTATTAAGTAATCTAAAAAAATATATATTTAGTTAATAAAAGTATTTATTTATATACTTTTAAATAATATAAATATATAATTATTAATTAAGCTATTTAATATAAATTTACTAGTAATAGAATTTAATCTAAAGTTAATAGTAATAATAATAATATAAATATATTTATTTATAATCTAATAATAATAAGTATTTTACTTAATTTAGTATAAGTACTAAAACTAATAAAATTTAAAAAAAAGCTTAAACCTTTATTCTATTATCTTTTTTTTATTTACTAAAACTCCTATAAAAACTTAAACTTTTATCTTTTCTTTTTATAATTATTATAAAACATTAAAAAAAGCTTAAACCTTTACTTTATTATCTTTTTTTATTAGCCTAAGTACTATAAAAATAGCTATCCTTGAATAAAAAATAGTTATACTACTATTTATTATACTTTAATATAATTAAAATAAGTATAAAAATTAATAATTTTTATTTTACTTAGCTAACTAAGAATTTAAAATAAAATACTAAGAGGTTCTTATTTAAAGCTATTTAAAGCATAAAGAAATCACTAGGAATTTACTAAGGATTTCCTAGTAGATTCCCTGTAGTTATAAAAGTAGGTCCTACTAGGAATTCATAGTAAATTCCTAGCAAATACACCGCCACTACGTAGGTAAACCCGCTGCCACAGCGTAGTAGATCCACCGTGATTTCCCAGGGATTTCCTAAGGCCATCTCTACCTGTACAAGGAAACCTTTCTCCGTGGATTCACCGCCTCCGCTCACAACTATTACGTAACACTTTTAATAGTTATTAAGCTATATAAACTTAAGTCTTTATAAAATATACTTTTTACTAGTATTAAGTTTAACGTAGCTAATCTAGCTAGGTTATCCTTTTTGCTTAAGGCGTTATTTATATAGTTAGTTATTAATCTTAATAGCTTTTTTAACGTATTTGTAAAATTTATTAAGTTTATTATCTCTAAATAGCTTATCTTTTACTTTATCCTTAAGTCCTTAGTAGAATTTATCTATAAGGGCTTTTTTGTTCTACTTTAGTTTAAACGTAATTTATTAGAATTTAGTTATATACTTATTAATAAACCTCTTTTAAGTTAAGGCTACAAGTTTTGTTTAGCTACTTATTCTTTATTTAGGTTTTTAAAAGTTTCCTTAAAACGTTTCTTAAAGTAATTAAAGTTTTTAAAGATTTTTTTAGTTTTATTATCTTAGCTATTCTTACTATTTTCTAAGTAATCTTATATAACAGGTTTAAACTATACTAAGGCATCTTTCTTTAAGAATAAGGCTATATAATAAACTTTATTAGCTTTTACAATAAAAAAGTTACTATAAAACCTAAAGTATACTTAGGTCTTAATAAAATATTCTTAAAAAGTTCTTAGTGTTCTATTAAATAGGTCTAGGTTAAAGTACTTAGCTTATTAGACCTAAACTAGTTATAAAGCTAAGAGTTAAGCGAAAAGCTGACCGTTCTTAGCCCTTAACTAAGCTAATATCTTAAATAACTGGTAGTTAGTTAGTAGTAATACCGTTATAGCGGCCCTAGGTATTAGAGTAGTAGGTATAGCTAAGGGTCACAGAGTTATAGTAGTGTTGTTAGTTAATATGTTGCTAGTGTTATACTATTAAGTAAGTATTAAGGTTAACTTACTAAACAAAAGTAATTAAAGTGTTATAGTTAAATATCTAATAATAGTATTATCTACTAATAGATAGCTAAGGTTAATACTTAATAACAGTAAGTAAAGTCTTGTTAGTAGTTTGTGGTTCTATAGTGAATAGTGATTAGTTATGTATATTAAGGTATAAGTAGCTTATATAGCTTTATAATAGAAGGATAATCTAAGAGTTACTTTGTAACAGCACAACTCCCTTAGCCAGATGGTTGTACGTCACAAGGGCATATAAGCAGTGTTAATAGCAGGCCTTGCACGCGTGCAAGCACTAACGGATCTTTTAGATCAGTTAGCCCAATTGGTCCTTGTCCAGAGCGTCACTGTCAGCGCTCTATTACATACTTATAGTAAAATAAATTACAAAGTTAATTACTAAAGAGCTATGGAAGTCTGTCTTGGAGCTAGTCTAAGCTATTCTATATATAAGTCAGTCTTATCCTTCTAATACGCCTATAATTAGTCTCTGTTAGTAGTGAGCGCTTATCATTGATCATAAGCGCTCATTACCAAGGATAAGCGCTTGCTACTAAGCAGTAGCGCTTATTACCTTATCTTATCTACACGTGACTTATCCTATAGTTCTTCCGTTCCGGGTAATCTGACGTGTTCCCCACGTGTTCTGCATATATCCTGTCTTGTAACCGCCGGGCGCTCAGTAGGTCAGCCCTGGTTATGTTATGCTTCTTGTTGGGTCGTAACACGAGGTAGGCTTATTCCGTATTATACGCCACAGTAAGCAAAGCCTGTTAAGCAGCGGCCGCGTCGTTAGCACTAGGTGTACTTGTCTTACAAGGCAGCAGCGACCCTGGCGTGGTAGACCAGACTACCCAGTAGTCCTGTGCACTATTCTATGACTAGCTCCTGAGTAAAACACTACTATAGATCTAGTCCTGTTACTAGCCGTCTACCTTCCGCAAGTCCTTAATGCTATATACCTTAAAGAAGTAGCAGTAAACTAGGTTATTACTTACTATCTAATAGCTACAAGCATAGTAAGCATAGCTACAAGTAACCGTTAATGCTTTATACAACAGGAGGCTATCAAGACAAAAAGCAATATCGTTTAGGTCCTTAAGCCGCAAAGACTTTACTAATACACTTAGCTTATAGTATTATAGCTTAAGCATATCATATTGCTTAGCTAAATAGCAGCTTATATACTCCCTAAATAGCTTTAATATATAACTATAAGGCTAGTAAATAAGAACTAGTTTAGGCTTATTTAAGTAAAGTTATAAGGCTTTAAGGCGTTAACGTTACTTATCTATTAAGCTATATAATATTATAGGCTAAAATAAAGAAAGAGATAAGAGAGCTATATAGTTATATAAAAGTAATATATAATTAATTTTTTTAGTTAAAAACATTAGACTAAAAACAGCTTGCTATAGCAAAAGTCACTAACCTACTTTCCTTTATAAGGTAATATATAGTTAAAAAAAGAAGGTTTTAGAACGCGTCAAGATTTCATTTAAAGATAAATAGAAACACTAAAGCAGTAAGTAGGGTATATCTAATATGATTGGCTAATTAAAGGCCTAAAGAGCACATCAAGATTTCCTAGTCAAGCAAAAGGGTATGAAGTAGGACAACGAATAGATTCGGCCAATAGTTGTACACGGACAGCCGTATCTTAACGTGTTCCCACGGAGAATGCTTGAGTAGTAGGGGGGAGAGGGGGGTTAGGCTTTCACGGCCGTGAAAGGCGGGTAGTAAGGCATCGTCGTGGGTCGTGGGCGTGGGCGCCTTTCATGGCCGTGAAAGGTGGGCCGGCCCTGCCCGCGTATGCGTCTGTGCGTGGGAGAGGGAAAAGTGGGCCTGGTCCGCGGGGTGGGCCCCAGTTGCGCGCGCGACTGTCCCTTCTAGCCTTTGAAGCTTTTAAGCTCAGGTTAACAGCAATGGCTTTAATTGCCTGTTAGATACGTAATTCTCTTTCCTTATCAAATTTAACCGTGGCTGTAGCCAAAGGTTATATGGAAGAAAATGGTGATGATTAGATTTACGTATAGGTGGCCAGTACCTGCTGGCGCAGGTAGAGGTATCCGAAACCCAAGTCAGGGGGTGTGGGGCACGGGTATCGATTTGTCGACCATCCATAAATTGGCAGAGCAGTTGCTAGCGGCAAAGAGCCTCGGCTCGCTTCGATTCATTAGGCATAAGAGACTTGAGTTCTCAAACCTTAACCCAGGTCCCATTTCTATTCCAGGCTTGAATCCCTGCCTCCTGTGACATATATCTTGCGGCCGCTTGCGCACACCCAGCGGGCCGTCGGCCCATCAGTGATCGGTACGGACGGACTTTTGAAACTCGGCCATGTGATCCCCCTCCAACTGATCATAAACTGACATGCATGGAGAACTAGTATATGAGGTAGTACGTTAGAGTCGCAAGGTCTAAAAACTACGATGCCGTGTTACAGATGGAGTCCGCGGGTTTTTGCATCGAACTTTGAGAATCGGCAATCCTGTTACACCGCATCCCCGTAGACAAGGACACCGGTCACGACAATGAGTTAGGCTTGGCTCACGAAAGAAAAAATCCGAGTGCGTTACGATGGAATAGGTCTGACCTGGAATGTGCGATGAAACGTGATTCTACTACCAAACCTACATGTCAGTGATCACGGTCATAACAGGGGAATCAGCTGACATCAATGACGACAACAAGACCTGTGCCAGACGGGATCGGTAGCATACACAGGGATTGTAATAGACGCGCCATTAGGTCCATTGGAGTCAGACAACGTTGGCTGGGGCGGTCGGCTTGCAACTTCTCACCGCACTAGACTGAATAGTAATCAACCGAGGCGTGCCGATACACAATAAAAGTTGCGTTACTGGGTTTCTAGAGAACATATAAGCCGTCTGATCTTGAGCCTCTGTAAGCCATTCAGACTCATCTCTACTTTCACTTTGATAAGAGGAATCCCGTCTTTCGATAGACAACTTTTGAAACAAAGATCTCAGAGCATACGCCAGAAACCCTCGCATTTTCCAAGGCAAAACCAAGAAGATGGAAGCTAAATCGGACCAATCTACATTCAAGGTCATCATAGCCGGCGGCAGCATAGCTGGTCTTACTCTGGCCCTTATGCTGGAGCGTATTGGCGTCGACTTTGTCGTTCTGGAGGCTTACAAGGAAATTGCCCCACAAGCTGGTGCCAGCATCGCCTTGCTTCCCAACGGCATTCGTGTTCTCGATCAGCTCGGATGTTGGGATGATATTTACGCAATCTCGGAAAAGGGAGTGAACAAACTCGCTGTCCGCCACAGCGATATGTCACCAATCCTAACCGTTGACCATCTGGAGCATAGATTAACCCAAAGGTTACCGCTGCAAGCTTTTGATTCCGAAATCTCTGCTGACATGTTTTGTTTTTGTTAGATACGGATATCCTTCAGTGTTTCTCGACAGGAAAATGGTCATTGAAGTGCTGTACAACCATATCGCAGACAAATCAAAGATTATGATCAGTCAAAAAGTGAACAGTATCGAGTCATCCTCGGAGGGCGTAAAAGTCATCACAAAACACGGCGACGAGTTCAACGGAGACATTGTTGTTGGCTGCGATGGTGTGCACAGTACTGTGAGAAAGGAAATCGCCCGGCTGGAGGGATCTTCTCAAGAGGACCGTAAGTCAAGCAGCCCAGCCTGGGTTGCAGTATTGCTCACGTAATAGCAGAGCTGGAAGCAACTTACTGCTGTGTCTGGGGCATCGCCACAGATGTCCCGCATGTTCCAAAGGGTCTTTTGGCCAATACATATGGTGATAACTATTCGTACCTCTGCGCCGATGGTCCTGCAAACCGCTTCTACTGTGCCCTCATCATGCGCATGAAGGAAAAGTGTATCGGCGATGCCATCCCCAATTTCACACCGGACGATTGTGCAACGATGGTCAAGCTGCACGAAAATGACACCGTTATCCCCGGAGTCAAGTTTGGTGACGTTTATAGCCGGATGGTTGCGACCATCTGTACGCCACTGGCTGAGACGGTCTTTAAGCGGTGGTATAGTGGAAGATTGATGCTAGTGGGGGATGCAGCACATAAGGTACGGCATAAAAAAACAGAATGCACTTCTCGATTGGTCTAACGAATGCTAGTTTGAACCTCTATCGGGTCAGGGCGGCAACAATGCCATAGAGACGGCGGCCGCCTTGACCAACGCGCTAAATAGAGCGCTTGGGAAAAGTCCCAACAGAAAGCTCAGCATTGAGCAGATCAGAGAGGTTTTCGAATCGACTCAACAAGTGAGAAAGCCACGAACCTCCCGTCTGATCAAGGCGTCCCACGACCAGCAAAACATCGAAGCAAATCAAGCGTCAATTAAGACAGCGATTACCGCCCAAGTCATGAAGTTGCTCGATATAGATGCAGTACTAGCACAAATCGACGGCGTGACCTTAGATGCTGTATCATTGAACATGCTGCCGATGCCTTGCCGGCCCCGACTAGTCCCTTTTCATGACGAGCGTCATCGCCAGCCAGTCAACCGTGGATGGCTGACGGTTGCCTTGGTGGCAATTTTCATCGGGATCGCATATGTCGGGGAAAGCTTGCTTTGGAGAGCAGGGATTGAGAACGGAACCTTCGCCCTGATGGAGAAGGCTTACCGTGACGGCCGTCATTACAACTGCGACCCAGCCTTACAGACCTTCACCGGCCTCAGAGCTTTTGACGAGTTCTTCGGACCGATCGTGGCCTTCTTCTACCCGGCAACGACTTCGCCTTCGACATCACCCGCATCTCTGACCATGTACTACCTCCTCATGATGCTCTTCGCATTGGAGCCACTGGTTCTCGTGGAGGGGTATCGCAGGCGCAACAGGCTGAGCTTGGTCGCCGGCGCTAGCTGTTTCATCTTGGCAGCCGTCATTTTGGGCGCCGGTATGGTCTTTCCTATATTCTTCGCGGTTCAGTGCCTATCAAGCCACTCCTGGTCGCATTTCATCCCGACGACGAGGGAAATCCCGAAGCATGTCGCGGATCACCTCTTTCTCGGTGTCTTATTAGGTTTCGCTGTCCAGCACTGGCAATATTTCTGGTTGATGACATAGAAGTGAAGCAAAAAGCTATCCTTGTTTTTCAATTCACGCCGTTGTGTATCATCGGAACCGTAAGACTGCGTGCCCAACTTGGCGGAACAGGAATTCGGAAGTCAGGTGGTGGCGAAGACGAATTGACGCCGAAGAACGAGGACAACGGCGATCTACCAGGCCTCAGGAGGCTATACACGCGAATGTTCGGCATATGTGCATCTCTTCACTTTGTGATAGTTGGGGCCATGCTAATGAGCGGCGACTCGCTCTCTTCATTCTTCTTTTTTAGGAATATCTACTACCCTGTCGAGGGCCTCACCAGAGGTGTCGAGCTCTTTATTCGGGCCGACATCGCCGTTCTCAGTCTTTCCATGGTCATCTGGGGCGCTGTATCAATTTTCGACCTCTACCGAACGGGTCTCAGCAATTTTGAGCCTGTCCAAGGAGTTGCATGGTTTTTGGTCGGCAGCGTTGTCGTTGGTCCTGGGGCTGCGTTGCATGGCTTGTGGACATGGCGGGAGCACCTGATGGCAAAGAAGACGTTCGGCCACGTCAGTAAGGCCTAAATACCGCCGGATTAATACGTTTGTTTAAGCTGTCATTTTAACGTATCCTTAGTCAGTAAAGTTCAACACTCTTTAACCTGTTTAAGTAACTAGTTATTTTGCTTAACTATTATGTCTAATAAGCAGCATTAGTGTTGTAACATCCCAGCGGCTGTTACTTCTACAACTCTTTGATAGTAAATAGAACTAACACTAGGCTATTTAACTTTTGTTTCCTATTCTATCTTAATAAGTATAAAAGAAATAACTACAGCAGGCATGTTTTATTTATCCATGGTCTCTCGTCTTTCCTATGTATTTTTCTGTTGTGCTTTCGTTACATTACTACGCTGCTATAAGACAAAATTATCGTATTTTTACTGTTAATAAGCAACCTTGTGTTAAGTTAAACGAATCGTATAACGTATATGCATAGTGTCACAGGGACAATTCTGCCGGGTCAGATGTGCCTAGGAAGGCGTAGACCTCCTGCCCATATAAGCAATGTTGACAGCAGCGCTTGCAAGCGTGCAAGCACTAGCAGACCTTTTGGGCATGTGGCTCAACGGGTTATTGTCAGGCGTAGTCACTGTAAGCCCGTCTGTTACACATAGCAAGCCGATCAACATAGCGAGCAGATCACTTTTCACTACCCTCCTTCTATTTTTATAAGTTAATTAAGCCATATCGTACAAAATCAAATAGTTAGTAATCTATAAGTAAATATAACTTATAAGATAAAGCTAATAATAAGCTAAGTTATATTTACCTAGGTCTAAGCTACCTTTACTTTAATATAACTAGTAAAGCTAGATTAGCTATAAAAAAAACCAGTAAGTATCTATATATCTACTAAACACCTAATCTTAACCTTAAAATCCTTTAATCTATATATAACCTTAAGTAACCTTATATAACTAATAATAAAGCTAAATAAGCTATAAAAAAGCCGCTGAGAACCTATATATTAGCTAGATAGCTAGTCCTAATCTTAAAGTCTATTTAATTAATAGATAATACTAGTAGTTAACTAAATAAGTATAGTAAAATAAAGAAATAACTAACTAGTAGTAATATATATATAAACAAAAAAACCTTTAACCTAGCTTCTGTTTATATAAAAACAGAAATTTAGTAATAAATACTTAGCCTAAATACTATAATAGTCTAAGCTTATAGGTTTACATATAAATAAAAGAAAAAAGGAAAAAGAAACGTCTAGATTAGATTAGACATATACAAAAGTAATCTAAGCTTACACGTTTACAAATAAACAGAAAAAAAAAAGAGGAAGAGGAACGCTAACTAAAAAAAACCTAAATACTTAACCTAACATAACCTATATAATAAGTAAGAGGTCTACGCTTTCCTAGGCACATTTAACCTAGTAGAATTATCCTTATAACATTTTACTTATAAAAATATCAACTAATTATACTCGAGCTAAAAAACAATTAGCTATACCTTTATCTTTAGCGTCTCTACTTCTTTTTCGCAGGCTCTTTTAACTAGCTATACTATAGCTTGTCGTGTTTATAAAGATAAGAAAAGAGAGAGAAGCAGGTATTCTAATAGACTATAGTAGTAAGCTATACATACTAAATTTGAGTCTATTCTCTTGCCTAGCTATCTAAATAAAGGCTTCCCTTTCCAGTACACTACATGTTATAAACCAGTACTTACGAATGTTAATTTACATAGAAGAGGTCTTTTTTGCCACAGCGTATAGACCTTCATCTCGTTCCAGTTCAAAGACTCGTCGCTTAGTTTGATATCGAAATGTAATAAGACAGTTGATAGTAGCTGTATAAAGTCAGTGTTTTTCGTTAAATGATATTACTTGACGCTTTTCAGAACAAAGCTAGCAAAATACTACAGTCTGGATGTCACTTACTAGCCGTATTTCATGCATCGCAAGATCCTGAAACATATGGAATTAGTAGTAGCGCTTATGTCAGGCATTTCGAGTACATACCTTGCCAATACAGTTCATTGGTCCCATGAGGAACGGCTTAGACATTTCCAAACGATCATTCTTGAATTCTTTGTCTCTTAGCCATCGTTCCGGATGAAACTCAAGAGCTTGCTTGAAGTACTGCTCTTGGGTGTGGAGAGATAGATAGTGAATCCCAACCGTTGTGCCTTCTGGAATCCACTGTCCGCAGATTTGTGCACCTCCTTTTGGTATTGTTCGAGGTAATGCAATTGGCAGCGGTGGGTGCAGGCGCAGCTTTCAAAGGGTCAATAACGTTATTGTCCAAATCAATGAGTAGCATGGTAAGAGATAGACTTACTCCTTCTTGGATCACAGCTTGCAAATACTTTAGGCTTGCCAAAGCCTCCAGTGACATAGCGTCAGATGTCGTAAATGTCGAACGGATCTCTTTCGTCAATTCTTTCAAGCATTGTGGGTTCCGTAGAAGGTAAAATGTGATTGCAGACAGTGCTGACGCGATAGTTTCTGTCCCTGCCGTCATGAACAGGAAAGCATTGGCGTATTGCTCTTCCATTGTCAAACTCTCAGGGTCCTCGTTCTTTTCGAGAATTCTAGACCACAAGTCGGGATGCTTAGGCGTGCGCTGGAGTCGTCGGTCGACACGCTCAGCGCAGTATGCCCAGTTCTCAAGCTGCTTTTTCTGTACCGTTGGGTTGTATCTGAGAAAAGTGTCGGCTAGCAGTCTTGTAACTCGGCTGTGAGTTTTGACCCCCAGCAAGAATGTGGAAGCTTTCACCGAGCCGAAGATCGACTCGACCCATGGAGAACATTCACCCTCTTCAAGCATCTTCAGATCTTCGTTGAAGGTCAAGTCACCCATAATATCGAAGGTTGTGCAGTTGTAAAACTTTGAAATATCGATCTGATCGACCACACTTGCCTTGTTGGCCAACTTGACTTTGAATTTCTTAGCCCATCCCAGAAAAATGGGTTGTTGATCCATGAGCGCCGTGTTGCTGAAAGAACGTGCAAGTACTTTCCGCTGCCGGGTATGATTCGCATGATCACGAGTTATTATGAGATTTCTTGCCTCAGCGAATCCGAATATCTTTGAATAGAATAGTGACTCTTTAACGATTCCACCTTCTTTTGTAGCGTTAAAGCCATGAATATCTTTCCAGACCCCGTCTCCTCCAGCAAATGAAAGTAAGTTTGGTCCAACTCTCACAATTGAACCATACTTTCTATGAAGGGCTGGACGATCAATGTTGTCGTTTCCGCTAATTATGGTATGGATTTCGAATATGTTGGAGAACGCGCGAAGCTTCGGTCCGGGAAACTTGCTCAATGGACCGAAATAGACGCTGTGGATTGTGGCAACAGCTTTGTATACAACATATAGAAACAAAAATACAAGTGCAGTGTCGGAAAGATGGCGACTGACAAGAATTTGTGCCAAGAAAGAGTCAGACATATTACCGTAACGAATAGTCGATGCAAAGATTGATCTTCTCTTTGTGATGTTGATATCTGTTTGTTTTGAGGTTATGTCATTTTAGTTGACCCCCAGGCAGTTCAAATAAATTCTTACTCTGAGGGCTAAAACATTTACAGACAGTTGTGCTGTTAAAACCTTTTCTAGAAAACTCCCGATAACCTTTCACATGTAGGAATGAATTACAAATCCATCTCAGGATAGCATTGAGCAAGGTTAGTTTGAGTAGAACCTTTGCCAGTTAGCATTTATCAGCTATCCAGCAACCGGGCCGCTCTTAAAGTTTTAGCCAGAAGATTTAGGTTGTAACTCTTCAACTCTATCACTAGTCTTCGTTCCATGCTGGATTTGCCACAAATTCCCAGTGATAAACTCTAACTTTGCTAAGTACCATTGTAAATAGTCGAGTCATCTTGGGTTCTTTTCCAGGTTTGATGGTCAGGCAGGGGGCCACGTAGGCGAAGTAGAGTTTAAACCAGCATCAACCCCAAGTCCTCGAAGAAGCAGTTCAGTTCCATGCAGCACTCTAGAGAGCCTCCTTGGAAACTCGAATCAAGATATCCATTCTACTCTTGGTTGATACATGTAAATAAAGAGTTTTTCGATTTTCCCGTTGTCTTCAGCTTGAGCTTGGTTTTAGTCGGACTGTCGTCATCTCAGTCGCCTACGTGAGTTTCAGCCAAATACCTGTGTACATAAGCTTCCGCATTCAAGCAGGTATACGTCAGCCGTTAAAAGGCTCGTGCTATAGAGATGTCTCAACAGAAAGGGTTAGGCCAAGTGTCATGGATTAAAAACGTGTTGGAACTTGTTGTAAAGGAAAAAGGCTTAGCATGACATGTAGTGCGATACTAGAGGGCTTCAAAGTCCTAAATACACATCAAGCCTCCTTCAAATATTGTGTAATTCAATGCTCTCTGATCGCCACAAAGCAATGAATACGCAAGTTTGCTTAGTTTTTCAACTACAATGAAGAAATGGATGCCGTCCGCATTATTCTTACAGCGGCAAAAGCTAGCTAAACGAAACTTGTGTGATCCTCAGCTTGAAGTCCAATGTACCTAGCTGCTACTACAGAATCATAAATAATGAAATATAGCAATCTCCAAAACTGAATCATTACATTTTTCACGAGCAATGTAAGATTCGTAACTTACAGCGTCGGTTTATTGGTGTCCTAAGTCAAGGGAGTCTTGCACTTGACCTATAGGTTAATATTTGATATAGAGTAATCGAAAGAGAATGAGATATAGTTAGTAAGTTAAGTCACCTCCTTCTAGGCACCCTACTCTTGTAGGCACCTGATTAACACTAAAACTGCTCTTTTTCACTATAGCTTTATCTTATTCAGCCTACTTATTAAAAATCTAAGAAAATCATAGCTTATGAAAAATAACTTATATTTATAACTATAGATAGTTACTGTACTTATTTCTTATATTATCTTAATCTAAAACCAAAGCTTAAACCTAAAAGCTTAGAACTGTTAATCTTTATATATATTTTACTAGTATTCACTAATAATTAAAAGCTTTAAATAAAACAATACTATAAGTATATATTTATTATAATAATAAACTTGTATAGCGAGTCGCCTATTATAGTAAGTTGCTTATTGCCTTATTATACCTTTAAGGGTACTCTTTTAAATATTTTTTAAAAATCTAATTTTTATATAAGATAAATACAACTTATAAAGGCCTACTAATAAGAGTTACAAGCTAATAAAAAGTCTGTTTGAAACTGTTGTTATACCTTAGCCCTTTGTTTTACTTAACCTTTCTTATTAAAGTAAACGATAAGGTTTCTAAGGGTTAAGGTATAACAATAATTTCTAATATACTTTCTATTACTTTATAAGTCTTATTTACACCTATGTATAGAGTTATATCTATTTTAGATAAGAATTGGATTTTTTAAAAATAGTTAAAAAAGTGTCCTTAAAGGTATAATAAGGTGGTAAGCAACTTACTATGATAGGTAACTAGCTATACAAGTACGTTATAAGTACTTTATATAAGCTATATCTTAGTGGTATGTTAACGTATATGTATAGTGAGTTATCTATTAGTTAGTATATTAATACTAAAGTGTTATTCTTAAAATAAAAGTAGCTTTTTATATAAATAGTTCTAGGTCTTTTTTAATAGCTTTAAGTGTAAAAAGGATATAACTTTTATTTAAAAAAGAACTTATAGTTATGTGTAACAGCACAACTCCCCTAGCCCGATGGTTGTACGTCACAAGGGCATATAAGCAGTGTTGACAGCAGGGCTTGCACGCGTGCAAGCACTGACGGATCTTTTGGGTCAATTGGGTCAATTGGTTAGGCCATAGAGTCAAAGGGTCCTTGCGACCGACGTCACTGTCAGCGTCTGTTACATTATGTATAAAGAAAAGTAGATATAAAGAGAAAAAGTATAAAAAAAGAAAGAAATAGGCTACTTGTTAAAGTAGGCCACTTAATATATATATAATATATAAACTTTTAGCTTTACAAGACCTATTCTTTTAAAGTTAACTATAGTAGTTTTAAAACTGTTAATAGAATACTAGTATACTAGTAATATACTTATCTTAATGCTATTACTAAGTACTAAAACTACTTAGGTTCCTAAAAACCTATACATAGTTTAATTCTAGTAATCTTATATAGTTAAGACATATTCTTATTAGATTTTTAATTAGTAAGCTGACTAAGATAACGCTATAGTGAAAAAGAGTAGTTTTAGTGTAAAAGAGGTGCTTACAAGGGTGGGGTGCCTAGAAGGGAGTGACTTGACTTACGTTGTGAATTAAAAAAATTCCCTACGAACTTCAAAGAATTTTAATAATTGAAAAATCTTCCCCAGAATCCTCATTTTCTTTCTAAGCATTAACAATCTTAAGCCTTTCATCCACCTTCTTAACTAGAATGTCCCACTGCGCAAGAATCCGCTCTCTAGGATTATGCATTATTAACAAGACAATATCAGCACGGTTAGTGAACCATTCGCTATCTTCGCCGTAAAAATCTAGGGCAATCATATCTTTGATCAGGATTCGAGAGTTTTGTCCATAACCCCAATTATCATCCTCAGAACATTGGCCGCCACAGAGTTTTAGAGGTCATGTAACACGCGCCGCACAAAATAAACATCAACTCCTTTCACGTGCTGTAGATGGAAGGCATTATGCACCTGCCACTTAATTAGTAATCTAGCCTCCTTCTAGTTTGATTTTTCAAGAGAGAGGCTCCTTATAGTCTTATACGACGGACTTACACAGTTTAGGTACTGTTAATTAGTGTACACTTATCTGGTTTTTCTATGCCCACGGGAGTATCCTTTTTGTTTTTTTGTGAGAACTAACACACTGATTATACCTATAAGAGGACCCTAAGAGCTTCTGATTTGCTTAACGCGCTACAACTAAGCCTACTTAGGCTAGATTTGACCTAAGTAGGACAAGCTGAATTGTAACTAGCTAAAGGCATCTTGCGTAGCTATAGGGGGGGTTGTGGTTGTTCACTGCACCGTATCGCTCTCTATAAACATCACAACGGTAAGATATGCTCCCGAAGCGGGGTTACCCTAGTATGTTCAAAAGTCTACGCTGGTGATGAGAAGTACCCTACAATAGGATGAGATAGAAGAGCGAGACGTTATGGTCTCGGTCGGATTCAAAGTATCTAGACTCCGAGCTAGTGGCATACTCTCGAGCAATGACTCCCAGTGATTAGAGCCTAGCAACTGCCGCTTAAGATAAGTTGCAGGGATGCGACTAACGGCTTTCAAAGCGAGAAAGTCCGTTTTGCAAGTTTTGTCAATCTTGTTAATAAGCTTGAAGAAGAATGATAGACAGAAAAACAGGCTATTTTGACTTCTTAGCTCAAAAAGTCTATTGGTTGACTATGCGATGCCCCTCACGTCTGTTTCAGTGTGGAAAGAAAAAACCTACTGACGAACTTAATAAGTGAACCATCCTTGGATACAAATCACCGGCTTGGGTAATAGAGTTTGAATCTGGTTTTATAGGGTGACACAGCGGAAATGTCGGCAGAGCCAATGGTCGTTGCGTTAGATAGCGAGCATGATTCTGCAGCTGCTGTGTGCGGTATATGACTTGAAAGTGTCCGATATTCTAATGCTGGAAGTTAACAAGTTTAATAAGAATACTTGATTAGTAACCTAGCTTTAAAGTAATAGAGATTCATAAGTACTCTTTCTATTGAACGTCGACTATAGGTAGTAGCAAAGGCTAGTCATTATTGGGGTTGCGTTTTAAAACCGTGAGCATTTATCAAGTGATATTAAAAACACCATCAACAGTTATTAGATTGTTCAGCAGTTGGAATAAGCAAACGATTTCCATTCTGCACACAGTCTCTAACTACTAATATTTGGGTCTTGGTTTATCAAATCCTTCACTCTGTCCATAAATTTTCCACAATAGCTCTTTTCGGCTTTCATATACTTCTTCCCGCCTCTTCCAAACCCCCAGCCAATGGTGATCCATTCTTCTGGATCATAATCGGGTGCATTCTGAAGAAATGTTTGCAGTCTATCATCCACTTTCGGAAGATTCTCTCGTGACAATTTGGTGGCATAGAATCCTGCTCTTCCAAACTCACCCGATTCAAAGCTTAGCGTAGCAGCGAAAGCAAAACTTCCGTCCTTTGCGCAAGAAAACTTAGCAATCTCTTCAACTTCTTCCTCTTCCAGTGGCAGACAACCAGTCAGCCCAAGCAGTCTATCGGCTTGCTTTTTGGAAAGTGGTCCTGGAGCACGCCAATAAATATTGACTGTTTTGGAATGCCAGTCAACAGCAAGAGTTCTCACTCTGTCCAATCCGTTTTCTTTGAATGTCCCCACGTGACGGCGAATCGAATTTGGAACAAAGTCAACATCAAGAACCTCTTCCATTTGCCGTGTTTGACCCAGGAATATCCACGTCTTTGTAAGTCCCTTTGCGGTGTCAAAATCACAGGCCAATTTTACTTCGCCGTTGAATAGTGCAGACCACGATTCCACCAAACCGGCCATGGGACTGGGCTTAATGAACTCTGCCTGAATGGCGATAGCGACGGGATCAGTTGGTGCGCCTCGAAGATAACGATAGTTAAGCGAGAAATCCTTGTTGGTAGCTCGCCATCCCACAGGAGCGTTCTTGAAATGGGTGTTATACGCTCCGAGTACAGTTTTTGTTGTTTCTGCAGAGAACGGGGCGTTAAGAACATTGCAAAACTCTTCGACATCTTTTAGAAATTGAGGCGGAGAAAAGATGGTCTGATCCATTGTAGTTGGCACATTGTTGTAACCAGTTTCTTTTAGAAATTGGGGCGCTGGGAAGTTGGTTTGGTTTATCATCGCCATGGCGAGTTCAAAAACTTGAAGATCACGTGTTGAGATTCGGAAACGAATAATCAGCTATAAACAGTTGATCAAAACATGATGATTGGAAGGGTTGCTGATGTGTGACTGAAGAGAAAATATAAAGACTCCTAGGTAATGTAGCCATCAAATGAAGCATTGGATTTTCTCCAAGAGATTTGAAAGTTCTGGTTGAAGGATGCTAAGTCACCTAAAGTTGGATCGCACATATAGATACCGCGCCCTCCGCATGTGTACGTGGTGAGTTTGTTAGAATCGAACTACCAAAGTAAAATGTGGGATTCCTCGAGTCAGTGAATGCTTTGTTTGATTCCTGGTTTCGGATTCGATGGCCTACGTCCCTGTTCATTCTAGGCCTCCCCGCCTATTGGAACGGGGTTAAGGCTTAGAGGTACAAAAGTAAAATGATCATGTTGACTGCGCCTGGAGGGTGACGTGACCTAGGCTGTCGATGATGGTGAGTTTCTGCTGACTAGGATAGTTGATCAGACTAACTCTCATACCAACCTGTTATATGAATGATAGTCATCTGATTGTTGTTTCTCTAGGCATGCCTAAGCGGCTAACCCTCTTCCACTATCGATACCTTTTCCTTGCAGCCTTTTTTTTTTCCGTGTTGGAGCTGAAAGTGGTAGTGGCGAACAGTGTTCTGTATCAACTTTAATCTTTGGCAATGCATGATAATCAAGTTTCAAAAGGAACAAGCCGCTTGCTGCCATACGCGCCATTTGGACTGAATCTAGAGCTCAGAAATGGAACTTTTATGCTTCACATAATTGCCAAGTGGGGACATAAGAGGGAGTACATTTGATTGCCACCCAGATCACAATATAACCCTACTGGTTGCACCCTCTAAAGGGGTTACATGTCGGTAGCTGGAGTAATAGCACAGCTAAATCCTGTATAAGGGTGATCAAAGCTAACACCGCGAGTCTATCGGTTAATGAGTTTCCTTAAAAGCTTTTATCTGTATCTATAGCTTATATCCTAAACCCACTCTTAGGCCTTAAGCAATCTTGAGAACAAAGCGCATTGCCCTATTAAAAATTGTATTGTAACGTAGCCAATGCAGGTAATTCTCTTACTAAAGCGCTGTCGGTCATCTTTATCCGCACCAACCGGCCCAAAACAAGGATGCAAACAAGACACTATGGATGATGAGATGTCCTGGTGGGCCACCTGCCATCCCCTCTTCTGGCCGGTAAGCACCTCTACGCTTTTTAACCCTCGTCCAAGCCCTTCTGATAGGGAAGAGGTGATAGACGGCCATAGAACAGGCTACCATAGCGCTGGTATCGTCGAATGTATCATAACCACTCCGAATGAGAGAAAGTAGGCACAGTACATCGGTGGCGAGGAGCATGCCTGCGTAGCTATGGCATATCAAAACCGCCTCATCAGTTGCTTCCGGATCTTGTAATTGCTTTCGTGGCTGGAGAAAGAAGGACAAGCATGCCATGGACTCAAAGAAAAGGTGTCCAAGGATTGCCAAGTTGCCTGCGCGCATTTTCTTCTCTTAGAGCAGGGGGGAGAAAGTTGTGTAAACCTTGGATTTTTCCGGGAGGATGAAGAAGCTTTGAGCCAGTCGTTCTTGTGGTCAGTACTCTACACTGTTTTGCTGATGTGAGCCTTGGCGAATTTATACCCTCATTTTCATTGCATTGCCTTGATGGAAGGTAGTCCAACAACTGTAGTTTCGAAGTGGGGTATGTTGACACATTTGACGGATTTCATCAAAACCCGTACACTTCTACCCAACGTCCCAGTTAGCTACGTGAATTGCAAACTATAAATATCTCTTCGAGAAGACTTAGGCTTTTTGATGTGTGTTACGCCAACCTTGAGAAGACAAAGAAGCTGCGTACTTGTTGCAGCATTTCGACCGTTAGTGCAGACACCAGCATAGATGAAGTAAGTTAATTGCTCGGAAGCTTGTTATTTTCAACTTTGCGTTAGCATTCAACATCAACGTGACTCGCGAATGGTTACTAAGCAAATGTACATGATTGCGTTTGTTTAGTTCGCCCATTTTACTTCTGCCCATCATAAAACTATCATGCGATCCGAATTCCATCAAAGCTTCAGCAACACCCCTTGTCTCGGTGGTTAATTATCAGGGCCATGGCACATGTTGGATAACTTGCTTTCATGAAACTTTGGTGTAAGCAATCAGCACATCCTTGTGGGTTGAAATCCTGGTTGTGAGGGAGTCATCCTGAATGAGTCGTAACGCCAAACTTTATGGTATTTGCTACCTGAATGATTATAAATATGCCGAGAAAAATCATACCTATCTTCGGTTCTGTTTGTAGCTGAGGCAGTGTCCACCGCCGAACGGCCTTTACGCTTTGCAGCATCAAGTTTGTATCTTGAGTAGAGTTGCCGGCATCACGCCTCGCACAACGTAAAATCCACAACGCAACGTCGTCCAAACTTTGAGCTTTGTATCCAGAACTTTACAGCTGTCCCCCCACGCAAACAAACAGGCCCGACACCTCGCCAGAGGAACTCTATATTGTGCTGCGCACTAAGAATTCCCACATCGTAACCAAAAACTCTACACAGATCACCTGAATTTGATATTGAGAAGTCCAAACATGGGGAGTCTTGCGGAAAACATCGGAAAATCCCTCAGCAAGCTCCAGGTTGTTGAATTGCATCCATACTTCGGCGCTGAGATCTCGGGAGTTGACGTGTCGAAACCTATACCAAACGATGTCTTCGAGGACATTCTTGCATTATCCGCGAAGGTGAGCCTGAAATTTCCACTTTGCCCTTTTTAAAGACAAACATGAAACAATGCCAGTCATTAGTTCATTTGCTATGGAGAACATGGCTCACCAAAAATAGTATGGCGTCCTTGTCTTCCGTGCTACCGATCTAGATGACTCCAGTCATATCAAGCTCGCTCGTCGCTTTGGGCCCATCTTAAACATGAGTCAGGTGCTTGCAGGTCAAAAAACACGGCTCGGTACTTATGAGCTTGCCGACCTGAGTAATGTCGACATAGAGACTGGAGAACCTGTGGCAGTCAAAGGACCCAATGACCGCATCGCTTCATTCTTACATGCTGATCTTGCCTACAGCCAGCAGCGTGCATCATGGAGCCTCCTAAGAGCCTATGAGATCCCGCCACTAGGTTACGGCGGCGACACAATTTTTGCCGACACTAGAAAAGCGTTTGAAGACTTGAACGAAATTGAGCTGGGCTTGAAAGAGAAGCTGCTGTCAAAAAACTATGTTGGTGCTCACTCCTGGCAGCATTCCCAGAAAACGAGCAACCCGGACATATTCAAAGACTTAGACCCCTCGGCCTACCCTATGGCTAAGCATCCTCTAGTTGAGCTCCATAAGCCGTCCAACAGAATGAACTTATACATAGGAGTGTATTTGCACCATATCGAGGGTGCGACCGATCAGGAGGACGAGATTGTGGGGCTCCAGCACACGCTCCTGCAGCACGCCACTAAATCGAAATATCAGCTCAACGTGGAATGGCGTAACCCAGGAGATTTGGTTATATGGGATAATAGGCACGTCAAAACTGTCGAAGGAGGGGTTCTTGATAATAATTACGTTACTGATTTCTTCGGCAGAACGGTCATGCACAAGGCCGGCCCTAGAATTCACGCTGGAAAGTTCAAGAGGGATTTAAGACGTGCAACTGTACTGGAAGTTTGAGTCCAATCATCAGGGCAGGTGATGCATTTAGGTTTTTGTATCAACGGTGGATGGGGATGATAAGCCTTTGACGGTGACATCTTCCGCATTCACCGAATGGGCAGGGTAACCTTTCTTGGGTGCGTTTACGCTCGCTACTTATGTCAAATGGTGAGAGAAGCATAAATTTCAATTGCCCACAAATGTCTCGGCAGTTCAAAAGTGAATTAACTTGTTGCATTATAAACTATGATAGTGTTTGAGATTACTGCAATGTTTAAGGTCAAAGAGGATCCCTAAAAATTGATTGAATGAGTATGGGGGTGTATCCGTCTATGTATATAGCGGGTGACTGGTACTTGGATACAAACATAAACCTAATATTGCTCAGGCTGAGGCTTATGACTTAGTCGCCTAGTGCGACGTTGTTGCAACGAACGTGGTACAGAGAAAAAGAGCCAGGAGAAACAGAAAGATCTTCATCAGCCTTTCCGGGCGGGATTCCTACGTTTGGTTTGATGCGATTGGGTACATAAAAGCTCCGCAGCTTTCATTAAGTAGGGCCCTTTTATGGGAAACTGTCTTCGGTCGGAGGGCTCAGGTCCGGAAGAAAGTAAAGCGTGTACGAATCCCAATGCGCACATCTTCGACGCTCTATTCTGAAGAAGGAAGGAGGGACCCGTTTGGTGACTTGATGACGCGTGCACTTTCGTCGTGTATAGTCAGTGGAGGCGACAACCAGACTGTTTTGTTTTTAGGGTTCGATATAAAAGAAAGCCTTTAACTATGGCAGCACCCCCCAAAGTACTGTTTCTGCAGCTGGAATGGAACTGGCAACCATAGAAGAAGCGCCTTGCTAAATGTAAATAACTACGTAATTCAGGCGGAGGCGGAAACTCTTCCTAGCTACATCCCACGACTCTGATACAAGCCATTCTTTTAACGATTATCTGAGGCCGCGTGGAATCAATCGTTTTACCTCTAACATTGTTAGCTTCCCCTAGCCATCTGAAAGCCAAACATTGTTTCTACGTCCGAGACTAAGGACTTTACAGCTCTGTGGTCAGCTATTCTTTGGGTAGTTAGTGAACGACGACTTGCTAGAAGGGTTGAAGAGCTATACTTAAGAACCACCTAATGTACTACTCAAGCCAGAAGAGGTGGTTATCTCCAAAGTTGGTAGAGCGCACAAACACACTATTGCCCGAACAGAAGAGATGATCATGCTTCTAGTCGTAAGGCCGATGGAGTAGGCAACAATCAACTGGTACATATGCGTTTCCAATCCTGCTTAATGCGACGCTTGCTATCACTTGCTACAAATTTAGCTGATGCATGTCATTTTACGAATTGCGTCCATTCAATCAACTGCTCTCAGAAGCCTTAATCGCCGAATGAGGTGTGGGTCAATCCGAGGGTTCTAAACGTTGACCCTCTTAGGGGTACTTTAAGTTATGGTAACATTCACTCATGCAACCCTAAGTACTTAAGCTGCTAGTAGTAAAGCAGGCATTTTCTCCGCACAAAGTAATTGGGAATGGCTACACTAGGCATAAGCTTCACGGCAGATCGGTATTCGAGTAGAAAACGCAACGTTTGTAGAAGATTCGTTTAGGCTCAACTATGTTAATTATTTGCTTGAAACCTCTTGTTCGTGCACTTTTCTTTCGATGACAGTTCTCTCTTGGTGTAATTGGAGAAGAAACAAACAGGTCACAGCATGTTGGGACCCCAAATCGCACGGGACGCAACTGTGCCCAAAATCGCAATTACCTGCAATCAGTATGGAATTACATAAGTAGCAAGTTAATCTTTGGCAATGTGCATGATTGTTTACGTTCAAGCGGTGATAAATTACTGGCTCTAAGTTCTCTGAAGGTCGCAATCTGGTTTTTTCATTTGTTTGAAAAAAAAACAATCAACTATCGTTTCACGTGGCATTCAAAACTGTTGGGCCTTTACTAGTCGGTTCGGCAGCGCCTCAGAAAAGCCATCTCACTGGCCAGACCTGGTCCAAAACTGGTTGCAACTACATGCTCACTTCCAGTCCCCATATTCCTTAGCAAGTCAAGCACACAGATCGCCGTGGGGCTTCCAGTATTTCCTCTGGTTCTGTAAATTTGTCGAGTAGCCCGAAGCTGTTTTTCTGTCAAAGCCATGCTGTCCTTGACGTTGTTGATGACCGCTTCTCCGCCAGGATGCAGAGCCCAGTCGAAGTCGGAGATCTCGAGTGTAGGAAGACCAACTTTTTCACGATATGAAGGTAACAGTCTATTCCACAGAGGCCGCACCGCCTTCTTGGCGAGGTCCGGTACTTGTTTAGAGATGATGCTCGTGAAGCCGGTTGTTTTCACCATTGCGCCCATGTGGTGTATGGTGTCTGGTACGGTCATGCGCTCCCATTCGAGTAGCTGAAACTTGGCCTGATCAGGATCATCCAACCCGTACTCGTTACATAAAACAAAGGCGGATGCCGCGTCGCCGAAGATGGCACCTGCGATGTCCATATTCTCGATGTCAGACGACGCCTCGGCTTCAGCGTATTGATGCCTCATATACATGGTGCAGATCTCGGATGCAAAACAGAGAACACGAGCGGGCCTCTTTCGGGCTGCCGCAGCCATGCTGATGTTAGCGGCCACACGCATCAAGGCTACACTACCTGCGCAGCCGACACCATTCAGGAACATATTCTCAACATGATAACCCAACCCGAGCCTGCGGGCCACTAGATAATCGTATCCAGGCAGGCTGAGGCAGCCGACTGTGACTCCTATAACGTGCGTGATGTCTTCTGCGTTGCCGCCCCAGTCACGCAAAGCTTTTCGGCAGGCCTGTACGGTCAAATCAACACCAACTTGGCGGAATCGCGCATCAAGCTGATCAATGGTTGGGACCTCGGCTTGGCAGCCGAACCCAGTCTCAAAATCCATTGAAGAGGCACGCGTCTCAATTCCACTGTTCATCGTGAGCTTGAGCAACCTTGCGAGTCTAGTTCGCCAGGCACCCAGTTAGCCTTGGCCATGTCTTAAAAGTAAGAGGGAGGATTCAATTACACTGGCTTTTCAACATCATGATATCTCTGGGCCCAGTCGACAAACTTTTGAGGCGGGATCAAGTATGGAGGATATTGCGAGCCAATGCCGGTGATCCAAAGATCAGGGACTGGTGAGACAGAGCACTCCGTATTAGAGTGTCCATGTTGCGTGTGACTGTTCACAGCGCAGCCGTTCTGAGCATGGCCGTTCAAAGTGTGAGTGTTCTCAATGTGGCCGCCATTCAGAATGCGGCCATTCAAGGCGTTCCTATTGAGCGCGTTTTTGTTCATGATGATAGAAAAATGTTATATGTTTGGTAAAGCGTAAGCCACAAGAAAAATGAATGCCAACTTCACAGAAGATACCGTGGTAGAAATAACACCAAAGTCGTTCCCGAATAACCTTTGATACCAATATAAATTGTGTAAATAAGTCCATCTCAGTTAAGGGTAAACTGACCAACAAACGCATAAGAGATAACACATATTCAGCAAGGATTATTATGTGATTAAGCAACAGAAAAATAAGGTTGTAAAACGTCCCACCCAAAAATTCCGATTTACCAAAGTTTTTTTTTTGAGTTCTTACGGAATTGAGGTGGTACTGGTTTTGCGCTTGAGCTCCCGGCCCGGTGCTAAGGTAGTTCGCCGGGGGATGTTATGATGTAAAGTATGATTAGAGAAAGTTTCCGGATGGAACAATAAATGATGTGTTTAAAGAATTTCTAGAAGTAAACTAATGAGTCATTGTAAAGTTGCAATGCAAGCTCTAGTCTTCACCGACTGAATACCGAAACACTAGTTCCAAACCATCTCCGAGCAAAGCTTGTCACTTCGAGCGTCGAGTTTATCTATGGATGTTGGTGCCCCACGAGTCGTGAGAGAGAAGTCGAGGAGGTAAATGGATTCCCTCATGGTAAAGCGGCACTCTTCACTCCACATTCAAAACTGCCTTCATATTTCAGGAATCATACAGACAGCAAAATTGAGCCGGTATCAGCAAGTCTTAGTCATAGACCCTGTTACCTCAAATTGCCAGCGAATTGCCAAAGCCAGCGAAGCCAATAGAAATGTTGTCAGAGTTGCCAAAGTATTATGGTGGAGAGTCGATTCCAAGTGCCACAGGCAACGATGACAGCGACGCCACTACCAACCACGTCAATGGCTATGGCATCGAAGGCAACGAGTTCAGTAGCCAGCTGGACACTCCGAGTGAACAAAACACGGCCTCTATCGAGCCGGTTGCCATCTGCGGGATGGGTATGCGTCTGCCTGGAGGCGTTACCGACCCTGACGCCTTCTGGGACATGCTTGTGAATAAACGCGACGGACGTTGTTCAGTACCCAAAGACCGCTACAATGTCCAGGCGTGGTACGCACCGGACAAAAAGAGACATGTGCCTAGCGAGTATGGCTATTTTCTCGACAGCAACATCAACCTCAAAAACGTGGACGCTTCCTTCTGGTCTATGACTAAGAAAGAATTGGAGAACTTGGACCCACAGCAACGGTTAGCCCTCGAGGTGGTGTATGAAACCTTCCAGAGCGCGGGCCAGAAGCCGTCGGAGCTCCGGGGAAGGAAGATTGGCGTCTGGGTTGGCAGCTTTGGTGGAGACCGGGCTGAGCTGGATGCCCGCGATCCACAAACCGTTCATCCCTACAATCTACTCAATGGCTTCGACTTCATGCCTGCAGATCGGATTCACTACGAATTTGGATTGATGGGGCCGAGTGTTACTGTTCGGACAGCGTGCAGCTCCTCGCTATTGGGACTACATCAAGCTTGCCATGCCCTGTTTCATGGCGACTGCGAAGCAGCTATAGTGGCGGGTACCAGTATTATATGCTCCCCCACTCTAACCGTTACAATGAACGAACACAACGTTCTATCACCATCGGGAACATGCAAAACATTTGATGCTGAGGCAGACGGTTTTGTGCGCGGAGAAGCCGTGGTAGCTGTATACGTCAAGAGACTCCGTGATGCGGTTCGCGACGGGGATCCAATCCGTTCGGTGGTCCTTTCCACAGCCAGTAACTCTAGCGGGAAGTCTTCCACCATGACGGCTCCGAATCCAGTAGCTCAGGAAGATTTGATCCGGAGAGCTCACGAGCTAGCTGGTATCAATGACTATTCCAAAACAGCAATGATGGAATGTCACGGTACAGGGACGCCTGTGGGCGACCCTATTGAGGCCAACGCGGTGGGCCGCGTCTTCGAAAACCACGGAGGCATCTATATTGGCTCTGTGAAGACCAATATTGGGCACGTTGAAGGCGCAGCTGGCCTTGCGAGTGTTTTAAAGATGACGCTTGCTCTCGAGAACGACACAATTCCTCCAAATGTCAACTTCCAATCCCCCAACCCCAAGATTCTATTTGATCGCTTCAAGCTCAAAGTTCCTACAGAGCCCACTCCTTGGCCCGAAGGGAGAGATAAAGTCATTGGCGTCGGCTCATATGGAGTAGGCGGATCTAATGCCTACGCACTTCTTTCCTCAGCTGGTCACCTTGGTATTCGAGGCAGAGACACGGGGAGAAATACAAATCTGCCTGTCGCGTCAATCTCTGGTGCAGAGTCTCCTAAGCTTCTTCTTTTCTCCGCCAAGCATCCCCAGGCGCTCGAGAAGATGGTAAACCGCCATCAGGCCTACTGCTTAGCCCACCCTGGCCGACTGGGCAGCATGGCGTATACACTAGCTATGAAACGGGAGACACTAGGCCACCGTGCTTGTTGCGTAGCCAATGGCATTGATGACTGGGAAACTCTCAAGTCGACTCGTCACGGTCTGGATGAGACGGCCCAGCTGGTCTTCATCTTCACTGGGCAGGGCGCACAGTGGGCTCAGATGGGGAAGTCTCTGATACAGGACATCTCCTCGTTCGAGAAGTCAATAGCGGTCATGGATAACATACTACAGGAGCTACCAGATGCTCCGGATTGGAAGTTGAAAGGTACGTCGAAGGGATCCATTGTCGGCTAGCCGTCGTTGGCCAAATCAACAACCAAACTGACATACCTAATTAAATAGACCAGATCCTAGCACCAAAGAAGGTTTCTATGATCAACGACGCACAAATCTCGCAGGCTTGCTGCACAGCTCTCCAAGTGGCTCTCGTCGATATTCTGGAAACATACAATATCAAGCCGAGGGCGGTGCTAGGTCATTCCTCAGGCGAAATCTCGGCGGCATACGCTAGCGGAGCAATCACCCAGCGCGAGGCTATCATCATCGCGTACTATCGTGGAAAGGTCTTGGGGGCTGTAGAAGGCTCTGTCGGCGGCATGGCCGCTATCGGTCTGGGAAAGGCGCAAGTCACACCATACCTTCGACCCGGCGTGCTTGTTGGATGCGAAAACAGTCCCAACAGCATTACACTCACCGGAGACAAGAACGCGCTCGACTTAGTCGTTCAGGATATAAAGAAAGCTTACCCAGAAGTGCTTGCCAGGGCCCTGCAGGTAGACAGGGCCTATCACTCCCATCACATGCAAAGCGTGGCTTTACGATACCTTGAGCTTCTCCGGCCATACGTGAAGCCCCGTGACCCAAGAACACTGTTCATATCAAGCGTTGGGAACAACGTTATCTCTAAGGGAGCTGATCTTGGTCCTGCTTACTGGGTTCAAAATTTGGTGTCGCCTGTCCTTTTCAGTGGAGCTGTAAGTACGACAATACAAGCACTGAAATCGGAAAAGGTCTTCCTTGAGATTGGCCCGCACTCTGCACTAGCGGGTCCCATTCGTCAGATCATGGGGGCTGAGAAAATCAACGCCGAGTACATCAATGTCCTCACCCGCGGCCGGGATTCGCACCAGGAGCTACTCCGTGCTGTTGGTGAGCTGTGGCTGCATGACCAGCCTGTGGCCTTGAACCGCGTCATCAAGAAGGGGGAAGTACTTACAGACCTCCCACTATATCCTTGGCACTACGAAGAACCGCTATGGCACGAGTCTAGACTCTCCGAAGAGTACCGTTTTCGTAGATTCCGGCACCATGAACTCCTTGGCAGTAGGATTTCGGAGAGTACAAGCGCTAATCCTGCTTGGCGAAACGTGTTACGTCTCGAGGATGTGCCTTGGATCGCAGAACACGAGATTGAGGGCAGCATCATTGTTCCAGGTGTCTCATACTTATTAATGGCTGGTGAGGCTGTTCGACAGCTCACGGACGAAGTCAGCTTCACCTGCAAGCAAGTAAATTTCAATGCTGCGATGCTCATGAACTATGAGAGCCAGACAGAAGTTATTACTCAGCTTACTAGGATTGGCCTAACCGACTCGGTAGACTCAGATTGGTACGATTTCACTATCTCGACCCACCGCGATGGGAGTTGGGTGAAGCATGCATCTGGAAAAGTCCGTGGCGGCGGCGAAGGGGTAGACAGCAGCGTGGAAATGCCCGGCGCTGGGGTCAGTCGCAGCAACTTTGCAAGGGTGTGCTCTTCCGTTTCCTGGTATCGCAAGTTTAGATCTCTCGGTCTAGAGTATGGTCCCCGCTTTAGTGGCATGGACGTCACTGCCGACCCCTTGACGCCGAAGGTCGAGGCGACCATGAAACTTGTCCTACTTTCGGGAGAGGAAAGGTACTACTCTATACACCCAGGAGTCTTGGATCGTCTCGTACAAAGCTTGTACATAGCCGCTGCACACGGCCTGACGAGAAATTGCAATACGCTAGCCCTCGTTGGTTATGTTGACGAGTTCACCTTGACCCCTCCCCCAGCGCGAGCCGAAGAGTTAAGCTTGCTGGCCGAGGTTACGGAACAGAGACCTGGGTCGTTTTTCGGCAGTGTTTCTGCATCCGTCGATGGTCGAAACGCAGTCGTGAGCTCCAAGGGCTGGCAACTGTCTAGGATCAGCGAGTTCAGTGAGAAAAATACGAATCTGAACCCCCACGGAGCTGCCCAGCTAGAGTGGCGCGAAGACATTGAATTCATCGATCCCGCATCTGTCATCTTCCCAGCCATAAACGCCGACAAAGCAGAGCTATATCGGCTTCTGGATCGGTATAATGTGCTGTCTATGGCGCGCACCCTCGACAACGTACGCTGTTCTCCTGAACCATGTCGACATCACCTTAGCAAATATCGAAAATGGCTTGAGCACGCGGTCAGTGGTTTCGCCTCTGGGTCACTCAAGTGCCCCGGCGTCCCGGACGCTGCCAAACTCGTCACCATGACCGCAGAGTCGCGGGATGAGCTGCTTTCATCCCTCTTCAATCAGCTACAAGGAACCAAGGTTCATGCCCCAGCAACCGCTATCAAGCGTGTTAGCTCCAGCTGCGAAGGTGTCTTTAATGGTGATACCAATGAGCTTGAGCTCCTCCTAGCGGATGGCGTCTTGCAACATGTATACGACTGCCTGCTTTTGGACACAGATTCATCGGCATTCTTGTCATTGATCGGACATAAGAAGCCGAATCTTCGAGTGCTAGAAATCGGGGCTGGAACTGGGGGCGCAACCGCCAGTACCCTTCGAAGCTTGACATCAGAACATGGGAAGAGATTCTACCAGTCTTACACATACACAGACATATCTCCTGGCTTCTTCGCTGATGCGAGGGAGAGATTCAAGGACTATTCAGGACTGCAGTTCGCTTTGCTTGACATCAGCAAAGATCCTCTAGAACAAGGTTTCAAGGCCGCATCCTATGACCTCGTCATTGCGTGGAACGTGATACACGCTACGCCTAAGCTGAGTGAGTCATTGAAAAACATAAGAAAGTTGATACACCCTCAGGGATGGCTCCTTCTGCAAGAGATCGCTCCCGTGACGCCGTGGATCAATCACTGTTTCGGAGTCATACCAGGCTGGTGGCTCGGTGAGGCAGATGGCCGCGTCTCCGCACCCCACGTCAGCTGGGAACGCTGGAAAAAGGAGCTTTCGGAGTCTGGATTTGTTGATACAACAAATTCTTTCGACAGCTACACAAACAACAATATCGTTTCTCGACCAGCGTCCAGCCTATACCGTCCAAAACGGGTAACGCTCCTGAAACACGCTGGTCAAGAAGTCCAATACATCCGTGCTAGTCTACAGGCGGCTGCATATAAGGTCGACGAATATGTCCTGGAGGACTTGACGGCAAGGCTAGCTCCAGGCCAAGACGTCATCTCAACTCTGGACATGTCATATCCCTTCCTTTCTAGTTTATCTGAGGAAAGTTACGTTCATCTTCAACGGTTTATCAAAGCCGCCTGCAATGAACAATGTGGTATCCTCTGGATCACAGGCCCATGCCAAGTCGGCGAAACAATCAAGCCAGAGTATGCGCCGATACTAGGCCTCGCCCGCGCCCTACGAACGGAGCTAGGGCTCGATCTTGCTACCTTCGAAATGGACAGCTTATCCATGACGAGAGCGGCCGAAATCATCCAGAAAGTGTACGGCGAGTTTGAGAAGCGTATCTCGGATGAGGCCGACGCAAATCCCGAGTTCGAGTGGGCGTATGTAGAAGGAAAGGTCTTTGTCGGTCGCTATCACTACATGAAAGTCGCGCAAGAATCTCAAGTGCTGCCGGAAAGCATGACTGTGCGCAAGTTGGAGCAGCGGAAGCCGGGCTTCACCGACACACTCTGCTGGAAGCCGCTCCCTGCTACAGCACTTCAGAAAGGAGAAGTTAGGGTCGATGTAAAGGCTATCGGAATGAACTACAAGGATGTACTCATTGCGCAAGGTGTCATAACTGACATGGCCGCCATCGACGCCGGATTCGGCCTGGAATGTTCTGGCGTGGTCTCAGAAGCAGGGCCGGGTGTCGATAAGGTGAAGGCGGGCGATCGAGTCGCCGTTATATCGAGCGGTTCTTTCACGAACAACAAAATTGTGTCGCAAGATTTGTGCTGCAAGATACCGAACAGGATGAGCTTTGAGGAGGCTGCTGGCATCCCCGTTGCTTACTGCACCGCGTTCCATTCGATATTCAACTTGGGCAAGGCCAGCAAAGGAATGGTAGGTGATATACCCCCAATCACTTTCGGTCGATGAACAACGAGAGAAGCCTCTTCTAGTCAATAGCTAAAATTTCCTTGTTTAAAGAGTATCCTCATACACTCAGCGACTGGAGGGTTGGGTATGGCGGCGCTCCAACTCGCCCAGACACTGGAAGCCGATGTGAGTTAATCACCTATTATCTTGGCTATGCCGTGAGTGAGAGACGTGGAAAACGGAGCTGATGGATTTGGAGCAGATCTATTGTACTGTCGGTAACCAAAGCAAGAGAGATTTCCTCGTCAAAGAATGCAAAATTCCTCCGGAGCATATCTTCAACTCCCGCGACTCATCCTTCTTAGCGAAGATCATGGCAGTTACACAAGGGCGTGGTGTTGACCTCGTTCTCAACCAGCTTTCGGGAGAGCTGCTCCATGCGTCTTGGCAGTGCGTAGCAGAATTCGGTACATTCGTCGAACTCGGCCGCAGGGACTTCCTTGGACATGCGAAGCTGGCAATGGAACGATTCGAATCGAATCGGACCTTTGTTGGTGTCGACTTGACGCACGTGTGGGTCCGGAAGCCGCGAATCATTGGGGCTATCCTGGAACGGGTGGTTCACTTATGGACTCAGGGTCATGTCAAGCCTTGGATAGCTTCCACCTTCTCAGCCGCTCAGATTTCTCAGCCTTTTCGACTAATGCAGAAGAGTCAACATATAGGCAAACTCGTTGTCACAATGCCGGAAGACGCTAGTCTACAAGCGCTCCCTTCTGAGCCCATCTACAAGACGCTTAAGCTGCGGCATGATCGGTCATATCTCTTTACTGGTGGTCTCGGCTCCCTGGGTATTGGTATAGCTACATGGCTTGTCGAAAAGGGGGCTAGTGAGATCATATTCTTGTCGCGCTCTGCAGGCTCTTTGCAAAAACATGACCGGTTCGCCAAGGAGCTTGCGGCATTGGGGTGCAAGGCGACGATTGTGTCCGGTGACGTTGCCAAGTACGACGATGTTGCGAGGGCTATTGATACAGCCATGATGCCAGTAGGAGGCGTGTTACACGCTGCCATGGTTCTTCGGGATAGCAGCTTCCTCACTATGAGTTGGGCCGATTGGCTCATGGCATCACAACCCAAGATCGACGGAACCAGGAACATCCATGAGGCGCTATTGAGGCAGCAGCCCGAAGTCAAGGTTGACTTCTTCTTCTTCTTCAGCTCTACTGCCACCACAGGTGGTTGGTGGGGACAGGCTAATTATCATGCCGGTAACGCGTACATGGAGTCTTTCGCTGCTTACAGGCGCCACCTAGGATTGGCTGCTAGTGTGCTAAACGTCGGTTTCATCAGCGATGTCGGTTACGTAGCTGATCGGCCTGGGGCGACCGACTCCGCTAAGGCGACAGGCCAATGGTTCAACACGGAAGTTGAGCTTCTAGATTGTATCGAACGCTTGTTGATGGAACTGTCAACTGGCACCGAAACCCCAACGCCTTCTTTCCGGGTACAAACGTGTCTACTGGCCATGGGAATGAGGTCTACTATACCGTTAACTTCGAAAAGCTGCCGTGTTCCCTGGAAGAAGGATCGCCGTATGCTGGCCTTGCGCAGCCTAGAGTCAGATGACTCTGAGGGACCCTCGGGCTCAGATTTGATGTCCAACGAGGAGCTCAACAGCGCGATTCGGGAGCTCAGGTCTAACATTGTCTCACTTCAGTCAGACGAGACGACGGCGTTCCTAGCTACGCATATCGGAAAAACGCTCTGTAGATTCCTGCTAAAACCAGACACAGACATCGACCTTCATGCTCGACTCGCAGATATTGGGATGGACTCGTTGGTAAGCATAGAGGTAAGGGCTTGGATTAGGCAGTGGATGGGTGTAGACTTGGCCACGCTTGAGATCACAAGTTCGGAAAATTTATGGAAGCTTGCTGTTGCAGTACAACAGAGAATGATTTTCAAGTACAACTCTAAGACATAAGTTTTGGAACTGTAGAGGCATATCTTACTAGGGTATCTGTTTTAAAGTCTTAGAGAACTCAATATCTTTTGTTTAGATGATGTAGGAGAGAGTTTTTATTTGGAGTTCTCTTCCGCAGAAACTACCGCACCCTTGCCGCTTCAATGAACTCTCAAGTGAGTCTGTTAGAGTTGCAACCTTTCTCATGTTCTCTTTTACATCTTCTGATCTCCATAGCAAGGTGTTTCATCTTCTAATAACGCTCAACCTGTATACTGGCATTCTCGCCTTCCTGAAAGCTCGATACACATCAAAAATGTTACTTGAGCAAGAAAATGTGACCGGGAACGTGTGGGTTGGCGACAGCATCAGAATCAAACGACCGTCTGGGGAGTAGACCAGTCACTGCGCCTGGCAGAATGGAAAACACGCCGTGGACCGAGATGAAGGCATTTTGCATCAGTCTAGGGTCGTTGAGGAATCAAATCGAAGGGTTGCTCTGTCTTCAGGTTCCAAAAATTGATAACATGCAAGCAAAAACATTCACATAACCCTTCGCTTTATTACAATAGAGTCCGAAAGGGATATTTATTATACAAACCGAGCAGTTGCATCTCAGCTAACTGGACTTCGGACCAATTCCCTACTCTAAGCACGACAATAGTAATTAATAACAATATTTCTGATGCAATTAATAGCCTTCATAAACCATAAATAGCAGGTGAAAGAGCACTAATTTCTGAAACAATAAGAAATCAAGATCTTGTCAGGGCTGATAAGCGCAAGGATGTGTAGTAGAATTCTGCGACTTGAGGTGCGGTCCATCAGCGGCCTTATCTACGCAAGCCAAGGTGTTAACCCTAACTCTTATTGTAGACATCACGTCTATTCCCTGCGAAGACAGCAAGATGAGCGTGCGGGAGTAGAGTCTCGATGTCCGTCGCTCTCTGTGCTGGGGAGGGGCAATGTGAGTTTTACGGATAGACTTGGCCCTGTAGTATTTCAACGACAAGCCAAACCTGAGTCTGTCGTTTGTTGCTTTCTCTGGCTCATCAGTGTCCTTAAAAAGCAAGCTTTCGGCCTTTGAATGCAGTGCTGGGGGGTTTGCATTGGGACACGCTCCCCCGTACGCAAAGAGACAATGGTTTTGCGACGCTAATTCTTACCTAAGGCGTGCCAGCGCCCCAGTTTCTTTTCTTTCGTTGCCACTGCTATGGTCAGCATTCTCCTCACGAACCGACATCGTCAATCGACATCAGGGAATTGAACGCTGTATATCGGCGTGTGTGATATCTGAACGCCACGCACGATACAGAGAGTATGCCTAGCCCTTTGAATTTTCAACGTGAAGGAAAGCCCCTCGAGCAAGAGCAGACAAGCTCAATAACCATGCTGTTAACTCCGATGTTTATGTGCCATATAGGTTACCTATGCTTCATATACAAGGGGAATTTATGCGTAACAGGGATAAAAATATTTCTAGCACAAACCTTGTTCATCTTCTATGCGTAAGCCATACTCTTGCATATTAATGTGAAATTAGCAGTTCAAGTTTGCTGAATGTTTCAGGCATCCGCAAAGGAAAAGCAAATAAAGACTAGGTCAATGAGCCATCCAGAGGCAGAGACCGCAGAGTTTTGACGCCGTAAGGTCAAGGCCGACCTCAATTGTTTCAGCATTCCATCATGATGGTCGAAGCAGCGCTACTGCCTGGCGCCACCCACGGCTGCCTAACACTTGATCCACTGATAACGGAAAGCATACTACTACAAGTCAACGATATCAAGCGCTCGCCTACCAGCTTTTATATAAAGGCAACAAGGATGCGACTTCTTATCGGGTTTTCCCCTACTCAAGCCAGGCCCGACCTCCCTCACCCATTATGCCGTCCGATACAGGGTTACAAACTGCTTCCGCATATTCTGATAATGCGAGTAGCAGTCATGAAAGCAATGCAGAACACTCCAAAAATAACGAGCTTCTTGACAGCCTCAGACGCATCCTAGCGGACCAAAGCCATCTCTTCGCGTGCGGGGGTGATATTCCCATTCGTGAGCTCAAGGTACCAGCTGAAGCTTCTGGTCACTTTGAGCTGCCGTTACTTGCCAGTGAGCGAAAAGAGTCGGATCCCATTACGATCCGGTGGGACCTGAATGGAACTGCAGACAGCTGTGCCAAAAGCAGTCTGCCACCAGCCCAAGGAGCGGAGACCGGGCTGGATCGGCTCCTTCAGCAGTGTCGGCCTGCCACCTTCGGTCGTGGTGGTCAAGACATCTATGACGAGATCTATCGCAAAGCTGTCCAAATAGACCCAGCTACATTTTGTACCACATTTGACCCCTACTCGGCGGGAATTATTGACGCCGTAAGTCAGGTACTACTGCCAACCGTCTCCGATTCAACTATGCAGCGAAGCGTACGTGCCGAGCTGTACAAACTCAATGTAAGTCGGAACTCCCTTAGCTTCAGTCCTATACAGGCTTATTGTTAACAGCTTGGATGAAGGTATATTCCGGACCTTCAGGAAGATTCAAGCCGCACGTTGACACGCCACGTTCCTCGTCTCACTTTTGGGTCCCTCGTGATTTGCCTCCCTATAAAGCACCAGGGCGGCCATCTAAAAGTCCGCCACAAGGGGCAGGAGATGACATTTGACTGGAGTGCCAACAGAGAAAACACGACTGATCACGCTAAAATTCGCTGGGCGGCTTTTTACAGCGATTGCGAGCATGAGGTCCTCGAGGTCATCAGCGGCCATCGGCTTACCTTAACATACAACCTATATGCCGTCCGCGGTGCCGGGCGCCTGACCGGTGTATCTCCGACTTTGAACCCAGCCTATCTGCCCCTGTGTCAGGCCCTGAAAGGGATACTGTCTCAAGATCCCTTCAATGGCCGAGGTAAGAACCGATCACCCAACTAGCAAGAATGCTCTTTACTAACCCAGACACCGTTAGGCGGTAAAATGGGCTTCTGGTGCTCGCATGCCTACGCCTACAATCACACTATGGAGACGCCCCTCCCAGCCACATTGAAGGGTGTTGATGCGGTACTTTGGGAAAGCTTTCAAACCCTGAACCTTGATCCTAAAATCGCACCGGTCATCAGAATGAGCGAAGACACCCGAGAGATGTTCTCCGAATGGTACGACGATCCTGAGCGCCATATATACCCTTGGTCCATACGTCTCCGGGACAAGCTACCGTCTACGATGCCATCCGAATTTATCATCGGATACAAGTTCGGCGTCCATATCGATCGGGAATACCAGACAGAATCAATCGAGGAGTATCACGACGCCTATCAGCGATGGGGTTCCTACAGTCGCGAACCAGTTCACTGGCTTACGAAACCGATAGAGTCTGAATTGCAATTAGTGTACACCGCAGTGAGCCAATGTACAGGCCCTCTCCCCCTAGGATATTCAGCTAAGTGATGCAACAGTATGGCAACCAAGCGATCGCGGAAGCCATGTACTCCTACTGTGCAATTCTCGTGGATGTTCCTCCGTATAAATAGGAGGGCAGAGTTACTGAAGATATTAGAGGCAACTTAGGTCTGCTTACACTATGAAAAGGGTATGGTTTAATACTAAAGGAAATAAGTAAATCTAAAAATTATAACGCGAAATAGTTTTAATGTGTTTCACGTTACTGAAGTTAATATAAAGATTAACAGCGTATATGAGTTTACTCGGGTAGTAGATTTAACATTAATAGGGGACTTGTAAGAAGTTATAACAGGTCTATATTTAAGCAAAGATGTAGAGAATTCTTATTATTTCCTTTTATATAGAAACATAGATAACCTTAAATAGGGTTATGTTTCTATGTAGATAGAAGATATATTATAGACTTTTATTTACATATTAACGTAAAAATAAGTAAATATATAGGTTCAAATTCTAAAGAAATATAATCCTAGTGTTGAATGGATTCTCTCTTCCTGAGAGAACCCGTTTGTACGATCGTACTCGGGTTAAAAGTTAGGGTGGACCAAAGATATATTTTCCGTGATTATCTTCCTAACTACAAGACTTGGCTTTCGTACACGAGATATATGATCTCGTACGTCCCTGAGTCAGTTCGGCATGAATATACTTTTGATCCCCTCAATGGATAACCGAGAGCCGAATATCCAGTCTGTGCCCTCTGCCATGATGTGTGTCCCTGAGTCATGCGTGTCGTACAACCAGCTGGTGCTGTTATTCCAACACCTAGAAGGTTTTTAGTTCTATATGTTATAGCTGTTTACCTTACCTACTAAGGTTACATAAATTTAAGCTGCAATGCCGCGCAGGTTACAAGCCCAGCTGCTGTTGTCAAAGACTGATAGACTGAGGATAAAAGGCAAGGGCCTGTTTTCGGTGGTGAAAGCTATGCCGATGGTGAATTGGATTTACCCTCCTAAGGCTGCATTGGCGGCAGAATAATGGAGAATACAGATGCCCCAGCTGCTCGCGACCGTCTGTTTGGGGGCCAGGCTGAAGAGTGCAAGACAGTAAGTCAAGTCAACCGAAGCGTGGGAATTCGGAGGAGACATAACAGAAACTCAAACGGGGCAAGCTACCTTATGCGCCGGGGGATCTATTGGGTGGGTTGATGCCGATGATCTCTCGTACAGCCAGATGCTTGAATCAGTCCCTGATGACCTCAGTAGATGCCCTATTATTAACACGTCTAGAATCAATAGGGCGACTTCTCTGGACCTTGACTGATGGATTTCTAAATCAAGGTCAACAATGATAAATCTATTAAAACTACTCAGAACCCTCTTCCTCAGACATCTCTTTGGTAAACTGACATGTTCGTGCATTGTGCCCAGTGTTTTCGCAGACACCACATCGCCGTTGACCCGTTTCGCTCCTTGATCTGCGACCACTACCCCGACGTGAATCCTCTTCAATCTGAGTTGTTGCCTATCACTGTGATTGAATGTCTTCTCCCTGAACTAAGTAAGACTTTCTCCTTGTCTGAGACGAGTTTTCTTAGCCATCCGACGTCGACTAAGTAGGCTGTTTTCTTCTCGAAGCATCTTGACCTCGGATCTCAAAAGAGCGATCAAATGCAAAACCCCTACTGTTGCTTTAGTAAACTGGTCGATAACATTATTTGTAGGTGTCAGCGAGCTATCCTGGTGACGGGAAATTTGATCTTTAATAAAGGTTGACTGCGAAGTTGCTTCTGTTGGGCTGTTTGGTGTCCTGGAAACCCAAGAGTGTGGTGTTATTGGAAGTGATCCTGAAGGTGTTGCATTGTGTAACTTGACTTCCAGCTTTGATAATACACTCCCTGGATTCAGAGGGACAAGCCGTGTCTCTTTAAAGCCTCCTTAGATGTTTCTTCTTAAGCTCTTGCGTGAAAGCTCTGTGAGATGCAGGGAGAAAGTCCGCCTTCGTAATATAGGTATCACCCTGTCGCATCTTATCCTCAATTTCTCGGCCATACACCGTTTTCAGAGGCCCAAAGAGGATTAAAATAACCTGCTTAGTCGACATTAGAGAGCTAAGAAAACACATCTGCAGCATCAAGGAAGTCTCACTGTAGCTAGTACGGAGGAAATGCAGTTACAGAGGGACGCAACTGCACAGATTCAGGAAGAACGCGTCACCGTAGAAGTATTTGCGAACTAAGGATTAAATCAGGTTAACGACGGTGTGGCATTTATTGGAACACTAGACATAATGCGTGACCGTGCCAGCTTGATAAAGAAACGACTGAGGAAGAGGATTCTAAGTAGTCTTAATTTATTTACTTTTACGAACGTTGAACCTACCCTGGGGTGTTAGCCAGAGCCGCGCAAAGCTAAAACCCCCCTCTTCACGGAGAGGGTAAAAAAAGGGGGTCGCATTTACATAAACTTCAATAACTTTTTAAATTTAAGCCTAAAAAACAATAAGAGATACTTAACTTAACGTACTTGCATAGCGAGTCGCCAGTCATAGCAAGTCGCCACTCTCCTTATCGCCAGAAAAAAGCCCCTTTTTAAACTGTTTATTAAAAATTGAATTTTAGCTTAAAAAGAGTCTAGCTTTATGCTTTAAGCTACGATAAGATTTAACTTAAGAAAGAATATTAAAGAAATTTTCATCTAGCCCTAACCCCTATATCTCTTATCTAGGCCTCTAGATAAGAGGATTACTAAAGATCAAAGTTTTTGTACGGAAATCCCTGTGGATCAAAGCAAAACAAACAGTAAGACTATCAGCGTCAACTAAGATCCCACAGTAACCACATAACTCCCTATGGTTACCTATAACCGTTAAGAACAACTGGTCTTCGATATAGCGCAACTAGGACACTTAGACGTGATCCTCGTAATCCAATGGTTACGAAAACACCACTGTCGGATATCTGACCGTAACAGTGTAATCGTCCTTTTTGGCCCGCCTCTAATCAGTCACATACATATCCACTTCTAAATAACTCTCTGGAAGCATATGGCGCATGATTCCCTATCGACTAATCTTTCTAAAAGGCGGGGATCTCCCAGCTGTCGACCCAGTACGAGAGATGCATCTCGCAAATCTTGTCATCTCTCAGCTTATACAAGCAAAAAAACCGCCATGCTCTAGCCTCTCCTTTTCTGAATTTATGAAAGAAGTTATCCGGGCTGTCATCATGGGCAATAAACGCCGCATCAAGTTCCGACATGATGATGTTGCCCTCTTGAAGTACATGCAAGGGCCGAAGCTCTTCTTTCACATTCTTATGGCCCCCCGCTAGAAGGGCCATCACCTTGTCTCGACCCTCCAGCGTAGCCAACGAGCTTTTGAGAATGAGATCTTCGGTAAAAAAGGCTGCTTTGGCTCCCTCGTCAGAGCTGTTATAGGCAGCGAGATAGTCGGAGTACTTCATCTTTCGTAAGAGTAATTAAAATGTCTAGACAAGTATGATTAGTTAGATACATTAACTGTGGGATCTTAGTTGACGCTGATAGTCTTACTGTTTGTTTTGCTTTGATCCACAGGGATTTCCGTACAAAAACTTTAAATGATATTAAACAACTATTTGATACGGAGTAAACTTCTTATATATGAAGTTGGGATGGATTATAGGCTTTACTTCGAATCAGGTAAGAGACCCCCTCTTGACATGACCCCTCCCCCACTTACTTCGTGGCCCCTCCCCCACTTCCTTCGTGGCCCCTCCTCCACTTACTTCGTGGCCCCTCCCCCACTTGCGTCATGGCCTTTTCCCCACTTGCATCATAGACCCCCAGACAGTCAGTATTGCCCCCGTTTGTGAAATTTTGTAGACACGAAGAGGGCACTGAGCTGACGAAGGTACGTTACTGAGCGATGATTAGCCTTAAATTCTCTAGTGAATTTTCATTCATCACAGCTGTCATTCTAATTGTTGCATTAGTTATCTCCTTGTGTCTAAGTGACTTTCCTCAGCTCTCCTATTCCAGGTCGGATATCATGTGGCCATAAGAGGTTCCATACGTCTGCCTTGTCATCCAAAACATCCTTTCCTGTACCTCATGTCCTAAACGCAGTGATTATGAAATAAATAGTACAGTGATGACGGAAAGCTATTTCTGCTGTGTTACGCTGGTTGTGGCTCAGCCATCAACTCCAGGTTTTGTTTCCGCGAGGCCTCTGGTAAGATGCTAAACACTGCAGTCTTAGCTAACGAAACAATTGTATATCTTGAACTCATATTGCCTGAAAATCATTCTTGAATAAATAGATGACTATTACCTGGTAGCGGTCAGCACTCGCTAGTACTAATGTACTTAGAGATTAACTATGGTAGGTTATGACATGTAGCCATGAGGGCCACAACAGCGATAAATGAGAAGGAACACGTCCTTGTTCCCAAACCACCTTTATGTCCGCAATATGAACTTCCATATATGTAAGCCCTTAGACATGGAATCAAGCTAGGTTCAATGCCAAGCCAAGCAGCAACCAACAAAACGACTTCAGTATGACTTGGTCTAATTCCTACACATTTATTGGAACTAGCGTTAATAACAAAACAAACATTTGTCCTGCAGAACCGTAAATATTGTTTACTTGAATCCCATCAAGTCCTTCACCGGAAGTTCACTCGCATCAACCCAGTTGCCATGTAAACCCTGACGCAACCTGAGAGGTAAATTCACTACGGCAACGGGTCCGTCAGAGAACTTGGCCGTGTCAACCACTACCAAATCACTGACCATCTTGTCCATCCTGTTGACCAGACCAACCAGATAACCGTCGCCCTCCTCTGCGTCTTTGCTTCTGGGAATAAACACAGGCTCCTGCACGAGACTGCTTGAGCCCACACTGCAAAGCTCTGCCTTCCCAGTCTTGGTATCAACCTTGGCCAGCCCGTTGAGACCGGCCATACCAACAAGCGACTTTGCATTCGCTTCCATCTCTAAGTCGGGGATCATGGTAGCGCAGTAGACCCACTTAACGTCTGTCGACACAAAGCGGTCGTCAATGCGAGGAAACTCGCAAAGCTGGTCAAAGATTACGGTAGGGTCGGCCAATTGGGGCAGCTCTGATGATTCGGGAGCAGATACCGCGATGGTAAAACGGGCGAGGCTGACCTTGATATTTTCCGGGTTGAAGTCAGTCGGTTGGTTCCGCGAAGGGAAGAAGCCCAAGGCATTTCCGTAGCAGAGAACTGTATCGAGCCTAATAGACACATCGCCATTGGGACCAGTAACCTGCGTGGCATTGGCAGTATGTGTGCCGAAAGCGTTTTTCCACTTGAACCAGTGGACCTTTTTAGGATCAGCGCCTCGACGGGGGATGACACCGAAGACCATGGGAAGGTTGTAGTCGTAGATCCAATGCGTCTCATGTGCTTCTAGTCTCTCCATCTCACACACCATGGGAATTTGCATGAGAATCAAGTAGTCGTCTGTAATGGCGGCGTCGTGGATAAAGCCGCAGTAGGGAGCATTGAACCAGCACTCCTCGGTCTTCTTGCCATCGGACCCAAGAGCAAAGTAGCAGCAATCAGTAGTAGCGTTGCCTTTCGCTTCATAACCCCAGCAGACTAATTCGCCGGTCTTCGGGTCCAGCTTGGGGTGTGCCGTGAAGCTTCTAGATTTGACTTGGCCCTCGAAATCATAATAGCCCTTCGTTGCTAAACTGTTCGGATCCATAGCGTATGGAAGAGAGCTCTCCTTCAGGGCAAGGAGCTGGCCGTTGAAGTAAACAACATTTGTGTTGGCCGTGCTCTCGATGGCTGCCTTGGCGCAAGGATGGTTGGTGAAAGGGTTGCGGTATACGCCCCATAAACATGTTCGAGCAGCACGTTCCATCTGGAGGCGTTCTGTCTGCACATATGACTGCTGATAATCAACGTGACCATTATGGATGCGGAAGGCTGACACGTTGCCATCCCCGTCAAAGGGGATGAAGTGTGAACCGTTTTTGTAGTATGCTGGAGATAGAAACGGGTCTGGCATGACGCGAAAGAAGGTCCCGCTGATTGACTTTGGAATTTCTCCATGGACCACGAGGTCGCGCACCTGTCCTTCGTAACGGCATGGTGCCTCGAAGCCGGACAGGAAGGGACTTTCAGGGAAAGGGACTGCCATATTGAGTTAAACGAGAAAATTGAACGAGGCGTAGTTTCAGTGTGAGGGTCAACAAACGTGTTAGGATGCTAGCAGCAAAGTAAGACTTGACTACGACAATTGGTTTGAGGAGAGCTGTCCATGGTCGGTTATTTCTGAATAAATATCATAGGTTGGTTGGGCTTAATTTTGAGAGAAGGGCACCACTGTTGATGCGAGTATCAGGGCACCCGTCGACCGAGGAATAGAGGGGAGGATGTGGGGGGTGGGGGGATCACCGTTTGTGTATGTGGAGCGCCACTTTGTAGTAAGGTGCCTGCTTAAACCAGCCCAAGTGGCCTCTGACCCTGTTGGGCCCCTCAATATCGCATGAAAGGTCACTCTATGAATACAGATTAGAGAGCTCTCATATCATCAGTAGTTTTCCTGTCGCCAGGGTATTTGATTGCTTGACGCAGATATTGAAGTACTTTGAAACAAATGCAATGGGCTATTCCCGCGACAACAAAAAAAATCACCGCTCCCACAAATCGAGCAACAATATGGACATCGAACGCGATACTGACCAGATGTACAATCTCCAACCAGTTAAGTAATCACACACATTAAAAGGCGAATGCAATCCGATATCTCATCAAGTTGACACAGGTGACCTTCATCTACCGCCAATACAATGAGACGAGCAAACTCCTCAGCCCCAACTACAAGCAGCACAGCTATGAGGCGTGGGACGGTCCGAAGTCGATTATTGAATTCGCCTGTTACTTTTATAGGAAGTTCGAAAAAACCAGGGAATTATATCAAGTTGGAACCACAAATGAAGCGAATCCTGGTTGACGGAGATTAACTCGTCATTCATGCCCATCTACTTCAATAGAGCCAAGACCGAGGTATGAACATATAGGTACAACGACGGGCAGTTCCTTGAACATTGGGATCTTTTGAATCAAGTCCCAGGGCACTTCCAGAACCCGAATGTGGTCTTCTAGGGTGCTTAATAAATCCTACTGGCATTGTGTTTCGCTACGACTTGGGCCGAAGCGCTTGGCTGAGCTTACTTGACAGACAGGAGAATATATTACTATACGGCTCAGTTACAAATAGCATCTCACAGATTGTGACGCTTCAAGAGATACCCTTGATTTGGCGCGATGCAATTGCGCCTGATATTTTCAACGTGTGGATGTGTTGCCGCTCTGAACAGGTACATGCCTCCTCGACGCAATGTGAGAACGCCTCACAGAGGCGCCCCAATCAGTGTAGCCCTCCATATCATAACAGCCAGTATTAGCAGTTTCAAAAGATAAAAAATATCAGGTTGAAACTATGCAGCCACTACTACGTTCACAATTCCATCGTTATTAGCAACCCAAGGTATAACACTAGAAATCTAGCGCACAAGACGCAAGGCCCAGCTTATAGGGTTGGCACGGTTGTAGGATGTTAGTAAGGTGCTAATGGAAAACGTATCAAGCTTAACAGCGAGAAGAGTGCTCTGATACTAGATACAAAACCACCCTAAGCATCGGCTGGACGCATGTCCCTCGAGAATAATACTTCCGGTCTTAAAATATGTCTTTTCTGCTCGTCAAAAGCCCAAGCTAACTTCTCGTGGCTCATCGCCTCACTCCATACTTGAAGACAAGATTCACTGAGCAACATATCAGCATTGTCTGAGACTGCAGTGTCTGATTCTTGCAAGACCTCCCTGACTGCATCAATAGCCTCCAGCTCATCCTTGCTTAATGTGGCTTGGGGCTCTGCAGATAAGACGACCTCCAAAGTACGAAGCCAATAAGCGAGAACAATAATGCAGTGGATTCCAAGCCGGCTCAAGCACGGATTCAGATTAAGGCATCCCGTTTGCGCTAGAAAAGTGACTCCATGAGAAATAGGCCCACGAAGAAAGTTGAGGGCATGTTGCATCGCCCCAGACATGCGAGCACTCCGCGGCACCTCCTTGGCCAGTCGGTCGACATATTCGTCACCTTGATCTGACACCATGGACTGCGAAATTTCTACAACATGTACATCGGCATACAGATGCACCATGGTAACATTCCACATGGCAATGGCAGCCTCAGCCATGGCGACATTGTCGATGCCACTAGTGCGCTGATTGTCGACAATCACCCGGGTCGCACTAAGCCATTTGTTCATCGCAGCCTCACACGAGGTAATAAGAGGCATAAAAACCTCTGATAAGGATCCGGCGGCGACCGAGGCAATTTGCTGGACATGCGCAAACAGTGCGCACATCAAGGTCGCTAGTCCAAAGAAACCGATAGTCGTTGGCATGGGCTGTGTGCCCCAGAGAGTCCGATACGCGTCCATAAAAACAGGTGGCGCTGGCGTTGACGTTATAAGAGCGCTCCACTTGCTTGAATCCTCGCATACCCAGAGAGACTCCTGATATGGGAGCTCCAAGGTACAGTCCTGGAACAATGGGGTCTTTGCTGTAATGGATGACGACGCATTCACCAGGGTTAAAAACCAGTATGAGAACCACGCCGTTCTAGCAATTATTAGTTACTCAACCACACAGGGATTCTAGCCTCCAGCAAGCAGAAATCAGACAAACCTCTTGAAACCCTCGATCTCCACCCAGCAATGCCAGTCTTTGCAACGGGAGGATTGCGTTTCGTGGGGAGCACAACTCAACGCCTTCAACAAGATCTCGTAAGCGATTCGCCTTGTCAAGTGTTATTTTTGGCATGGGGTTTCAGTAACTCACATTCAGGAGATTACGACGAATAGCAGAACATTGAGTATGCATCCCAGGTCGGTTAGACCAGCTGTCAAATATGGCCAGCAGCAAGTCGGCTTGCATCCTCTGAGTAGCTGGCATTACGGAAGAGTAAGTTGCCAGCGACTCAGACGCCGCTTCGTATAGTTTGATGGCGTGGTCTTGGTTGTATGAATAAATGGCACCGATGGCAGCCATGGACAGGAGAAGAACGTGGTGGCAATGGGAGATACGAAACGTGGCTGTGTGAAGGAGAGCTAAGTGAGGATGGAAGAGCATGAAGTAGGACTGAATCCATCTCCGAAAGGCATTCCTGGGGGGTGTCAGACCGGGCCTATTCAGGCATGACAGAATGATGCTGCCTTGGGTCGTCTGCATCCAGTCACCATCCAGCTCGAGAATTGGGACAATCCTCGACTGATTCCTGGTAAGCCACACTAATTTCTCGACAAGTCTGGAACTGCTCGTGTCGAGAGGTTGATGAAGCAGGCTCAAACTAAGGTTGGCTGAGTATTGTCCTCCATAGTTGGGGGATGGCGACGTCACTAGCTCGAAAGCATTCCGGTCCTGCCCCGAGCATTCTTGCATCAACGTGACGAACTGCTGTGTGGGGAGGTCGAGATCAGGTAGTGGTGTGGAAAATAGGAAAGAAAAAGGTCCCCGGCTCGACTCCGTACAGACGGACATTCCAGATTCTTGAACGAGTCCCGCGACGTCGAATTCGCCTGAGGTGGTTGGAAGGGGGTCAAAGAACACAATTGCATCATCGGGTAATGTCCATCCTTGATCATCGTCGCTATCTAAAGGGTACCCAGGCTGTTTGTTGCCGAAATCAGTGCAGGAGCTGCTGACCTGTTCGTTGGACTTCTGTTTCTGGTCATCCAGGAGCACTGGTCTGGCTCCACTGTCACGGCCACCTGCGGTACGGGTTGTAGAACTCGGCGGCGAGTTCGACTGCGCGTTGGTAGTGTGTAAGAGTCTCTCGTGTCGTACGAGAACATCCTTGCGTCGGAAGGATCTCTGGCAGTAGTTGCAATCGTATTCTCGAAGTGGACGGTGAGCCTGTTCGTGCCGGGTTTTGTGCTCTTTTCTGGTGAAACGGGCAGGGCAGGAATGACAGATGAACGGACGGTCGATATTGTCCATCATGGAAATTAGGACCTTTCTTCGAAAATACAAAACCAAACAACAAACAGCAGATTCAACGGCCGCGACGGCACGATAATTGAGCCAGAGAAATGAATACCCATTGATTGAAAAAGTATAGGTATGATGTTGTCTGGAAAGATGCTGTAGTAAGGGATAGAGAAGTAGTGCGGACTCGCGGCGAGGGGAAGGCTGACGAAACCGCACCCATGTCGTCAATGCGGCAATCCTAATCCCCGCCCACACCCACTAATGACATCGATTCTGACAAGGTACACCCGCAGACACAGCATTGGTAGGTCAGTGACTGGATTACCTTGTATGCTTTCGGCCAATCAGATACTAGATACCCTCAGAGATAGTCCTTCACTCGTTTGCCGTTCCCAACTACCACATTTTTTTTAACTTTACTGTGTACCGCGACCAGTGTCCCACCCATCTCGGCCGGGCCGGCCCCAGCACAATTATTGCGATCAACGTAGGACCGAAGCCCTTGTTCAGATTCCTCACTCGACCATGCAGCCATAACGGAAGTTTCGTGACCAATAATGTGCGTAATGTGTAAAAAAATATCGTGACAGGACAACGAGACAGGACAACTTAAACTCAAATGTTGCACAACAGTTGATAAAGATATCAAGTGGATGTCTCGAGTCCGCCAATAGGACAGTGGAGTCCTAGCCCGGATTGTGAAAGACACCGCAAGGATGCTTATTGACGCGAACGCTCTGCACGGGTGAGAAGCACCTCCTTTTCGAATACGGCACGGGCCAAAATTTAGGAACAAGTTTTTATACTTAGCAGTCATGGTTAGCTACGATGAGTGAAGAGGGGCGCCACATCGCGAACTCCGCTCCTTATTTATCTTTCCCCACATGATGAGCGCCAAAAGCAGTGCATAAATAGTGCAACAGCATGCATCAAAATGGCGCTAGTTACCACACCTCGCTCACAACTTTCCAAAGTTCATGCGTCTGAATGAACAAACCCCGAATACTATCATTGCCCACCACACCACCCACACAGTCCTTGACCAGTAAGGCATAAACGACTGACGCTTTCGAGGCTGGCCACCCTGCCACAACCGCCAAAATGCCACAATATCTCTGGATTGATACTCTCAAAAACGGCTGGACCGTACAAGATGTTGTGGTCCACAACCCTGGTTTTCCAAAACAGGAGTTTACTACCGTGGCGGCGCTGGATAAGGTCTTTTCTTCTATACAATTCCCTTACATCCGGCATGACGCTCCTCCAACTCATAGTCCTGATCATGATACTAGGGCAGAAGCCAGACTTGATACTTAACCTGCTCCTCCGTTCAGACCTGAGAGGAGCAATGCTCTTCTTTATTGCTCCCGACAACGCCGCAGCGAAGAGAACTGTAGAGGAGATTCCCGTGATCAAGGTAAGCCGCCCTTACACGATAGTCAATTCTGCCCTTTCCAATCTTCGCAGACAAATTGAACCACGCTGGAGCCGAAAATAACAAAGTGCCAGCTAGGATATGGTGAATACAAACTTATAAAATATAGGAATTTCGTTTCAGTCCAACAACTCTTCGGCCAGGGGGGTAAATACATTGGCAATCCCATTGTACACCGGAAGCCCCTTCACCTTGCCGCTGGGCCTTCGGTCTCATTTTGGCTCATTATTGAAACCTCTAGCCTGGAAGATATTGCCTACGTCTGGCGAATGAAGAAGGGTGGCGTTGCAAGGACGGTATATGACATGGTCGAACCTTCAAATGGCTTACTTCTCGATATCTTTGCTGAGGATGATGTCCACGCTCAAGACATCGTAAAGGAAATTCCAACCATAAGAAGAGGTGGAGCCGAAGGAAAGTGGTCGATTCTTAGCGGATTTCCAGCGGCTCTTTATGATGATCTTTTCTAGGCCGTTATTGACTGAGGAAGGATATACGGGACTTTGCTACTACTATAGAGCACTTTCTCAATTAATCATAACAAAAGAAAAGTATCCATATTGTAAATTACATTTCGATTCACTACTATACCTCTTTCACATGTTTTCTTTTGATCTAGTTTACAGCGCACTTACTCCTCTACGAGCCTTATTGTCATTTACGTTACAATTGCCACCCACTAGATCAAACAATAAATCGCGTCGTTGAATCTCTGAAGATGGCAAATTTGTAAACCTTATTTTCGCTCAATTAAAACCATTGAAGACTTAAAGACTAGGTCATCCCAAACACTATAGGACGTGTGAAACATCTATCTATACTCACAACACTGGCACATACGAAGCAATGGTATAAAGCTAAAAGTGCTAAGTCTAAGTCCGCGGTTATCTCTAGAGTATCAATTGGGCCATCGAGTTGACTCTAAGAAGAACCCTCCTGTTATGTCTATCTTTTCGGGTTGCAACGCCGTGAATACGTAGATGCCAAAGCGAAAGGCATTGCTCAAGCCCTCAGTCCGAAGTACATACAGTCGCCTGCAATGCTAGTCACTCAGCTGGGACGAATCTGGTCAACCAAATAGCTCACTTTCGATATCATGTAATACTTCCGACCTCTCATGGCGGGATAATGCCAGAAGCCAGGATCACAATAGCAGACAACAACAACAACAACAACAACAACAACAAAAACAACAACGACTACAACAAGGACAATTCAATCAATTAAACACATAAAGATATAAGCAATATCGGTACCTTGACATAAATTTGTGTTTAAGTCTAGGTGAGTAAATGTGTCGGCTTGTCGTTAAAGAATTCACCCAGATCAAGCTTCCTGTTGGATTTTCAGTAGATTTCCTACGGCCTCAACTAGGAAAGATAGATACATACACTTGAACACATCTGACTCCACATTAGCACTAGCAAGTCCCGGTTGTTCTCATTCCGAGACCCGTCGGTATCATCATGAAAGAGCAATATGAGAAAAGCCTATGAATGCAGCCGAACCAGCGGCACCATTCGGCACCGTTTAGCTTAATTTATACCCCACCGCTAGCATTATGCTGTCAGCAACTCTTCCCTTTGCAGAATAGGACGCTTACTCCATAAGTGCCATTCTGTGTCTTCACGGCTCATAGTGGATAGAGCACATGTGCATCGAACAGTTAGTAAAGGCTTCGGAGGCTTGACTTCGAGCACGATGATGGTAAGGCTGATTGATTGGGATCTTGGTCTATCCAATCATGTTTCCAATTAGCTATTCTGCACCTTGATATGTTGCAAGCTAGGAAGACGATCCATTGTCGTTGTATAATCTGCATCCCTGATGCCTGGTCAGCGATATATCAGGCTACTGGCTACACCACCCTTCAATATGACTGTAGGTCGTGTGTGCACAGCCCCTACCCGGCTGAGATTCCCTGGCTGCGCCGCAGGCAAGAATACAGTCAAGACCCCTCACGAGTGAATGCGCTAGTAAGGCCCTATGGTACTACTATTGTTATACTGGGGAAGGCAAGAAAGGAGAGAGACGCTATCGTTGTAACCATACTAGGTAACATGTCATATTGCCGCCAAGAACGCCGTGAGCCTCCTTGGGGATGATTTTCCGGGTTTACATCGATTGCGCCGCGGAACTGTCTTCACTGGGCCACTCAACCCGCGGCGTTCCGAGTCGGGGGAAGGGGGTTGCGGTCAATAGGAGAAGCCTAGGGAACGGGTTAAGATTTCGTAAACAAACGGAGTGGGGCGTTTAGGGATCTCAGCCAACGGAGCCCCGGAAACGCGTCGAGATTTCCCAGGCGGGCCGGGTAAGATGAGGTGGGGCGGGAGAGGGGTACACCCAATGGTTGTACACGGATGGGCGTATCTCGACGCATTCCGTGACGGTATAGTAGAGTAAGTCGTAGCTCGTTCTGAATACGTGTGTGAACGAAGACATTACAGTTGTATAACCAAAGAGGGTTAAAATCCGAAGTTATCCGATGATCTCACGAACATAGCCCCAGATTTACACAAGCTTGCCCAATCAAATGCCGTTTGTATACGACGGAACTCGTATAGAGCGTGTTGGCGAAGTCCACCTGGTATATCGCAGATCGATTACACTAACTGGTGTCGGCAATGTGTCCTGGGTTATGAGCCAATGGATAACGCCTGAATTATCATGCCCGATACTTGAGTCAATTTGACTTGATTTCCTACATCGTCTTCCAGCGATCTTCTTTAATGCCATCCGCCGGTGAGTGAAGACTGAAGGCAACATGCGACTTTATCAATGCCGTCATGGAGCGAATTAGATTTCCGCCGCCTGCCTGGCATCATACGAAATACCCACATCCGGCGCTCTACACTCCAGTAAAGTGAATATCCATTCAATTGTTGAGAAACAATGGAGGAGAGGAGGCGAAGATTATACTACGTATGTTAAGTATTTGATTTAGTTTTCGGAACGCGTATCCGGACTCTAGTTACTATGGTGTGATGGGTAAGTCTTTTACCCACAACAGGTAGTTCTTGGCTTTGACCCCACAGCCAGCGAGGAATCACAACCCAACTGGCTGGACAGTCACCTAAGTGTGCGAAGTACCAGTGCTTAGATCTGCCTGCTTACAAGCCACAAGATACCTGACAGGGGTAAAAAACTTTGGCCTGGAACCATAGTAGATCGATTCGTGCCCCTTAGCCTACAAAAAAGTGGGCTATCGGTCCTTGGCAAACCGAAGCCTCGAGACGCAGACTTCCTTCTCAATGGCCAGGGCCGTTTCCTTGTGGGCCTTGCAGCGGATGCTGTCCGTTAGGTACACTAGTTAACCCACCCACCCCACAAGAGAGCCACCCCCACATCCGAGCCATCCGAAATTGCTGCATCGTCAAGAACATCCCTTTTTTCAAACTATCGCAACAATTGCTATTTGTCGCCAAACAACGCCATCTTTTTGGGATACCTTCTCTATTACACCATGAAGCAATATACTGAGTTTGAGCTCCAACGAGCCCTTGTAGACGTAGCAGATGGCTGCCCTATCCGCCAGGCTGCTCGTAACTGGGGTATACTATACCAGACCCTTCAGTATCGGCTGCACGGCAGGCAAAGCAGAAATACTGCGTGGGTTGATTATCAGCGATTATCGCAGTCACAGGAGGCTAATCTGGCTACTTATATATCTACCCAAGCTGCCCTAGGCAGTGCCCTTACCTATCAGCAAGTGAAGGGCCTGGCAGAGCGTATGATAGGCGATACCTAGCGACCTCTGGGGAAGAGATGGATAGCTTGATTCCTGCGGCGATACCCATTAATCAGGACCCAAAGATGCCGATTGATCGATTCTAGGCGATATAGAGCCTATACTGTAGATGCTATCCAAGAATGGTTCAGTTATCTAGATCTGCTAGCAATCAAGGGTATTTATCCATCTAACCGATGGAATATGGATGAGACTGGCATCATGGAAGGCAAAGGAAGCAATGGGCTGGTGTTAGGCTCTGCGGCATCGCGATATATCTAGAAAAAACAGCCTGGATCTAGGGCATGGATATTACTGATTGAGTGTGTGTCTGCTGCTGGGACCTCTTTACTTCTCCTTGTTATATATAAGGGCAAGTCAGTCCAGGCTTAGTGGTTCTTATCATCTAACCTATCTAGATATGCTGGCTGGCACTTTATAGCATTAGATAATGGCTGGACGAATGACCAGACTACCCTTGAGTGGCTGAAGAAGGTCTTCATCCCAGGGACTATGCCTAGCTAGCCAGACGAGGCTAGGCTACTGATTCTAGACGGCTATCATAGCTATATAACAACAGACTTTATGTGGCAATGCTTCCAGCATCATATCTATCTACTGTTTTTACTGCCGCATTCCTCTGCTGTCCTCCAGCCTCTAGATGTATCAGTCTTTGGCCTATTAAAGCAGGTATATTGGAAAGGGGTTAGAAGTCTAGGTGACTGGATAAGTGACTTAACTGTTGTTGGCAAAAAGGCATTTCTAGACTGTTATTTTGATGCGCGTAAAGCAGCAATAACAACCCAGAATATAAAGTCTGGCTGGAAATGGGCTAGGTTATGGCTAGTATCTATATGGTGCCCTCTATCTAACTCCCTAGTATTAAAAGTATTATCTAGCCAGCTAGCCAGCTAGCAAAGCAGTAGCCAGTAATGGGATGAGGCAGTATCTGCTATCCCATGGTTAACCCCTCGTTACTCTGCTGATCTGCGGCATCAGTTACATCTATTCAACTAGCTGGGCAAGGATGCCCTAGATACCTATACTATCCGTCACCTATCTAGAAAGCTGCAAAAGGGATATGATGAGCAGGCATCTAGACTAGTAATTGTAGAGCAACAAGCCAGCGATCTGTAGGCCTGTCTAGATAACTAGCATAAGGGCAAGAGGAAAAAGGTCCCAACATCTCCTAACAGCACCTTTGCGACAATAGCCCATATCCAGCGGGCGCAAAATACGGATATCGGCGATACAGATATTCTAGATGAATCCAGCGCATCTGAATTATCTAGTGAAGCCGAAAGTTGCATCTGGGTGGGTGGAAGAGGGAGTGAAATAAGTGGTGATAGTGGTAGTGATGGTGGTGCCGATGGTGGCTCGGATGTGGGGGTGGCTCGTTAACAGGGTGGTTGTGTTAATGAAGGCCCGAAGCGAAGGGAGTGAAGGAACCCTAAACCAGGAATGACTCAGTATTGCGAAGCAGTTTCGTTCACCCAGGCGGGTCGGGTCGTGATTAATATATTGACCTGATGCTAGTGATGCAACCTGCCCAAGCGGCAGGAAGAAAGCGAAACATGCATTCTCAATACGAGGATCGCAATTCCTTGGTATTCCGAAAGCGATGGGGTGTTGAGGGAATCTTGAAAGGTATATAATCCATAACAATTCTCCTCTAATACAAATTATCAATTCTTCGAGACACTGCACCATGTCAGCCTAATCGCACATCTTGGTTTGCTATCTTTCAACTCGTTTCCCAGAAGTTCTATGCAATGAAAAGTCATTTTATTGGACCAGTCCAGCTTGCACTGGTCCATGTCGCGGCTGTTGCAAACGGCCTTTCCAGCCCAGCAGCATACTCGAGTACCTATAGTACATTTCTGAACCCTGCTGCTAGAGACCGCCCACGTTTCCGATATTGGCTACCCGATGCCAGTGTAGATACCGAGGTTCTTAAGCATGATATCAAGTCAGCTGGGTCAATTGGTGCTGGAGGCGTCGAGTTACTGCCATACTACAACTATGGCGGCGGACTGGGTGGCCCACCACCTGGGCTCTCATGGTCAGAGTACGGTTTTGGTACCCCGGCCTTCATCAAAGTCTTCAACGCAGCTCTCGATGCACACCAGGAGAATGGACTTGCGATGGACTTTTGTCTCGGGCCGAGTGAGGGTCAGGGGGTTCCCGCCTCCCCAGATAACAAAGGTCTCCAGTGGGACTTAGTAAGTATTGATGCCCTTTTACTGCAAGACACCCCCTCTATGACCACGTCTTTCATTACCATTTACCATGGAGCCAACATCTCTGCTCATAGATAACATCTACCTCGTTCGTTCCTACAGACGGACAGTTCAACCAGACGATTCCCGGCTGGAATACTGGACAGTTGGTAGCTGTAGTATCAGCTCTGATTGTATCGTCGAAAGACGCCACTCTTGTTGGAGAAGGCTTTAGCGGCCCCGTTAATGTCACATATGAACAGATTGTCCTAGACCATACCAGCTTGGAGGACGTTACAGGCCTGGTTTCCCCATCATCGGGAGCCCTTACCATCAAGTTGCCTCCTGCTGCCGGGGACACTCGATATACAATATTCGCATTCTATCAAAAGCTATCAGGACACAAAAACCTTAAGTTCGAGTCCAACGCTTCGTCTACGATCTGGGATAACGGATCTTACACAGTGGACCATTTTAGTGGCCATGGTGCTAAGGTGACAATAGACTTTTGGGAAAAACACATCTTAGACGACCAAACAACGGCCAAGCTCAAAGAAGTTGGAAACTATGGCAAGTGACCTGGATGACTATTGTCAAAGGTTTATGGCTAACGAGACAACAGGCTGGGAAGACAGTCTTGAGCTAACGTCCAATGTTTCCTGGTCACCTACCCTTCCAGCAAGATTCAGCAAGAAATTCGGCTATAGTTTGAAATCGTTTCTTCCCCTTATCATTTTTGGCAACAATAACTTGGTCCTTCAAGGTGACGCACCGGGGAGACTTCAAGTTTTGCTTGACCGGCAGGAAAAGGGCCAAGGATTTGTCAACGACTACCGAGCCGCGTTAGCGGATGGTTATCAGGAATACCTCAAAACCCTACAAGATTGGCTTAAGGGTGCTCTCGGCCTGCAACTCTCAACACAGACATCATACAACCTGCCGATGGATATGCTTGCTTCGGTTCCTTTCGTTGATGCTCCTGAATCTGAGAGCTTACAGGCTCGTAACAAGGTTGATTCGTACAGGAACTTTGCCGGACCCGCCTACTTGACCGGAAAGAAAATCATATCGAACGAATTAGGAGCAGTGTTTGCCAGAGGTTTCAACCTTGCCATTCCAGAGCTGCTGCAAATGGCTAACCGTGGCTTTTCCGGGGGCCTTAATCAGTTTGTGATCCACGGACAATCATATACTGGAAACTATCCTGCTACGACCTGGCCTGGGAATGCGCCTTTCAGATACGTGGTCTCGGATCTTTGGAACAGCAAGCGCCCCGACTGGGACAATGGGCTGTCTCATGCTCTTGATTACATGGCGAGACTTCAATATATCCAGCGTCAGGGAATTCCGCGTACCGATGTGGTCATTTACAACAAGCATTCCGCCACAGACGGGTACTTGCCGATCGTCTACGCTGCAGACGATCTGACAAAAGGAGGTGGGTGAAAGACAAACTTTCACTTTGTTTAACTGCTTTTTCGTTGCTATCATAAGAAGGTGTTCTCAGCTGATCTCCGGTATGATAGGCTGGTCTTACAATTACCTTTCGCCCGATAATTTCAACCAGCCAGAGGCTTTTGTCGACAACGGACTTCTTGCCCCCAATGGCCCTGCATACAAGGCTATGGTGCTCTTAGCAACGCAGAATGTGACCCTTCAAGGGGTCGAGAAGCTGCAGCATTTTGCCCAGCAGGGCTTGCCGATCATCATAGCCGGGGGTATACCAGGATACTATCCAACCAGCAACTCGTCCGCCAAAGCCGTTGTGGAGTCTCGTATCTCGAAACTCCTCTTGTCAAAAAATGTATACCAGGTGCCTGAAGGCGGCGTCGCCGATAAACTTATTTCTCTGGGGCTGCGGCCAAATGTTGGCACCAAGACGAATGAGACATGGCATGCAACTTGGCGAGAAGATCTCGATAACGGCATTGACTATCTCTACGTCTTCTGCGATGGCCCTTCGTCGTCTGGAGAGTTGACAGTCAAGTCAACCAAAACGATTTACGACTTCGACACTTGGACCGGAATGCGCTCACCGCTCCTGAATTACAGAGTAGACGGCGACTATAGTGTTATTCCCATCAGTCTCACAGCTAACCAGACACTGGTTCTCGCATTTACAAACAAGCAGTTTGAGGGGATCGACTTGCCAGGCATCCATGCCACAGAGCTACCGCGGAGTGTGCTTGGTTATGTCAATAACGGCTCTAGCATTTGTCTGCAAGTTATCGCAGGTTCCGGAAGTTGGGCTAAATTCTCATCTGGCAAAGAGATAATCCTCAACAGTACAGCACCCGAGGCATTTGAGTTGCAAAATTGGGACCTCGTTGCAGAGCATTGGGCGGCTCCTGAAGACATGCAACAGGCGCATGTGGTCGCTTTGAAGAGGAATACCACACAATCGGTCGATAAGCTGGTTTCATGGACCGAGATAGAAGGCTTACAGAACATGTCGGGAGTTGGATATTATGTGACGAGCTTCACATGGTCAAAGCCTCTACAAAGCTCCATAGGGGCGTATATCAAGTTCCCGGCAGCTTTGAACGCAATCATCTTACACGTCAACGGCCAGCGTACACCGCCCCTAGATTACACTAATCCCATTGCAGACATCTCAACTTATCTTGTTGAAGGGCGGAACGAAATCACAGCTTCGGTGCCTAGTACGATGTGGAACTACATACGAAGTATTTGGAATAATTTAGAAAACGGTGGCCTTCAGCCGCTGTTGCCAGTGTTGCTGCCTAGAACAGCGAACGGTCTTGTTGGAACAGTACAGGTCATTCCATTTGAAAAGATTTGTATTTCATAATGTTTTTGTTAGTCGAACGGCATAGATATTACCTGAACAACCAGCTTCATACGCAGCTCCACATCCCACGAAGCTATTCTCACTAAAAGTGCTCTTGTTTGTCACGCTATAACAGTAGAGGGACCTGACCCCCCAGGTAACATCAGGTTAAAGCTAGCAAGCCGTGGAAATCAAACGTTCAGGCAAAGGAAAGGGCAAGGCGTACACTAGCCATGTTAAGAGAGGAAAAGAATGTTACGACCCAACAAGTTACTAACGATAACGCCCCACCCAGACAGGGCAAAGCACAGGTGTCAAAGGACAATAGAACAGCCCACCTACAGGCACTATGGCGCAGTGCGGCACAGCCACGAGGGACAGCCACAGGGTTATAAATTTCAAGATACTATCTTGGGGTGCAAGGCCCTTTTAACCAGCAAAAAGCTAGAGATTAGCAGGCTGAGAATCAGCATTTGTTCAATATAAGACCTACGTTTTGCAATTATACTATTCCTGACTACAGTTCTTTTACAACAGGCAGCACGGTATTTGTATAGATAGCATATAAGGACAGACAGATAACTCCCTGGAAAAAGAAGAACTATAGTATAGGTCACGTACAGATAAAATAAGGTAAATACTATATAAGACCTACTAATTAATTAATAGATATAATGTATATACATAGCGAGCGGATTGACATAGTAAGCGGATCATTTTCTTATTGTATATAAAATTAGGGTTTGTCTTTTATTTTTTTAAAATCTAACTTAAGTCTAAAATATCTATAAATTTACATTTTATTACTAAAAAGAGTTATATACTTGTAAAAAGTTTCAAAATAGTTCTAACCTTAACCTTAACTTTTATACTTACTTAAGATCTTATTATAACCTACTAATAAGAGGTTTAGATTTAAGGTTAGAGTTATAATTATTCTGAGATTTTTTATTAGGTATATATAAAGTTATAGATATTTTAGATCCAAATTGGATCCTTTAAAAAAAAGCTTACTTTATATATAGTAAGGAAGTAATCTACTTACTATATTAATCTACTTACTTTATATATTAGAAAGGGGTAAGGTTTTACGTTTTGTTTTTCCTTTTATTAGCCTACAAATATATTCTTAGGCCTAATTAGACTTCTAAGTATAAAAAAGGACTCTAGTTATATATTATTATAAAAGTTAAGCAAATAAATAAATAAATAAGCTTAATATCTTTAAATAAGTACTTAAATAAATATAAATAAATTCTTTACTTTAATATTAAGATAAGATAACGTACACGTATAGCGAGTTACCTATCATAGCGAGTTACTTATCTTCTTCTACCCTTCTACCATTTTTATAAGTTAATTAAACTATAACATATAAAATCAATTAAAACTACTTATTACCTTTTTCTTTATTACTATTCTAAACTATTTTATAGGTTTATACGTTATATCTAGACTTTTTATAATTATTATATTATTATATATAGTTTAATACTTTTTGTATAACTCTCCTTTTAAGGGTTATTTTCTCTTTTAGTATTAATATTTTTGTATTTATTTATAGTACTTTTGCTTTAGTAGTATTAAGTAACCCTCTAAGACGTAGTTAGGTCTTTTTTGCTTTTTAGCATTTACTTAATACTTTTATTTTTATATAAAGCTTATAGTTCTTAGCTTTAATAATAATAAGCTTATAAGCTAATTTACTAATACCTTTAGCTTAGAAGTTAATTACTTTATATATTAGTATTAGTAAGTTATTTTGTTATACTTAGATCTTTTTTTTAAAGGAAGTAGTACTTTATATGCTTTTTAGTGTTATAGTTGGTGTTTTTATATCCTAGGAGCCTTAGCTGTTTAGTTATAAGGTTAAGAGTGTTAGTGTTTTTGACTTAAAATTTAACTAAGAAATAACTATTTTAGGGTTAAAAGGTATAAGGCTTATTTATCTAAAACTAGTTTATATATTATTTTTACTTATTAAAGTAAAAAATATTACTTTAAAAGGAAAAGAAAAATTATTTTTAGTAATATATAAAATTTATATTTATATTATTTTTTTTATTTTTTTATTATATAAGTATTTTAATAAGTTAAAATACTTAATATTAAAAAGCTAAAGCTTATATAATAAATAAGAAAATAGATAAAAAGTAATAATATTTTATTTTTATAATATTTATTAAAGTTAATTAATTTATAGCTATTATAACTATTAAGGATTAAGAGGTAATAAAAGCCTTTTATATAAGTCTTTATATACTAATTAAAGTATTATAGCTAATTTAAGCTAATATTATTTATTATTTATTTATTCTTATTTAAATAAATATATTATATAGCTGAGAATTAGCTATTAGTATACTAAAAGAAAAGATAATATTTTTTTTTTAATAATATATAAAGGTATTACGTAGCTATTTATACATATACCTTAAATAATAGAAACCTATTTCTAATTACTAGTCTACTTTATATAAGGCCTTTTTTTATAGTTAAATGTTATAATAACCTTTATATATAACTAATAGTATTTTTATTAAAAACCTAGTCTTATTAAAATTATAGATATTATTATAAAGTATTTTATATTTTATGATTATATTTTATATAAGTATAAATTAGCTTTATACAATTATTAGATTTTTAGTTAAGGCCTTTTAATTGTTAATTTAATATTAAGATTATATTTTTAATTTAAAAATATATTATATAAAGTTCTTTACTTATTAAGGTCTTATATACGTCTTATTATATATATTTAAGAGTTAATTAGTTATTTTGTTAAAATAATAGCACTAGCTAGTTATATAATATACACGACTCAGAGACACACATTATAGCAGAGGGTATAGACTGGATATTTGGCTCTTGGTTATCTATTAATGGAATTAAAAGTATATTTATACTAAATTAATTTAGGAATATATAAGATTATATATCTTGTATATGAAAGCTAAGTCTTATAGTTAAAAAGATAATTATAGAAAATATATTTTTAGTTTATTTTAACTTTTAATTTAAGTATAATTATATAAATAGGTTCTCTTAAGAAAAAAGAATTTATTTAATACTAATTAGTAGTTACTTAGTAATTTATATGATTGTTTTATGTAATTATAGATTAGTAAAAGTAAAAAGATAAGACTTAGGCTTTATAGCTAGGCTATTAGGTAGTCTTATACTTTATGTAAAGTAAGAAATCCTTAGGGATATTTAAAGGGTTATACTAAAAAGTCTTCTATGCTAAGAAGCCTTAATCTTACTTATTATTACTTATTAAGCTAAACTAGGTAAATAGGATAAAGATAACTTTTGCTTTATTATTATATAAGACAAATTTTTATTATTACTTATTAAGCTAAACTAAACAAGAATCTTTATTATACTATATATAGAGTATAAAGTATATACTATAGTACTAAATAAACTAATTTTAATATTATATAATATAAAACGACTACTAAATATAATATAGCTTCTTAAAAGGATCTAAAAGATAATTATTAAAGCTAATATAATAATATTAATAAATACTTATTAATATATAAAGAAATAAGTATAAGGAGTAAAGTCTTACTATATATATAAAAAAAGACTATGAATCCTAGACGCTAAGGAAATCTAATTAATATTATATAGGTACTATTTAAAGAAGAGATAACTATATATATTACATATATTAACATAGAAATGCTTTATTTTAAGTAATAAAAGGAAAACTTAATAATATTATTATATAAAGATTTTAATAAATAGTCTACCTTTTAATAAAAAAAGGTTTATTATGCGTTTAAGGTAAAGTTTATATAACTTATTAAGCTAAAGGGATTTTAATTACTGCTAATTAGAAATATAAATTAATTGCTAGTTAAATTTATTAAGGAGATTAAGAGGAAGTTTAATAAGTAAAAAGAATAGCTTTTTATTTATATAGTATTTATACTAAGTTATATAATTATAATAACTTAAATACTTATTTAAAACCTTAAATTAACTTTACCTTAGAATATAGCTAAACTAATAATAGAGCTAATTAAGCCCTTATATAATACATAAACAACTTAAACATTAATTGTATAAAAGTAATTATAATTAGCTTTAAGAAATATATCTCTAAGAACAAGATTTATATAAGAGGTTAAGAGTTTTTTATAAATCTAAGGTTATATAATACCTTTATATTAAAGAGATAACATTTATAATTTATTATTAAAACAAATAATTTAGAATAGATTATATAAGTTAACTATAATCTTAATATTCTAGAAGAAATAGAGAAAAGATAAGAATTATATAACGTATATATATAATAAGTTACTCATTATAGTAAGTTACCTACTTTCACTTACCCTCTAGCTATTTATATAAGTTAATTAAGTAGTATTATATAAAATTAATTAAAACTACTTATTATCCTCTTTTTTAAAGGTCTCTTATATTACCTAACATATTTATACATTATGTTTAGTCTTTCTATAATTACTATATCGCTAACTATGTAATTTACCCCTCTCTATATAAGCCCCCTCTTAACACATATTTTTACCTTTAGCATTAATAACCCTTTTTTTACCTAAATTGCCTTAGCTTTAGCTATATTAAGTAACCCTCTAAGATATAGTTAGGTTTTTTTAGCCCTTTAGCGTTTACTTAATACCTTATTTATTATATAAAGCCTATAGTTCTTAGCCTTAAGAAAAGCTAATTAATATATTAACTTAGTAATACTTTTAGTTTATAAGTTAATTACTTTATATAAATATATTAATAAACTATATTAATAACCATAAATCTTTTTCTTAAGTAATATAAAGCTTTATATAGTGTTAACGTACATGCATAGTGAGTCGGCCATCATAGTGAGTCGGCCACTTCCTTATCGTATATAAAACCCCTAGTTTTCAACTATTTTTTAAAAATCTATTTTAAGCTTAAAATAGACTAGGTTTTAACTATTAGTATTCGATAAGAGTTATATTATAAGAAATAATACTATAGAAATTCCTACCTTAGTTATTATACTACCTTATGTAAGCTAGCTTATCTAGCTTCTAGATAAGAGATCTAGGTATAAGGTATTATAAGGCTAGAGTAATAATTTCTATAGTATTATTTCTTATAATATAACTCTTATCGAATACTAATAGTTAAAACCTAGTCTATTTTAAGCTTAAAATAGATTTTTAAAAAATAGTTGAAAACTAGGGGTTTTATATACGATAAGGAAGTGGCCGACTCACTATGATGGCCGACTCACTATGCATGTACGTTATATGTTATAGTTAATGTCTTTAGGTCCTAGGAGCCTTAGCTGCTTAGGTATAAATTAGATAGTGTTAATGTCTTTAGCTTAAAATCTAGGCAAAAAATAACTACTTTTAAGTTAAAAGGTATAAAGCTAGCTTATTTAAAACTAGCTTATATATTTTCTTTACTTATTAAAGTAAAAAAGGCTACCTTAAAGGTAAAGAAAAAGTTATTTTTAGTAATATATATAATTTATATTTATATTATTTTCTTAATTTCTTTATTATATAACGCTTTTAATAGACTAAAATAGCTAATATTAAGAGGTTAAAGCTTATATAATAAATAAGAAGGTATATAAAAAGTAATAATATTATATTCTTTATAGTAATTATTAAACTTAGTAGACTTATAGCTATTATAGCTATTAAAGATTAAAAGCTACTTAATACCTTTTATATAAGACTTTATATACTTTTTAAAATACTATAGCTAATCTAAGATAATCTTATTTATAGTTTATTTATTTTTACTAAAGTAAATATACTATTAAAATAAAAATTAGCTATTAGTATACTAAAAAAAAAGGTAATATTTACTTTTAATAATAATATACAAAGATAATACCTAGCTATTTATATATACGCTTTTAATCTTAGAAACCTATTTATAATTACTAGGCTACTTTATATAAAACTTTCCTTTATAGTTAGAAGTTATAATAACTTTTATATATAATAATATTCTTATTAAGAAGCCTATTTTATTAAAATTATAAATATTATTATTATAGATTCTATACTTTATAATTATACTTTATATAAAAGTAAACTAGGCCTATATAATTATAAAATCCTTAGCTAATACCTTCTAATAATTAATTCTATATTAAAAACACGTCTTTAGTTATAGTTAGCGTTATACAAAGTTCTTTACCTATTAAGGTCTAATATACGTTATATTATATTTATTAAAAGAATAATTAGCTATATCTTATATATTATTAAGTTATAGTAGAAATCCTTAATTAATTAAATTAATAACTTATTTAAAAATCACTATTTCTTTTAGCTTAGTTATTTTTATTGATTTTAATTACGTTTCTTGTTATAGTAGTTATTTAATGTATTAGTTGTAAAATATTATTCTTAGAACGTTATAGATAAAAGTAGCCTTCTATATAAATAATTTTAGGTCTTTTTTAATAGCTTAGAGTATAAAAAGAATATAGCTTTTATTTAAAGTAAAACTTATTGTTATATATAGAGTAAAGCTAAGAGGAAAAAGAAAAGTATAAAAGAAAAAGAAAGTAGGTAACTTACTATAATAAGCAACTCACTATACATATATATTAGGTAAGCTATATAATATTTTGTATAATAAGGTAAAAGTCTTTATTAGTTTTTATTAACGCCTTAGGATTACTAAAGACTAATATTATATAGTATTTCTTAATATCTTAGCTAATTATATAAAAGAGTTTTATTTCTATTATATTAGACTAATAAAAAGATAAGATAAGATATATAATATATTAGAAATATACTTTAATATTAATCTTAATTATACTCTTTATTAGACAAATTAGATAAGTCTATTCTTTATATAAGTTAAACAAGATAATCTAGATAAGAATCTAATAGACGTATTAGAAATAACGTATATACATAGCAAGTAGCCTAACATAGCAAGTAGCTTATCTTTACCTACCCTCTAGCTATTTATATAAGTTAATTAAGTAGTATTATATAAAATTAATTAAAAACTACTTATTATCCTCTTCTTTAGAGGTCTTTTATACTACCTAATATATTCGTATATTATGTCTAGTCTTTCTGTAATTGCTATATCGCTAACCGCATAATTTACCCTCCTCTATATAAGCCCTCTCTTAACACGTATTTTTGCCTTTAGCATTAATAACCCTCTTCTCTACCTGGATTACCTCTGCTTTAGCTACATTAAAAGACCCTCTAAGACATAGTTAGGTTTTTTTAGCCCTTTAACGCTTACTTAATATCTTATTTATTATATAAAGTCTATAGTACTTAGCTTTAATAAGAGCTAATTTATATATTAATTTACTAATATTTTTGGTTTATAAGTTAATTACTTTATATAAATAGGTTAATAAGCTATATTAATAACTAGTAATCTTTTTTTTAAGTAATATAGAGCTTTATATAGCGTTATATACTATAGTTAATGTCTTTAGGTCCTAGGAGCCCTAGTTATTTAGGTATAAGTTAAATAGTGTTAATGTTTTTAGCTTAAAATCTAAGTAAGAAATAACTACTTTTAAGTTAAAAGGGATAAGGCTAGCTTATTTAAAGTTAGCTTATATGTTTTTTTTATTTATTAAAGTAAAAAAAGTTGCTTTAAAAATAAAAAAGAAGTTATTTTTAGTAATATATATAATCTATATTTGTTAAAATAACAGCACCAGCTGGTTATACAATACACACGACTTAGGGACACACATTATGGCAGAGGGCACAGACTAGATATTTAGCCCTCAGTTATCTATTAAGGGGATCAAAAGTATATTCATACTAAACTAACTTAGGGACATACAAGATTATATATCTTATATATAAAAGCTAAGTCTTATAGTTAAAAAGATAATTATAGAAAATATATCTTTAGTTTATTTTAACTTTAACTTAAGTATAATTATATAAATAGGTTTTTTTAAGAAAAGAGAATCTATTTAATATTAATTAGTAGTTACTTAGTAATCTGTGTAATTACTTTATGTAATTATAGATTAGTAAAAGTAAAGAAATAAGACTTAGGCTTTATGGCTAGGCTACTAGGTAGTCTTGTACTTTATATAAGACAAGAAATCTTTAGGGATATCTAAGAGGTTATACTAGAAAGTCTCTTGTACTAAGAAGCTTTAATTTTACTTATTGTTGCTTATTAAGCTAAACTGGGTAAATAGGATAAAGACGACTTTTGCTTTACTATTATATAAGATAGATTCTTGTTGTTATCTATTAAGCTAAACTAAACAAGAATCTTTATTATACTATATATAGAATATAAAGTGTATACTATAGTACTAAATAAAACTAATTTTAATATTATATAATATAAAATAACTATTAAATATAATATAGCTTTTTAAGAGGATCTAAAAGATAATTATTAAAGCTAATATAATAATATTAATAGATACCTACTAATATATAAAGAAATAAGTGTAAGAAGTAAAATCCTATTATATATATAGAAGAAGACTATGAATCCTAGACGCTAAGGAAATCCAGTTAATATTATATAGGTATTATCTAAAAAAGAGATAACTATATATATTACGTATATTAATATAGAAATACTTTATTTTAAGTAATTAAAGAAAAACTTAATAATATTATTATATAAAGATTTTAATAAATAGTTTACTTTCTAATAAAAAAAGGTCTATTATACGTTTAAGGTAGAGTTTATATAACTTATTAAGCTAAAGGGATTCTGATTACTATTAATAAGAAATATGAATTAATAGCTAGTTAAATTTATTAAGGATATTAGGAGGAAGTTTAATAAGTAAGAAAAATAGCTTTCTACTTATATAATACTTATACTAAGTTATATAATTATAATAACTTAAACACCTATTTAAAACCCTAAATTAACTTTACCTTAAAACATAGCTAAACTAATAATAGAGCTAATTAAGCCCTTGTATAATATATAGATAACTTAAATATTAATTATATAAGAGCAGTTATAATTAGCTTTAAGAAACATACCTCCTAGAACAAGATTTACACAAGAAGTTAAGAGTTTTCTATAAATCCAAGGTCATATAACACCTTTATATTAAAAAAACAACATCTATAACCTACTACTAAGACAAATAGTCTAAAATAGATTATATAAGCTAACTATAATCTTAATCTTCTAAAAGAGATAAAGAAAAGATAAGAATTATATAGGTAAGCTATATAATATCCTATATAACAAAGTAAAGGTCTTTATTAGTTTTTGTTAATACCTTAAGATTACTAAAGACTAATACTATATAGTATTTCCTAATATCTTAGCTAATTATATAAAAGAGTTTTATCTTTATCACATTAGACTAACAAAGAGATAAGACAAGATATATAATATATTAAAAATATACTTTAATATTAACATTAACTATACTCTCTATTAAACAAATTAAACAAGTCTATCCTTTACATAAGTTAAACAAGACAATCTAGATAAGAATCTAATAAACGTATTAGAGATACTCTTAGACAAGATACCTCTTATATAACAGGCACTTAGCCCAGGTTTTCAAGGGAAGATTATGCTTTATATATAAGTCACCTAAGCGTATAGAGGTATACTAGAGCTAAAAACTGCTCTAAGTAATCTTAAAGTATATTATATATATAAGTAATTCTTTTCTAGCCTAAGAGTATTACTATAAGTCGCTTTAAATAGAAAATCTATATTATATAATATTAACTTTATAGATAGAAGATACTCTAATAACAAGAGTTACCTATAACTATTATATAATAGACTATTAAATAACAAAGGATCTTTTTAATAACCTTAAAAAAGTCAACTTTTATTATAACCTAAGTTTAATTATATAATATCTAAGAAAAGATGTTTTATATATAAAAAGGAAAGTTATTAGTCTATAAATCATTTAGATAAAGAATATAATTATATAAAAGACTAATACCTTTAGGTATATAGTATACTTAAATAAGAACTATAAAAAGACTTTACCTTATACCTTCTTAACTTTAAAAAAGAAAACCTAGTAAATAAATTATATAATAAAAAGAGAGAATTTATAGGAAATAAAGAGATATTAGCTTTCTTAATATCTTCTTTATTCTTTTATTATATAACAGGAGAAAATATCTTTTTATTACTAAAGACGTTAAAGGCTTATTAATTCTTGTTATATAATCCTTATATCTTATTATACTAAGAGGAACTATAAGATATAAAAGCAGTAAAGTTCTTTACTGTAAAGAAACCTTAAGTCCTTATATACCTATAAGAGAACCCTTGTATAGTAATATTCTAAGGACCAGGATTAGTAAATATATAATTTAAGGCAAGTAACTTAATTATATTAGTTAACACTATAGAAATAGAGAATTAGCTTAGAAAGGTTATATATTATATCCTTAATACTTCTACTTTATTCCTGTTTTTATTATATAATATAAATAAGTTAAGTATATATTTTAATAACATTAATAATATAATTATATAGCAAGATAAAAAACCTATCCTAGTTATATAGAAATAGGGTTACTTATTCTTTAACCTTAGTTATATAGAGGCTAGTATATTCTTTATAGAAAAATAACTTTAAAGGCTTTATAGATAATTTAGATATCCTTATATAGACTATCTTTATTACCTTTTAAAGAAGGCTAGGTATTATAATATTAATATTAATATTCTAGAAAAAGTCTAGAAGTTTTGTTATTATTGTTAATTATATGACTTAGTACTAAAGAGGTTTAAGTTTATACTTAAAGATAAAAGCTACTTTAACTATAAGATAGTTATAGATGTTGTATAACTAAGAGACAAGAACGCTTTACACGTTATTAACATAGAGACAAGCTTCTAAGGAGTTACCTTTTTAAAGTCCTTATCTATATAAGATATATAGAATATACTTTGTAAGTGCTAGATTAGTATATACGTTAGTTTACCAGACTATATTATATATAACCTAGGTATAAACTTTATATTAGTAGAATTTAAGAACTATATTAATATTATAGGTATATTATATAAAGAAATGCTAGTAGAAGCTTACTAAGTAATAAGTAAAATAAAAAGAGTATATACTCTTTTGAGGTATATATATAATATCTTATATACTAAGCTTAGGTATAACATGGATAAGGAAACCATTTTCTAGATAGCTATAAAGGTATTAAATGACATAGCTAGTCTGTATAGTATTATACTTATACTACTTATTTTTAGGATATATCTAAGGATTAATAAAGATTTACCTTTATTACTTAAAATTACCTAAAAAGTAAAAGTAATCTAAAAAACAATAAAAATGCTTTAGAGTATTTATATAGAAATAGAGATTAATTATGTAATTAATACTAGAAATAGCCTTAACCTTTAGAATATACTATTACTACTAATCCAGAGTAAGGTTCTAGTATAGAGAAAAAACAAGGGATAGACTGGACTATATAAAGTCCAGGCTATAGAAGGTTATATAGTAATAGTTAAGATAGTTAATAGTCCTATATAGTTTTATGTAATATATATTAAACTATACTATTAAAATATAATATAATTAGATTTAGATATTGTATAACTTATTCCTTAAAAACAGTTAAATAAAAGAGGAAAACTAAAAAAAAGCTAGAAAAGGGCTATATAATAATCACTATATACTAATTAGGTATTTCTATCTTAAAAAGAAAAAGACTATAAGGAGTTAATAGAAAAGTTATAGCTTAATAATATAATTATAATACTAGGTGCTTTATATAAAGAGTTAAACTAAATAAAGATAAATAACCTTATTAACTAAAAAGTCTTTACTTTTATACTATATAATCTAAAAGAGTATAATTACTTTTATATTTATAAGATATAAATAATATAAGAAATTAAGAACTTATTATTTAAGCTATATAAGAAGTTAAGACTTATTATATAAAAGTATAAGAACTAAGAGAAAGAAGAACTCTTAACCTAGGTATTTATTATCTAATAAATAAGCTAAAGGCTTATATTTATAATTAGACCTACCCTTATACAAGACTATAAATACAAAAGGGAACTCAAAGACATAACCTAAGTATATATATAATTAGATAATTATCTAACCAAGACGATTATTATATAACTACCTAAGGAGTTAAAAGATAAATACCCTAAGAATACACTTCTTTATATCTTGAAATTATTATATAGCTTAGCAAAGTTAGGCCTATACTAGTACAAAACCTATTCTAAGTATTATAAAAAAAATCTAAAGATAATAAAGTTAATATATAATCTATGCTTACTATATATAATAAAAGAACCAGATACCTTTAGGATTATAACTATATAGATAAATAATACACTTAGCTTTATTATATTTGCTTTTTCTTAAAGAAAAGAAGAAGAGCTAAGAAGAAAAGGACTTTATATAAAACTAAAGACTACCTTATTGCCTAATAGTAAAATTAACTTTAATAAAGAAAAGATCTAATTACATAATAACTATATTACTTTTACTTAAAAAAGCTAAGTAAAATACCTAAAACTTATTAATCTTGATGCGTATAATACATATTAGTAGTATATTTCTTAAAAGGCAAAAGGAGTAAACCTTATATCTATCTATTAACCAGAGGCATTATATAACCTATTAACTACAGCCTAAACTAAAGAACCTAATAAAAAGGATATTAAAGCTTTAAATATATAACTTTAGTAGTAAATCAATAACTTTACATAAGGTCTTATATATATTCCTCTTAATCTTTATTATATAAAAATATATATCTTTATAAATAGATTATTTATAAATAACTTAGATCTATTATTATAACTTAGATTTGTTATTATACTAGCTAAAAAAATAGCTTATATAACAATAGACTTCTAGATTAAAGGAAATATTATATACTAGAGTTTAATAAAGTATAAAAGAGTTATATAAAGTATACTTATAAGTAAGTTATATAAGATAACTATAAGATTTAATAGTAAGATATCCCTTAGTATAATACTTACTAAGATCCTTTATATATTATAACTCCTAAGGATTCTAGTTATTATCTATTTAGACTTATAATCTCTATATAAGTACCTTATATAACTAAGTATAATAAATAAAAAGAGGCTTATAATTAATATTATAAGTCTATATAAGTTATATAAAAAGAAAAAGATCTTAGAAATAAGATAAATTAATAGAAAAAATAACTTTATTAACGCTTTTACTAAGAAATCACTAAACTTAGTACTTAGACAATTAATTATAATAAATATATTAAGGATTTAAATTAAGGTATATATTAAAAGATTAGAAAAAAACACTTAATAATTAATTTATATAACTTTACTGCTATATATTATTAATTATCTAAAAACAAAGTATAACCTTAAAAAGGTATCTAATATACTTAACTACTACTAATTCTAATTTTAATATTAGATTATACTTTTATTATATTTATAACCTTCTTAAATTACTATATTATATAATTTATTTAATTATTATATAAGATTTTAAGGAAGAAAAGTTATATAATTACTCCTTATTAATAACTATAAGGCTAGTAGAAGTACTAAGGAAGTAACTGCCCTTACTGATATTCTTACTAAGCTTATTGCTAGGCGTATAAGGCTCACAAGTATTAGTAACGTTAAGAGCCTTATAGTTATTAAGGTTACTATTATTATTATCGTTATTATTATTGCCTAGGTTATTAGACAAATTAACATCTTAACCGCAATAGATGCAGTAAGCACCATATAACTGCTAGACGCACTTAGCATAGGCGCTACCTTAAAAGGTGAGAATGTGGGTGTATTAGCGGAAGCGCAGAGAGTTAATAGTTACGCATTTATTACTACAAGTAATAGCTATATAACTATAAGACTAAACCAAGACTATAAGGAAGTAGTTTTAGTAGTAGATGATGCTAGTAATAAACTGCTGGATAGAAGTATTGCTAGTGATGTAGATCTTGATATTGCGCGATAGTATGTTAATGATGAGATGCTCCTTATCTTGTAGTTAAGGTTAATATATAAAGACAAGGTAAAAACAAAAGTAATATATGTTAATAGCTAGAGCTAATAAAAGAGCGTAATTGTTAGCGTTACTAGTTAGAAGACAAAGCTAATAACTACTAGACGTATTAGTATATATACTAATGTTACTAAAGATTAAATTACTAGAGGTAATAAGAAATATAATAGATTAATTATATAAAGTACTATTAATAAATTAATAAAAGGAAATATATAAAAAGAAATCTTATATATAAGTAGTTATTATTAAAGTTAATTAAGGAAAAAGGGGAAGATTATTGTTAATTAATTATATAGGAAAACGACGTATATAAAAAGTAAAAAAGAAAAAAAAAAAGGAAAAAAAAAATAAGTAAAAAAGGTTTTAAATACCTAAAGTTATTATATAAAGGAAGGAAGGTATGTTAATAGTAGGAGTAGAAGTAAAGTTAATGAGAAAAGAAAGAACTTTATTAATATATAACTTACTTACTTAACTAGGTAAAAAAGAAATAAATAGTTACTTAGAGTTTTAATATTAGTGATTTATTATATAACGTAAGTGGCTTAACCTATAGGGTTATATAATAAGGTTATTAATATTATAATTAGTATAACCTAATAGGACACTATAAGGAGTTATGTAGTTATAAAAGAAAAAGTTATAAGTGTTAGAATAATAGTATTAGCTGGTTATATAATATGTATGACTTAGGGACATAAATTATAGTAAAGGGTATAGACTAGATATTTGGCCCTTAGTTATCTATTAAGGGGATTAAAAGTATATTTATACTAAACTAACTTAAGGATATATAAGATTATATATCTTGTGTATAAAAGCTAAGTCTTGTAGTTAGGAAAATAATTACAGAAAATATATCTTTGGTTTATCTTAACTTTAACCTAAGTATGATTATATAAACGGGTTCTCTTAGGAAGAGAGAATCTATTTAATAATATTTATATTATTTTTCTAATTTCTTAATTATATAACGCTTTTAGTAAACTAAAATAGTTAATATTAAGAGGTTAAAGCTTATATAATAAATAAAGAGGTATATAAAGAGTAATAATATTATGTTCCTTATAATAATTATTAAACTTAGTAAACTTATAGCTATTATAGCTATTAAGGATTAAAAGCTATTTAATATCTTTTATATAAGACTTTATATACTTTTTAAAATACTATAACTAATCTAAGCTAATCTTATTTATAGTTTATTTATTTTTACTAAGGTAAATATATTATTAAAGTAAAAATTAGCTATTAATATACTATAAGAAGAGGTAATATTTGCCTTTAATAATGACGTATAAAGGTAGTACTTAGCTATCTGTATATATGCTTTAAATAATAGAAACCTATTTATAATTACTAAGCTACTTTATATAAGGTCTTCTTTTATAGTTAAAAGTTATAATAACTTTTATATATAATAGTATTCCTATTAAGAAGCTTATTTTATTAAAATTATAAATATTATTATTATAAATTCTATACTTTATAACTATATTTTATATAAAAGTAAACTAAGCCTATATAATTACAAGATCCTTAGCTAATACCCTTTAATAGTTAATTTTATATTAAAAACGCGTCTTTAGTTATAGTTAGCATTATATAAAGTTCTTTGCCTATTAGGGTCTAATACATATTATATTACGTTTATTAAGAAGGTAATTAGCTATATCTTATATATCGTTAAGTTATAATAGAAATCCTTAATTAATTAGGTTAATAACTTATTTAAGAATCACTATTTCTTTTAGCTTAGTTATCTTTATTGATTTTATATACGTCTTATAGTATAGTAATTATTTAGTATATTAGTATTAAAGTGTTATTCTTAAAACGTTATAAATAAAAGCTGTTTCTTATATAGATAGTTTTAGGTCTTTTTTAATAGCTTTAATTATAAAAATAATATAATTTCATTTAAAGAAGAACTTATTATTGTATATAGAGGAATATTAATATAAAGTTAAAGTTTAAGGAGAAAAGAGAAAGTAGGCTACTTACTATAATAAGCTACTTACTATATATATACGTTACTCTTAGACAAAATATTCTTTATATAATAAGTACTTAGCCTAGGTTTTTAAGAGAAGATTATGCTTTATATGTAAGTTACCTAAGCATATAGAGGTATACTAGAGCTAAAAACTGCTTTAAGTAATCTTAAAGCATATTATATATATAAGTAATTCTTTTCTAGCCTAAGAGTATTACTATAAGTTACTTTAGACAAGAAGTCTATATTATATAATATTAACTTTATAAATAAAAGATACTCTAATAACAAGAGTTACTTATAATTATTATATAATAGACTATTAAATAATAAAGGATCTTCTTAATAACCTTAGAAAAGTTAACCTTTATTATAACCTAGGTTTAATTATATAATATCTAAAAGAAAATGTTTTATATATAAAAAGGAAAGTTATTAGTTTATAAATTATTTAAATAAAGAACATAATTATATAAAAGACTAATACTTTTAGGTATATAATATACTTAAATAAGAACTATAAAGAAATTTTGCTTTATATCTTCTTAACTTTAAAAAAAAACCTAATAAACAGATTATATAATAAGGAAAAAGAATTTATAAGAAATGAAAAAACATTAGTTTTCTTAATACCTTTTTTATTTTTCTATTATATAATAAAATAAAATATCTTTTTATTACTAAAAACATTAAAGGCCTATTAATTCTTATTATATAACCCTTATATTTTATTATATTAAAAAGAACTATAAAATACAAGAGTAACAAAGTTCTTTACTATAAAAAAACCTTAAGTCCTTATATACCTATAAAAGAACCCTTATACAGCAGTATTATAAGAACCAGGATCAGTAAACATATAATTTAAAGCAAATAACTTAATTACATTAATTAATATTATAGAAACAAAGAATTAGCTTAGAAAGGTTATATATTATATCCTTAATACTTCTACTCTATTCCTGTTTTCATTATATAATATAGACAGGTTAAGTATATATTTTAACAACGTTAACAATATAATTATATAATAAAATAAAAAACTTATCCTAGTTATATAAAAATAAAGTTACTTATTCTTTAACTTTAGTTATATAAAGACTAGTATATTCTTTATAAAAGAATAACTTTAAAGGCTTTATAAACAATTTAAATATTTTTATATAAATTATTTTTATTACCTCTTAAAAAAAGCTAAGTATTATAATATTAATATTAATATTCTAAAAAAGGTTTAGAAGTTTATTATTATTATTAATTATATAACTTAACACTAAAAAAGTTTAAGTTTACACTTAAAAACAAAAGCTACTTTAACTATAAGATAATTATAAATATTATACAACTAAGAAATAAGAACACCTTATATGTTATTAATATAAAAATAAGCTTCTAAAGAGCTACTTTCCTAAAGTCCTTATCTATATAAGATATATAGAATACACTTTATAAGTACTAGATCAGTATATACGTTGGTTCACCAGACTATATTATACATAACCTAAGTATAAACTTTATATTAGTAGAATTTAAGAACTATATTAATATTATAAGTATATTATATAAAGAAATACTAGTAAAAGCCTACTAGGTAATAGATAAGATAAAAGAGCTTATATTCTTTTAAGGTATATATATAATATCTTATATACTAAGCTTAGACATAATATAAACAAAGAAACTATCCTTTAGATAACTATAAAGACATTAAACAACATAGCTAGTCTATATAACGTATATGCATAGCGAGTCGCCCATCATAGCGAGCCGCCCACCTTTCACTACCCTCCAGCCATTTGTGTAAGTCAATTAAGCCACATCGTACGAAATCAATTGAAACTACTCATCAGCCTCTTCTTCAGAGGTCTCCCAAACTACCTGACATGTTCGTACATTATGTCCAGTCTTTCCGCAGTTACCACATCGCCGCCCGCGCGATTCACCCCCCTCCGTACGAGCACCCTCTTGACGCATGTTTTCGCCTCCAGCATCAACAACCCCCTTTTCTACCCGTATTGCCTCAGCTTCAGCTGTATTAAGTGACCCTCCAAGACGTAGTTGGGTTTTCTTAGCTCTCCGGCGCTTACTTAGTATCTCATTTGCCGTACGAAGCCCGCGGCACTCGGCTTCAACAAGAGCTAGTTTGTGTGCTAACTTGCTAATACCTTTAGCTTGCAAATCAACAACCTCGTACAAATGAGTTGGTGAGCTATCTTGATGACTAGTGATTCTTTTCTTAAGTGAAGCAGAGCTTCGTACGGCGTCATGTGCTGTGGTTGGTGTCTTTGGGTCCCAGGAGCCCTGGCTGCTTGGGCATGAGTTGGATGGTGTTGGCGTCTTTGGCTTGAAATCCAGGCGGGAAAGAACTGCTTCTGGGTCGAATGGTACAAGGCCAGCCTGTCTAAAACCAGCTTGTACGTTTTCTTTGCTTATTGAAGTAAAAAAGGCTGCCTTGAAGGCAGGAAAGAAATCATCCTTAGTAATGTGCGTAATCTGCATCCGCATCATCTTCTCGATTTCCTTGCCATATGAAGCCTTCAGCGGACTAAAACAGCCAACATCAAGAGGCTGAAGCTCGTGCGATGAATGCGGAGGCATGCAAAGAGCAATAATGCCGTGTTCCTTGCAGTAATCGTCAAACTTGGTGGATTTGTGGCTGTTGTGGCCATCAAGGATTAGGAGCCGTTTAACACCCTTCGTGCGAGACTTTGTGCACTTTTCAAAATGTTTTAGCCAATCTAGGCCAATCTCATTTGTAGTCCATCCATTTTCGCTAGGGTGGACGCGCCATTCGGGTGGGAATTGGCCATTGGTATACCATGAGAGTAGGTGATATTTGCCCTTAACAATGACGTATGGAGGCAGCGCCCAGCCATCTGCACATACGCCCTGAATGACAGAAACCCATTCGCGATTGCCAGGCTGCTTCGTACGAGGCCTTCCACGGCGGTCAGAGGTTGTAATAACCTTTGCGTGCGACAGCATTCCCATCAAGAAGCCCGTCTCATCAAAATTGTAGACATCGTCATCGTGTATTCCGTACTTCGCGATTGTGTTTCGTACGAGGGCAAACCAGGCCTGCACAATTGCAGGATCTTCAGCCAATGCCCTCTGATAGTCGATTCTACGTCGAAAACGCGTCTTTAGTTGTGGTTGGCGTCGTACGAAGTTCTCTGCCCATCGCGGTCCGACACGCGTCGCGTCACGTTCGTCAAGGAGACAATCGGCCATATCTCGTACGTCGTCAAGTCGCGGTGGAAATCCTCGATCGATCAGGTCAATAACTCGTTCAAGAATCACAGTTTCTTCCACCTGAGTCATCTTCATTGAATTCGTACGAGTTTCGCGTCGTGGTAGAAGTCCAGCGCGTCGGTCGCGAAGTGTAGTTCTCGGGACCTTATAGATAGAAGCTGCTTTTCGAACGGATAGTTTTGGGTCCTTTTTAATAGCTTCAATTGCAAGGATAATGCGACTTTCATTTGAAGAGGAACTCATGGTCGTACGTAGAGGAAGGTTGTTGTGAAGGTGAAGAGTGTAGAATTAAGGAAAAGTGGGCGGCTCGCTATGATGGGCGACTCGCTATGCATATACGTTAGTATTATATTTATACTACTTATCTTTAAGATATATCTAAGGATTAATAAGGACTTACTTCTATTACCTAAAATTACTTAAAAAGTAAAAGTAATCTAAAAAGTAATAAAAATACTTTAAAGTATTTATATAAAAATAGAGATTAATTATATAATTAATACTAAAAATAGCTTTAACCTTTAAAATATATTATTACTATTAATCTAAAGTAACGTTCTAGTATAAAGGGAAAATAAGGGATAGACTAGACTATATAAAGTCTAGGCTATAAAAGGCTATATAGTAATAGTTAAAATAGTTAATAGTCTTATATAGTTTTATATAATATATATTAAATTATACTATTAAGACTTAATATAATTAAATTTAAATATTATATAACCTATTTCTTAGAAATAGCTAAATAAAAGAAAAAGACTAAAGAAAGGCTAGAGAAGAGCTATATAATAATTACTACATACTAATTAAATATTTCTATCTTAAAGAGAAAAAGACTATAAAAAGTTAATAGAAAAGTTATAGCTTAATAATATAATTATAACACTAAGTACTTTATATAAAGAGTTAAACTAAATAAAAATAAATAACCTTATTAATTAAAAGGTTTTTACTTTTATATTATATAATTTAAAAAGGTATAATTATGTTTATATTTATAAGATATAAATAATATAAAAGATTAAGAACTTATTATTTAAGCTGTATAAGAAGTTAAAACTTATTATATAAAGGTATAAAGACTAAGAAAAAAAGGAACTCTTAACCTAAGTACCTACTATTTAACAGATAAGCTAAAGGCTTATATTTATAATTAGACCTACCCTTATATAAGACTACAAATACAAAAAGGAACTTAGAGATATAACTTAGGTGTTAGAATAACAGCACTAGCTGGTTATATAACATGCACGACTTAAGGACACACATTATAGCAGAGGGTATAGACTAGATATTTAGCTCTTAGTTAACCATTAAGGGGATCAAAAGTATATTTATACTAAACTAACTTAGGGATATATAAGATTATATATTTTATATATAAAAGCTAAGTTTTATAGTTAAGAAGATAAGTATAGAAAATATATTTTTAGTTTACCTTAACTTTAACCTAAGTATAATTATATAAATAGGTTCTCTTAGGAAAAAAGAATCTATTTAATACTAATTAGTAGTTACTTAGTAATTTATGTAATTACTTTATGTAATTATAGATTAGTAAAAGTAAAGAAATAAGACTTAGGCTTTATGGTTAGGCTACTAGGTAGTCTTATACTTTATGTAAGGTAAGAAATCCTTAGGGATATTTAAGAGGTTATACTAGAAAGTCTTTTGTACTAAGAAGCCTTAATTCTACTTATTATTACTTATTAAGCTAAATTAGGTAAATAAAATAAAGATAACTTTTGCTTTATTATTATATAAGACAAATTCTTATTATTACTTATTAAGCTAAATTAAATAAAAATCTTTATTATACTATATATAAAGTATAAAGTATATACTATAGTACTAAATAAACTAATTTTAATGTTATATAATATAAAATAACTACTAAATATAATATAGCTTCCTAAAAGGATCTAAAAGATAATTATTAAAGCTAATATAATAATATTAATAAATACTTACTAATATATATAAAAATAAGTATAAGAAATAAAGTCTTACTATATATATAGAAAAAGACTATAAATCCTAGACGCTAAGAAAATCTAGTTAATATTATATAAGTATTATCTAAAGAAGAGATAACTATATATATTACATATATTAATATAGAAATACTTTATTTTAAGTAATTAAAAGAAAACCTAATAATATTATTATATAAAGATTTTAATAAATAGTTTATCTTTTAATAAAAAAAGGTCTATTATATATTTAAAGTAAAGTTTATATAACTTATTAAACTAAAAGAATTCTAATTACTATTAATAAGAAATATAAATTAATAGCTAGTTAAATTTATTAAAGAGATTAAAAAGAAGTTTAATAAGCAAAAAGAATAGCTTTCTACTTATATAATACTTACACTAAGTTATATAATTATAATAACTTAAATACTTATTTAAAACCTTAAATTAACTTTACCTTAGAATATAGCTAAACTAATAATAGAGCTAATTAAGCCCTTATATAATACATAAACAACTTAAACATTAATTGTATAAAAGTAATTATAATTAGCTTTAAGAAATATATCTCTAAGAACAAGATTTATATAAGAGGTTAAGAGTTTTCTATAAATCCAAGGTTATATAATACCTTTATATTAAAAAGATAACATCTATAACTTACTACTAAGACATATAATCTAGAATAGATTATATAAGCTAACTATAATTTTAATCTTCTAAAAAAGATAAAGAAAAAATAGGAATTATATAAGTAAACTATATAATATCTTATACAATAAGACAAAAATCTTTATTAGTTTTTATTAATGCCTTAAGATTACTAAAGACTAATACTATATAGTATTTCCTAATATCTTAGCTAATTATATAGAAAAGTTTTATCTTTATTACATTAGACTAATAAGGAGATAAGACAAGATATATAATATATTAGAAATATACTTTAACACTAATATTAACTATACTCTCTATTAAATAGATTAAATAAGTTTATCCTTTATATAAGTTAAATAAAATAATCTAAATAAGAATCTAATAAACGTATTAGAAATACTCTTAGATAAAATACCCCTTATATAGTAAGTACTTAGCCTAGGTTTTCAGGGAAAGATTATGCTTTATACATAAGTTACCTAAGTATATAAAGGTACACTAAAGCTAGAAACTGCTCTAAGTAATCTTAAAGCATATTATATATATAAACAATTCTTTTCTAGTCTAAGAGTATTACTATAAGTTACTTTAAACAAAAAGTCTATATTATATAATATTAACTTTATAAATAAAAAGTACTTTAATAATAAGAGTTACTTATAACTATTATATAATAGACTATTAGAAAATAGAGGATCTTCTTAATAACCTTAGAAAAAGTAACCTTTATTATAATCTAGGTTTAATTATATAATATCTAAGAAAAGATATTTTGTATATAAAAAGGAGAGTTATTAATCTATAAATTATTTAAATAAAAAACATAATTATATAAAAGACTAATACCTTTAAGCATATAGTATACTTAAATAAGAACTATAAAAAGATTTTACTTTATACTTTTTTAACTTTAAAAAAGAAAACCTAGTAAATAAATTATATAATAAAAAGAGAAAATTTATAAGAGATAAAGAGATATTAGCTTTCCTAGTGTTTTCTTTATTCTTTTATTATATAACAAAAAAGGATATCTTTTTATTACTAAAGACATTAAAGGCCTATTAATTCTTATTATATAATCCTTATATTTTATTATATTAAAGAGAACTATAAGATATAAGAGTAGTAAAGTTCTTTATTATAAGGAAACCTTAAGTCCTTATATACTTATAAGAGAACCCTTATATAGTTATATCCTAGGAACTAAGATTAGTAAACGTACAATTTAAGGCAAATAACTTAATTATATTAGTTAGTACTATAAAAATAAAGAATTAGCTTAGAAAGGTTATATATTATATCCTTAATGCTTTTACTTTATTCCTGTTTTTATTATATAATATAAATAGGTTAAGTATATATTTTAATAACGTTAATAACGTAATTATATAGTAAGATAAAAAACTTATCTTAGTTATACAAAAATAAGGTTACTTATTCTTTAACTTTAGTTATATAAAGGCTAGTATATTCTTTATAGAAAAACAACTCTAAAGGCTTTATAGATAATTTAGATATCCTTATATAAACCATCTTTACTACCTCTTAAAAAAAACTAAGTATTATAACATTAATATTAATATTCTAAAAAAAGTCTAGAAGTTTTATTACTATTATTAATTATATAACTTAGCACTAAAGAGGTTTAAGTTTATACTTAAAAATAAAAGCTACTTTAACTATAAAATAGTTATAAATATTATATAACTAAAAGATAAGAACACCTTATATGTTATTAACATAAAGATAAGCTTTTAAGGAGCTATCTTCTTAAAGTCCTTATTTACACAAAATATATAAAATATATTCTATAAGTACTAGATTAGCATATACATTAGTCTACTAAACTATATTATATATAACCTAGGTATAAACTTTATATTAATAGAATTTAAGAACTATACTAATATTATAAGTATATTATATAAGGAAATACTAGTAAAAGCCTACTAGGTAATAAGTAAAATAAAAAGAGTTTATACTCCTTTAAGGCATATATATAATATCTTGTATATTAAGCTTAAGTATAACATAAATAAAGAAACTATTCTTTAAATAACTATAAAGGCATTAAATAATATAGCTAGTCTATATAGTATTATATTTATATTACTTATCTTTAAGATATATTTAAGGATTAATAAGGACTTACCTCTACTACCAAAAATTACCTAAAAGGCAAAAGTAATCTAAAAAGCAATAAAAATACTTTAAAGTATTTTTATAAAAGTAAAGATTAATTATATAATTAACACTAGAAATAACTTTAACCTTTAAAGTATACTATTACTACTAATCTAAAGTAAAGTTCTAGTATAAAAAGAAAATAAAAGATAAACTAGACTATATAAAGTCTAGGCTATAAAAAGCTATATAGTAATAATTAAGATAACGTATATATATAGTAAGTAGCTTATTATAGTAAGTAGTTTACTTTCTTCTTTCTCCTTAAACTTTAACTTTATATTAATATTCTTATTAGAATAATAACACTAGCTAGTTATATAATATATATAACTTAAAGACACATATTATAGTAGAGGGTATAAACTAGATATTTAGCTCTTAGTTATTTATTAAAAGGATTAAAAGTATATTTATACTAAACTAACTTAGAGATATATAAGATTATGTATTTTATATATAAAAGCTAAGTTTTATAGTTAAGAAGATAATTACAGAAAATATATTTTTGGTTTACCTTAACTTTAACTTAAGTATAATTATATAAACGGGTTCTCTTAGAAAGAAAGAATTTATTTAATATTAATTAGTGGTTACTTAGTAATCTATATAATTACTTTATATAATTATAAACTAGTAAGAGTAAAGAAACAAGACTTAGGCTTTATAGTTAAGCTACTAGGTAGTCTTATACTTTATATAAAGCAAGAAATCCTTAGGGATACTTAAAAGGTTATACTAGAAAGTCGCTTATACTAAGAAGCTTTAATTCTACTTATTATTACTTATTAAGCTAAACTAGGTAAATAAAATAAAGATAACTTTTATATTATTATTATATAAGATAAATTCCTGTTATTACCTATTAAGCTAAACTAGACAAGAATCTTTATTATACTATATATAAAGTATAAAGTATATACTATAGTACTAAATAAACCAATTTTAACGTTATATAATACAAAATAACTACTAAATACAACATAGCTTTTTAAGAGGATCTAAAAGATAATTATTAAAGCTAATATAATAATATTAATAGATATTTATTAATATATAAAGAAATAAGTATAAAAAGTAAAGTCTTATTATATATATAAAAAGAAACTGTAAATCCTAGATGCTAAGGAAATCTAGTTAATATTTTATAAGTATTATCTAAAGAAGAAATAACTATATATATTACATATATTAACATAGAAATGCTTTATTTTAAATAATTAAAAAGAAACCTAATAATATTACTATATAAAGATTTTAATAAATAGTTTACTTTCTAATAAGAAAAGGTCTATTATACGTTTAAAGTAGAGTTTATATAACTTATTAAGCTAAAAGGATTTTAATTACTACTAATCAAAAATATAAATTAATAATTAGTTAAATTTATTAAAGAGATTAAGAGAAAGTTTAATAAGCAAAAAGAATAGCTTTCTACTTATATAATACTTACACTAAGTTATATAATTATAATAACTTAAACACCTATTTAAAACCCTGAATTAACTTTACTTTAAAACATAGCTAAACTAATAATAGAGCTAATTAAACCCTTATATAATACATAGATAACTTAAATATTAATTATATAAGAGTAGTTATAATTAGCTTTAAAAAATATACCTTTTAGAACAAGATTTACATAAGAGGTTAAGAGTTTCCTATAAATTTAAGGTTATATAATACCTTTATATTAAAGAGATAATATTTATAACCTATTACTAAGATAAATAGTTTAGAATAGATTATGTAAATTAACTATAATTTTAATCTTTTAAAAGAGATAAAAAAAGATAGGAATTATATAGGTAAGCTATATAATATTTTATATAATAAAGTAAAAGTCTTTATTAGTTTTTGTTAATACTTTAGGATTACTAAAGACTAATACTATATAGTATTTGTTAATATCTTAGCTAATTATATAGAAGAGTTTTATCTTTATTATATTAGACTAATGAGAAGATAAAATAAGATATATAATATTATTAGAATAACAGTACTAGCTGGTTGTATAACATGCATAACTTAGGGATACATATTATAGTAGAGGGCACAGACTAGATATTTGGCTCTTAGTTATCTATTAAGGGAATTAAAAGTATATTTATACTAAATTAACTTAAGGACATATAAGATTATATATCTTGTATATAAAAACTAAGTCTTATAGTTAAAAAGATAATTATAGAAAGATATATCTTTAGTTTACCTTAAATTTAACCTAAGTATAATTATATAAATAGGTTCTCTTAGGAAAAAAGAATTTATTTAATACTAATTAGTAGTTACTTAGTAATTTGTATAATTACTTTATATAATTATAAATTAGTAAAAGTAAAGAAATAAGATTTAGGCTTTATGGCTAGGCTACCAGGTAGTCTTGTACTTTGTACAAGGTAAGAAATCCTTAGGGATACTTAAAGGGTTATACTAGAAAGTCTTTTATATTAAGAAGCCTTAATTTTACTTATTATTATCTACTAAGCTAAACTAAGTAAATAAAATAAAGATAACTTTTACTTTACTATTATATAAGATAAATTCCTATTATTACCTACTAAGCTAAACCAGATAAGAATCTTTATTATACTATATATAGAGTATAAAGTATATACTATAACACTAAATAAACTAATTTTAATATTATATAATATAAAACAACTACTAAACATAATATAGCTTTCTAAGAGGATCTAAAAGATAATTATTAAAGCTAATATAATAATATTAATAGATACCTGCTAATATACAAAGAAATAAGTATAAAAAGTGAAGTCTTATTATATATATAGAAGAAGACTATAAATCTTAGATACTAGGAAAATCTAGTTAATATTACATAAGCACTATCTAAAGAAGAGATAACTATATATATTATGTATATTAATATAGAAATACTTTATCTTAAGTAATTAAAAAAAAACCTAATAATATTATTATATAAAGATTTTAATAAATAGTTTACTTTCTAATAAGAAAAGGTCTATTATACGTTTAAGGTAAAGTTTATATAACTTATTAAGCTAAAAGGATTCTAATTACTACTAATAAGAAATATAAATTAATAGTTACTTAAATTTATTAAGGAGATTAAGAAGAAGTTTAATAAGCAAAAAGAATAGCTTTTTACTTGTATAACACTTACACTAAGTTATACAATTATAATAACTTAAATACTTATTTAAAACCTTAAATTAACTTTACCTTAAAACATAGCTGAACTAACAATAGAGCTAATTAAACCTTTATATAATATATAGATAACTTAAATATTAATTATATAAGAGTAGTTATAATCAGCTTTAGGAAATATACCTCTTAGAACAAGATTTACATAAAAGGTTAAGAGTTTTCTATAAATCCAGGGTTATATAATACCTTTATATCAAAAAGACAACATTTATAACTTACTACTAAGACAAATAGTCTAGAATAGATTATATAAGTTAACTATAATTTTAATCTTTTAAAAAGAATAAAGAAAAGACAGGAATTATATAAGTAAGCTATATAATATCTTATATAACAAGGCAAAAGTCTTTATTAGTTTTTGTTAACGCCTTAAGATCACTAAAGACTAATATTATATAGTATTTCCTAATATCTTAGTTAATTATATAAAAAAGTTTTATTTTTATCATATTAAACTAATAAGAAGATAAGATAAAATATATAATATATTAGAAATATACTTTAATACTAATATTAACTATATTCTCTATTAGATAGATTAAATAAGTCTATTCTTTATATAAGTTAAACAAGATAATTTAGATAAGAATCTAATAGATATATTAGAGATACTCTTAGATAAAATACTCCTTATATAATAGGTACTTAGCCTAGGTTTTTAAAGGAAGATTATGCTTTATATACAAGTTACTTAAGCGTATAGAGGTATACTAAAGCTAAAAACTACTCTAAGTAATCTTAAAGCATATTATATATATAAGCAATTCTTTTTTAACTTAAGAGCATTACTATAAGTTACTTTAGACAAGAAATCTATATTATATAACATTAACCTTATAAATAAAAGATACTCTGATAATAAGAGTTACCTATAACTATTATATAATAAACTATTAAATAACAAAGGATCTTCTTAATAACCTTAGAAAAGTTAACCTTTATTATAACTTAGGTTTAATTATATAATATCTAAAAAGAGATATTTTATATATAAAAAAAAAAGTTATTAATTTATAAATTATTTAAATAAAAAATATAATTATATAAAAGACTAATACTTTTAGGTATATAGTATACTTAAATAAGATCTATAGAAAGATTTTACTTTATATTTTCTTGACTTTAAAAGAGTAAACCTAGTAGATAAATTATGTAATAAGGAGAGAGAATTTATAGGAGATAAAGAGATATTAGCTTTTCTAATATCTTCTTTATTCTTCTATTATATAACAAAAAAGGATATCTTTTTGTTACTAAAGACATTAAAGGCTTATTAATTCTTATTATATAATTCTTATATCTTATTATACTAAGGAGAACTATAGGATATAAGAGTAGCGAAGTTCTCTACTATAAGGAAACTTTAAGTCCTTATATATCTATAAGAGAACCCTTATATAGTAATATCCTAGGGACTAGGATTAGTAAACGTATAATTTAAGGTAAATAACTTAATTATATTAGTTAGTACTATAAAAATAAAGAATTAGCTTAGAAAGGTTATATATTATATCCTTAATGCTTCTACTCTGTTCCTGTTTTCATTATATAATATAAACAGGTTAGGTATATATTTTAATAACGTTAATAATATAATTATATAGTAAAATAAAAAACCTATTTTAGTTATATAGAAATAAAGTTACTTATTCTTTAACCTTAGTTATATAAAGGCTAGTATATTCTTTATAGAAGAATAACTTTAAAGGCTTTATAGATAATTTAGATATCCTTATATAAATTATTTTTATTACCTCTTAAAGAAGACTAGGTATTATAATATTAATATTAATATTCTAGAAAAAGTCTAGAAGTTTTATTATTATTATTAATTATATAACTTAGCACTAAAGAAATTTAAGTTTATACTTAAAGACAAAAACTACTTTAACTATAAAATAGTTATAGATATTATATAACTAAGAAACAAGAACGCCTTACACGTTATTAACACAGAAACAAGCTTCTAAGAAGCCACCTTCCTAAAGTCCTTATTTATACAAAATACATAGAATACACTTTATAAGTACTAGATCAGTATATACGTTAGTTTACTAGACTATATTATATATAACCTAAGTATAAACTTTATATTAATAGAATTTAAGAACTATACTAATATTATAAGCATATTATACAAAGAAATGCTAATAGAAGCCTACTAGGTAATAAACAAGATAAAAAGAGCTTACGCTCCTCTAAGGCATATATATAATATCTTATATACTAAGCTTAAGCATAACATAAACAAAGAAACCATTCTCTAGATAGCTATAAAGGTATTAAATAACATAGCTAGTCTATATAGCATTATACTTACACTACTTATCTTTAGGATACATCTAAGGATTAATAAAGACTTACCTCTATTACCTAAAATCACTTAAAAAGTAAAAGTAATTTAAAAAGCAATAAAAATACTTTAAAGTATTTATATAAAAGTAAAAATTAATTATATAATTAACACTAGAAATAGCCTTAACCTCTAAAGTATACTATTACTACTAATCTAAAGTAAGGTTCTAGTATAAAGAAAAAACAAGGGATAGACTAGACTATATAAAGTCTAGGCTATAAAAGGCTATACAGTAACAATTAAAATAATTAATAATCCTACACAGTTTTATATAATATATATTAAACTATACTATTAAAACATAATATAGTTAGATTTAGATATTATATAACTTATCCCTTAAAAACAGCTAAAAAAAAAAAAAAGACTAAAAAAAGGCTAAAAAAGGGCTATATAATAATTACTATATACTAATTAGGTATTTTTATCTTAGAAAAAAAAAACTATAAAGAGTTAATAGAAAAGCTATAGCTTAATAATGTAATTATAACACTAAATACTTTATATAAAGAGTTAAACTAAACAGAGATAAATAACCTTATTAACTAAAAAGTTTTTACTTTTATACTATATAACCTAAAAAAGCATAATTACCTCTATATTTATAAAACATAGATAATGTAAAAGATTAAGAACTTATTATCTAAGCTATATAAGAAGTCAAGACTTATTATATAAGGGTATAAAGACTAAGAGAAAAAAGAACTCTTAACCTAGGCATCTACTATCTAATAGATAAGCTAAAGGCTTATACTTATAATTGGACCTACTTTTGTGTAAGACTATAAATATAAAAGGGAACTTAGAGACATAACTTAGGCATATACATAGTCAGACAATTATCTAACTAGAACAATTATTACATAACTACCTAAGGAGTTAAAAGACAAATACTTTAAGAATACACTTCTTTATATCTTGAAACCACTATATAGCCTAGCAAAGTTAGGCCTATACTAGTACAAAACTTATTCTGAGTATTACAAGAAAGATCTGAAGATGACAGAGTTAATGTATAATCTATGCTTACTGTATATAATAGAAGGACCAGATACCTTTAGGATTACAGCTATACAGATAGATAATACACTTAGCTTTACTATATCTACTTTCTCTTAGAGAGAAAAAGAAGAGCTAAGAAGAAAAAGACTTTATATAAAACTAAAGACTACTTTATTACCTAATAATAAAATTAACTTTAATAAGGGAAAGATTTAATTATATAATAACTATATTACTTTTACTTAAAAAAGCTAAATAAAGTACTTGAAACTTGTTAATCTTAATATATATAATATATATTAATAGTATATTTCCTAAAGGGCAAAAGGAGTATATTTTATATCTATTTATTAACTAAAGGCATTATATAACCTATTAACTATAGCTTAAACTAAGGAACCTAATAAGAAGAATATTAAAGCTTTAAATATATAACTTTAGTAGTAAATTAATAACTTTATATAAGGTCTTATATATATTCCTCTTGATTTTTGTTATATAAAAATATATATTTTTATAGATAAATTATTTATAAATAACTTAAATTTATTATTATAACTTAGATTTATTATTATATTAACTAAAGAAATAGCTTATATAATAGTAGACTTTTAGATTAAAAGAAATATTATATACTAAAGTTTAATAAAGTATAAGAGAATTATATAAAGTATATTTATAAATAAATTATATAAGATAACTACAGGATTTGATAGTAAAATATCCCTTACTATAATACTTACTAAGATCCTTTATATATTATAACTCTTAAAGATTCTAGTTATTATCTATTTAGACTTATAATCTCTATATAAGTACCTTATATAATTAAGCATAATAGATAAAAAGAGGCTTATAATTAATATTATAAGTCTATATAAGTTATATAAAAAGAAAAAGATCTTAGAAGTAAGATAAATTAATAGCAAAAATAACCCTATTAATGCCTTTACTAAGAAATCGCTAAACTTAATACTTAGATAATTAATTATAATAAACATATTAAGGATTCAAATTAAGGTATATATTAAAAGATTAAGAGAAAACACTTAATAATTAATTTATATAACTTTACTACTATATATTACTAATTATCTAAAAATAAAGTATAACCTTAAAAAGGTATTTAATATACTTAACCACTACTAATACCAATCTTAATATTAAATTATACCTCTACTATATCTATAACCTTCCTAAATTATTATATTATATAATTTATCTAATTATTATATAAGATTTTAAAGAAAAGAAGTTGTGTAATTACTTTTTGTTAATAACTATAGGGCTAGTAGAAGTACTAAGAAAGCGACTACCTTTACTAATATTCTTACTAAGCTTATTGTTAGGCGTATAAGGCTTATAAGTATTAGTGACGTTAAAAGCCTTATAGTTACTAAGGCTACTATTATTATTATTATTATTATTGTCCAGGTTATTAAATAAATTAATATCTTAACTACAGTAAATGTAGTAAACGCTATGCAACTGCTAGATGTACTTAGCACAGGTGCTACCTTGAAAGGTGAGAATGTAGGTGTACTAGTAGAAGCGCAAGGAGTTAGTAGTTACGCATTTATTGCCATAAGCAATAGCTACATAACTATAAGACTAAACTAAGACTACAAGGAAGTAGCCTTAGTAACAGATAATACTAGTAATAAACTGCTAGATAGAAGTGTTACTAGTAATGTAGATCTTAATATTATATAATAGTATATTAATAATAAGATGCTCCTTATTCTATAGTTAAGGTTAATATATAAAGATAAGGTAAAGATAAAAGTAATATATATTAATAGCTAAAGCTAATAAAAAAGTATAATTATTAGCGTTACTAGTTAAAAAACAAAGCTAATAACTACTAAATATATTAGTATATATATTAATATTACTAAAGATTAAACTACTAAAAGTAATAAAAGATATAATAGATTAATTATATAAGGTATTATTAATAAATTAGTAAAAGAAAATATATAAAAAGAAATCTTATATATAAGTAGTTATTATTAGAATTAATTAAAAAAAAAAAGGAAAATTATTATTAATTAATTATATAAAAAAATAATATATATAAAGGGTAAAAAAAAAAAGAAAAGAGAAAAAAAGAATAAATAAAAAGGGTTTTAAATACCTAAAGTTACTATATAAAGGAAAGAAAGTATATTAATAGTAGAAGTAGAAGTGAAGTTAATAAGGAAAGAAGGAACTTTATTAATATATAACTTACCTATTTAACTAGATAAGAAGAGAATAGATAGTTATTTAGAGTTTTAATATTAGTAATTTATTATATAATATAAGTGGCTTAACTTATAGGATTATATAATAAGGTTATTAATATTATAATTAGTATAACTTAATTAGATATTATAAAAAGTTATATAGTTATAAAAGAAAAAGTTATAAGTATTAGAATAATAATACTAGCTAGTTATATAATATATATAACTTAGGGATATATATTATAGTAGAGGATATAGACTAGATATTTAGCTCTTAGTTATCTATTAAGGGAATTAAAAGTATATTTATATTAAACTAACTTAAGGATATATAAGATTATATATCTTATATATAAAAGTTAAGTCTTATAGTTAGAAGGATAATTATAGAAAATATATTTTTGGTTTACCTTAACTTTAACCTAAGTATAATTATACAAATAGGTTCTCTTAGGAAGAGAGAATGTATTTAATAATTCTTTTATATATAATAATAAGTTCTTCTTTAAACAAAAATCATATTATTCTTATAATTAAAGCTATTAAAAAAGACCTAAAACTATCTATATAAAAAGTAGCCTTTATTTATAATGTCCTAAGAACAACACTTTAACACTAATATACTTAAATAATTACTATACTATAAGACTTATATAAAATCAATAAAGATAACTAAGCTAAAAGAAACAGTAATTCTTAAATAAGTTATTAACCTAATTAATTAAAGATTTCTACTATAACTTAATAATATATAATATATAGCTAATTACCTCTTTAATAAACGTAACTCAATATATATTAGACCTTAATAAGTAAAGAACTTTGTATAACGTTAATTATAACTAAAGACGTATTTTTAATATAAAATTAACTATTAAAAGGTATTAGCTAAAAATCCTATAATTATATAGGCCTAGTTTACCCTTATATAGAATATAATTACAAAATATAAAATCTATAATAATAATATTTATAATTTTAATAAGATAAGCTTCTTAATAAGAATATTATTATACATAAAGATTATTATAACCTCTAATCGCTATAAAAGGCCTTATATAAAGTAGCCTAGTAATTATAAATAAGTTTTTATTATTTAAGGTATATATATAGATAGCTAAGTATTACCTTTATATATTATCATTAAAAGTAAATATTACTTCTTCTTATAATATACTAATAGCTAATTCTTACCTTAATAATATATCTACTTTAATAAAAATAAATAAACTATAAATAAGATTAGCCTAGATTAACTATAGTATTTTAAAAAATATATAAAGTCTTATATAAAAAGTATTAAGTAGCTCTTAATTCTTAATAGCTATAATAGTTATAAGTCTACTAAGTTTAATAATTATTATAAAAAATATAATATTATTACTCTTTATATATCTTTTTATTTATTATATAAGCTTTAACTTCTTAATATTAACTATTTTAGTCTATTAAAAGCATTATATAATAAAAAAATAAAAAAATAATATAAATATAAATTATATATATTACTAAGAACAACTTCTTTTTTACTTTTAAAGTAACTTTTTTTACTTTAATAAGTAAAAAGAATATATAAGTTAGCTTTAAATAAGCTAGCCTTATCTCTTTTAACCTAAAAGTAGTTATTTCTTACTTAGATTTTAAGCTAAAAACATTAACACTATCTAATTTATACCTAAATAACTAAGGCTTCTAGGACCTAAAGACACTAACTATAACATATAACGCTATATAAAGCTTTATATTACTTAAAAAAAAGATTACTAGTTATTAATATAATTTATTAACTTATTTATATAAAATAATTAACTTATAAGCTAAAAGTATTAGTAAATTAGTATATAAACTAGCTCTTATTAAAGCTAAATACTATAGGCTTTATATAACAAATAAGATACTAAGTAAACGTTAAAGGGCTAAAAAAACCTAACTATGTCTTAAAAGGTCCTTTAATATAGCTAAAGCAAAAACAATCCAGGTAAAGAAGAGGGTTATTAATACTAGAGGCAAAAATACGTATTAAGAGGGGGCTTATATAGAGAGAAGTAAATTATATAGTTAGTAATATAGTAATTATAGAAAGACTAGATATAATATATAAATATATTAGGTAGTATAAGAGACTTCTAAAAAAGAGGATAATAAGTAGTTTTAATTAATTTTATATAATACTACTTAATTAACTTATATAAATAGCTAAAGAGTAAGTAAAAGTAAGCTACTTACTATAATAAGCTACTTACTATATATATACGTTAGTTAATAGTCTTATATAGTTTTATATAATATATATTAAACTATACTATTAAGATATAATATAATTAGATTTAAATATTATATAACTTATTCCTTAAATATAGCTAAATAAGAGAAAGAGACTAAGGAAAAGCTAAAAAAGAGCTATATAATAATTACTATATACTAATTAAGTATTTCTGTCTTAAAAAAAAAAGACTATAAAAAGTTAATAGAAAAGTTATAGTTTAATAATATAATTATAATACTAGGTACTTTATATAAAGAGTTAAACTAAACAGAAATAAATAACCTTATTAACTAAAGAGTCTTTACCTTTATACTATATAATCTAAAAGAGTATAACTACTTTTATATTTATAAAATATAGATAGTATAAGAGATTAAGAACTTATTATTTAAGCTATATAAAAAGTTAAGACTTATTACATAAAGGTATAAAGATTAAAAGAAAAAAAAACTCTTAACCTAAGTACTTATTATATAACAGATAAGCTAAAGGCTTATACTTATAATTAGACCTACCCTTATACAAGACTATAAATACAAAAAAGAACTTAGAGACATAACCTAAGTATATATATAATTAAATAATTATTTAACTAAGATGATTATTATATAACTACCTAAGGAATTAAAAGGTAAATACCTTAAGAATATATTTCTTTATATCTTAAAACCACTATATAACCTAGTAAAGTTAGGCTTATACTAGTATAAAACCTATTCTAAGCATTATAAGAAAAATCTAAAGATAATAAAGTTAATATATAATCTATACTTATTATATATAATAAAAAGACTAGATACCTTTAAGATTATAGCTATATAAATAAATAATACATTTAGCTTTACTATACTTACTTTCTCCTAGAAAAAAAAAAGAACTAAGAAAAAAAAGACTTTATATAAAACTAAAGACCACCTTATTACCTAATAGTGAAATTAACTTTCATAAGAAAAAGATTTAATTATATAATAACTATATTACTTTTACTTAAAAAGGCTAAGTAAAATACCTAAAACTTATTAATCTTAATATGTATAATGTATATTAGCAGTATATTTCCTAAAGGGCAAAAGGAGTATACTATATATCTATTTATTAACTAAAGGCATTATATAATCTATTAACTATAGCTTAAACTAAAAAGCCTAATAAAAAGGATATTAAAGCTTTAAATATATAACTTTAGTAGTAAACTAATAACTCTGTATAAAGTCTTATATATATCCCTTTTAATCTCTATTATATAAAAATATATATTTTTATAGATAGATTATTTATAAATAACTTAGATCTATTATTATAACTTAAATTTATTATTATATTAGCTAAAAAAATAGCTTATATAATAATAGACTTCTAAATCAAAAAGAATATTATATACTAAAGTTTAATAAAGTATAAGAGAGTTATATAAAGCGTATTTATAAGCAAGTTATATAAAATAACTATAAGATTTGATAATAAAATATCCCTTAGTATAACACTTACTAAGATCCTTTATATATTATAACTTCTAAGGATTCTAGTTATTATCTATTTAGACTTATAATCTCTATATAAGTACTTTATATAACTAAGTATAATAAATAAAAAGAGACTTATAATTAATATTATAAGTTTATATAAGTTATATAAAAAAAAAGAGATTTTAAAAGTAAGATAAATTAATAGGAAAAATAACCTTACTAATGTCTTTACTAAGAAATCGCTAAACTTAGTACTTAGATAATTAATTATAATAAATATATTAAGGATTTAAATTAAGGTATATATTAAAAGATTAAAAGAAAACACTTAATAATTAATTTATATAACTTTACTACTATATATAACTAACTAACGTACATACATAGTGAGTCGGCTATCATAGTAAGTCGGCTACTTCCTTATCGTATATAAAACCCCTAGTTTTCAACTATTTTTTAAAAATCTATTTTAAGCTTAAAATAGACTAGGTTTTAACTATTAGTATTCGATAAGAGTTATATTATAAGAAATAATACTATAGAAATTATTACTCTAGCCTTATAATACCTTATACCTAGATCTCTTATCTAGAAGCTAGATAAGCTAGCTTACATAAGGTAGTATAATAACTAAGGTAGGAATTTCTATAGTATTATTTCTTATAATATAACTCTTATTAAATACTAATAGTTAAAACCTAGTCTATTTTAAGCTTAAAATAGATTTTTAAAAAATAGTTGAAAACTAGGGGTTTTATATACGATAAGGAAGTAGCCGACTCACTATAATAGCCGACTCACTATACATATACGTTATCTAAAAATAAAATATAACCTTAAAAAGGTATTTAATATACTTAACTACTACTAATACTAATTTTAATATTAAATTATACCTCTACTATATCTATAATCTTCTTAAATTACTATATTATATAATTTATTTAATTATTATATAAGATTTTAAGAAAAAGAAGTTATATAATTACTTCTTATTAATAACTATAAGGCTAGTAAAAGTACTAAGGAAAGAACTAGTACTTTATATATTATTTAATACTATAGTTAGTGTCTTAAGGTTCTAAGAGTCTTAGCTATTTAGCTATAAGCTAGATAGTATTAACGTTTTTAGCTTAAAGTCTAAGCAGAAAATAACTACTTTAAGGTTAAAAGGTATAAGGCCTACTTATTAAAAACTAGCTTATGTATTATTTTTACTTATTAAAGTAAAACATATTACTTTAAAGGTAACAAAAAAGTTATTTTTTATAATATATAAAATCTATAATATACATGTATAGCAAGTAGCCTATTATAGCAAGTAGCTTACCTCTACTTACCCTCTAGCTATTTATATAAGTTAATTAAGTAGTATTATATAAAATTAATTAAAACTACTTATTATCTTCTTTTTTAGAGGTCTTTTATACTACTTAATATATTTATACGTTATATCTAGTCTTTCTATAATTGCTATATTACTAACTATATAATTCATTTCCCTCTATATAAGCCCCCTCTTAAGGCGTATTTTTGCCTCTAGTATTAATAATCCCCTTCTCTACCTAGATTACCTTTGCTTTAGCTGTATTAAGGGACCTTCTAAGACGTAGTTAGGTTTTTTTAGCCCTTTAACGTTTACTTAGTATCTTATTTATTATATAAAGCCTATAGTATTTAGCTTTAATAAGAGCTAGTTTATATATTAATTTACTAATACTTTTAGCTTATAAGTTAATTATTTTATATAAATAGGTTAATAAGTTATATTAATAATTAGTAATTTTTTTTTAAGTAATATAGAGCTTTATATAGCGTTATATATTATAGTTAGTGTCTTTAGGTCTTAAGAGCCTTAGCTACTTAGGTGTGAGTTAGATAGTGTTAGCGTTTTTGGCTTAAAATCTAGGCAAGAAATAACTACTTTTAGGTTAAAAGGGATAAAGCTAGTTTATTTAAAACCAGCTTATATGTTTTTTTTTTTTATTAAAGTAAAAAAGGTTACTTTAAAAGTAAAAAAAAAGTTATTTTTAGTAATATATATAATTTATATTTATATTATTCTTTTAATTTTTTTGTTATATAACGCTTTTAGTAGATTAAAATAGCTAATATTAAGAGGCTAAAGCTTATATAATAAATAAGGAGATATATAAAGAGTAATAATATTATATTTCTTATAGTAATTATTAAACTTAGTAGACTTATAGCTATTATAGCTATTAAGGATTAAGAGCTGCTTAATATCTTTTATATAAGACTTTATATACTTTTTAAAATACTATAGCTAATCTAAGCTAATTTTATTTATAGTTTATTTATTTTTACTAAAGTAAATATATTATTAAGGTAAGAATTAGCTATTAGTATACTATGAGAAGAGGTAATATTTGCTTTTGACGATAATGTATAAAGGTAATGCCTAGCTATTTATATATATGCCTTAAATAATAGAAACCTATTTGTAATTACTAGGCTACTTTGTATAAGGCCTTTTATAGTAATTAAAGGTTATAATAACTTTTGTGTGTAATAGTATTCTTATTAAGAAGCTTATTTTATTAAAATTATAGATATTATTATTGTAGATTTTATATTTTGTGATTGTGTTTTATATAAGGGTAAACTAGGCCTATATAATTATAGGATCCTTAGCTAATACCTTTTAATAGTTAATTTTATGTTAAAAACACGTCTTTAGTTGTAGTTAATATTATATAAAGTTCTTTATTTATTAAGGTCTAATATACATTATATTATATTTATTAAAGAGGTAATTAGCTATATCTTATATATTATTAAGTTATAGTAGAAATCCTTGATTAATTAGGTTAATAACTCGTTTAAGAATTACTATTTCTTTTAGCTTAGTTATCTTTATTAATTTTAATTATGTTTCTTGTTATAGTAGTTATTTAATGTATTAATTATAAAGTATTATTCTTAGGACGTTATAGATAAAAGTAGCTTTTTATATAGATAATTTTAGGTCTTTTTTAACAGCTTAAAATATAAAGAGAAGATAGCTTTTATTTAAAGTAAAACTTATAATTATATATAGAGTAAAGCTAAGAGGAAAAGGGAAGGTATAGAAGAAAAAGGAAGTAGGTAACTTACTATAATAAGCGACTTACTATATATATACGTTAGTTAAGTACTATAGCTTTTATAGCTTTATTATCTAGCTTTTTTATCTTAGAATCCTTATTCTTATAGTAATATATAGATCTAAAAGTTACTATATTATTAATATTAGGCTTTATATTATTACTTATTTTATAAAGGGTCTTATAGTTAAGAGCTTTTATACAAGGTTATATTATATAGATCTACTACTATTAAAGCAGCTTCTCCTTATAAATATAAAAGCAAATTTACTTATAAAAGTATAGCTTTTATTTTAGTAGTTATAGTCCTTATCACTCTTTCTATTATACTATTAAACTTGTAAGTCTAAGGTACTTTTATATTATAATTTATCCCTTTAATTATATAAGTATAATTTATAATATTATTATTAAATTCTAAACCGCTATCTATATTAAAGTCTTTTATCTTATTCTTATTTATATTATTCTTATTTATATATTCTACAACAGTAGTATTAACTTCTTTTACTTTTTTAGTTCTAAGTAGTTTTATAGATATAAGTCTAGACTTTCTTTCTAAGAAGATAATAAACCATTAATATTTATTATAAGTAAAAGGTATTATAGGTCTATAATGATTAAAAAAGACTTTTTCTATATATTTGTAATTCTTATTATAGTTATTAGAATACTTATTAACTTTAGTAGTAAAGTTTACTTTTATATAAGTATTACAAGTATAGTCTTCTTCTATTATATTATTAGTTATATTTATATTATCTTTAAGTTATATTAAGACTTTTTTATTTATGTGTCTTAGTTTATTATACTACTTTTTATAGTTATTAATCTCTTTATTATATATAACCTTCTTATATTTATAAGGTTTTCTTCTTATATTTATAGTATTTATATATTCTTTATAGTTATTAAGATCTTTTTTATTTAAAACCTGTATATTTAAGTAGTATAAACTGTCTTTTATATTTCTTTTATAAAAGGTTTTTTTATTATTTATATTTATTAAAGATACCTTTGTATCCTAGAAAAAGGAAACTATCTTAAGTCTTCTTAGTCTATTTTAACTTAGAAGATTAATACCTTTTTTAAGTATATAATAAAAGTCTTTAAGGATATATATATTATTATTATTAGAAAAAGAAATTACTATATCTCTTTATAAAAAGATTTTCTTTCTTTCTATATTTCCCTAATTAATATACCTATTTATATAAGTAGTCTTTATAAATAAGGATTTATTACTTATAATATTAATAGTAACAGTAATATCTAAGTAGAACATAATATATTTATTTTTTCTAGTTATATATATAAGTTATTTATATTATTACCTATTTTATTATTAGTTATAGTTATTATAAAAAAGGTTATATAACTTATATCTTTAAAATCTAAGTCTATTTTACTCCCTTCCTCTTATTAAGGGTTATCTATAACTATATTATTTACAACTATAATATACGTATTTTCTGCGTCTAATTTATCTAATTCTTTAGAATCTTCTTCCTCTATTATAGCCTTTTTAGCTATTAAGGCCTTTTAGGCCTTATAAAGCTTATTTCTCTTTATATTAGTCCTTTATTACCTTTAAGACTTTTTCCTTAGTATTATCCTTATTTTTCTAGCCTTTAAAGGCCTTAATAGAATATAAGAAGTTATAGTCTTTAACTATATAGTTTTTTAACTTATAGTATATATAATAAACACCCTTCGTCTTTTTCTAAGGCTTTTTAATTCTTTTTTTAAAGGTAAAAATAGTATATAATACTATAAAAGAACCTTTTCTTTTTGCTTTATCTATAAGATTTACAAAAAAGGATTCTATAGTATAAGAATTTATATCCTTTCTAAAAGCTTAGGTTACATTAATTATAAAACCTTTATAACTATTATCTAGACTATTTAATACCTAAGCTATAATAACTTATTTTAGTAAAGCTATATCTTTAAAAGATAAGTTATTTATAAGCTCTTTTACCTTATTAAAATATTCTTCTATAAATCTAAAGGATTCTAAGGAGATATTAAAGAACTCTTTATAAGTAAAATATTTATCAATAAAACCAGTAGGTTTATATAGATCCTTTAGTTTCTTCTAGGCCTTATTTCTTGTTATAAAGTCTTTTATAACCCTTAAAAGAGAATCCTTATAAAATAGCTTTATAAAAGCTAATACTTTTATATTACTCTTTTATTAAAAAGGTATAGTTAAAGGGGTTATAAGACTAGAGTTAATATTTTTACTAATAAGTAAAGCCTTAAATCTAGTTACCTAAACATTATAGTTAAAGCTACTAAAAAAGCGTAATATATAGATTTTTTCTATTATAGGTTAATTCTAGCTAGTTAAAGGGAGATATTAGTATTCTAATAGTACTATTAAATTCGTCTTGAAAAATAGGCCTTAAAAGTAGTTAGGTTATTATAATGTTGTTATTAATAGTATAGTATTATATAGTTACCTTAGGTTAAAGATATATATAAGCCTTTATTTAAAGAAGCTTTTACTAAACAACAAAGTAGTTAGTCTAGTAGTTTAGCTATCCTCTAGATTAACTAATTAAATTAGTAACTTAATTAGAGCTCTTAGGTTTAATTCTAGCTTAAGGTATATAGTCTTTATTAGATATAGACTAGAAATAACCTTTAACTAGTAAGATAAGATTAAATTATGATTTACCTAGAGCTATAGTAGCATAAAATATAGCGATAAGTGTAGTACTTGCCTAGTAAGTCAGTCCTTCTATTCTGTTAAATATAGACTACTAGGCGTAAAGTATAGCTGCCTTAAAGCTATATTCCTTAAAATTCCCTTAGCTAATATAGTACGTCTTCTAGTAAGGTTGAATTTTTGTTATATAAAATAAAGGTATAAGTATAAAGAAAGATAAAAATTATAAGAGTTACCTTCTCTACTAAGCTAAGCTTATAACTATTAAGAATAACAAAAGGTTATTTAAAAATAGTTACAAGAAAAAATAAAGAAGAATAAAGGTAAACAGAAAAGGTATATATATATTAACTATTAAGGTATTATTATACTTTATTATCCTTAAAAACTATTTAAGTAAAAAGAATATCTCTTAGTTATAACCTATCTGTATAGCGAGTTACTACTTATAGCAAGTCGTTACCTTTCCCTTCTTTCTACCTCTTTAACCTTTACACTAACTTTCCTCTACATATAAATATACAATCCTCCTTAACTAAAAGTTATATTATCCTTGCTATTTAAGCTATTAAATAAGACCTAAAAATGTCTATAAAAAAGCAGTATTTATCTTTAAGGTCCCTTAAATAATACTACGCAACTAATATACTAGACGCGTTATATAAGCTAAAAGACAACCAAATTTAATAAAGATAACTATAATAAAAGAAAACGTAATTCTTAAATAAGTTATTAACTTAATTAATTAAAGGTTTCTTTTATAACAAGAAGACATATAAGATATAGCTAATTAACTTCTTTTTAAATATAATATAACATATATTAGACCCTGATAAGTAAAGAACTTTATATAACAATAACCCTAATTAAAAATACGATTTTAATGTTAAATTAACTATTAAAGTGTTTTAGCTAAGGATTTTATAATTATATAAGGCTAGTTTATATTTAACGTACTCGTATAGCGAGTAGGCTAACATAGCGAGTAGGCTACTTTTCTAACTTTCTACCTCTTTAACCTTTACACCAACTTTCCTCTACGTATAAACATGCTATTCTTCTTAATTAAAAGTTATATTATCCTTACTATTTAAGCTATTAAAAAAGACCTAAAGATATCTATATAAAAAATAGCCTGAACCTTTAAGGTCCCTTAAATATTAATCTAAAACTAATACACTAGACGCGTTATATAACCTAAAAGATAACTAAATTTAATAAAAATAACTATAATAAAAAAAAAAGTGATTCTTAAATAAGTTATTAACTTAATCGATTAAAGGTTCTTTTTATAATAAAAAGACATATAAGAAATAGCTAACTAACTCCTAAATATATATAACAAGACGTATATAAGACCCTAATAAGTAGAGAACTTTATATAATATATCCTTAAATTAAAAATGTAATTTTAATATTAAATTAACTATTAAAAGGCCTTAGCTAAAAATCTTATAATTATATAAGGCTAGTTTATACTTATATAAAACATAATTATAAAGTATAAAATACTTAATAATAATATCTATAATTTTAATAAGACTAGGTTCTTAATAAAAATACTATTACATATAAAAGTTATTATAACGTCTAACTGTAAAAGAAGGCCTTATATAAAGCAGCCTAGTAATTAGGAATAGGTTTTTGTTATTCAGGGTGTGTATATAGATAGCTAAGCGTTACCTCTATATATTATTATAAAAGGTAAATATTACCTCTTCTCTTAGTACACTAATAACTAATTCTTAGCTATATAGTATATCTATCTAAATAAAAATAAATAAATAATAAATAATATTAGCCTAAATTAGCTAAAACACTTTAATTAATATATATAAACTTATATAAAAAGCTTTTATTACCTCTTAATCCTTAATAGTTATAATAGTTATAAATTAATTAACTTTAATAAATACTATAAAAAATAAAGTATTATTACTTTTTATATATCTCCTTATTTATTATATAAGCTTTAGCCTCTTAATATTAAATACTTTAATATATTAAAATATTTATATAGTAAAAAAATTAAGAAGATAATATAAATATAAATTTTATATATTACTAAAGATAACTTCTTTCTTACCTTTAAAGCAATATTCTTTACCTTAATAAGAGAAGATAATATATAAGCTAGTTTTAAATAAGTAAACCTTATACCTTTTAACCTTAAAATAGTTATTTCTTAGTTAAACTTTAAGCTAAAGACACTAATACTCTTAACCTTATAGCTAAATAGCTAAGGCTCCTAGGACATAAAAACACTAACTATAACACTAAAAGGCATATAAAGTACTTCTTTCCTTAAAAAAAAGATCTAGGCATATTAAGGTAGCTTACTAACACTAATAAATAAAGTAATTAACTTCTAGGCTAAAGGTATTAGTAAGTTAGCCTATAAGCTTACTATTATTAAAGCTAAGAACTATAAGCTTTATATAAAAATAAAGATACTAAGTAAATGCTAGAGGGCAAAAAAGACTAGACTATATCTTAAAGGGTTACTTAATACTATTAAAGTAGAGGTACTATAAGTAGAAAAGGGTAGTATTAATACTAGAGGATAGAATAACCCTTAGAAAGAGGGTTGTACAGAAGGTGCTGAACCATGCGCGTAATGATGTAGTAATTGCAGAAAGCCTAGATATAATGTATGAACCTGTAAAGTAGTTTAGGACAGTAATAAGGAAGAGGATAAGGAGTAGTTTTAATTGATTTTGTATATTATAGTTTAATTAACTTATATAAAAGGTAAAAGGGTAAAGGAAGGTAGCTTACTTGTTATGTTGGTCTACTTGCTATACAAGTACGTTATATAAAATATAATTATAAAATATAAGATATAAGATTATAATATTTATAATTTTAATAAAACTAGCTTCTTAATAAGAATATTATTATATTTAAAGGTTATTATAACTTTTAACTATAAAGGAAGACCTTGTATAAAGTAGCCTAGTAATTAGAAATAGGTTTCTGTTATTTAAGGTATATATATAGATAACTAAACGCTACTTTTATATGTTATTATAAAAAGTAAATATTATCTTTTTTCTTAGTATACTAATAGCTAATTCTTAGTTATGTAGTATATTTATTTAAATAAAAATAAATAAATAATAAATAATATTAGCTTAAATTAATTAAAGTACTTTAATTAATATATAAGGACTTATATAAAAGGTTTTTATTAGCTCTTAATCCTTAATAACTATAATAGCTATAAATTAACTAACTTTAATAAATATTATAAAAAATAAAATATTATTACTTTTTATATATTTCTTTATTTATTATATAAGCTTTAGCCTCTTAATATTAAGTATTTTAGCTTATTAAAGTACTTATATAATAAAGAAATTAAGAAAATAATATAAATATAGATTTTATATATTATAAAAAATAACTCTTTTTTTACTTTTAAAGTAGTATTTTTTGTTTTAATAAAAAAAAATAATATATAAGCTAGTTTTTAATAAGTAAACCTTATACCTTTTAACCCTAAAGTAGTTATTTTTTACTTAGACTTTAAGCTAAAAACGTTAATACTATTTAGCTTATAGCTAAATAGCTAAGACTTTTAAGACCTTAAAATACTAACTATAATACTAAATAGTATATAAAGTACTAGTTCTTTTAAAAAAAGGATCTAGTAGTATTAAGGTAACTTATTAATAGTAATATATAAGATTATTAACTTTTAAGCTAAAGGTATTAGTAAGTTAATATCTAAGCTTACTTTTACTAAGGCTAAGAAGAAAAAGTATTATATAGTAGTAAAGATACTAAGTAAGTGCTAGAGAGCTAAAAAGACCTAACTACGTCTTAAAGGGTTACTTAATACTGTTAAAGTAGAGGTACTATAAGTAGAAAAGGGTAGTATTAATACTAAAGGAGAGAATAACCCCTAGAAGAAGGGTTGTATAGAAGGTGCTAAACTATGTACGCGATGATATGGCAATTGCAGAAAGCCTGGACATAATGTACGAACATATAAAGTAGTTTGGGATAATAATAAGAAAGAAGGCAATAAGTAGTTTTAATTAATTTTGTACGTTATAGCTAAATTAACTTATATAAAAGGTAGAAGAGTAAAGGAAAGGTGATAACTTGCTATAAGTAGCGACTTGCTATATAGATACATTATAAAAAGTCCCTTAGATACATATAGTATCTAAGCGTATATCTAAACGTATATCTAAACACTAAAAGATACTTATATGTTTCTTATATATATATATATATATATACTTATATATACCTATAGATAAGTATAAGCGCTAACATATATAATACTTAGAAGTATATACGTTTATATACAGTAAACTACATTAGTTTACAGTAATTTATATTAGTATAGTTATATATAGTAATATATACTTTTATAGGTTATTTTTCAAGAAGAATCTAGAAAAAATAACTATATATTTATAGGACTTTTAGTTATAGAGTTATAAAGAGATTTATATATAAGAAGAATAAGAATTTTACTTCTTAATTCTTAGTAAGTTAATTAAGAAAAAAGAAGAAGATTATTATTAATTAATTATATAAGAAAATAACGTATATAAAAGATAAAGAAGAAAAGAAAAAAAAACAAATAAAAAGGGTTTTAAATACTTAAGGTTATTATAAAAAAGAAAAAAAGTATATTAATAGTAAAAGCAAAAGTAAAGTTAACAAAGAAAAAAAAAACTTTACTAATATATGATTTATTTACTTAACTAAATAAAAAGGAAATAGATAATTACTTAGAGTTTTAATATTAGTAATTTATTATATAATATAAGTAGCTTAACCTATAAGGTTATATAATAAAGTTATTAATATTATAATTAGTGTAACTTAATTAGATACTATAAGGAGTTATATAGTTACAAAAGAAAAAGTTATAAGTATTAAAATAATAGTACTAACTAGTTATATAACACATATAACTTAGAAATATATATTATAGTAAAGGGCATAAACTAGATATTTAGCTCTTAATTATCTATTAAAAGGATTAAAAGTATATTTATACTGAACTAACTTAAGGATATATAAGATTATATGTTTTATATATAAAAGCTAAGTCTTATAGTTAAGAAAATAATCATAGAAAATATATCTTTAGTTTACCCTAACTTTTAACCTAAGTATAATCATACAAACAGGTTCTCTTAGAAAGAGAGAATCTATTTAACATATTTTTTATATATTTTTTTGTTATAAAAGGAACCTTTAATTAATTAAGTTAATAACTTATCTAAGAATTTTTTTTTTTAGTTATAGTTATCTTTATTAAATTTAGTTATTTTTTGTTTTATATAATATGTTTAGCGTATTAGTTATATAGCGTTATTTAAGGGACTTTAAAGGTAAAAGTAGTTGTTTATATAGACATTTTTAGGTCTTTTTTAAGAGCCTAGATAGTAAAAATAATACGACTTTTAATTAAGGTGGATTATATGTTTGTACGTAGAGGAAACTTAGTGTAAAGGTAAAAGAGGTAGAAAGTAGAAATAGTAGGCAACTTGCTATGATAAGCGACTTACTATGCGTGTATATTATATAATAAGTAACTATTACTCTATTTCCTTAGGCTTAACTAGACTTCTTAGGTCTAAGAGGGTATCCTTTTCCTCTAGAGATTATAATATATATATACATACTGCTTAGCAACAAGAGCAAATCTGAACAGACTATAAGACGTAAAGGATATACCTTTTCTAGTTCGCTCATAGCCATGGTCAGGCCAAGGAGGACCTAGAAAAAGTAGTATCTCACGGTCTAGGCGTTGGGGTAGTCACTTAGGGTAATCGGTCACTCCAGGTGCACTCGTGACGATACTAGGACCTCGGTGTTTAGTGCGGTTTGTGTGCTAACTACCCACTTGCTGGCTTCTTTTAATCCCACACAGTTTCACTATTACTAAGTATAAACCTTAGCTATCTATTAGCAGAAAACACTATTATCGGATATCTTATTGTAACAATATATTAAGTAGTTTAGGATAGCTAATACTAAAAATAGGATGATAAGTGGTTTTAATTAGTTTTATATAATATAGTTAGCTTAATTAACTTATAACTTATATAAATAGTAAAAGGGTAAAGAAAAGTGTCCAACTTACTATGTTGTCTGACTCACTATGCATGTACGTTAACATAGACAAGTCAATCGCCTACATCTTTAGACATTACGTCTTTCCTTATGTTACTTTACTTTTCAGGTAACCTAGACACTAGCATGAGGAAAACTTACTTATCATGAGTCTCGATCAATATGTATATAGACCTCTATTCAAGAAGATGAGTTTCTAATTTGCTCGGAAGGGTTGTTTTTCACAAAAGGATGCTGGAGACTCCTCTACGTTGGTCGAATAATCTTGGCTGCCAATGCTGCCTCTGTCTTTGGTCCTTGAACCCTCTTCGCCTTCGTCTAGCGCTTAGTTCTACAGGTTTTGAAGCTTACTCGCGTGTCCTGCTCTCCCATGATTGAGGGATGAAGTTTGAAACATTTATGCATTAACGATTGGCAATTCACAAAAGTCAAGAGTTATGCAGAAGTTTCATCGCTACAAAATCCCTAAGAGTTTAAAATGTTTTATCAATCAAGATAAAAGATGTCACATATGGACAGCCCAACGGAGTAAAGTCCCCAACAACCGTGTGGCTGGACAAACTCATTGGCTCCAGCCTCCTCCATAACCGTCCAGGTCTCAGCTCCAGTGCTAAACTAACATGACTAACCATCTTGACAAGGTTAGATTTGGAACTATCTATTTGACAAATCTATGCTTATATACGGACGCCATTGATAATCACGCCATCTTGCGACTTTCCAAACAGTTTTCAACCCGTAAATCTTTTAGACTTTGTAGTATAACCTGAAACTCTGAGTCGAAAGTCCGAGCCTGTTGTATTATACTTACCACGCGTCTACGACGACTCCAGAGAAAGTAACTGGTGAAGTTGCCGCTTGCACCATACAAGCGGTCGATAGGTAGCTCTCAGATATTAGAAAGCTTTTCGTCCCAGAAGATAACAAGTGTTACAAGATTGGTGAAATAAATTATCTATCGGCGCCCTACGTTATCCAGTCTTGATCAGCGAGAGACACCAAACTCTTTGTTCTCAGCCTAATTACTTTCATGCCTTGTTCTCAAAAGAGGGTATACTATCGTTACACTATGGGCTTGCCACCGCGTGTTGAGAACAAGCGACAGGTATCGGTGTGAACGAATGGGTAATCATGATTCAGGCTCTTACTGGTTATGACAGTACGCGAAGGACAATCCCAAAACGGTAGACAAATCTTAGTGTCGGCATTTCTGGTTAGGGAGAGACAACGGAAATGAACCACGCGATATCGAATCCACATGGGTATACAAGACTGCCCGAGTGTCCAAGTTCGACTGATAAATACATGCTAGGAGTAAACAATCTCGTTATTGAAACCTTTCCACTAGCTATCCATCTTCATCTGGATGAGCCTCGAAGTTGGTGGAGGAAATTTAGCAACGTATTCAGACCCCAAGTATTCCAAGTATTCCAAGGAAATAGGGTTAAAAATTCCCAACCCATGGGGGCCCATGGGGACCCAGATGAATGGGTTGGGTGAATGTGTCAACCCATGAAATGGGTTTTTTGGGTTTTGGGTATTCGGGTTTGTTAATTATTTGGGTATAGGTATAAAAAATCCCTATACCCAAATAATAAGATAAGAATAGGTTTATAGGTTAAGACTATTTGCTGTGTTTTTTGCCTATTACGTGACGGATACCCATAATACCCATATCCAGAAAACAGAAATCCCTATCTAGGTATAACCCAAAAACCCATACCCATAATCTTGAAAAAGACCCATAACCCATTTCAACCCATAACCCATATGGGCCCCAAAAGAATCCCCATGGGTCAAATGGGTTAGAACCCAAATGGGTACCCATGGGGATTTTTAACCCTACAAGTAAATCAAGTTATTATGTCATTCCTTATGATTTCCAGCTTAAGAAAATCCAAACTCGTTAAAAAAGAATTCCGTCATGCATTGATGTACAACATTCCCAAGCCTCCGTTCGCGGCCCTCCATTCCAATCACGGCCTCAGTAGCCCGATCCGACAATGCCCACAGCCTCCGGAGGCCCTACGGCGCCCTCCACACGTTGGTTTTTACCGACGCCAGGACGATCCTTTGCCCACTCCGCAAGGCCTTCCTTGGTCATGCCGGTATACTTCAGCAAATCTTCCTCCAAGATCTCAGCTCTCTTCTTGCTTTAAAGCCGCTAAAAGAGTAATTTCTTCTTCTCCTTCTGCTCGACTACAATTTGCGTTGAATCGGTTTTGTCGTGTCTAATGAGAGACGTTTGGCTTTCGTTCTTGAAAACTTGGTTGGACATGCTTATTGATCCGCTGCAAGGAACTGCCTCGGAGGTTTGATTGTAGTGGCGCGACGGACAGATTAGTGGAGGAGGCACAGTACTGAGCCAGGAAGAACACTCTCTGTCTTCACTCTCTGTCTTGGAAGGGTCGGCAGTTGAAATGGTCCAGTTGGTGAAGCGGCCAACTTGTGATGGACTGAGACTAAGAGTAGTACAGGATATTGTGTTTTCGTCTCGAGATGTTCACGACATGCCACACGAATCTCTTATAGAAAATTGGAAGCGCCGCCAGCCCGTATCAGGCATGAATGCAATGTTGTGGCTGTGCCGACCAACGTGAACACAGACTCCAGTTTATTACGGCACAGCAAGTATGAGGAGTCATTTGACTGGGGTTTCCAACCAAAGTCCTTCCTGTCTAGGAATCATTGGTGGCTGCGTCGGTTGGCTGCAACAAATGGGGCTCTTCTGATTGGTTCAATCCGGTTTAACATTCATTTGTGGAGCCACAGAGTGGGACAACTCTCACACGTGAGCGCCTCGGACAACGCAATGTCGTCCAAGCCTAATCGGCTCCGGCACGGCGACGCCGAGGAAGCTGGTCTGGGGACATCTCCCCGTAGACTATCATTCGAGTTTCTCAATGGCATTGTTGGCACGAACCAACTGGATATGCCAAGGTAACTGGCGAGATGTAAACGTCAAGTCAGCACAAACAGTATCATGCTTCGCATTGGCTATAGTACAGTAATGCTGTGGTCAAGACCAGAAGGCGCGGCCTCATCGGCCTTCGAAATGTCTACAGTAAAATGCGGTGCTCGAACTCCCGTCGCTCGCTCTCTAGTACTAGCGGGCCACCACTTGGACCGCTGGCGTCCAGGCTCAACGTTACTCGCTGCAAGTCAGCCACTACCCGTACCGTCTCGCCGATGTTTTGGTAGTCGATTTCGTGGTGCCCGGCCGTCTCCTCATTGTCTTCCTTTTTTACCTCACGAATTTCAACGTTGGGGTACGGCAGCCTCCCTTCGCGCAGGGGAACGATGAGGACGGGCACGTGCAGCTCGGACTCTCCAAACTTTGCATCCGACTTGCCGACGCCTAAACTCCTAAAGTTTCCACGCTTTCGGCCGCCAATGAGCCATGTATCGCCAGGGCCGGTGAGATCGTAACTGAATTCATAGTCCTTGTTGATGCCCTTGCCATCGCTCACAGCCGTGTCCCAGATCCTAGTCCATTGCAGCCGGAGATTGGCAGAAAGCAGTTGATTGACGGCAACTGTTGAGCCAGCAAGTTGCTCCTCGGGGGGTGGAAGCTGGATGTCGATTGAATGGAAGACAGGAATGGAGGGTACATCGACAGGGATGAGAATCGAGCGGCTCGCCGATACAATCTCCTTTGTGGCCAATCTAGGATGCGCCGACTGCCAGTCCCGGAGGAATTGCTCCAGCGCCGCGGAGGCATCCTCACCGCTTCCAGGGATTGTACCCAGGCCTTTAAAAAGAGAGCGGGAGAAGAGAGCCGAAATAAATGACGTCGGAACCTCTCCCAGCAGAGCGGCGCGTTCTAGATCATAAGCCGATAAACTGGACTGTACCTCGGTAACAACCCGGCTGATCAGCAGGCCTGAAAACGGTGCTATCGGCAATGGCTGGATAGCTTCTGAAAGGGATTTCTCAACAAGGGCAACGATTTCGTCTAGTAGGACACTGTAGTGAAGCTTGAGATAGAGCGTCCGCTGCGTCTTGGGCGTGGTGGGGCCTGAAGTTTTGCGGGTGATTTTGTAGAGCAAGCTAGCAGGCTGTCTCGGGAACACCATGACCGACTTGTTCGCTGGAGCCGCAAAATGGGCGGCAAAGACCTCTGAGTCGATGAGCTCTGTCTTGAACAATCTCAGTGGACTTAAGGAGGCGGTCGAGACGCTGAACCGGGAAAACAGTGCCTTGTGTTTGAAAACGTCCTGTACGTTGACACCCAAGGCGAGCGCAACAGGAACAGAGAAAACACTGGAGTAGTGATAAGTGCCGTCTTCTGTCGTGTATGTCATTTCAACTCTGGCCGATATGTAAGGGACGTCTTGCTCGATAGTATACGGAAAGCGCATTTTCATGATGGACGATGCATCGATGTTACCGAAGCGAAACAGACCTGCTTCCAAGGGCTTTGCATACTCGTATGCCTGTCCAAGAAATTCTGCTTTAGTGGAAATGATCCTCAGACCGCCAGTCAACGGCTTCACAGAGAGCTCGCAAGATTTGATGAGATTCCAGCCCGTGGAGAGCTCTAGGTCGACCGAGTTATTCTTGTCGAGCTGGATGTTTCTGGCTGCCGTGAGACGGCAGCTCAAACCACCTGCTGGGCGGTAGAGTTCTAGATCGGGCAAGCGGAAGATTTGCGCTGTCTTGCTTGGTGTCTGGTTGACATCTCGTTCCCAGTGCAGATCAACCTTGTTACATATCAGATCTGCGCGGTCGATTCTATAGTGCCCAGATACGTTTGTCTGTTGCTAGTCAGTCATATGTGCTTCACTTCGTTACGCAGAAGCCACCTACCGTGCTAGTGAGGCGTAATTTGTTGACACCGGGCTTCAGAATGTTTGATTCTAAGGTGTGCAGCCAAACCTCCTTTGCGCCTTCTGATGTGGCTCTAGACAGGCGAATGGCGGCTTTTTCCAAGCTCAAGTCGTCCATGAGCAGACTGCGCAGTTTAATGGTGAGAGAGAAGCAGTCCTTTCCATCGTGGTACTCGGGAGACCCAACCACTTCAACCTGGGTGAAGAGATGACCTAAAGGAACTCTCACTTCATTGGAAAGTGTTTTGGCCACACTCAGCACATCGTCGAGAAAACCAGCAATAGCGCTTTTCTCTGGATACTGAACCTCCAAACGAGCTCCCAACGACAGCGCCCTTTTGCGCTGCAGCTTTTCATTCTCTGCGGCGGCTGCTTTCGTCAAAAGCTTTAGTCCTACACGGACGAACTCATCCTTTCGTTGAAGCTCCTTGAGACAACGAGAATACATGACAAGCATTGATAGTTCCAGCAGACTCCAGCTGTTCTCTCCAAAAAACGGCGTGGTCATGTAGAAAAATGATGCCGCAGGCCCATACTCGCCCAGGTGGTATTTCAATACGGCCAGGTCGGCCATGCTGGTCTTGACAGCGTGAGTATGGTTTGCAACGGTGTAATGGCGCAAGGCCTTGTCGGTGAGAGTCTCATAAAGACGGTAGAAGTCGTCCCGATTGTCAAGGGCGGCGTGCAGTAGGCCGTTTTCGATGCCGGCCAATCCTATGCAGAGTGACCCTGAGTCGTCTGGATCCGGCTTCGTCTCATCATCGTCTTCAAGGTTGACGTCTTCGAAGTCATTGCCATCCATCTCCCCAAACACTGGCGCAGAGGTCCATCCAATGTCCCAGCCACGCTTCTTTCCGCTGCCCTGCAAAACGTTTCTGGAGAGGGCATATAGCTCGGCACGACGCGCAGCGAGTTCTTCTAAGCCAGCCTTAAGGAAGTGAGCGTTTGATGGTGCTGTCTCTTCACCACTGGATGCTGGTGCACCGGGGAAGATGCCAGGGCTGGGCGGCTGTCTCGTGTTTGAGTTTGTTCCCACACGCAACGAAGAGCTTCGAGCCGGATGCATCATCGTCTTGAGCTCCGGGATCGATGACTTTGGTTCATGACTGTCGGCAGGAGTGAGGGTGGATGGCGGAATAGGAAGTGCCTTTGTGGAAGTTTGGGCAAGGATCTGTTGGGCAACCGAGAATGCGAAGGATGCGACAAGGTTGTCAATAGCCTCGGCCAGAACGGGGTTGAGGATGGGAGAGTCCTCTTCTGTGAGCTTGTTCTTCAGTGCCGCCAAGATGTCTGCCCTCATTACTTGCGAAACAGCAGGGACGAATTCCAATGTCCTGCGGCAGATCTCGGCTAGCATTGAGAGGTTCTCAGCCTCTTCTGTCTGCTTAGGAGGCGGAGCTCGTGGAGCAACACCATGAAGCACTGACTCTTGTTGCTCCCTAAGCTTTGCCAGGAGCTCCTCTCTAGTGGACCAGGCGTTGCCCAGGCGAAGCAACAGAGATATCTGTCTTGCGAAGATGTAACAGCGGAAGTCATAGACCGAAACGTTGTTGGCAACGATCATCTCGCGATACGGCTTCTTCGTAGAACTGATGGGGATGTCGTCAAATTTATTGTTTTGAGGGGCTTCAGTCGCCTGAAGGTCAACAGGCTGCTCATCTTCCATAGATCCATCTTCGGCGCCCAATTCGGCGATGGCGGCTTCAGCACGCTTCACTAAGTCCTCGGTATGACTGAGTAGTGATCCACCGTGCGTCTGAGGGTCCCCTGATGTGGCTTGTTCCTGAATGACTGTGTCGAGACCAACGCTGAGCTCGTCATAGCCGACGAGAGCATCTTCGACCAAGCCTACGCTCTCAAAGCCACGCGCCAGCCCCTCCTTTAGAATGAAAAAGGTACAGAAGTTCCAGCCTGGGAGAACGCGCTGGGCGTCTTTCTCCTTGATGTCCTCTTCGTACTGAGACACCCTCATGTCAAAGGACGACAGAATCAGCTCCTTGAATTTGCCAATCAAATCCTCCCAGGCATTTTCGGCATCCTGCCGCGACTCGGTGTAGCCGGTGGGGGTGGCAGGCACCACCCGAGGAAGAACGTCATAAGGCACATCGTTGATGCCGATCCGGATCTGGGCAACACGGTCAATCGCGCCCTTGCTGGAACTGTTGAAGTCAGAGCGGAGCTTCTCCAGGAGCGTCGAGGAGCCAGAACCCCATCTTGATGTCCTCGATTTTTCGGCAGCATCGGGCCCCTTGCCACTGACTCTGGGCTGGTTTGCTGCAAAGGTATTAGGTATCACAACGTGAACGATGAGGAACTCAAAGGCGTCATGGTTTTCTTGCGTGTTCAGCTTCCGCGTCGACTGCGAGGGCGGTGTGTTCTTTTTGATCCACTCTCGAATTTCGGCTCTCGTCTGAGACTTGTACGTGTCACTATCGTCGCATCGAACCAGCAGGACCTTGAGGTAGGGTGTCCGTCTCAGGCCTGGAATCTGATGGCGTCGTTCCTTGCTGGGCTGTCGCGCCGCTACTGTCGGCGTGTCGGTAGTATCCGATGATGCGCTATTGCCTCCAATTGACTGTGTCTGAAAGCCATCGTCCCTGGTGCTAGCACTGACAGAGCGGCTTAGTGAGGGGGAAGCGGTTGGCGAGGCTGGGGCAGCGGGCTCTCCGCCAGCGGGTGTGAGCTCAACGTGGAGAGTATCGATGGATCGCAGAGGGCCGGCATGCGACTGCCAATGCAGGTTTCGAAGGGGTAGTCGGGGGACGAGGCCTGGGGCCACGAGCTTGTAGACGTCGTGGGGATCGAAGTACTCGACTGCGAAGCGCATGCTTTGGTTAGTTGACTCTACACGTGCAAACGGAAGACACGTTGCAGCTGGCGGTCAGAAGACAAACGTACCGGTGACTTTGGAGGTTGAAAAAGGCCGCTCCATCTTTGACCGGCTCCTCCAATTTGGGTGTTAGATTACATGGTCCTTCGCAGCGTCATTTCATAAATTGCAGAGGGTGGGTGCTCGCGGTGGCTGTTGCAAGGTGTCTAGGTGTACGATTCGGTGAGGTTCAAGCTTCGGGTGGAGCACGTCGGTGCCCGTCGCATTCCCAGCGCGAATGGAGACGGGTACCAAATGCGCCGGCCGGCGGCAGCCGGAACCACGATAACCCCTGTCACTTCCAGTGCTTCTGCTGAAGAGCTCTCTGTCCTCCGATGGTTCACCGAAGGCGGTGTATGTCCACCTGCCTGATTGATTGGCTCCAGATGACACCGACTTGCACCACTGTTGCTGCGCGCCAATGGAGGGGCACGGCAGAATTTTTTGGGTTCTCGGAATTAGTTGCCCCTCGTCTGCAACATTTCACGGTTTGTGTTGGATTTGCGCCTAATTCTCACTAGAATACTCTGTTCTCTGATACCCTCGTGCTCTCTACACTATCATTTTCTTTCACTCTCACTGTTCTTCTCTCTGAATATCGTACATAATGTCTGGACTTCAGGCTGTCAAGTACACTCGGGGCCGTCTCGAGGTCTTGGACCAACTCAGACTCCCCCACGAGTTTCACTATGATGAGGTTTCCACTAGCGAAGAGGCCTTCGACTGCATCAAGTCTATGAGGGTTCGTGGCGCACCTGCCATCGCCATCGTAGCTGCCCTCGCCCACGCTGTCGAACTGCACAACGGAAGTTGCACGGCCTCTTCTTCTCGGGACACTGTCTCTTACATCGACTCGCGCTTGGATTACTTGAAGGAGAGCAGACCGACCGCCGTCGACCTGACCAATGCCATCAACCAACTGAAAGCCTGCATCAGAGACGCCCCCAAGATGAACCCAAGTCCATCGTCACCGCCTACATCAAGGAGGCTGAGAACATCCTCCAAAAGGACCTCCAGACCAACCTGTCCATCGGCGACCACGGAGCTCAATGGCTGAAGGAGGTTGCTGGCGCATCACCTGACTCCAAGATTTCCGTCCTCACCCACTGCAACACCGGCTCGCTGGCGACATCTGGCCACGGAACCGCTCTCGGCATTATCAGAACCCTCTGGTCCAACAACCTCCTCCAGCACGCCTACTGCACCGAGACGCGGCCGTACAACCAGGGCAGCAGACTGACGGCTTTTGAACTCGTCTACGAGAAGATCCCCAGCACCCTTGTGACAGACTCCATGGCGGCCGCGCTCTTCAACCTGCAAAAGGAGAAGATGAACATTGCCGCCGTCATCGTCGGCGCCGACCGCGTCGTTCGCAACGGTGACACCGCCAACAAGATTGGAACGTACCAGCTGGCTGTTCTCGCCAAACATCACGGTGTCAAGTTTATTGTTGCGGCTCCCACCACCAGCATCGATCTTGAGACTGAAACTGGAGCTGGCATCAAGATCGAGGAGCGCAAGAGCGAGGAGCTGACGCAGATTTCCGGCGCTGTCGTTCAGCCCAATGGTACCGTCGACGTTGCGCAGACCGCTCGCGTTGCGACGGCCGACCAGCGCATCAATGTCTGGAACCCTGCTTTCGATGTGACGCCGCACAACCTGATCGATGCTGTTGTCACGGAGAAGGGCGCCGTCGTCAAGAACGCCGAGGGACACTTTGACTTCCGTCACATTATGCCTGAGAGGTGGGCCAAGGTAGTTGGGCAGTAGCAGATTATTCCCGTCATTCAGAACTGGACAGCCTTGTGTGCTTCAGTTGCGGCCTGAGAGTGGTATATGATTAGATGATCTATAGAGGATACGGCGTAATGACAACGGACTACCGAGACCACACTGGGTATCCAGCTCAAGCGGAGTCTTTAAGGGCATGCAAGATCAACTTTTGATAACCTCCCACGGCCTCCTCGAGGTCGGCGACCGTGATGTTCTCGTCGCGACCATGAGCAACTAAGATGGTGCCTGGCCCGTAGAGGTAGCGAGTGTGTGAGCCCTTGAGATTGGGGATGTCGGTGCCATAGTTGGCCACGATTGTCTCAAAGCCTACGTAGTCATGTCAGCTCAAACGCCTGCTTCGGGCAGACGAAATCTTGCTCACCATCAACATCACAGTTGGCTTCCACAACGCCGTATCCGTGGGTGCACGTCATCTCCAGGGACTCGGAATCAGTCTCATCGAGAATTTTCTGGATTCTGTCCTTGACGATGTTGCCGCCGTCCTTTTCGGGGCCGATGGCAACACGGACTGCAATCCTCGCCAAGGCGGCCGCAGGAATGACATTCTGAGCAACACCACCGTTGAACTGACCGACGTTCACGGTGGTGTTACCCCACTTGTCGGTGCTCCCAAGATCGGTTGTGATGATTTTGGCCAGAGCCTTGATCATGATCTCGTTGGCCGATTTGCCCAGCCAAGGGTACCCAGAGTGGCCAGCAACCCCCTTTGCCGTGATATCACAGAAGACGCCGCCCTTGTGACCACAAGCCAATTTGCCCTCAGTCGGTTCTCCGAAAATGACGGCATCGAAGTGCACAGGCGGGTCAGCTTCCTGCAGTGAATCGGAAAAGAAGCGCATTCCATCGCCCGTGTCCTCCTCGCCGATGACGAACAAGAGCATCACATCGTCAGGGTCGACCTTGTCGGCACTGAACAAGTCCTCGAGGGCGATGATTTGAGCAGCAACGCTGGCCTTTGCATCTACGCTTCCTCTGCCACTGATGCGGGTGTCGGGAGTAATGTTCTCGTCAGAGATGCCATACGGAATGTGCGGCGGCACAACATCATAATGGGATGAGATGACAACACGGGGCTCGGGCTGGCGTTGATTTGTCTTCCAGGCCAGCACGTTGAAGCGCGGAGTCTCGTTCGAGTTGTTGTTGCGTGGGGGCAGAAATTGAAGAGAGGAGACATAGCCGCGGCTGGTCAGGTAGTCGACCAAGAATTTTCCCGCAGCACTCTCATTGCCCGAGATGGAGGGGATCTCAATGAGCGAGCGGTGCAGTGACAGGAGGTCATCGCGCCAGGAAGGTGCGGAGGAGGAAGGGGACGAGGAGCCCGGGACGGCGGCCGAGCCGTGAGGGGTCAGCGGGGGGGAATCGGCGCCGAGGGGTTGCTGGATACGGGAGGTGGCTGCGAAGGGCAGCAAAGAGCCCAAGGCCAGAAACTGAGAGATGTGCATGGTGCGGGCGAATTCGAGCTCATGTGACCGCCGAGAGACGTCAATTGAAAAGCTTGAACACACTCAATTGGTGAGATGACACGCCTCGAGTGATGGCGGGAGGGTTAGCCGCAGCTTGGCTTTATTTGCAAACGGAGCGGTGTCGGAAGAAGAAAGTGGACTTGAGCGCCTTGCATGGAACGAGGATCTAGGTAGAGGACTGCCAGCCAGATAAGCACTGCGAATGAGGTCATTTCTTCCCAAGCTCCCGCCATTGGTGCCAGCCACGTGCACGGATGCAGCATCAGCCACCCCCATACTCCCGCATGTTCGTGAGGTGATCCAAGCTTCCTTTTCCTCATGGTGTACAGTAGCTGAGAGCTGCCGGTGGGGGGAAACCTTCACAAAGCGTTTCAGACAGATGAACTGTGGCTCGCTTCTTTTTGCTACCGAACGTTTGATAACCTTGGGTGCAGCTCTCGATTCTGGACGACCGCCGATAGGTCTAGAGTGCTAGGACGTTTTTCGAGAAAAACTTGAGCACACTGATGATGTCTGTGTTTTATGCTCACGACGAAATACCGACACCGATCTGGAGATCAACTCGGTCCGGCACACGTCCAAATGGTGGCATCTCACCAGGTAGACGAAAAAGCTATACGCTAACAGTATCACCTGGCATCGGCATCTTGGTTGTAACAAGGTGCAGGTCGGGTTTCTGACCTTCCCAAAATAACGACTAAAGGTCGCTCGTCCATCCCGTGTAACGAAGCCACCTCACGGAGACCTGATCTGTAACTCGATCGTCGTGATATTCCAGGTTCTGTCTGTGAACGGTCAACTGCTGTGCTTGCTCGTCTCGTACCACCCTAGGAACACACAGACAAAACATACCCGGGGAGATAGCTCGATAGTCAAAGGGCATTCAGCTCAGACGGCCCGAGGCACTGCGAGGTCCAGCTGGCACAGCGCCCAAAGTTTGTTCGACGTCGCGTTTGCTAGAAGCCTCAAGCAATGCAGCAAACATGCAACCGAAGAATTCCGGGCGGCTTCAGTGGGTTCACGGTGCTGCGCCCGCCCATTCTTTCTCCCCAGACCTGCTGATCTTGGGGCGAGACGTCAAGCTGGAGGGCTGGAATCCGTGGCGGGTCTAGGCTATTGCGCTCACTGAAATCCCACTGGCTCCACCCGACCGCTGCTTCTTGCCCGTCTGGGATTGGGGCGCTGCATTGAGGTACCTCCCGAGGTACCTGGCCCCTTCTCTCTCTTTTGGCGTGTCTGTCCCTCGCCTCGCCTCGCCTCGCTTGACCAGGACTGTTTGTGAATTCAGCAACATCCCCAGCCATCGCTCCCTACAACCCTGGGAGCTTTCTCGACTTGCATCAAACAACAGCTTCAATCGCGACACCGCAGCCTTCGTTACGACTCTCGACGACCTGCATCCGACCCTCGATCGAACATACTTACCGTTGACGACCTAGATGCAGCTGGTACCCCTTGCGCGCCGCTGTGGGCTTCCCAGACGTTTATCCTAAACCTCTTCACGCCTTCCCGCCCACTCCGGATCCGAACCCGTCTTCGAGTTGCCGTGTGTCTTGCTCGAGTTCACCCACACCGCCGGGCTTCGCTTCGGTCGGCCTTGACGTGCTAGTCATCGCCTTGCGAAGGGATGCAGGCGAATAGAGGGAATGCCGAGGCCCTGGGTCGCAAGGCCAAGGTGCGTCACCACAACCACCCCCTCGTGTACTTTTGCGACGCAGTGCTTGACTACCCGTTTGTCTGGGTAGCCAATTGTCCTGCGCCATGGTCCACCAGAACATCTCTCTGATTCTAACACTGTGGTAGCTTGCTCGCTCGTACCAGGAGCTTCTCGAGTAAGTCACACCATCTCCGTCTTCCCTCCGATCCTCGACTTGAGCTGATCCTTTCTTCCTATAGTGAGTTTTCCAACAAAGATCTCAGCTCTGTCGGCAACTACACCCTCGGCCGTCTCATTGGAAAAGGATCCTTCGGCAAAGTCTACCTTGCCACCCACAAGCTTACCAATGGTTCCAAGGTACGTAGGCCCGCTAGCATCGATCGATGTTGTGTCATCGACCGACTACTTACATGCACTGGCGCAGGTTGTCCTCAAGTCCGCGAACAAGGGCGATTCGAACCTCGCGCGCGAAATCCACCACCACCGACAATTTGTCCATCCCCACATCGCACGGTTGTACGAGGTCATAGTCACGGAGAACCTGGTGTGGCTGGTACTTGAATATTGCGCTGGTAAGCTATGCTCTACCTTCGTTGCATGAGCGCGGCTGATAATGGCTCCATAGGTGATGAGCTCTATAACTACCTCCTCGAACACGGCCCTCTGCCTGTGCACAAAGTCCAAAAGATCTTTGCCCAGCTCGTCGGCGCCGTCGCATACGTACATCAACAGTCATGTGTCCACCGCGACTTGAAACTCGAGAATATCCTCTTCGACAAGCACGAGAATGTCAAATTGGTGGATTTTGGCTTCACGAGAGAATACGAGGGCAAGTCCAACTATCTGCAGACGTTTTGTGGCACGATTTGCTACTCCGCACCTGAAATGCTCAAGGGTGAAAAATACGCTGGCGAAAAGGTCGACGTCTGGAGCTTGGGCGTCATTCTATACGCCTTGCTATGCGGAGAGCTGCCATTCGACGATGACGATGACAACGTCACGCGGACGAGGATTCTCAACGAAGAACCGAAATTTCCCGATCACCTTCCCCTCGCCGCCATTCCATTAATCAAATCTCTCCTCTCCAAACGGCCTCTGCTTCGACCCTCGTTGCCCGACATTCTCACAAATCCATTCCTCGCTGAACACGCACCGGCACAACAGGCGATCCTGAAACTGCAAAGACCAGCCCCGTTTTCGACGCATTTGGAAAAGGAGACACTTCAGCGAATGCGGAGCGCAGGTGTCGATATCGACTCAGTCATAGAAAGTGTTCTGGCTCAACGGTGCGATGCTTTGGCTGGCTGGTGGACGCTCCTCATCGAAAAGGAGCAACGAAAAGTGCGGAGGAGGGAGAGAAAGCGCCGCGAACGCGAGGCCGAGAATAGGAGCCTGCGTCGCCTGTCTGCCGCGTCCAGCAGACTCGAGCGGATTGCGCCAGTGTTGCAGGAGGTCGACGAGGACGGCGGACTGACAAATCGCTTCATCAGGCTCGAAGATGCTCCGATAACCCCGAGGGCAAGAGGACGGTCAGAGAGGAGGAGCGCTCACTACTCGGATTTTGGAGATTTGCCAGGGCTGCCAGAACACAGCAAGGAGAGTGGAAGCCCGAACGCGGAGGAACCGCCACCTCCAATCGACAAGGACTCTATCCGGTCTGCCAGTACGTCCAGACATCGTCGCCCGGTTCCGCCCCCTAAGGAGGGCGTAATCCGCAGCGCAAGATCGCGGGGTTCGACCCTTCACCTAGTGACCACCTCGGAAGCTTTGGCGGCTAACCGAACGCCAGAGCGACCCCCCGAACAGCAACAGAAAGTGCGAAAGAAGCCGTCCCAGGCTATCATTGCTCACTGGAAGCACTGGACGCACTGGTTCTTTGAGAACACTCGTAGGGGCAGACACGCAACTAAAAGAGGCAACCACTCAACACCCAACTTGGTCGAGAAGAACGGCAGCGTCGCGGGCAACAGTAGCAAGCACTCAAAGGACACTAGTCCTCGGCCGCAGACGAGCAAGTATCCAACGACGGACAACGCCGTACAGCAGGCCAAGGCCGGCTTACCTCGCGGAGTGGTCGCCAATGGCCACCTAAACAAAGCTCTGCCCGGTCATGGAGGCTCTGGCGGATTCAGCAGCCCTGCTTCAGGAGCAGGCTCAACGCCGTCGCACAGGCCGTCTCGGATAGCGACATCCTATAAGCGGCAGTCGCTGTCACCGTCTCCAATGACCCCTCGAACAACAATGCGGCGCTCCTCGGCAGGACTGAGGGGCCGCAAATCAACTTCTTCGTCAGTTTCTTCAATTCGCTCGATGCCCCATCATCATCACTCTCACTCCAAGGCTTCCTCGACAAGCTCGAACGGCTCGGTGTCGACATCAATGTCCAAAAACACTCTTCAGCGCGGACAGTCACCTCACCATTCCGTAAAGGTTCTCCCCGCCACCCCGACAGCTACGGCATTTCCGTCCAACATTCGCCTTGTTCGGGGACCCGGGCCCCCAGCCCCTCTTGCTTTGTTCAATGAGGGCATGCCCCCACCACCGGTATCAAGAGTGCAGGCTCCGGGCTCACCGAATCCTTTTGCACAAGGAGGGGGGATTCAATTCGCCAAGCGAAAGCGGAACATCTTCAAGGGGCCGATGCTAGCCTTTGCCAGCGGTGGCGGCGGTGGTGGAGGCAGCGTCGCACGAAGCACAGGGTCCGGCCATGCGCGGAGTGCAAGTGCTTCTGGTGTTGGGCGTCGGTCTGGCGAGGTGACCATACAAGAAGAGGAGGAAGGTGAAGAAGCAGAAGAAGAGATTGAGGAGGTCGATGCTTTCAGTCCTGTTATTGGAGGGCCGGGTGAGCGCATCGAAGAGCAGATTATTGAAGATGGCGAGACAGAGGCCGCGGGAGACCAAGCTAAAGCAGACGCGGACGCCGACAACGACGCTGCTCCCGTCACGCCCAAGGCCACGGCCCCACCAGCTCAAGCATGATTGCCAACCTGAGTCCAATACCGTTCTGACGGCATCGCGGAGGATTGCCAGTTTTATTTTTTTCTTTGGTTTCTTAAGATGAGCTGTACAACACCAGTTCCATCATCCACGTTCGATAAATCGAGCCGAGACACAAGCTCTCATAGTTATTTTTTTTTCTCTATATTCCACCTTCGGCGTCATCATGTACCATACTTAGAGGATACCTTGTACTAAAGGGAAGGCGCTGCTGCTTTTGCAATTGAAAGAGATATCCAGTCGATGCTGGCCACTGTTACCGCCGTTTGCAAACGTCGTGAAGTGGATTATCTGTCCACTCCCACTCCATGATCAAAAACTCAAGAATGCCGCTAGTAAGCGCATTCTGCCTAGTTCTACCTTCCCGTGTAAGTCGAGTTCGGTTATTGCTATCCTGCCTCGGTTGCATGCCTGAGCCCCTCTCGCGCGGCCACAATCTTATCGACGGTTTCCTGGGTCGCACACACGGACGCATCGAACGGCTTGAGGGCTGAGTCGCCCATGATGGCAAGCGCGGCCAAACCCAGAAAACCGTGGTAGATGTCCGGCGGGCCGCCGGGGTACTTGGAGAAGCCGCCGATGAGATGCTGCGTCTTGCTCATGATGAAACGGCGCGAGGGCTCGGCGTCGATGAGGTCGACATGACCCAGCATCTAAAGGCATTGTCAGTAAAACGGTGGTACTCCATAGCAACAGCTCGAGCCGCACCTGTAATGTCCCTCCCACCCACCAACAATAGCACGTATCCGCCACCTTATTACACCTCCCGTTGAATCCCACAAAACGCAGATTTGGGTCCAGAGAAAGCTCGTTAAGGGATTCGGGCAGCGCAAAGTTGGCGGTGTCGGGGTCGTCCGAGTCGTCCTCCTTGTCGAGATACTCGAACTGGCGGTAGACAAGGAACTTAACCAGTAACGAAACGTCGGGAACGCCCTGCCTAAGAATCTCGCTGCAGTGAGGTGTTGCATCCTGCTCGGATGGTCGATCAAGGAGGACGAGCGCGCTTACCGCGCACCACGCGTAGCCGGCTGGTGGCCCCTTTACTCAGGTTTCATTCTTCAGCATACGGTTTTGGAAGGCAAGGACATACCGTGGGATTCGTTCTGGTGGGAGCTCTGCGCGAGTCCGCCGTCGTAGGTCTGGCCCTGGCGGATGTGCCTGACCAGCGCATCGACGTCAATGTCCTCGACCCAATCCGCGTCCCCCTCTTTCGCATCGCCCCTCAGCGCCCACCGTATGGTGGCAGCCAGGAAGCACAGCCGCATGTCGTTGCCACCTTTTATGCTCCCGTCGTCCAGGACGAGCTCTCCGAAGCTCCCATCCGGCCGCTGTAATCGCTTCAACCACCGCAACGTCGCGATCCTGTCCACGCCCGCGAACGCATTCCTCGCCGCCTCCGGCCCGTCCGCAACGATGGCCAAGATCAACAGCGCAAAGTACGTCGACGCCAAGTTTGCCGAGCTCGAGTTCCTTGTCCGGGGCATGCCCTTTTCAAAGTCCCAATCTGCGTATAGCTCGGCCGGCAGAGCGTGGTTCGGCGAGCCGCAGAACCCGCCGCCGGGGTGGTAGAGTCCCAGGACGAAGTTGCGCGCGGCGGCCCGGTCGGCTGGCGTGAGGAGGTGCGGGTCCTCTTTGGAGGGCTCAGACGGGGAGAGAATGTCGAGGGCGGCGAGGATGAAGAAGCTCAGAGCGATGCGCGTGCTGTCGGAGGAAGTGTACTGGTGCGGGAGGAAAGTCTTGTGGCAGCGCTGCCAGTACTTTACGTGGCGCGCCTTCTCGAGCGGCATTGTGGTGTCGGCCGCCATCCTTGCCGCAATTCAGTTCGGTATTGCAGACCCGGGGAGAGTGGTGGGATCGACGGTGTCGAAGTGTGTAGGCTACAAGAGAGACCCTCCCAGCCGTTAGAAAGGCTTCATTCCAGGAAGGGATACGATCAGACAAAGGAACCCCACCCCCACTCAAGCTGTCCCTTGGCCGAACTCAGCTAAGGGAGCTACCATTGCGCTAGCAGGGAAGGGAACCACCGAAAGACCGCTGAAGCCTTGCATTGGTGAGCGAAACGAGACGAATGAGAAGCTCCGCTTCGATAAGGCTCGTAGCTGCAGGATTAGCTCACACCATCGGCTTCCCGATAAGACATGTGTCGGTTTTACTGTCCATTCCATTCTTTTCTGCGGAAACCGACTGCGACTTTCCCCCCCTGAGGACCAGATCACTACCGTCTTGCCGCAACTTCTTTTCTCGACTATCGCCGGACAGGCCCAGAAACCGGCATCATGGCGATCATCTCAGCGAAAACGATTATAACCTCGCTCTCCCTATTTCACATCACCCTCGCCTACTTCTTCATCACGAGCCCGGCCACCATCGCCGACCAGGCTCTGGTGTACGTCCTGGGCGAGTCCATGGGCATGGTAAGTCGCCGAGTTCTCGCCGCCGCGCATGGCATTTCCAGAGTCTAACATATGTGGTTTTCTTAGCCCTATGCGCGAAGCTTCGAGAACAAGTCACCCGCCCTCGCCTTCCTCGCCGCCGTCCTCGCCATGTTGGGCTTCAGCGACCTCGTCACCCTGAGCATGCCCGAGGAGGTATGGCTCATCTACCATTGGGGAACCCAGGGTAAGCTTTCCGTCTTTCTTGCCGCACCCCAAAAGACCCGGGCTCCAGCTAAAACCTCCAAACCTCAGCTCCCGTCCGCCTCTTCCTGTCCATGACCTTCCTCATCTACACGTTCCTCTTCGGCCCCTCATCGCCCCTCTATGGCAGCTCAACCCGCGGGGGCAACCGCTTTGCCCACCCCTCGGCACAGGTCAACAACCCGCGCTACACGCCCTCAACCTGGGGTGGCGATGGCCTCAAGAACCGCGTGTTTCTGACCTTTGCCTTCCTCGAGATGATCTGCTGGTTCTGGGTGTGGATGACGCTGCGCGAGGAGCAGGAGCAGTTCCAGAAGAAGCAGAGAAAGAGGAGGGATAGCCAGTAAAGGGGACGCACAACAGTGATGTGCAGGGGGTTTCAGTATTCTGCGTTGTCGGTCTGATGTCGCAGGTATGTCTTGTCCACTGATGGGATGACTTGCTGGAAAATAGGAAGGTTCGGGCCGCCTGTGTGGCCCGGCTTGCATCATGCGGAGTTGTCGGACGAATGGTATCATGGAAGGGATATACCCGGCGCATTCGTGATTCAATCAAAGTTGTATGGGTTACACGAGATTCTCTGTTTTGGGTTCCTTGGCATGGGGTGGAGGACTATCACGCTCAAGTTGCAACACCCGGGATATGGCAGCACTCATGAAATGAAATGAGACACATCTATTCCCATCGCACCAGCTCCCAACCCTTTACGTTTGTCCGCCAGCTGTCGGTGACCCTCTGCGACCAAACGCTCACATGGTTCCCTGCCACGTCGCGGATCTGCTCCGCCAGCTTGTCCTCTAAGTCCGCCTCGAATGTCCAGGAGCCCAGTTTGGCACTCAGACTGTCGCTTTCCTTCTTCAAGAGGAGAACCCGCGCCTTTCCTTCGGCCAGGGCGGTGCCCGCGGCAGCCTCGAGAGCCTTGACTTGCGTCATAAAGTCCTTGGGCACATTGCTCTGTCCAGAGCGGTCTCTCTCCTTCTCCCGCTCGTTGAACGCCACAATGTGGGATGCAGCCAGTTTCACAGCCGCGGCAGCATCACGAAGAACGGACAGACCGTGCAGCGAGCTCAGCATCAGCAGTGCCTTGGAACTCTCCGCATCAGCCGGCGTCGACAGGGACTGGGCTCGAAGAACTTCGAGGCCAGACTTGATGCCCGAAACGATGTTCGATAGGAGTTCCGGGGATGGCGGACTTCTACTGGCCGCGACGGCGAGGGGCACCAAATTGGTAAGTAAGGAGATAATGTCGTAATACATCTCCTCTTGTTGGGTAAGGTTATTTCCGCGAGTGTGCAGGTATTTGTTCAGGGAGTTACTGAGCCGCTGGAGGGACTCCAAGACAAAGACCTGCTCCGCTGCCGTCGTTTGAGCAACGTTGGTCACCTTGTAAGAAGATGCAGGCTTGAAAGAGAGGATGTCGAAGAATCTCTCTGCGGCGAGGGCTAAGTGAGAACGGAGGTTCTAGTTTCTTCAATTAGTCTGTGGCAAATTTTGTGTGAATGAACCACATACCGATGGATCAGGGCCAAGTCGCAGCACATCGTAAATGGGCCGGCTTGTCGCCGCCTCCAGGTTGGGAACAGATCCGTAATCGATAACCTCGTTCAGTACGGAGATGTCGGTGATTTCCTCTGGCAGTCCTCGTTAGGTGGTCCACGACATTGAAAGCCTCCAAGTAACTCACCAATCGCGGGCTCGTCGAAGATCGACTCGTTACGGATACCAAGAGCTCGGGCAGCTCTAGCTTCCTCGACGTAGCCCATGACCAACGTACAACTCGATCTCAGATGCTCGATATAACTCGGGATGTCGAGAATGGCAGTGTAGCTCTCGGCCTCGAAGGCATCGGCTAGCCTTCTAGGCATTCTCAGCTTGAGCGACGTATTGTAGTGTGCCTTCAGGCCTTGCATCAGGCCCTTCTCAGGTCTATTCGGCGGAAGGACAAGCGCAGGGGCGATGCTTGACAGACGATCGAAGAAATAGGGGCCTAGCGAATCAATGATGGTACGCTTCACGTCTGCTGTGTCCCACACCTCACGAGCTCTGGATGCGCAGCCAAGCACGAGATAGATGCGCACCAAAACTAGGGTCAATCTTGTGTGCTTCGGGGTTTTAGTGAGTTGGTTCTCAATGAGAAGGGCAGCCTGGAGTAGGCGATCAGTTCGGCTGCTCTTTATCGATGAGGTGGTAGGGTTGCCAGTGCCGCATTGGTGAACGCCGCTCAGCCTTATGCAGCACGTTGCTGCGAGAATTGCGAGTTCCGGTACACAGTCGAGGGAGGAGCTGGTTTTAGAAGAGTTAATAAGAGTAGAATAGAGAGTCAATGTGGACTCCAATAATTTCTGCAAGCAGGTCGTGCAGACAGGTGTCTTGTTGACAGCTGCACATATGATGCATTTCCAGTCGTTTGGCTTTTTGGGGTCTTCGTTTGAGACGCGTACGATAGTCTTCGACGTAGACAGACCAAGGTACTGCAGTTTGAAAGCTAACGCCTTCACAGACGATGACCTAGCAGCGTCCTTTGACTCTTCTGCCAGCCGGGTGACGTATTCATAAGCAAGTTCCTTGATTTCGTGTGGTGGAAGGCGCTCGACGAAGCCTTTGACATCATCGAAACAAGCGGGTGACTCGCACTCGATGTCGATGTATCCGCAAAGCTCCTCGAACGTGGTTGATTTGGCCTCGGATCCTGCGAGCTGCGAAAATTGGAAGGCAGCCTCAACCTTGGCCAGGCGGACGTTTCGCTTGTAAATCGAGCGGACGTTTTCTTGTGCAAAAAACCGGTTGATAAGTTCGAAAACCTCGGTTGAAGCCCTGCGACAAATCAGACATGATCAATTCAAACAGACACCTCTCCACTTACTCTTGGGCCTCTCCTGTTCGGCCAGCAGCATTGAGGAACTTCTTCCAAACAGCCCAGTCGCATGCGAGGAGACTCAGCTGGCCCTTCTCGTCCTTCGCCGAAAGGCATTCTCTGCAGAGTTCGTAAACCGTTTTCCAGTTTCCTTTTCTCTCAAGTACATCGATGGTTTGCAGGAAGAGATCCTTGCGGCCAGCCTTGAACTGATAGACGGGGTTGAGAGTTGGACCCTTGAGAGCAGCTTCCCACTCCGCGTCGGAGCCATGGGCTTCGAGAATGCGGTAGAAGAGAAGAATCTCTTCCTCCGTCTTGATCGCTCGATCGGCCACATCGCCATTTTTTTCGGTGCCGGTCTGAGACCAAGTCAGCCACCTAGCCATTCCGCTTTGTGGCACGTCTCTTACCTGCTCAGTCAACTGGGCAGCGCGCTGCATCTGCTTCAATGACAACATGCCGTAGAGCTGCTTCTTGCCAGCGGGACACTGGTCGCTGGTCTGCAACTAAATCAGCCACTTTCTTTCGTAAGTTGGCAGCTCAAGAGACTCACCGCAAGCAGATGCGTAATGGCGATGTTCCAGAACATGAAGCTTCTTTCTTGGGGAAACGACCTATCAAGTACAGCCGCAATCTATGTACACATATTAACAGCTGCGACCACCTCCCATGAGAGAGAGAGAGAGAGAGACTTACCTGCTGTGCGCTAATCAGGTCCCAGTGCAACAGACAAGACTCAAGACATCTTGTTCCGCCGTTCTTATCCTTGGGGTTCGCCTTCACATAGCGCAACTTCAGGGGTCCAAAGGTCTCAGCAAAGTCTTGGTCCTCCATGAAACCCTCAGACGCCCACTCTAGTAGTTCGAGAGTATCAGCATCTCTCACAGCGGACGGGTCCTTGGCCAGCTTCTGAATTGCAATAAGAGGCGATGCCTTCTCCAAGGGTGACTCCAGGTGGCTCTCTGCGCATATTTTCACGGCCTGGGTGGTGTTTAGTTTGACTGAGTGAACTTGAGCGGTGAGATGAAACAACAAACCTCAAAGTAGGGGTCATTGAAGGTCCGAAACCGCTTTTCGGCAAGACGGATAACGTTTGCCCATTGCCGGTCGTTAAAGGCCGACTGCAGCTGCAGATCGGTGCCGCTCCTCAGCTGAGGCCGGTTCCAGGACATGGTGATGCTTCTGATCGGATGGCGGGGCAGAATTAGCTTTGGAGGGGCACTGCGCTGTAAGGTACAGCAGCACCGAGAGCTGTCAGACGTCTAGGGATGGGCACTTGGGTGGCTGATTGGCCCACGGGTAAACCCCTTCTCCGAGGCCCGTGGGTCCACTTTCCTGTATTGAGGTCCGATGCCAACGGCTGTCCCTCCCGCCTTGGACCCCCCGCCGCCGATCCGACCTAATTGAACGTCGCCGAACGTAAAGATCACGGCCGTCGGGAAGGATGAGAAGCAAACCGGTAGCGCTCGAATTGCAGGATTGTGCTACCCTAGAATGCGATATTCCCAAGACCGAATGCTTACACATGGCCCAGCGGTGTCTTGGTAGCCTCTCAATGGGCTTCCAGTCAACCCTAGAGATCCAATAGAAGAGAGGTGGCCCTCTTTTGACATGACCGAAATTACTCATACAGATAATAACTCCTTCCCATTTATACAGCATATTACATAGTGTACACCGTCCCTACTTCTCGCTCCAAGTTTCCTGCAATGGCTTCAAATCGGTTCGGTCCGTGTCGGAATCGTCGCGATGGTCGCCTGCACAGGTACGGAGTTTGGTTTGTTACCACCACCCGCCATTTTTCTTTCTCTCTTCTTTTCTCTTGTCGAACTTTTGCAAGGTCAGCGTTTGGGATCGATGGACGACGGGGTGTATAGATACGAACCCAAGCTTTCTTGCAATCCCTATACGCTCTGAGAGGACATCAGTATCATAGGACTACCAGTTGTTTATCGTCCCAGGGGTTCGGCGCATGGACAGAACACGAAATGGTATCCTTACTGGAAATAGTCACCGCACATGGTTTTGTCGCCACCGTTTCGGTGCAGGCACTTGATGCTCTTCTGGGCGAGCTCTTGGCATGGATCGAAGTACTCGCTCTTCGCTTTGCTATTGCCCCGTTTCAATTGACTTTCCCCTTGTATATGTCGTACAGAGGCCCCCGCCTACCTTTCGAACTTAGCCTTGCTCTCGGCGTAGGAATCGTCGACCTTTTGCGGTGCGCCGGTTGTAGGCTCTGGCGGGTTGCCGGTGGACATTGCGGGGATCAGAGGGGGTTTGACGATGGACAGAGGTCGGTAATAAACTTGGGTTGGATCCGTCAAGTCAATTGCGGAGAGATTGCGACGGGCGCGCTTCGCTGCTGCTTGTTCAAAATGCAACAATCGACGCAGTGACGTGACGACGCGAAGATCGCTGTAACTGGACTTTGCGATAAGATAAGAGCTCAGTCTGCTTGCTGCCTTGACCTTCAGGTTGAACTCTTCAGGCGTCCAGTCCCCAAACATTTGGCCCCCTACCAGTTCTCCCCCGCACTCGCCAAGCCGAAAAATACAGATGCAGTGCAGCGTAAGCAGCAGAACTCGTTCGGCCAGCACAGGGCAATGCGCAGTGAGCAGTGGGTACGAAACACCCTTATGATCCGCTCCTATGATTGATGAATACCGGCTACACGGCCTGGAGTTATCGCGCAAAACAAACGCAAACCGAAACGGTGGGATTCCGGCAACTTGTGCCGTCCATAGCTGATTTTACCGCCGGAATCAGGTTTGTTCTCAATAAAGTTGTAAGGTTCTTGCAAACCTTATATCGAGGTTAACGGCGACATATTGGACAACTCTTGCCAATATGGGCGGTGTTTATTTCGACTTCGTCCATCTTCCATGTTTTGACTTCCATTGGTTGCTTGCTTCCTTGCTTGCTCACAATACTTCAGTTACATCTCTATTGCAATTTTTGCTCAAAGGCCGTCTCATGTTCATCTTTTAATCGCGTCTACATTGAGCGGGCCCCTTTTCTTCGCTGTTTTCAGATTGGAGACCCCTGGCTAAACATGCTCTCCCGCCGCAAACAGCAGGTGTGCCTGAACCTATTTACTTGGCACATCATGTCGATGCCAAGAACTGCCATGTGGAGGACAACTGTAGAAGAGACACACTGTTGTGTTTTGAGGACCCAGCGCTCGCGAATCTCGTACTCGCACCGACCCGACGACTTAGAAGTGCTGTCATCAACCCCTCGTGTCTCACACTGGCCACACATCAAACCTCAACCGCGGGTTCCTTGGTCACCTTATCGGCCACAGCGTGTCGACGAACGACCTGCCATCTCCTGTCAGAGAGTGCCCACAGACACGGGTGATGGGTCGCGCTTATATGAATTGCAGACGAAACACAATGGCAACCTATCGTGGTTTTTTTCGCTCTTCCGAGCGGCTCGCCGCTCTTCGGAGTCCGCGGATGAGACTCGGTCTGCAGTTATGCAGCCAGGTGCCTGCAGATCAACAATACAGGCACACGTCATGCAACCGCAATCACATCTCAATTCTTTTCAACTCTCACCGCGAAGAAAGAGAAGTGGATAAGAAGAAATTTACTGGCCAAATGCACCGAGTCCTGTCGCCCGCCATTTAATAAACCTGTGTCGCCGGAATCCTGCCTAGTAGGCATCGTCACCAACGCCTCTGCGGATCTGCCAGGTTCTGGTGAAATGAGTTTGCCATGCTGGCAGCCGACCCGTTAACCGATGCTAAAATGGGGGTTTTTTTTCCTCTCGCTCCACCACCCTAGCAAGGGCCGGTTGCACGAGCCTGAAGCCGGGCCCCTTTTGTTTTGCAGAGGTTGCTCATCAGTTCAAAAGGCACTTCCACAGTTCAGAGTTGCTCCCTACCAATGTAAATACTGAGCTTAGAATACGGGCGAGCAGCACTGGGATCGTAGGGACAAATCTGCCCCTAGGTCAATGGGGCGGTCAGACCTTTTCAACGGCCAGTCCACGTCACAGCCAGACAGGGTCGCAATGACCGGTAGTGCAGAATCCCAGAGTCACAGAGTCAGCCGCACCATTTATTTGGGTGGTATTGGCAGTCTTGGCCAGTTTTTGGCAAAGACCACAATATGAATGCAACCAAAACGAAGATCATGCAACACAAGATCGTTGGCCGATACCGTCACCATCTCCACGTACCCGCATCTTTCTCTCCTATGGACATCAACAAATCAGCCCACCCGGCTTCGTCGGACTCGATGTCTAGCTACCGAGAGAACGATTATGCAGAAGACATGGAAGAAAGGCGGGACCAAGGGGCTAAATTCCTCGTTCATCTCGTGTCAGCTCGGATCAATAGAGGCTCCCGCCCAACTTTCCAGGATCGATCTCTGATGATTGATTCGAATCCTCGGGTCCAACATACTTACCACGCACTCATTTCGATTGTCTCTCTCACCGTCTCTCATTTTCCTTATTTTCTATCGGGGCCCTGCACATAAAACGTCTCTTTGCGCCTGCGAAGTTTCCGATGCGGCCGCCACCGCTCAGGCTGCATGTCCCACATTGCATGTGTTTTGGGAGGCACAGTTGCAACTTGTGGGCAATATTTGCTCATTAACACTGTCTTCTCGAAGCATCAGCTCGCCAGTCACTGGGTTCGGTGATAGAAATTAGCCATCCTTGGGCCTAGGCCTGTCAGGCACTATTGATTTGGTTCGTGATCTGATTTGGGTCCTCAGGTGCAGGCCTGGCTGTCTTATGACGGCCGATGCTAGCGTTACCGTCTTGCATCAACGACCTGAAACTGTGCGATAAACCTCTTTTTCCTTCTTCGTCCTCTCCAGGATGCCGCCTCCTTGATTACAAAGTTGGCAAGTCTACTGGCCAGTAGCGAGCCACAAACGAGGCCTGCTCTAATTGTTCGACCATGTTTCTCAAGCAGATTCTTAATCAGCTTAGACTTGGCCTCGCTAACATTATCCCTGTTAGACTGGGAGGGGGGGTGTGGCCACCCGACATGGTCGTTAACTCGTCTCAACCCCAGGAACCAAGGTCCAAGAAGCATTGTTCTAGCTAACTACCCGCGCCGCTGCAGGGGGGCTCGCCGGGATCCACTATCACCCTGTTTGCATGTTTCACATCTCCATTCTCACTTTAATCGCAACGGCTTCATTAATTGCACCCATCCTCGGTTGCCGCCGAACGACAAGGATCTGACGTGAGCTAACTCGTTCCCACAAGTAGGCCACCTAACAGACCCATCAGCCTCATCTCTTCTTGCAGCGTTCCTGCAGTTCTTGGCAGGAGGGAAGGATGAGACGAAAGTCTCCATCGCAGACGACATTAAACTAGGGCGACCCCCTGTCCTCCACGGGTCCACATCAACAGTTTGTATTGCGGATTGCTGCGCAAGTATGAATAGAGTTACTGGATAAGATGCTTCTCAGGGGAGCCAGGGGCCCTGGCTTGCTGGGTAACTGACGGAATCGCCAGCTCTAGCCGCGCGATGAGGGACGAGATGCAGTCCGAGATTGGCTGCCTACCTCGACTTAGTGCGGTGAGAATGGGTCAGGCCCGGAGATGGGCATAGACGATTCGAGATGGAGGCGAGAGAGGGCCCCTCAGGCGGGTATGGTCTAGAAGGTATTGTGGGCGAGGAGAGCGGTCGACTAGGTACACATGCTATAAAGCCTCTTTATCCCACAAGTCAATACCTCTTTCTCTTCTCCCCCTTCCCCATCATCACATCGGTGTCATTCTTTCCCTGTACTCAAAGTCTCTCTCTTGTTGGCTGTGCCATACACTCCTTTACGAACTAGACGTTCGCCCACGCTCACTAAGCACAACCTTCATCGCTTCACTTCTGAACCAAACAACTCTCTTACCCGAACCCCATCACAACCGTCAAGATGCGTTTCGCTTTCACCGCCGCTGCTCTCTCCACTCTCGTCGGCTACTCTGCCGCCCACACTCTGGTTCTTAACCTCGCCCAGCCTGGCGACGCTCCCAAGAGCGATGGTCGTTCCACTGGCACCGGCGCCACGCAGTACATCCGCAGCCCCCCTTCCAACTCTCCCGTAAAGGACCTCAAGAGCGCCGACATCGTCTGCAACGTCAACGGTGGCAAGGCTGCGAAGGACTTCAAGCCTCTTGCCGCAGGTGACAGCTTCACTGTCGAATGGTACCACAACTCCCCTGGTGACGATATCATCGACCTTTCCCACAAGGGTCCCTTGATCACCTACATTGCCCCTTACACTGAGACCGACGGCACTGGCGCCATCTGGACCAAGATTGCCGAGAAAGGCTACGAGAACGGCAAGTGGGCTGTTGAGACTCTTGTTGCCAACAAGGGTGTGTCTGAGCCCATCACGCTTCCCGCGTCCCTGAAGGCGGGCAAGTACATCATCCGCCAGGAGATCATTGCTCTCCACGAGTCCGACACCACCTACGACGTCAACCCCGCCCGTGGCGCTCAGTTCTACCCCGAATGCATCCAGGTCGAGGTTACTGGTACCGGCTCCGATGTTCCTCCCCAGAACTTCGACTTCAACACCGGCTACACTTACGCCGACCCCGGTATCCACTACAACCTGTACAGCGCCGACGCCTCCACCTACAAGATTCCCGGCCCTGAGGTCTGGACTGGCGGTGCCGGCTCCGGCTCTGCCCCTGCCCCCACCACCACTGCTGCCCCTGTTGCTTCCACCGGAGCTGCTAAGCCTACTACCCTGGCCACCTCTGTCGCCTCTGCTGCCCCCGTTGCCAGCTCTAGCTCTGCTGCTGCCCCCGTTGCTACTCCCACCAAGGCTCCCAGCGCCGGCTGCAAGCGTCGCCGCTCCCACAAGGCTCGCCGCTCTGCTCACTAAGCGTTAAAGGCGCAGTTGCTGTGAGGAAGGAGGAGGGTTCTGAGGCTATGCGGTCATTGTTGGTCTATCAATTATGATGGTCTTACGAATCGAAGATGAGAGTTGTTTTCTTACCATAGACACCAGATGTGCATTCCAGGCTTACTGCGTCTTGCCCGGTGCACCGTTCTAGAGACTCGAGTTTCAACTTGAACTCGGTTTCGATTTCTGCATTCCTGTACATAGTACTTTGGTTAGCATTAAGCCTGCATATACCCTGCTTTCAGTTTCTTCCACTCTGTGACTTCAACCCCTCGCGCCCTATGAGTTCGACTGTGTTTGCGAGTGGTAACTTCAACGCTGCGTAGGTTCTCCGTATTTTCCGTAACCGGTTTGCTTCAATTTTTTTTTTTCAAGCCAGCGTCTGCTCTATTACCTGTTATACGCGGCACTGGGCATCGACCGATGTTTGCTGAAGCCATCGAATATACCATTGTATGTATTTCGGTTGTTTGCCTGCCATCTAATATTAGCAATCAATAGCTGTCACAGGTTGACATTCAAATTCTCATCGGAGCACAGGACGAAGCTGCAACAAGATGCAGGTTGTAATCTGGAATGAGACTGAGTCACAATTGCATTAAGGCGGTGTACTATCTAGTTCTTGCGCAGAACCCACATTGTTTGCTCTACTGTCGTGAGCATAGGTTATAGGACGAGATAGTGGCGCAGGTGGCCCGAGCCAGGCACTTCTCACACGATTCGTGCAACTCGGTAACCTGTATAAGAGATGACTTCTCGTCTCGTAGACAGTTTCTAAAATACCCACTTTTCTACCTCTAAAATACAGATCGAGTACTGTACCACATCTGCTTATCAACGATTCGATACGTTGTTGCGCTGATCCAGGTTCGTTCCACATGTCCGAATGTAACATAAAGCCCACTAAGACTCAGATCGTCCAATCAATGTTTGTGTGGGAAGCGGAAGTCCGATGTAAATTCTGAGTGATGTAGCTGAATTGTTGTTACCGAATATTGTTCGGCGGGAAGCTTGTACGAGAACACCAATTTTCATGCCTGTGGTTCTTAATTGATGTTATCCTGATAACGTGCAACTTCAGTGCCCAGCATTTCTAGATTCGACTTGAAAATGGCGTCGCGAATAGTTGAAACGTGTTCATGACTTGTCGGCTATGGTAACCGTATCTTCACTCCAGTAGGCCTTTCTAGCATCCGATTACACATGCAAGACTATCGTCCTCTCTCCGCCAATGCTGATCTAGCTCGCCAAGGAATTGACCAGACTGTTTACTTCTGGACTTTACGGTAAACTCCGGCGAATGGGTAAACAATTGGAACAAAACCACATCTACTACAAAGCCATTGCCAGGCCCTCCTTGGTTCCTTCCCTAGTTCGTACATCAACATATGGACTTACGTTGATTGTGGCTCTCCAGTGGCGTACTTCTGTTTACCGTTCTTTTTCGCCACATGCGTTGACATGCTCCATCAGGGCTGAATATGACGATCAAAGAAACGCCTCGTGGATATTTACTCAACCAACTTATTAGCCGCCGCCGCCGCCACCACCACCTTGTATTCTTGATCACACAAAGGCCACCAGTGAAAGTTCCTGACCTCGTCGAATGCCCCCGGCACCCAACCTCAAACGCAAAGTTTCATGTCCATCAATTCTTGTACGGATAACGGTCAGTCAATAATAAGCCTCGTCCACGTGTAGTCCGTGCCTGGCACCCGTGTGCTAACTAGATGAGCGCCTCATGTTTGGAGTTGGCGGTGGCTATCAGGGCTAGAAGGAGGCCAAACCGGTCGGCAGGTTCTAGACAAATATCCATTTGCAGCCTTATGAATCCTCCAGCGAGGACCATCGAGAGGGCTGAAGGTTTCTTCAAGGAATTCATTTGATCACCTCGGCGGCAGTACGTTGACATGCGTTGTCGAGGACTCAAGATCCAACCTGCACCGGGGCTAGTCTGTCATTCTTAACCCGTAGATACTCGACCGATAGAGAAGCTCGTTGTCTTACTACAATTCATTCCAGCTTATTAGTCGGAGGGTCAATCCTCAATTGGCCCTTACTAGCGTGTCAGAGACCACTTCCTCCCGCATGTTCCGCTCGTTCAGTGCAGGATTGCAGCTCGGCTGGAGTCTGACGCTCGAATCACGGTCCCATTGAAGACCGAAGCTTTCCGACCTTGCATGAAGAAACGTGCTTTTCCGGGCGCAGAAAAACGGACGAATGTACGTCAGAAATTCACATGCAAAGAGCTTTGGGCTAAACTTTGGACGAAAATACCTTGTTAAGGTCTAGCGTCATTCTGCTTTCTAGCTCGCCTGAGGCTCACCAGAACCCTGAATCCAAGCGGAGGAAGGACGAGCAAAGAATAGGACTGTCAGTGCGCTAATCTCTTTCAGGGCTGCAGAGCAAAGTTTGTTGCTCGGTGCATCGTTCGTCCCAAGATTCCAGCAAAATTCGTTTAGCCGCAGCGGGATCGACCCGGCTCTGGAACCCGGGCTGCCGGGGTGATCAATGCTTTTTGAGATCTGCCAGAATTCGAGGCGAGAATCGATGGGCCTGCTGCAACGTACACGGGGATTTTCTGATTGGGATTGTTGGGGAGCATTCGTACTATCAGTTTTCATGTGAGACATTGCCAATAAGCTTCCTAGGAAACGACGACTGATCAACCTCAAGCTTGCAATCCTTGTTGCCTCCTCGATGGCATCGAAGTAAACAAACCAAGCCGAAAGAACCCAAACAAACTTCCCAATCCAATTTCTTACTCTGGGCTTGAATGGTGCACAGTCTAGATGGTCAAGGCACGGGGCGAATTTAGTCGCGGAATGCGCCACCAAACAAGCGCTCTGCGCCGGTGTCTGCAACAAGATTGCCTGAGCGTCAAGAGGAATGATAAGGGAGGGTGAGAACCAGCTTATGCGACGAGACATCAATAACAACAACGCAACGAAGATTAAAAGATCTATGATTGCATGTGAATCGTCACAAGTTCGCCCCTCGTACTCTGATTGAACCCCCCGATTGTTCTTCGTTCCAAGCTTCAAGGCTCCATTTTCCCTCTTCGCACTTCTCTATATCCTCCCAACACCCACCTAGGTTTTGATTTCTTACGAAGGTCTGATCCCGATGCCGTTCATAGCACCGAAAAGATCTCCAACCTCCTCGCCCGTCATGCCTTGGCTTTCAAGGTCACCCTCGTACCAGTCGCCCATCAACTCTCCGCGCACATCACCAAGGTCGAGCACATGCGGGCCTATCAAGACATGTGGCCCCTCGGTGACATACATCCCGCCACTCATTGATGGTGCTTGCGGAACTGTCCCCCTCGCGCAGAAGCCGGCGTTGCCAATGCTCCACGAAGACCTGCAGGAAATGTGGCAGATGATGCCGGGCCTGATGTCATCACTGAGAACCCACGTCGCCAACCACCGCCAACACCTCTCTAAGAGTCACCTAAAGGATATCATTGTCCAGCTCAGCTTGGCCATTGTCGAAGTTGGAATCATCACACTTGCTATTCCACTATTCGCCGTGCTGCCGGGGATTTTGTTCGCCGCTTGGTTAGGAACCTCAATGAGCATGGTCCTCGGCCTGAGCTGGTTGATGAATGGGAATGAAATCATGATCAGCTGCGACGAGTTCGGCAACAGTACTACAGATATCGACGACGACAACGAGAGGTGGATCTTCATTGGTGGCATCGGCACAAGGTGAGTTCTCTTGTCTTCTCTGGGTTCAATGTCAGCCCAAAAATCAAATCACTTACATCCATCTAGTTCGCTCCACCTAACACAATGCACAATTCCTCGTCTCGCCCGCCTCTTTGGACGCTCTTTCAGCGGCATCCAGATGGCCACCTACGGCCTCCCCTTCGACATGCTCCTTCTCGCTATCCAACGTTGCTTTCCCTTCGAAACACAAGCCTCACGCGCCCTATACACTGAGCTTCGCTCAGCCCTCCTGGATGGCGCTGTGCACCGCGTCGCCGTTCTTGCCCACAACAATGGATCTCTGCCCGTTGCTCACGTACTTGCCCGCCTCTGCTCCGACATCCAGCCGGAAAGGCTCACCAAACTTGAGATTTACACGTTCGGCGCCACCGCTTCAGAGTTTGTTGTGCCTGTTGGTGAGAGTAGCCGCAAGCCGACCCGCTTTGACGACGGCTCTGCTGCCGTTGTCGAAGAGCGCGGTCCTCATATCGAACACTTCGCCTACGCAAACGACCCCTTCGCGCAGATGGGAGTCCTACGTTCCGTCCACAAAAAGCTTGAAGGCCGCTTCTGCGGCGGTGTCTTTGTCATCCACAACCAGGTTCCCCAACCCTCAGGTCAGTGGGTGCCCGATCAACGCCCGGTGATGCTCCTGACCGACTACCTCTCGGCACTGTTCCCGGACCCTACATCTCCGCATGCCCCCAGCAGCATCCTCGACTCCGTTATGATGATCGACCGAGACATCGCCGAGAAGCGCGAGCTGGCTGCCATGGCGAACTACGCGCAGACCCGGCGATCTCGCAAGGACAACCGTCGTCTCAGCTGGACCGGCCTGGGAGCAACGGTTGGCGGCAAGAGCGGCGTCATGGACGGCGTCATGGGACTCGAAATGGCGAGGCGCGGGTGCCGGGACTGCGATGGCCATCGTGGTCGTGAGGTCAGTTGGCTTACCAACTACGTGCAAACTGGTTGGGTTGTGGAGAAAGAGTCGCACATCGTCGACGCCATGGGCATCGGAGGCAAATTCTGGTGACTTCTTCCTCACACTGACTGATCCTGATTCGAAATGTTTACTACACTGTTGGATTATAGTTTTTACAAAAGGGGGTTGGGTGTGATCAAATCGGAGGACGACGGAAATGTACGGGATATAGAGGACTGTATTTTCTCATCAGCATTCGGCGCCGGGGTTCTTGGTTAGGACACTGAAAGAATCATGATGTAACGAATCGATGTGTTATGGGATAGATGGACAGGGATGCGATATCTCACCCTCTTCATGATCCGCTTGGGAAAATGCGGAAAAGGATTGGCGCTTATGAATAGGCATATAGATGAACTCAGTACTAGTTAGATTAATCAGACACGTATATCTCCCCAGTAATACGTCTTAATGTCCAAGCCGAGAAAGTCGTCATCGTATACGCCGGCAACCTCGTCCTCCGCCGCACCGGCACATACCAGCAAGGGCATGAAGTGCTCACCGCCATGAGGAGGGTGCATGTCGTAACTGTGGGAAAACTTTCGCCAACCAGACAGCGCCTTTACGCGATCATCGCGCTTCTCCTTCTTCACAGCATCCGTCAGGTCCTTATTCCACTCGCCGACCTGCTTGGCGAGCTTCTTGGCCGCTACGGGATCTCCCATGAATAGGGACCGCATCTTGCCCATATTGTGGAGCGAGGCGAAACCGGAGCCGAGAATGGCGACGTTGGAATCCCGCAGCGCCGAAAGGGCGCGTCCCATGCGGAAGTGTTCTTCAGGGTCCTCGGAGGCGAGGACGGAAAGCTGGATTACAGGAACGTTGGCGGCGGGATTAACAAGGAGAAGTGGAACAAAGACGCCATGGTCCCAGCCTAGCTTGCGCGTTAGCCTCGAAACGAAGTTTGCGTTTTCACTTGTTGCGGTTAAACGCTCGGCTGCTGTGTTTCATCAGACATACCACGTCTTGAGTCCAGCACTGGAGAAAGGCCCTCCTTCTCGAGAGCCTGCTTCAACTCTTGTGCGATGCTTGGTGAGCCGGGGGCGGGGTATTTAAGTGAGTACGCCTCCCGTGGGAATCCACCGTAGTCATAGTATAGGTCATGACGCTCCCCTGATGAAATGGTCGGTCTGCCTTCGGACCAATGTGCTGTTACAACCACAATCGCTCTGGGAGCTTCTGGTGTGTTAAGCTTGAGGATCTTGGGCACGCGGTTCTTCAGTGATGCGGTAATGGAAGCGTGGCCAGGATCTCCTAGGATGGGCATGGGCCTTGATGCTATAAGTCAACGCCCAAAGTCGTTGGAGCTGGGGTACTGCATACCTCCGCCGTGGGAAACACAGATAACTGCACCACGTGTCATGGTGGGCGCTGTTGTTCTCAGGTTTCGGGAACGTGCCAAGATAGATCTAGGAAAATTCAAGGTTCGAAGCAAGGTGAATGAGCCCAAGGTGGTTTTCGTTGCTGTCATTCGATGTTGTTCGGCTGCCTACCATTGAGCCTTCAGGGCTGGGCTTCGGTAGCGGGTGGCAGTGGGCCTCATATACAACAAACTAGCTGCACGGTTCAGTTCAGTTGGCTCCGCGTCGGTTCATTTTCATTGGTTGTCTGAAATGCACGGGATCTTCGCCGCCCAGGATCAGATTGGTAATACCCGCGCGGGATCACATCGTTAAGTCAGCCACTGTACAACCAGTAGCAAGTCGAGGTAATGGGGCTGAGTCAAACTTCCTCCATAATCATACGCAATAGACCGATCCCGTGGAGGATCAGTTGCAATACGGTCAGGCGTCAAAGCATCGATCATGTTTTTGGACCTGGAGCGTCTGCGCGCGCGCGGTTCGGAATCTAGCTCGTAATGGATTATGGGTCCTTCGGGTTACAGCCCAGACCGAGCGATGCCAGCCTCATCCCCGCCAACCAGCTACACAAATACAGAAACCGTTTCACGGCCGCTGCCAACTGCGCGGACTCTTCCTCCGATCTCAAGGGGGCTGCCCTCGTATACAACAAAGTGGCGAGCGTTCCTGGACTGCGACTCTTCAATGCCAAGGATCTTGTAAACGTTGGTCGAAACCAAGTCCAACGCCTTCTTCTCGCTTAGCCGACCATTTCCGTTCTTCTGTGCAATGCCAGCAAGAAGTCCCAGATCACGGATAAGCCAGTCCTCCTCCAATCCGATGGCTGTCACAACCCCAGCGTCGAGGAGAGTGTCAACGGCGGTGCCGTTCGTAAGAGGAGCGCCGGTCAACGAACGCCTCTGGTCCCAGGTGTTCGAGTACGACTGAAACGGTGCAAGGACCACACCGACACCAGCGGCAGCCAGCTCGGAAGCAACGAGATGAGACTCCGCGCCTCCAATGATGGCAACACGAAGCTTAGGAGATTCTGTAGAGTGGCTCTTCGCAGCAAGAGCCTCCTCTACAGTCGCCTTGACTCGCAGCGCAGCCACAATGGTATCAGCACTGTGAACCGTCAGGACTAAGGGAAGCTCCCCGTTGACAACCTTCTTGAGGTAGGCCGCTTCTGAGTACGGGTCCGAACCGGTGTCGTTGTTTGCAACTGCCTCCAAGAGGCTGTGTCGGAGTGCTCCAATAGCGCTAGAGATGGAGGGGTTATCGCCTCTTTTGGCAGCCAGGGTTAGCGTACGATGCACTGCAACATCTTCACTCCATACAGCCCCCTTTTCAAGAGCATGCAAAGCATCAGTGTTGAAACCAACACTAGTACCAGAGTGTGTCAAACCCCCAGTGAACTTAGGCGCCGAGATGCCCTTGGTGACACCGTACCGCTTGGCCACATGCAGCTTCTTGTTGTCCAGGACAAGCCCGTCAAGACCGCGGCTGAACCCAGTGGGATTGCGGCCGTTATCCGTGTCTGCCTCGTTATCAATCTCGTTGAGGCCAATAAGCGACCCGAAGGCAGTGAAAGACTCGGTAATGTGACCGTTCGTCAGGTTAATGACCTTCTTGGACGCAGACTTGGCGGCCGCGACTTCTTCAGCGCAGGCACCAATACACTTTATAGCACCGTTGTCGAAGACAACGTTGACAGTCTCATCACCCGCCAAGTGAACATCCTCGCCGGAAAGCCAGACGTTAGACACACCAGTAAAAACCACTTCCTCCAGATCTGTAGTCTCCTCTGTGGTATTTGCTAGCTTCGGGTCTGGAGAGATAGGACCGGTAAGGGGCTTCTTAAGCTCAACGGGGTCAGAGAACTGGGCAGTTCCGTCAATCCAGACTTGCACGGGCGCAGCACCGACGCTCAAAGGATCACTGTCCCAGACGGCAATGTCGGCATCGAACCCGGGCTTGATCTTGCCGATGCGCTGACCAAGACCCAGCAATTCAGCAGGCGCAGATGTCACACTAGACAGGGCAGCATGGTAAGGAAGACCATATCTATAAGCCTTGGCAGCCTCGAACAAGACATGTTGGGCGTTGAGAACTGGGTTGTCGCTGACATAGACAGGAGTGAGGCCGTTCTCCCAGAGGATCTTGCCAGCGTACTCAGAGCCGACATAGGATTCGGCCTTGTAGTACATGTTGTCAGCAAACAATGCAGAGGCAGGTGGACGGCCTCCCCAAACACGCTTCAGAATCTACATTTCACGTTAGTTGTCAATGCAGCAGAGTCGAGTAGCCTCGGAGCCTACCTCTGGAACCAAAAAGGTCTGGTGAGCGTGGTGGAACGCCCGCACAGAGAACTTGAACTCGTTGGTGTGGTCGACGAATGCCTCCAAATCTGGAATCGTGTAACAGTGGGTGTTGATGTGCACTTGACCGCGCAACGCAGCGCTGAGACTCTCCCACTTCAGATCCTGCGGCAAATACGAGGTCTGGCTTTCAATGCCAAACTTGTCCGCAGCGTCGCACCAGTCGTCCTGGTCTCGCACAAGCTTCGCTGCTTGCTCGAACGCATGGCGAAACTCCCAACTCTCGCCAAGACGAGAGTAAGGGCCGTGGCTGCCAACCTTTCCATAAATACGCTTTGGGTTCTCTCCACATGCCATCTTCATGTAGCGCCAGTTGCGGTCTGGGTCGGCCAACATGTCTTCCGCCGAGAATTCGGTGCGGCCGTCAGCCTTGCCAACGGCATGCTTGATAACAAAGGCTTCGCCTCCCATGTTGTTGCCTGAGCCCGGCAAGATCAGGGATGTAGTGACACCGCCGGACTTGATGACCTGAATCTGTGGGTCGAGCGGGTTGAGGCCGTCTATCGAGCGGACGTACGGGGTGATATCATCAGAAAGCTCGTTGACATCTTCGCTGCCGTTGAGCTCAGGCAGAGCACCAACGCCAGCGTGGGAGTGCATGTCGACGATGCCGCTGGTCAGCTGGCGGCCCTTAGCATCCCAGATTTGGGTGTTCTTAGGAAGAGAGTCGAGCGAGATGTCGGCCTCGACCTTTTGGATGAGGCCGTAGTCGACGAGAACGTCGGCGGTGATCCACGAGTATCCTTTGCCAGCACGCGCATCTTCCGGGGAAGTTCCCTCGGCAGCCTCGCCAACCCAGATCGTTGCGTTTCGAATGAGCGTCGGACGCTGGCCGTCAACATAGCGGGCGTTCTTTTCACGACCAAGACCAATTGGATCTTGCGGCTTGTGTCGCAGCTTGGAGCAAGTTGCCAGATCCTGTTGCAGGCGGTCCACGGATAAATCGCTAGACGGCTGGCGAGTGGGCAGAAGCGATAGCTGCTTCCATTGAGCGAAAGCGATGAATGCAAGACATCCGACGATCAGCTTCATGCTGCGGCTGGGGCGCAACCACCGCTTGTGATGGTGTGCCGAGCGGCGTGGGCCCGAAGGCGACGGCGACGCGACGGCTGCGGCGCTGTACGGCGGCAAAAGGCCGCTCTTCTCCGACTCCATCTTAACAACGGTTTGGTGCTGGTCGAATGGATTGGAGACGAGAAGCTAAGAATGAAGGTTTTAGGAAAATGGTTTTAAATCAAGGCATGGAACCCAAACCCCGAAGGATGAGGTCTCTTGGCCGAGCCCTTTGCCCAATGAAGAAGGTGGCAGATGGCCCGGATGGATTATTGGCCGACGTTTCAAAGCTAAAGTGCAACCATCGCCGTCCGATTGTGAGCTTTGGGCTATTTGGAGGGGCACACACGCTGTGATCGGTTCCCTTCGGTTGCGGTTTCGGCGTTGTAACTGGTCAATGACATGGATGATGGTGAGAGCGTGGAGTCGAATGAGGAGCTCACCCTTGCCAAAGCTTGCGTGATTACGTAGCTTTGATGATAAGCTCTTGCTTAGTCAACACCTTGAGCTCAAACCTGATGAGTCAGCTTCTCAAGAAATGCATCTTATCTGTGGTAGTCTTTGGTCTGGTCTGTCTCCGACTGCGGGGTATGTTGGTTTCGTGACCGGGAGACGTGACCTTCGCTTCTACATCGTGAAGTTCCAGATACTTCGTTCAGTTCTGCGAATTCGGCAGACGTCATCATCGACACCATAGACGGCTGGCTACGCGATGAAACATAGGCAGCACTGTATGCTTACAGCAGGTGCACTTTCACATAGCCAAACAGACCATCATATAACCTTTCTAGACCTGGCGTACCTACTTCTCTCGACAGGCATCACAATTAACTTATGTCTTTGTCTCGTCATCAATGTAGGGCATTTGTATCGTCTTGCGCAACTGGGCCAATGTCTAACGTCCAGTCTGAAGCAAGAAACACCCTGTACTAAAACTAAACAAGTGAATGAAGGTGGCACGACAAAGTCAAGGCCATACAATGAGCATTCACCATTACGTATGAACCGTTCAGAAATCTGACACTAGATCTTCACGTCGCCCCGTCACGAGACGAAGCTAAGGTCATCCCTGCTGTTGGCCAGCGCGGCGTGCGGGGAAAGCCTCTTCTTCGAGGACAATGTCTAGGCTTGCTCCGTGTGATAACCTACCGCGTGTATACATCTGCCGTATGGAACGCGGGATACGCTATTTACGCTGAACGTATTTCTATGCGGGTAGATCAGAACTGAACTTAATGCACTTCCGCGTGGGTCTCTGTTCAATGCCCGATTACAGTGTACCTTATCGGTTGATGGATCAATCGATAAAACCATTCGCTGGTGCTCTCATTCTATTGCCCAAAAGAGGAATCATCACTCATGGTGCATCCTCTAGGTTCTGATTGGGAACCAAATACCTGGCGGGAGCCCGACGTGGGAGCCGACCGGCTGGGCCGATAACGGTCAGGCTTGAGTGGCAGACTTATATCAGGGACCCTCGCTTTATTTGAGGTCAGAGATCAGCTTGACTCATGCTGTAGACTGACCTTCACCCAAAGCGTTTCACTTCATCTCATCTCTTGAATCTTTTCCGAGAACGCAAACCAATACTGCATTCAAGAAGATGTATCTTGTCGCGGCTTTAGCCGTAGCCCTTGTGCTATTTTCCGCATGGAGATGGAGGTGGCGATACGCCCTAACGGTTGGTTACTCACCTTACCAAGCTACATTATTCGTCTGATGCGTGTTACAGACACAGTCTGTACAGAAAACTGCCAGAGAGAAGTCAGAGATGGCTGTGATCGAGCCACGGACGGGGTTTGATTGGCGACAGAACGACCCGACCAAGCACCGGCCCTTCAAGCCGGTCTATCATATAACGATGGGTAGGTTTTGGAGGTCTAATGACTCTTCATACATTGAGACTTACAGAACCCATTGTAGCCATTCAATCCAGCCCACCTGAAGACCTTATCATTATCGACAACAATTACCTGGACCGGGTCACGAACCGCCGGCAGATTTTGAAGGAGAATACCTCAAAGGTTGCTGGCGCGGTACCGGAAGGCATTCCGGCTCTTCACGAAGCTTGGGCTTATCTGCTCACTGAGTATCTGCCAATGCGTTACCCGACCATGTTCTCTCTTTCCGAGGACCGAACCATCTTCCAGAACCACGTCACCAACATCTCCCTACCCACAACGCCACCGGAAGATCCCGTCACCGCGCTTCAGGCCCTCGGAGAGACTGTGGAGGACGATATTTTCCTGCTGGTTGAGACTCCTGAAGGCCATCGTGCGGTCGCATTCGTTTGCTGCCATCCGGCTGGATTCGATCCCTCTGATAAGCTAGGGAAGCTAATGAAGGAAATACACACACCAGTGCCCTCGTATGACAAGATAGGGGCAAGTATGGAACGATTCTTCAGTCGACTGCAGGTGGGGAAGAGCGTTAAAAGGATGAACGTGAGTTTACGTCGTGTTCCGATGTCCACATGGGCGAAAAAGATGTTGATAGGCGATGCAGTGGTCTATTTCAACCCATGATAAACTCTTCAGCCCGAGCGATTTGCACATCTACGACGGTGACAAGACGACAGAAGACGAGGATGTCGATATTAGCAAGGTAAGTGTCTGGACTGCGACTTGCTACTATGTCTTCGCGAACCATTACTTACATGTCGTAGGCTCGCTTGCGCCAAGAGCTACAGACCTTGACAAGACTTCCCAAGACTGACGCGATTCTGTTCTCCTTCAAGACATATCTTACACCGATAGAAGAAGTCAAGAAGGAAGGGCTCGGGCTGCAGCTGGCGGACGCCATAGATGGACTGAAGAATGGCAATGCGCCTGGCATGTGGGTTTACAAGGGAGCTTCGCGTTGGGGGAAGAGCGTTTGCAACTACCTTCGGTCATAACCAACAACGAAGGGGTGCTAGATGGGTAGCTGCACAGCAGATTGGCGCATTGCACTTAGAGAAGGCATCGACTGGCTGCTGCTGCTGGTTGTTAGTTGAAGATGCTACATTGCCTCCTCCTTTCATTGGCGTGACGTCTCTGCATCGGATCCGATCTGGGAGCTGCGGCGAATTTTAAAAACACCGGATTCTCGGGTCCGACTGTGCTTGTCTCGGCGGGCGATCTCCCGCCTCAGTCCTGGAGCGATAACCAAAGACATATCAGAATCTCGGCTATAGCAACTCACATCATATAGAACGATACCACGGCCGCCACGTCTTCGCCCGCACCACTCGGCATTGGCAGCCATTGACAACTTAACAGCGGGGTGGTTTCCCAATCGCTTATAGTTGTGATTTCGGGAACGAACGCGCGCCGTGACGGTCGACGCCCAGGAAGGGTGTTCCCGGCCGTGCCGAAAAGGGGCATTTGCATGGTTTGGGAGACAGACCCGATGGGGACTAGCGACCCCACCCCGAGCCCCGTGTGAATTTCCCAGCTGCTAAAAGCTTCGCCCGGGCACGTTGTCTCCTTCGGCTCTGTCAGATTTGATGGCCCCCCTGCATTTTCATCCATACAAGATACAAACGAGATGTGGACTCGCAGTTCATTAACATCAAGCGCCTACCAGGCGCCCTGTTCATCTCTCCTTTGCTCTGTTGGTCCGCTCTCGCGCCCCAGTTTTCCGTTATCCCACTTTCTCTGCCCTTCGACGAATCGAGTCCAGGCCCGAGTCTCGGTTCCTTCGACTTTACCCGGCGCTTCCCACTGCACTGTGCTTTTCCTTGCCGCTGCAATTTTGGATCCTACAGCCCGCATATGTACATAGTACCAATATGGCGTGGCCTCATCAGCCATGGTCTCACCTGAAGCCAGGGACGTCTCCGCAATATAACGCTCACGGCCCCGTCTCACGAAAAGAGACTCTGCAGATGGCAGGCCTCTGCTGAACCGCTGAACCGGGAAACCTTGCCGTGAAACAGAGTGTCTTGTGTAGGCCCATCTCCCCCAAAGCAGCCTTTTACTCTATCCCTCGCAGCTAGGCCTGCGGGGACATCTCCTTTTTTCCAGGAACCACGGATCGAGAATGAAATCCATGTGTCGTTCGTCCCACGTTCTCAAGGATTCTACATAAGGAGACCGAATCGCCAGGCGTGTGCCTACTGCTTCCCTCCTCTTGGTTTTGAGCTTAGTTACATTCCTTCATCGTACACTGAACTTCCTGAAGCAAGGCCAAGGCATCGATTGCTGCAACCTGCGTCCTCTCTTTCTCTTTTCAAGAACTTTCATTCGTTCCCACCCTTGAATTCAAGCTTTCTCCAAGCCGCCCGGTCGGTTTTAGGCACACGCTCACTTACACCAAAAAGTACACCACAAGTCTTACACACCACAACCAACCAAACCCCGGAAAAATGAAGTTCACCTGGAGCATCGCCAGCGCGGCTCTGCTGGCCACCCGCGCCCAGTGCGAGATCCTCTGGGACGGTCGTTTCAATGATATGACTTCGTCCACCGACCTGGACAAGTGGTCCTTCAGCAGCCCCGTCGGCTCCTACCAGTACTACATCCACGGCTCCGGCAAGACGACCGAGTACGTCAACCTGTCCGAGGATTTCAAGAACCCGGCCGATACGGCTTCCAAGCAGGGTGCCAAGATCTCTCTGACCAGCACCGCCTTCTGGAACGGCCAGAACATGCGCCGCACCGAGCTGATTCCCCAGACGTCGGCCGCCATCAACAAGGGCAAGGTTTACTACCACTTCTCCCTGAAGCGTAGCGACACCAACGCCCCCTCCCTCAACAAGGAGCACCAGATCGCCTTCTTTGAGAGCCACTTCGTCGAGATGAAGTCGGGCTGGCAGAGCGGCGCCACCGGCACCGAGGACCCCCTCCTCCGCTGGGTCGTTGGCGGCAAGACCGAGTGGAGCGTCAACTGGGACGCTGACGTCTGGCACAACGTTGCGTACGAGATTGACTTTGACGCCGGCTCTGTCGGTTTCTGGCACTCCACCGGCTCCGCGGCTCTGACCCAGGTCGTCGCCCCCGTCACCGCCTCCACCTCCAGCAACGGTGCCGACTGGCACGTCGGTGTTCTTGAGCTCCCTAGAGACGGCTACCCCGATGAGAACGAGGACTTCTACTTCTCTGGCGTCTACATCGAGAGCGGCGAGCTCACTACCTCCGTTGGCTCCGGCTCTGCCGACTCTGGCTCCTCCGCCCCCGTCTCCTCTGCTGCCCCCGCTGCCACCTCGGCCGCCGCCTCTTCTGCTCCCGCTGCCGCCGCCCCCACCTCCACCGCCGCCCCTACAACGACGGCCGCTCCCGCCACCAGCGCTGCCCCCACCTCTGCCGCCCCTGTCTCGTCCGCTGCCCCTGTTGTCTCCGAGGAGCCCTCCGCTCCCGCTGCCACCACCAGCTCTGCCCCTGCTGCCAGCGCCAGCGCCAAGCCCGCTTGCCGTCGCCGCCGCCGCCGCAACCACCAGAAGCGCAACTAAGCGACCTGGTCGGCAATGAACTGGATGTGAGCGCCGGGCTATTTTGAAGCCATATTGGAGCTCGGACCTCAATAGAAAGAGGACCATTTCTGTTGTACATATCTTTTTGGACATGACTAGTCACTGTGGTTGTCGGATTTAGCTTTGAGAATATATTCTTCAGTGTACGAACCAAGCGTCCCGTTTCCATCTAGTGAAGTTGATGAAGCCAGTGAACCATAAACCTATAGTCTTTGGCCTCGGCCAAAGTTGTCAGACAGTTCACGATGGGCTAGCCACGTGAATAGTTGTAAATATAGAAATAATGTTTGGTATCAAACAACGCTGTCTATGTAGTCCCAAAATGGCCCCCCTTCCGATCAAAGGTACTTATCCACCTGTTCTTCCGTCCACTTCCAAAAGTCTTCGCCAAGTCCAGTTCCGCCCTCTTCGCGGGACTTGGAGCCCTGTACAAGGTCTTCCCTGATGGCGTAAAAGCGACCCCAAGGAACGACTGTGGTGTGAGCAGTTAGCGACAATGGACTCCAGGCCGGTAGCAGAACTCAGCTCACCCCAGTCACCCGTCTTCTCGATTGTCACCTCGGGAGAGAGCGCTGCGAAGAGCTCGGTGTATGCGCCGTAAATGGCGGGGTAGGTGGTTGCTTTCCTGAACAATGTCGGGATCAGGGCCGTGATGTGACGGTCCAGCTCCGATGAGAGGTTTCCGGGGTTCAGAGCCTGGATATGTAAGTGTCATTCGGAGCAACCGGGGCTTCACGTTAGGCGTACCAAACTGATGACACCGTCGGCCTTGTGCCGCTTAGCAAATTCTGTGGAGTGGAAGTAGTTACCAGCCTTGCTGATTCCATACTTGAACTCCTTGATCCTGTCCCTCTTGGAGTAGTCAAGATTGTCAATTTCAATGGGAGGGTAAGGCGATAGAAGCTCAGCAGCAGAGCTCGAAACCCAGACAACGCGAACACTGTCCTTGGGTGCCGTCTTGGCCGTTTCCACCAACGTGGGCGTGAGCAACTTGGTGAAGAGGAAGGGGCCGACGCAATTCGTTCCCAGCTGCAGCTCGTAGCCCTGAGCGGTCTTGCTCCCCTGGGGTGGCATCATGACGCCGGCATTGTTGACAAGGAGGTGAAGTTGAGACTCTTTGGCCAGGAAAGCCTCGGCCGCAGGCTTGATGGTGGTGAGGTCAGCCAGGTCCAGAGTCAGGATGTCCAGCTTTCCAGTTGAGCTGGGCAGGGCTTCCTTGATGGCGGCGATGGCAGCGCGGCCCTTCTCTTCCGAGCGGGAGGTGATGTAGACACTGGCATTTTTCGAGTAGAGAATCTGCGCGACTTCTTTGCCAACCCCAGTGTTTGCTCCCGTCACGATGCAGACCTGTGAGGTGTGAGCAACGTGTAGTTGAGTCAAAGGGGCCAAGGTATGATCAACTGACCCTTCCGGAGAGATCGGGGATCTCCTTCTCGGTGAACTGCGGCCGCGGAGGAAAGGCCTGCGTGAAGATGCTGAAAGGGTTGAGCATCTTGATGTTATCCCTTGAAACCAAGGTTGGAGGTAGGTAGTTAAACGTAGGTTCAACGATATACTCGGATAGAGTGATGAGAGGTGGATGAGATGGAAGACGTAAAAGAAGCCGACGTCATTAATACACCAGCTAGAAGTATCTGCAGATAACAAACCGACAACCTGATGAAGATCACACTGTTGTGGCCAACGGGGACTTCATTGGCCCGAAGCTAACGAAAAAATAGTGGAGTGCCGTGGCGTTTTTGGCAGACAATGAGCAAACTTACCGGTTATGGATCGGGGTGCGAGCTCTTCACCGAGATCCGCGCCAAATGATTGGGTGAGTCCAGCGAAGACATGTTCCCAGACGAATGGTAAAGGTGCTGACAGCTGATGACACCCGAGTCGGCAACTCTTTTTTTGTTCAAAGTGGGCCACGCAACAATCACATCCTCTTTCTTCTTCACTACCGGTACCCTTCATCCCATCATAAGGTACCCTGTCAATATGACCATGATGCCTCCGTTTTCCCAGTTTACCAGTTCAATCTCATGCCTAACCGAATCGTATAGCATAGCCCCCTTCTCCAGGGACATCCCCCAGGTCGGGCTGGGGAGGTTTTGCAGAATGCATGCAGCCGCTGCATCTAGCTTAGTAATGTACGAAGGGCAAACATGTAGGCTGATGCCGGCCCCGTTGCACGTGCAAGCGCGATCAAAGAATCACGTTAGAAAACTGAGACCCAATGAGCCAAGATTGCGTGAAACCTCTCCAGACCTCGTCCCCAACTCCCCCAACCGACTGTGGCTTCCCCGGCCGTGCAAGTCGGGCCACGTGATGTTTGTCAGCCGACCGGTGTGGGGGCTGGTCCAAGGAACATCAGCCGGGAGTCAATTCGGTGTTCTGGTTGGCTCGGAGGCTTGGCCTGGACTGGAACGGAAGCACGAGCCAACGTCTAATGCAAGACCGATAATCCACTTCTTTTTCTGTCGGCCTTTCCCTTCCAGCCTCCAGCCACAAATACACACACTAGCCGCTCCTGGGCTCTCCATTCGTCAGTTTTGTTGCTAAGGCAAGGTAGAACGGACCGTCCGCTAGGTACCTCCAGACTGACAACAACCCAAACATCACAAAGTGTGAGCCTCACATTTGCCTGGACCACTCGATCGCACCACCCCCCTCTGACCTTGACCTCCAATCTGTCGTATCCGGCCGTGTCTGGAAACGAAGTCCGTCCTCGGTTCCGACATCACCTCGACCTCTACAGAATCCAGACCTGCGCAATTCAGCACCTTCAGGTCCCATCATCGCCCTCATCTCTGTGTCTCCCGCCTTGGCATCCGCGCCCCACCTGAGATCGTCCTTCGGTCCTCTTTCAGCCTTGCGTGGGTGCGTGTGCGTCGGCACGATTGATGCACTTCCGCCACAATACGACCAGAGGCGTGGATCGCGGTGTCGCAGCTCTACTCTGGACTTCTCTCCCGACTTTTACGCCCATCGCACTTTCGTTCTGATCGCTGCAAGAGACATGCTCTGATTCGAGGCCAAATAAACTCCACCCGACTCTTCTCGCCGTTCCCTCTTTCTCTCCACGTCGTGCCACCGACCTGCAAGCCCCGTCCACCTCAGCTTCGAACCCTCCGATCGACAACACCTCGACCGACCGTGCACTCGTGCTATCGGGCGAGCTGGAATAATCTCTGAGGCATCATCAACTCTTGGTCTATGAGTATACCATAACCACCGCCGTCATGTCTCTTCCTCGTACGCTCCTGCCTTCTGGGCTTGGCTGCCCGCATCTTCCACTGCTAACTCTGCCTGCGCAGTAAGCTCAGAGGAGGAAAACAACTACACCTCCATCATCGATGGCATCCTTGCGACTGCAGACTTGACCACCATCACCCGGAAGAAGATCCGTTTGGGACTAGAGAAGGCTCTTGGCGGCAAGGACTTGAGTGATCAAAAAGTACGATTCCCTCCTTCCCTTGCGGCGAATCGTCGGCACGCGGCTTCGTCCGCTGTCGTTTGATTGACAGCGACAAGAACGTAAGCCCATGCTGACTGAACTTGGTTTAGAATGCCATCAAGGCACTGATCGAGGAGCGTTTCGATGCCATCTCCGGATCGGGAGACGCCGCCCCCACTGCCGACTCGTATTCCGCAAGTCCCGCCCCGAAGAGAGAAGCGAACGGTCACGATGACGACGAGGCAGACGGCGAGATCGAGGTGTCAATTGCGCCTGTCAGAAAGAGGCAGAAGCGCGAGGACTCGTCGGAGGACGCGGATGCCAAACTCGCTGCCGAGCTGCAGGCGCAGGAGAACAGAATGGCCAGAGGACGGACAACGCGCGGCGGCAATGGCGCGACCAGCAAAGTAACCAAGAAGAAGAAGGCACCGCGGAAGAAGAGTGACAAGAAGATTGACGATAGCGACGTTGAGGACAGCGGGGAGCCGCCGAAGCGCAAGGCCGGCGGGGGTTTCCAGAAACCATTCAACTTGAGCGAGCCGCTGGCAGAGCTGCTCGGTGAGCCTCAGGTACGTCCTCGCCGCCGTCGAATTTCCCCCCCGCCTGCGGAGTTGAGGTTGTTTGCTAACCCCGCCAAGTTATCTCGCCCACAGGTCGTCAAGAAGCTCTGGCAGCACATCAAGGGGAACGACCTCCAGGACCCCGACAACAAACGGCAGATTCGTTGCGACGACAAAATGCACGCCATTTTCAAGCAATCTAAGGTGGATATGTTTCAGATGAACAAGATGATTGGCGCCCATCTCTACCCGGTCGAGGAGCAGTAGATGACATACTCAAGAAGGTCCAAGTTTGGCGCGGACAAACGGAGCGAATTAGGCAATGGCGTCTTTCTGGTTTGGGACGGGCAATCAGCAAACTTTCTGGGGATTTGTTTGGGCATCCAGGGACAGTACAGTAAATGGACGGGACGGATCGCGACATGGGGGCGGTTCGCGAGGACACCAGTAGACGTGGATGAGTTTGTGGTCAGCATGGCATCTTCACATATCCGGTCATGCTGGCCAGGGCATTGCCGCCATTGAGACTGCAGGCTTGGCCCAAAGGACGAAAGACCAGGCTAGCTTGGCCTTTGGAAGAGGCCGGCACTAGTCTTTATTTAAACGCACTCGATTAGCCATCATGTCGCTCCACGAATTCCCAATGTCGCGATTCCAGTGACATGTGTTTGTTGTTGTGCAAGCTGGGTTGAAGCCAGGAAGCGCAGCGCCGCCCGTTTTGAATCCTCCCATGTCGGGAGCTTCTAGAAACAATCTGAAGATGACAAAAAATGACCCACGTTGCATACATTTGATTTTCTACGGACGGCTTCCCGCCGTAAAAGCCGGGAATGTAGGTAGGAAAGTGTATTTGACTACACAGCCGCACTCAGCTCACTAGCAAAGCCATAGCGCAGGTACCGTACGCCTTGCGGCGTACCAAGCAACAGGGACTGTCCGGTGACTCTTCGAAGCTCTGCTCGCCACCATAGCCAACTCAATGGGCTATGTAAGCATGGGCCGCAACTGAAGCTTAGGTAGCACCTAGTGGTGGTGGTGGTGGTAGCAGGGGGGTAAATGACGCACACCGAGAGACGGAGAAACCCCGGCACCTGTCTGTTCCCCCGAACAGCGAGGAGCAGATACAGGTGCAGGGGACTTTTTTGCTGGACCCCGCCATGAATTCCTTCGCACCCACCAATGCCAGAGCCAGTCCAGCCCACCCGCGGTTCTCTAGGGAGCCACACATAACCATTAATTTCGACCTCTCTTGGTCTTGGCCGCGATCGATTAAAACCACCGGGCTGCCTTCCTGCACCTGGCTTTTCCATATCCCAAACCCACGTGCTGCTTCTGCAAAGACAAGACGAACGATCATTCGATTTACAGCTTCCAACTGCAGATATCCCCTGTACCAAAATCCCTGTCGTCAAGCTCAAGATCAATTTCACGCATCGAAGCATCGTCACAACGAGACGCCCAGCCCGCTTCGACCGAACTGTTCCGCCAACTGGACAAGCGCACCTCTCGACTCCTAGCCCCACCTTCTGAGCGAGAGACGACTGCCCCGATGGCTGACACACAGCCTGCGAGCGACTCGAACCCCAACAGGGGCAATCGCAACCGTGGTAGAGGTCGCGGAGGAGGAGGAGGTGGTGGAGGTGGTGGTGGTGGTGGTGGTGGAGGAGGCGGTAACTCTGGAACCCGCGGGAGAGGCAGAGGAGGACGTGGCAGAGGCGGTAGCACCGCTGGTGCCGCGCCTCAACCAAACGCCTCGAGCGCACCTCAACCGGCGCACATCAAGCCGGACAATAAGGTGCTCGCCCGTACCGCTGCCGAGGACGATGACACGGCTAGCAGCGACGGCGAGGTGTGCTTCATCTGCGCCGAGCCGATCAAGTTCCACTCCATTGCGCCTTGCAACCACAAGACCTGCCACATCTGCGGTTTGCGCATGAGGGCTTTGTACAAGACCAAGGACTGCCCCCATTGCCGAGTAAGTCATCGCCCCTCTCACGTATGGTTATGCGCATGAGCTGACACGGGCCAGACGCCTTCTCCCTTTGTTGTATTCACCGAAGATGCGAACAAGCGATATGAAGACTACACAGACGCCGACATTACGAGTTTCGACAACAATATTGGCATCCGATACACCAACGAAGAAATCGTCGGCGATACTGTTGTCCTGCTTCGCTACAACTGCCCGGCAGAAGATTGCGTCTTCGCGGGTCTGGGCTGGCCAGATCTCCACAGGCATGTCCGCTCAACGCACCACATGAAGATGTGCGATCTCTGCACGAGGAACAAGAAGGTGTTTACGCACGAGCATGAGCTCTTCGCCGACAAGGAGCTCGAGAAGCACATGAGACACGGCGACGACAGACCAGGTGCGATTGACCAGACCGGTTTCAGGGGTCACCCTCTGTGCGGTTTCTGCGGATCCCGCTTCTACGACGACGACAAGCTCTTCGACCATTGCCGCGAGAAGCACGAGAGGTGCTTTATCTGCGACCGGAGAGATTCGCGCCACCCCCACTACTTTGTCAACTACAATGCCTTGGAGAAGCACTTTGAGAAGGACCATTTCCCCTGTCTCGACAAGGAATGTCTGGAGAAGAAGTTTGTTGTGTTCGAGTCGGAGATGGACCTCAAGGCCCACCAGCTCGCAGAACATGCCAACTCCTTGTCCAAGGATGTACGGAGAGACGCGAGAGTGGTCAACATGTCCGGGTTCGACTACAGATCACCGTACGAGAACGAGAGACGAGGAGGCGGCGGAGGTGGTGGCGGTAGAGACGGCGGCGGCCCCTCTGGTGGACGTCAAGGGCGTGGACGTGGCCGCGACCCCAATGCCGAACCCATCCCGCAGAGCTCTGCGCAACCACTCCGTCGCGATGAGATTGCTTTCCAGAGACAGATGGCAATCCACTCGGCGCAATCTGTGTCCAACCGCACCTTTGGCGGTTCTCTTTCTACGCCCTCGGCGCCAACACCTTCCAGCTCATCACGTCGGGGTAATGCCACACCGTCAGGATCATCGCGCCAAGCGGCCGCAGCCGCACCAAGTGCCGCGCCTGCGCCTGCTCTGCCGACTGCTGAGCTTGAGCAGCTCAGCGTCACCGATATCGCATCGTTGCCCCCCCAGGAGCGGGCGATGATGCTGCGCCACCAAGGGGTTATCGAGCGCGCTTCGAACCTCCTTGGCCACGACCAGACCAAGATGACCGCGTTCCGCGAGTACATTTCAAATTTTAGAAAAGGAAAACTCACCGCTCCTCAGCTGGTAGACGCCTTCTTCTCGCTCTTCGCCGACACGTCGTCTAACGCCTTGGGCACGCTGGTCCGCGAAGTTGCCGACTTGTTCGAGGACAAGACCAAGGTCACAGCTCTGCACAAGGCCTGGCAGGACTGGAGAGCCATCAACGAGGACTACCCCTCTCTGCCTGGCTTGGGCGGCATGCACGGCGCCACCACCGCCTCGAGCGGCTGGGCCAGCGCAGCGTCTCCCTCCCCCACCGCTCCCGCCGCCGCGCCCAACCAGAAGCACTCGAACCGTGTTCTGCGCCTCAAGAACAGCACTCGCGCTGGCGCCGCTGGACCCAAGCCGGTGACGCCATCCGCTTCAAGCAACTGGGTTGCATCGTCGTCTGCCGGGCGACCCCCAGCATCATCAGCATTCCCAGCCCTCCCTGCCGCGTCCTCGTCATCATCATCTTCGAGCGCGGCCCGGCCGTCCTGGATTGGACCGAATAACCCCTCCTCCTCCAACAACATCAGGTCATCCGGCCCGGCGGGCCCGTCACGCACGGTTCCCGGCGGCCGCCCACCGCCGTCGTCTGCATTCCCCGCCCTGCCCCCTGCCCAGAAGCCTCTCACCACGATCTTCGGCTACGGGTCGGGCAGGGGGGTGCGGCGCGACCTCGGAGGCGCAGCCAGCAACTTCAGCTGGGGATCGGCGCCCGGGAGCGGCGCGGCGAGCGAGAACGCTTCGGAGAAGGAGGACGAAGAGGCTGGGCAGAGCACTGGCGGCAAGAAGAAGAAGGGCAAGAAGGTGCTTGTCCAGTGGGGTTAATGCAGCGGTGTCGGCGCCGACGGGCGTGGAGGATCGCGGCCTTTGCGAGGAAGAAGAGTCGCTTCAGGAGTTGGTAATACGTGGCCCCGGAGTTTTGGAGGAAAGGGGGGGCGGGGAGGAAAAAGAACAAAAAGACGGAAAAGGCAGCAACTGAGCACAAGAGTAGACCAGACAACAAGAAAAAAGCATAGGGTTGAGGGAATACAGCCAACGCGAGAGACGCGCATGGCCGGCCTCGAGGGGGCATGGCAAATTGTCTACCAGTAGAACGAGGACCCGGATGGGCTGACCCAAGCTGCTGCTGCTGCTGCTGCTGTGACATGTTTGCGTGAGCGGATGGGCCATGACCCCACATACGACCCGACGGGCTGGGCGCGTCGATCACGAACATGAAAGAATGGAGAATGCTAGTCCGAGGCGGGGAGGAGGGGGCAACACACGGTAAAGGCAGGCGCTGGTGGAGGCAGCAAAGACGGATGTACATTCATCACAATGCTAGCAGCGTCGTCCTCAAGGTACATAGTGCGCGCTGTAAAGAACAAGGCCCAACGCAAAATTTTCTACACAACTCGAGAGGCATATCAAGCGATGCCAGTCAAAACCCAAAGTCCGCTCAAATAATCATTTTTGTATGAACATTCAAAAAGAAAAAAAGAAAAAAAAAACCCCTACAGACCTGCCGGCTCATAGTACTCCCGGAAACGATCAGTGCTGTCCCATTCCACTGTCCAAACCACGTTCCAACAATCCAGCAACAGCCGAGGAAACCTCACTGTCCAGAACGCGAGGTAACCGTCGGGTAAGGGGCCTACTGTCCGCTTCAGCGTGTCGGGCATGTCCTCGTAATGGTTCTTCTTGTTCCGTAGCGCTCTCAATAAATCGAGAAGCTTCGAGCCCGTGTACTTACGCTGCTTGCCCAGAGAGTCCACAAACTCGCGGGGCAGCAGGCGAAGGAAGTCACCCTTGGTGATGGCCGGCGCGTGCTTCTCCAGGTACTGAAGATGGTCGCTAGGGGGGTCTCTCGGCTCCTTCTCGAAGTGGTCCGAGACGTCACACAGGAAGGCAAGGCGCTTCTTGGCAGGCCAGAAGAAGGGATGGGCCATGACATCGCGGGCCGAGGGACGCTCCTTGGGGTTCGCGTTCAACATGAGGCCGATGAGATGCTTGGCCTCGTAGGCGAAGTCGCCGAGCGCGTCCAACGGTGTCAAGTTATAGTTGCCCTTGCGGATGTTCACCTCTCTCATGTAGCGATCGCCACAGTCGAAGGGGTGCAAGCCATTGGTCAGAACATAGAAGAAGACCAATCCCAAACTGAAGATGTCGATGGAGCGAGTTGCACGACGGTTCGACATCATGTCAGAACCGACGAGAATGGAGCCAGAGCCGCTGTTGATGCTGACATCCATGGCGGAATCTCTGGCGTCATCGTCAAGCAGCAGCTCAGGGGCTCGCCAGCCAGACGTTCCGGCGGCACGCCCAGTGGTCGCGCCGAAGGACGACTGGCCACCCTCCAGCTTCTTGCAAAGGCCAAAATCGGAAACGAGAAGGCGTGGCCGACCATCTTTGCCCATATTGATCAAGATGTTCTGGGGCTTCAAGTCGCGGTGAACAATACGAAGGTTGTGCAAATGGTGGATACCGTTGGTGATCTGGTACAGGACACCAGGTAGATCCATCTTGCCTGCTTGGGCCAGTTTGGAGAAGTGGTGAGGCTTCTCGACAACATCGGCCAGAGAGGCTGCACACCGCTCAAGGGCAATGTACAAGAAGCCATCTCGGACTTGCTGAGCGTAGTAACGGATGACTGGGTGGTGTTAGCGGGCACATCAGCAGGTGCAGTGATTTTTTCGGCTTACCATTGGGATGGTCGTCGCTCTCCCGAAGCAACTTTGTCTCCTGAGACGCAATATCATAGAACTGAATAAGCATGCGCTTCACAGCGACCTCGCGCCCATCAAACTTGCCAGCGAAGACCAGAGTGCCGTTGCTGCCAGTGCCAAGTTGGTGTTCCGTGTCTACCTCAATGTTGCCCATTCTGATAATGGGTCCCGTCACAGCTTGCATGTCGTTCGCGACGGTCATAACATCAGGCTCCAGACGAGTCGCCTGGCCACCGAGCTTCTTGGCTTTGTTGACGGCATCTTCGACAGATGCGGGCGGCTCATCGTCTCGAGACTGAGACATTTCTTCCCTCTTCTTGCCCTTGCGATGCTTCGTGCCTCCGCGACGACCACGGTGCGCAGGCTTCTTCTTCTTGACCTCGGGTGTCCCAGGCTCCGGGGGGTCGCGGACGACTCCTTGTCGAGAGGAGCAGCGGGCTGGGCGACGGTGGGTGCCTTATCGCCATCCTTTTCCGAAGAGCTCGCTAGCGCCTCTGCAGTAGCATCGGGTACTGGCTTGCTGTCGGTCGCAGTCACCTCAGGGTTGGGCAAGGCATCAGGTTGAGCGGGTGCGGAAGAAGGAACATGATGATCATGGACTGTAGGCTCAGGAGTGGCATCAGCCGCCATGTCCTCCGTGTCCGAGACAGCTTCGTAGCGCATGTTCCACTTTGTTGTCTTCGCCTTGTACCATCGGCGCAGGTCCTTCTGATAGAAGAACAGAACAGAGACAATGAGAACAATCAGGACAGGGTTGGAGAAGAAGTCAATGACACTGTTGGAAACATGGTGTGGAATCGACTTGACTTTCTTCACGATCGTCGGCGTCTCGACAGCATCCTCCGGGACCGGAGTTGGCAGCACCGAGTCGTTCTCAGGGTCCAGGATAGCATCAGACGTCTCGGCCCGCCCAGGAAGACTGGGAGGCTGGTAGATCTTTTCCCTGGTGACGCCGTCCATGTAGTGGGTGCCGATCATGGCCCTGATTCTTTGCGTCTCGTTCATCTTCTCCCATGGGGGAGCCAGCTGAAGCCAGTCTGGTGAGGAAGTCTTGGCTATAGGCGCATCGAGAATGAGGGGGTAAGAACGCCCCGACAAGGCGTACCAATTGCCCGTCTCAGTCTGGTTGACAAAAATGCGTTGGCTTCTGATGCGAGCTGTGCCATCGTCTCTGGCAGGCGGAACGGGCTGTGGCAGTACAATCAGGTCCGGGTTGACCACGGGCTCCAGTCCAATGGGCCTGCAAACGTCGAAGACCTTGACCACAGGAGACGCAAATTGTGCCTTGCAGAAGACTGGGAGGTCCCCCTTCTTGGTCTTGCCGTAATCAAAGCCGTATATCCTGCCATCGTGGGTAGAGGTATGGTAGCGGGCGTCGATGGACTGATGATGTTGGTTGAGAAGGTCGTAGTCGTTGGTGTTGGGAGTCCAATCGAAAAACTTGAGCGTAGCTATGGGACGGCCATCTCTGCGAGCGATGCCGACCTCGTACTCGGTGCGACCCAGCGTGATTGTGCCAATGGAGCTGCACTCTTCATTGTTCTGGTCGTACAATGCGTTGGGGCGCAAACAGCTCTCGGCTTCGTTGACGTGGGAGCCACCCGATCCGAACCACTTGAGCACACGGCCAGTGGCAGCATCGAGCGTGATCATGGTTGTCTTCTTGGTGCCGGTGTACACAATGGGAGGGTTTTCGAGCGCCGAGGCGCCCTCGTCAACCATCTGTTTCATGGTCAGGCCGGTGGACAGGAGCCTGGGCTCGCTAGAGCCAGGGACCCAGTAGTAGATATCTCCGTCGCGGTTGGGCTCGATGGCCCAGACGTAGTGGTCGATGAAATTGTAGTCGTCGTCGAGGTCGGAAGCGTTGAGACGGTAGTGTTTCGTCTCCACCATTGACTGGTCAACCTCGAGATGCCAGCGTTCTGTGGCGGTGCCGCGGTCGCTGGCGTAGAGGTGCCCATCGACGGTCGCCATAAGAACGAAGTCTTCTACTTCCCAGTCCTTCAGACTCCGCGCATGGTGCTGCGTAGAGATCCCATCGCCTCCGACGCGGGAGGCGATGGGTCGATGTCCAGAAGGAGGTGCTCGCACGGACTGAGCCGGAGCCAAAGTTGCGACGGCGCTCGCATCGTTAGGAATAATGATATTGTCGGGGTTAGACCGACGATCGTGTTGTTGTTGTTTTTGTTGTTTGTTGGGTTGGGGTTGCTTCGAGGTTACGGAGCTTCGGCGCCTCGGAGACTCGACAGCATTGTCGGCCTTGATGTTGGTAGCAGCCCAGTTGCGGGCGGCAGCGTCCGGGTGGACATCACGGATAGCTTCGTGATGGCTGCTGCCGGCGGCGGGTTGCTGCTGGTGGACTCTGGGGATTTGAGCGATGGGCTCGAAGGGTTTTCGTTGTTGTTGGGCGTCGGCCAGGGGGAGGCATGAGATGACGAGGACGGCGAGGGCGAGGAGGTAGGTCCGCTGACGAGCGACGTGCCTCCCTTCGCCTGGAGGCCGTCGCAGCATGGTAGGTGTGTTATAATAGGGGAGGGATTTACATCAACGCTTCCCGGGGAGAATCGTGGAGCAGGCGAGACATGGAAGCAGTTGTGGACGTCGTCGTGGTCGCGATGCTGCAGGTCGTAGTTGTGGTCGTCGTCGTGATGGTGGTTGGACGGCGGGAATCGACCATGTGAATGTGGGTTGGGCTAGCGAACCAAATCGGAGCCCACAGATGCAACGGTGGTGTACCTGTACACAGCGTGGATGGACCAGCTGTGGAGGTGAACGGAGGAGGTGTGGTTGTGGATGAGCTGTGATGCACCGAAGAAAAGGCGGTGATGGCTGAAGGTCGGGGAGGATGGAAAAGATGGAGATGGAGAACGGGGAAGAGGTGGTTCGTCGGGAGGAGGGAGAGCAAAAAGGCAAGTGGTGGTTTTTTGGATGCTCTCCTCCTCGCTCTCTTATTTTGACCCTGTCAGCTTTTGGGTTTTTTTTCTTCTCGGCTGAAGCACAAGCCCAGTGGCAGCCAACGCAGTCAGCCAGTCAGCCAACCCAGTGCCAATGCCAGTGCCAGTGGTCAAATGTCAGTCGTGCCCAGTGCAATGCAACGCGCGCGACACACAAACACGCACACACAAACACACGCCCGCCACACACACACACACACACACACACACACATACGCAACAATGCCCGCCAGACGGCTTGTGGAAGGCAAGGGGAAGCAGGCTACGGGGATGGGGGGGTGGTTCGGGGTCGTACAGTGCAAGTGTGCAAAAGGGGTGATGGAGACAGAGAGCGCCCACGGCGTCGTCGTACGTGGTCGTGGTGGTGTACCTGGGGGCCTCGTACCACTGCGGCCGGCCGGCATCACCATTTTTACCTCAAAAGAGAGGCCACGCCATTGGGGGGCGTTTGGGAGGGCTGTTGAAGGGCCAGGAGGTACATAGTAACACAGCTGGGGCAGGCAGAAACCACCCGCAGTGAATGCAAAGTGCCTAGGTATACAGTGCCGCTCCCTAGACACTGAACCTCGATCACTGTGTCGCCCCACCATTCCCGTCAAGCGAGCCCCACCAGCTGTTGTCGGGTCGGCCACTCACAGCTCACGGCTGCTCCCCCAGTTTCGAAAGGGAGGAGAACAAACGGGACCACGACCTCTTGGATGTGATGTACATCCCATCCCGTCTTCCTGTCCACCGACACGTCGTCGTCCTTGTCCTCCGGTTGGGACAGGACCGCCCTTGGGAACCTCAAACTGTGGCAAACTAAAATCGCGGGGTTTGGCCAGAGCAGGCAGGCCGCACCAGCACCGGCACCACCAGCACCACCGCCGGCATGATCTCCCAAATTCCTTGGCCATGGGAAAAGCGGGATTATTGGAGCCCACGTCTCCGCGCGAGGAATGTTTGGTTTTGTGCCCGGAGCATCATCGTTCCAGCTTTCTTCGACGACGACGACGACGACGACGACGACGACGTCTCTCCCGTACCTACCATCTACCGGGGCACAAGCGAACAAGCGAAATATTCTCAGACGGATTCTCAGGGTCTTTGGGCACATTAGGGCTCCGCGTCCCGAACCCTTGAACCACTTCGAGCCAGCCCCCCTAGCCGCGCGCGCCGAGTCCGAATCGACATGCCCATTGCCCCGACTTGCCTAGTGGCCGGTGTCGTAATGTCGCAGTCGCACCGGTGCCTTCCCAAGGTTTGCCGGATAATAGTGCGAGTGCTATGAGGTCGGCACAGTGCAGTGGGGGGGGCCTTGAGCTTCTGCGACGGCGGCGGGTCACGCCCTGTGCGTGTGGCTGGGCTTGAGATTCTTGAAGACGACGATCCACAAGCCCCCGGCTAGACTGCAACCCCGACGACCTCGACCTCGATGTCGAAACCTCGTCCTCGTCCTCGCTCGAGCCTCGACCAGCCGCGGGAGCTAGCAGCCAGCAGCAGCAGCAAGCATCTGCTGCTCACAGCCCTCCTGCAGAACTTGGCTGCCCGAGGTGGGCTGTGGATTCCTCACCATTACCCGTGGTTGGCCCTCGAATCAGAGACCTCTCTCCACCTTCGTCCAAGGAGACCCTCGAGCAACGGATGTTTGGCCGAGTCTGTCGGTGCGGGCAGCCCGTCGTCGTCGACGGGATCGCTGATCAGGCAGATCTTGCGTCTCAGACACAGTGTCCTCAGCCGAGGGGGCCGCTCTCAGGCAACCTATTTGGCTACTGTCGCCATCTGACGATGCTGCCGGGTGTTCCTGCAGCTTAGTCGTCACTGGTCGGAAGAATGAGAGATTTGGGAGGTGCGGGAAGCAATAAGCAACCAGCAAGCAGGTTTGGTGCCGCGGGGAGGTTGCCCGATCGCCGTCTGTCACACTGTGTCATCTGTCTTAGTCATCGCATGGCGGGTACCTATTCGAGTGCACTGCCGCTTCTTTTCTCCTCCACTGTCCTGCGCGGGCACATGGCCAGATGCAGGACCAGAGCAAGCAAAGGTACCATGCCCCACTGGTTAACTCGCCACCCCTGGTACTTGTCCGTCACTCACTGGAGTCATCTCATCCCAGTCCGCCGCCATCGACCTCATCCTGACACTCAACCCGGCATGGCGGGACTCTTGACTTGATCCCCTCACACAACAATGGCCCGATCATCCTTTCCATCGGCATGCGATCTCTTGGGAATCGGTCGAACTGCTCAACTGGTCTCGTCGGTCAACACTTCTCAGCTCCGCGGTACGACTACACTATGCAGATCAACCAATTCAGCCTTTGCATCTTGCATTTCGTCTGGAACCTAACAAGTGACAGGCCGCGACATCCCAGACATCCCGCTATCCCTCACGTCTTGGCTTCCCTACCAACGTACGGCCCAGCGACCTGTCGGCTTCTCCCTTTTGTGACATGCTCGTCCCATATCCCTTACTTCGGAGCTTTTCCTGGCGAGCATTCCAATGCCGCCCGCAGCCTGAACGGCAAAGAGGGAAGGAAAAAAAAAAACTCTACTTTTCCCTCGCCGGTCTGCAAACTCTCACGGAACATTCCAGCAAACTTTGCTTCTTTCGAGGTTCAGGCGCCCGCGCGTCTGATGGGGGCACGGACGAGATGCAGCCCACGACTCGGCATACTTTTCGTCCTGCAGTACTAGCTCGTATCATGCCGTGTACGACCCCCACGGCGAGAGCCTCACCAGTTTGCTACAAATTGCGATGAGATGTAAACTAGATTCGACTTGGCGGGAACGAGCGTGATACCCGACGCCGGCCACCAGTCGTCTACGCATCTCGCAATGTCCACTCCAGAGCTCTCGTCTGCCGGTTCTCCGCCCATGGACCCGATTGCGAGGTTCGCGGAACGAACGGTCCACGACCCCCGGCGGGGCTCAACTGTCTGCGAAATCGATCTGGGGTTCAGGCCATCCTCTGGCTCCGGCGTCCCTCCCATGTCCAATGTCCAATGTCCCGCCGGAGCCAGCAAGCCCAGGATTGATACGATGTTATTTCTGAACCCTCGCACCAACGGCTCCCAACTCCCCTTCCAACCTCACATGAAAATTCGAACCTCCGCCCAGGCGGTCGGTAATTTGGCCCCTTCCGTGATATCAAATTAGTACGAGATTGTGACTCACTTTGTCTTCTCAAAGTAAGCATTGCTTCCCACGAGAGGGGCTTTTTCTCATGCTGCGCCATCTCGGCGGGCGGGCGTCGTCGACGTCTATCCCCCAGGCCGTTCGGTAGCAATATCCGAGTTGGACCACCCCCTTGGAGATTGCGGCTGATGACAGGCACGGGAGGAGCTTTCCCACGCGCATCAGTCGTCGGCCGCATATCTCATACTGCACATCACTTGTCTCTGTCGCTCTGCAGGTGCACCCCTTGCTCACAAACGGTCTCGGTTCCGCTCAGGATTGGCCATGTGTTGGACTTATCTACGCCTGTGACAGAATCTCAGTTCTTGCGTTCGGGCGGCGCGCCACTTCTGCACGGGTTCGTGTTCTGATTCCCATTTCGACTCTGACACTCGGCTTCATGTGACCCAATGTCCAGTAGACCCACCCAGACGTCAGGAACCCTTCGAAATCTCAGCAGCATAGTTGGACCAAGTATCCAAAACCTCTGGTAAATCGTTATATCGTTTCTATGGATGGATGCCATGAATGGCATATCTAAATGCGCCCCCGTGCCCCAAAAACTCCGGCGTCATTAAGTCTTAGTGGTTGTGATAGGCCGGCGCCTATACACGGAGCATCATAGACTCCTGGCGTAGTCGGCCCCCCTATTATTGAATATGAACAGTGTAACTCGTTGCTCTCGCTTTTGTGCCTTTCACAATTCCTTTCTCAGTCTGCGACAGTCACCGGGACTGTTCTCTAGCAGGTCTTGCCAACGTTGACGGCTGGAGACGAGTTAGCAACCGACACCTCAATGGAAGACGAGGACTGAGTAAGCTTACCATTGGCGAATAGGCAGTAAGTATCTGCGTGGTTCTGGTTCTGGGCTGCGACGAGCGTCTTCATCGCATCGTAGCCGTAGACTCCGTAGTCGAGAGTTCCCTTCATCTGGATCAGGTGGGTCATCTCGTGAAGGCTGTACGACTTGTTAGCTGGACTCTTGGAGCGGCATCTTGGTGTTCTGGGAGATCTTACGTTGTGCTGGCCTGATCCTGTGCGTGGCAGTTGGTGGAGAGAGGCGGTAGCGCGGTGAAGTAGAGAGGGCAGTTGACCATGTAGTTAAGCGCGGGGACCGTGTAGGCCAGGACGCCGGGCGAGCACGACTTGTACATGTCGCTGCAGTACTGCATGGAGACGCCCCGGCTGCGGCTGTTGCACTCTTTCGCGACCTTATTGAAGACGTCGGTGACGTTGGTCTTAACGGCCTGCGAGGCATCCTTGAAGTACTCCTTCATCCTCGCGTCGTCCTTGGTGGCGTTGGCCGCTTGGCGGGCGAGCCTCGCGCAGGTGATGAGCGCTGTGTTGACCGTCTTGTTCTGGTCACCCTTGCAGTCGGCCTGGACGAGGGTGCGCTTGATGGACTGGTGGAAGGCCATGCGGGTGAGGGCCGCCTTCTTGGCGTCAACGTCCTTGACCGTGAGCGTGTTGCTGTTGATGGGGATGGAGCCGATGATCTCGGTCGTGCCCTCCTTGGCGTAGGGGATGCCGCCGCTGACCGCGAGCTGCAGGACGCCAGCGTCGCCGAGGTCGTGCATCTCTCCAAAGTCGAACTTGATCTCAACGGTCTGGCCGCGCCGGATCGTCTGGAAGGAGGCATCCGTCTGGAGGTTCTGCGGGGCAATACGCAGCCGCACACCGTCAAAGGGCAGTTGGGTGTCTGTTTGTCGGGGGTCAGCACCGCTAGCACACGATTGGAAGGAAAGGGGGGAAACTCACTGTTGGCGTAAACGGACACCTTTTCAACGGCGGCCTTGTCCAAGATGGTACCGGGAACGAAGCACTTGATGGCCGATTTGCCCGAGTTGGTCAGGGCGATCTTGACCAGCGTGTTGCCGGCGCCGCGGATAAGCTTGGCCTGGAGCGGTTCGTCCTTCGTTTCGGCCCTGCTAAAGATGTCGAGAGGGCTAGCGCTCACGAGGGAGGCGAGGAGGGTGAGACCGGTGAAGAACTTCATCTTGACTTGCGGATCGGCGACTGTAGGGTTTGTCGAAGAAAAGGAAGCTGAGATGTTGCTGTTTGAGAGTGGTGATCCGAAACGAAAGCTATCGAGAGGGTGCGATTGGACTTGGCTTTATATCGGATGAGACTCCAACAGATGCTACCGTTCAGCGATTGATGCCAATTCCCTTGGCGTAGATCCTCGCACCCCGATCCGGTCGGAGAGAAGATGGAGGCATCGGGAACCAAGCCACGCAGAGAGGGTAGTCTGGAAGAGCGGCAGTAGCAAAGAACGTCCAGCGGCTAGATTGAATTCAAAGAAAATGTTTCGGCCAACCCCAAGGTCTGGGCTAATACCGGATGGCGAGAGGCGCTTGCCATTGTCGGGCCAAAGAATTCGACAGAAGGTGACCGCTGTGATCAACAGGGGAAAGTCTAGAGGGGCTGGGTGCAGGGTACATTCAAGACGACGGTAATGAAGAGCAACGATAGGTAGATCGTACGAGATACGAGGTACAAGGGCCGAATTCCTCGAATTCATATGGGCGTCCAGCCTTTGGCTGTTTGACGGAATAGCTACAACTCCAGGAAAAGGGAAGGCCCTCTCTGACCACAAGCCACGAACAACAGATGCGGACGATTGATTGACCGCGAAAAAAAATCGTCCGACGCCACAGGACCCAGACCCTACCTTATTCTCTGGCTGCGGCTGCCGTCGGCAGGATGCCATCCGTTGTGTACGTCAAGGACACGGCACCGTACACCGGACGCGTGGAGGCTCCAAGCCTAGCTGGTGGGAACAGCCACGTCGAGACCATGGAGTGCAAGTGCCGACGCCCGAGACGCAAGATGATCTGTGGGTCCAGCGCTGGTCCCGGAGCTGGCTCTGGGCGCCGAGCACTGCAAAAGAGCCATTCCAACGCAAACGGCTTCTGGAGTCGCGGGGATAAAGAGAGCGGAAGGGACGTCTGGGCCCGTAGCCTGTTCCGCTGCGCTAAGGATAGCAAGTCTTTGATGCAAATCACCTTGGGACAAGGATTTAGAGTGAGACAGGCGCAGTGAGAGCTTACCTTAAGCGGCTGCGAGACACGGGCTGGCTGTTGTAAGTAAGACAGAGAGCCTCCGTATCCATAGGGACAGCGCTGCGACGAACAGTACCGGCCTTCTCGTGGATCCCGGGTTGCTGGCGAAGCAGGTGAGACTAGCAGTGATTTATTGGGGGTCTAGAAACGTTATTCGCGCTTCGGGGTTCGATATGACGTCGGCAGCAGGACGGATGCAGCACGAAATGCGGTCTCGGCCCCCCGGGCGGGAAAACGCACGGAGCCTCCGCCGAGCGGAGTGGGCCCACCGAACCAGTGGGGATCTCGGCGCCGATCTTCCGGACCCTTTTCTCCCACCCACCACTCATAGCTCCCAGGTGCAATTGATTGGCGACCTTCCTTTTTGGTCCGTGGACTATGGTTCCTCAATGCACCACAGCTCGCCGTCGCATCAGCTACGTCTCCATAGTGGCCATTTAGCGGCGCCTCATTTCTGCCGTCGCGCAGCCAATTTCAAGCCAGCTTTGAGGAGGGGGCGGGGCGGGGCATGGTGCGTCTTTCTTCAATGCAAAGTGCGGGGACTCCCGTTGTTCGGCCGAGTTATTCAGAAGCTCATCATAAAGAGTTTAGCTGACGATAGGATCAGTGTTGTTGGGTAGGCTCACACCGCTCTGCCAAGCTTTGCCGATGGACTCTGATCTTTCGTGAATCGTGTCGCAGCTTTCCATCGGTGCGCCTCACGATTCGCCCTTGCGCCGCCGACAGCTTCAAGAGGATTCAACTCCGAAGCCTACACCCGTAGCTTTGATCCCAAAGGGACGGAACCATTCTCGCGTGGCTCGTGCCAAAAACCATTCCTAACCCACGGCTGTAATTGCTCGTTCCAGGACTAGTGCGCAATATCCCTTGACTCTTCGCTCCACCTACTTTCTACGTTGATACAGAATATCCTTACGAAACAGAAGCGACGAAAGGGACGCTTCCTTCCACAACGTGGGGAGACCGCATTCACTGGACTGACGTCATCCGGAATCTTCCATGCCACTTGCCGCCTTGGGAAGCTGTTCCGTCCGGCGCATTTACTGCCTGCTGCCAATTTGTCTGACTTGAGCTGCCCCTCAGCGCCGCCTCGTTTCCCCTCCACGCAAACGCTTCAGACCGACCTGAATAGTTCCTTGATCCGTTCTCTCACCGTCTCCCCAACACCATCTTCAACAAAAAGCCCCATGAGCAGCCTGCAAGCCCGCAACTTCTTCCGCCCCATCATCTTCGTCGTTGTCACCATCCTCGTCCTCGTATTTTGGAACCGCAACGGCGCTCCTCGAGACACCATGGCCGAACAAGAGAACCAGCCCACCGGCGCCGCCCTAGCCAACCTCGCCGTCCGCATCCGTCAAACGTCTACCTCCCCTCCTACCCTGGCACTCTCGGTCACGAACAATCACGACGCCCCGCTCACGATTCTCCGGTGGAAAACTCCCCTCGATCCGCTGGCCATCCAGGTCGGACTCGTCTCCATCACGCCTGGGGCAAGAGTGAGCCGCTCGAGCTACCCACCATCGAGCTGCGACGGGTTATGCCGCCGCCACCGGATGATCTCATCACCCTCCAGCCGGGCGAGCGCAGGGAGCAGCAGGTGGTCCTCAAGGAGCCCATCGTGCCGCTCGACCAGCTCGGCAAGACGGCGCGCGTGGCGGTCAAGGGCAAGTGGCAAACTGTGTGGCCCACGACGGCGGACAAGCTAAGCAAGGAGACTATTGAGAAGTTGCAGTTCGGCGATGGTGTTCTAACGGGTGAATTCGAGAGCGAGGCGGCTGATGTTGTTCTTCGGTGAACGGGGGAGATCAGCTAATCTTCATTTTGGTACCTCAATGCCTCGTTACACCAACATGCCTACACATGTTCCCAAGTTTGATGCTCGACTGTCTTTGCCAGTTGACCCGAAATAACTCACAGCGAATCACCTGCCTAGACCAGTCTGACACGCGTGAACTGCATGAAAAACGTGCTTTGGAAACGTGGCCACGGCGTGGTCGTCGCGGAAACTGACCATCCAGCAGGATGTGATGGTGCCCGAATCACATAGTTCTGGACCGGTCCTCAGACTGCGGGAAGCGTCAAAAATCGTATGTCATGGACGAATGCGCCGTCATCCAAAGTCGCCAGGCCATCGAGGCCTCTCTCTCGTCAGGGCCCTTTGTCCTCGACTAGGCTTCCACGGGTGTGCTGGAAAAGCTTCAGTGTCGAAATTAAATCCATTACCCTGGTTTCTGGGATACTTGGTCATGGTCTCTGGCCAACGCCAAAATGTCTTGCGTGCTGATTTCCGTGAATCATGGAGGTGAGCCAAGTGGAGGTATCAGATTGTTGGTTCTACCATCTCCAAGGTACTAACAACTACCAATATCAATCACGTCCGTGAGCACGTAACTTTCCTGGGTAGCCTATTTACACTAGCCCACAAACCGATCCCAATCACACGGAAGCCAATGTCAACACATCCGCCACTCACACGCCGTTCCCTCGCGCTGGTCCACGGCCTATCTCGGCGACTAACACCCAAAAGTGTATGGGGTCTCCTCGCCACAGTGCCACAAGCTCACGTCGGTCCAAATCTGGCCATTTCCTCGTGCGGGCCACGTTCTCGCCGCGTGAGGAGCGCGCTCCATTGAAAGGGACCCTCTTTATGATTTGCTGTGAGGTTGTAAGATACGAGAAATCCGCTTCCGCATGCAGAATCCCATCACACCTGCGTACTTGGGCTAGGAAAACTAGCTAGTCTGGCCCGGAGACTAAATTCCAGCCGGGCGGGCCCTTGGAAAGTGGCGAGCTCTCCCGAAGTGACATGGCTCACAGGCCTTTTTTCCCCCTTCCAATGCACGCCCATTCCTCGACTGGAATGCCAGAAAATTGTTGTCTCGAACCACCTTGTATTCCGCATCCATCTTTTTCAACCCACGGTTTCCACGTTCACAGTGCTACGAGGTCAAGCAAAAGATCCCGGAAGTCGGTGAAAACGGGGAGAGGCGCTCCTTGCGAGCCCACGCCTTCAACTGCCGCGCCTGAGACATCTCGGAGACCGCAGTCGAGAACCGCTGTGACGTATTTGCTGATGTTCGGACTCTCGCGTGGCTCACTTGAGAGCACCAAGTCCGCGATCGTTTCGGGACGCTGTAAGATGAACGGTGTGCCAATGTGCCGGACAAGTCCTCAGAAGGCGTTCGCTTCAGAATTGGGGAGACATGTCGGGCTCATGTGCCGACTACTGGAATTCACGTGGCACCGAGAGTCCTGTCGTTCTCCATTCTTCGAGGCAGCGAGGAGTTCCAGCCCTGAACGGACGACTCGGAGACTTCGCATCTGCCTGTTGTGTCCAGTAAGCCACAGAGCACCAGCACCTTATCTACCCTTGCTGCAATAGCTGCAAGTGTCTCTGACCGCGAATACTGACGGAAACCACCCTCTACCCTTTTGTAAAGGAGACAGCCGCTCTTGGTCGCCGATACTTCCACAGGACGAGAAAACAAGAACATGAAGCCGGTAACTGCTTGCATGGCTCAAACACGACTGTCGAAGGCTGCCTAGAGAACAACGCCCTCCTCCACCGGTTCCCTGCTTGGACAAGTTCGATCCCTACCTAACCAAGCTCTGTGTTGCTAACAGACATGTTTGGCCTAGGGCTCCAAATCGAGAGACTTGCAGCCTATTCCTAGATTCCTTCTAATCGCAAGGCGTAAGGGAGTCTCCTAGATGTGCCCAAACGACTCAGCTAGGGTTTGCCATGTGCGCTGTGTCGACTTCCAAACTCCGACAATCGTCGTTTGTGACTCTATCGAGTGAAGCAGCCCTCTTTGGCTTGTGTACGATTGTGGTACAGCAAACAGCATTGCTTGGGCAAACGATCAGAGAGCCCTTTTTCCTTCAAATATTTGCGGATCTGATCAACTTGAAGTATTAAAGGATTGCAACTTGAGTTACTTCTCGTGTATGCACTCACTAACCACTTTCCTCCGTCAAGAATCAAAGGCCGCCAGCCCTTCACAACGACATCAGCGACTATTCCAATGTTGCCATGGCCATCATCTTAGCTTGATACGCCGGTATTGGCGAAACGTCAAAGCCGTGCCGAACTGATTGGAGAGGCAGCCGCAGCAATGCCCACCGCAAACAAGTCCACAACCTGGTCTGGAATATGTGTCCCCAGCGAAGACTCATTTTCTAATAGCCCGTTGGTACAATCATTATTGTTGTGGCTAAAGGTCGCTCACTCCTTTACCTAGGTATCAACAAGCGCGTGATGAAGCCCATCTCGAGGCCACAGAGCTCCTCAGCTTAAGTGGAAACCACCGCATCGCGACGTCAAGAGGTAGACCGTCATTGACCTCTAGTTTTGGCATCAAAAACAGCACAAAACGCCGTGAATACTCGCACGCAGAACTTCGTAGGTGCAGCCACGGTCACAACAAGCACAAAGCACCGGCCGGCCCCGGAACCAACATCCGCAATCCGGAGCCCTCTTTTCGGACCCCAGGCGCCCCCCGGGACCGGGGGCCGGGGCCGGGGACCCACGAATGCTAGAAAGTCGTCTCGGTTAGCAAAAACCCACGGGCCAGGTTCACAACACTAACTCTCTGTACCGGCGCCCCTGACCTGCCCCGTTCCTCCCGTGCATTTTTACCATCAGATGGCTGCCGATTGGTCTGTCAAGGTCGCGTGGGCGCACCCCGCAATCGACCTTTCCTTCTCTCATTCTCCACGATCTAGATCATTTGGGCTGAACCTGCGATCCTTCAGCTCGCGTGCCGCCTTTCTACTGCTTGGTTTCTTTCCCAAATCCAGAGGGGCTCAAGTCTCATTGTAACAGTGGGAAGCAATTTCTTGCTTAATAGCTGCATTGGCCACATTGAGCACACATCCCGCCTTGGCAATTTGTCGCGTCGGCTTTTGGCAAATTGTATCTGAGGCCGGAATACCCGGAACGTACCGTTCTAAGCTTTCTCTTGTGTCTATGGATTTTCTATCCATTTGGTACTCGTATAAAAATGCTAACGCCTTGCCAGTGTTCAAACCAACGCTCCTAACCGTTTTCAGGCCATGTTGGACGACCAGATCCTGTACTTGCCTCGCCAGTACCACGGCGTCAACAAGGGGCCGCGCATTAACGATATAACCACCAGGTCCAGGGCCCGGAGGACTCGACAGTCGTGTGATTGTCTGAATCCTGCACCGATACATGCAAAGAGGGCCATCTCAGAGCACCGGCCTTGAAACTACGCGACCATTTTCCCCCTTCATCTTAGCACCACATTCTAGGACACCTCGCCCTTGATGGGAGGAGTGCCGAGACCGTTGTGGTTGCGGAAGAACAAAACACCCTTGCCCTCGCCCTGAGCCTCGGAGCTGGGCTCAACCCACTGGCACATACGCGCAGACTTGTACAGGGCCTTGATGAAGCCAACGGGGCCATCCTGAACGTCGGCGCGGTAGTGCTTGCCCATGACAGGCTTGATAGCCTCGGAAGCCTCGTCGGCGTTGTAAAAGGGGATGGTGCTGATGTAGTGGTGGAGGACGTGAGTCTCGATGATACCGTGCAAGAGGTGACGGCCAATGAAGCCCATTTCACGGTCGATTGTGGCGGCAGCTCCACGAACGAAGTTCCACTGGTCGGCAGTGTAGTGAGGCAGAGTAGGGTCGGTGTGCTGAAGGAAGGTAATGGCAACTACGAAAGGTCAGTACAAGTCTTGTTATAAGTTTCGTCTGATGGAACTTACCGAGCCAGTGGTTAACCCAGAGGTAGGGGATGAAGTACCAGACCAAAAGGTTGGACCAGCCGAACTTGTTTCCGAGGAGGGTCAGGATGCTCATGGTGATGCCAACGCCAATGTCGGACATGATAATGAGCTTGGCGTCCTTGGCCTCGAAGATGGGGCTGCTGGGGTCGAAGTGGTTGACACCGCCGCCAAAGCCGTTTTGCTTGCCCTTGCCACGGCCCTCGCGTTGGCGCTCGTGGAAGTTGTGACCGGTGACGTTGGTCATGAGGTAGTTGGGCCAGCCAACCAGCTGTTGGGCAATGAGCATCAACAAGGTGTAGATGGGCGTCTCCTCGGTCAGCTCGCCGACCTCGTGGGCCAAGCGGCCAGCGCGGGTGGCGTGCTGCTCGCGAGTGCGGGGGACGAAAACCATGTCACGCTCCATGTGACCAGTGGCCTTGTGGTGCTTGCTGTGGGAGATTTGCCAGCTGAAGTACGGGACCAAGAGAGCCGAGTGAAGGACCCAACCAACGGTGTGGTTCAGCGTCTTAGAGGGCGAGAAGGCTTGGTGACCGCACTCGTGGGCGATGACCCAAAGACCGGTGCCGAAAAGACCCTGAAGAACGGTGTAGACGGCCCAGAGACCAGCGCGGGCAGCCTTGGACGGCACATACTCGGGGGTAACAAAGTTGTACCAGATGGCGAAGGTGGTGGCAAGGCAGACAATGTCCCGAGCGATGTAGCCGAATCCCCTCAGAGCAGAACGCTCAAAGCAGTGCTTGGGGATGGCGTCGTGGATGTCCTTGATGGTGAAATCGGGAGGGGTGAACTCGTTGCCGTACGTGTCGTACAGCTTTCCGTAGTTGGCCTTCTTGGCAGCTACATCAGAGCCCATGGAGGACAACGAGGTTGACGAAGCCGAAGGACGAGGAGAGTCCATGGGCGAGGCGACGGCAGTCGAGGGCACCGAAGCGTCGGTCTCAGTGGTGGTGGAAGTTACGGTCCGGCGCAGGACGGGGTTCTGAGCCGCCGGCGTCGATGAGGTTGTGGAAGCCATGGCTGGTGTGTGTGTGTGTGTGTGTGTGGCTTTGGCTTAGAGAAGGAGAAGGACAAGTCGTTGTGGGTGGTGGTGGCCTCGGGGTTGGGAAACGACACTCAGAGGAACAACGGACAAGTTCCAATGATGGCCCTTGGAGGAAGACTGAAAGGGATACCAATTGGGTCGCGGGGAAGCAAGACGAAGACGTGAAGAAGAGGAAGGGAGGGGCTATTAAATGAAGCACAGGGGAAAAAGGGACGACGGTCGGTACCGGGTCGTGGCGGAGGCGAATAGACAAAATAGTTAGCAAGCGATGGGCCGGACGGGACCCGTTGTCAAATGTCTCTGCACGGGGCCTAGCTGGTGGTGGTGCTCGAGGGTATCCGTACAACTAGGTGGCCGGCCAGGTACCGTAACGGATGGTGAGTGGTGTGAGGCAAGCCCTGTGACAAGTGGTGTGTAGGTAAAGCCAGGTGTGGTGCCCGGTATCTTGTGAGGCGAATATGTGGTGCTGGTACTCGGTGGTCGGTCTTGGCTAGATGGTGGTGCTTCGTGCTCGGTGGTGGTTGATGGAAGTATGCTGTTGTTCGGTTCCCACGTCTCCGTTTTTGTTGGGGACGAACTGCAGAGAGGAACGATTGTTGCTTGTGCCTCTCTGGCCACGCGGGGGTTTTTTTGCAGGGCACGGTGCAAGGGGAGAGAGAAGAGGACAGGCAAGACCAGGGACGGGAGGGATGAAGTGCGTGGCAGGGGTGTGTGTAGGCAAAAAAAAAAAGAAAAAAAAAAGGGTTGCTTGCTTGCTGTTGGATTTTTCTGCTGGGCCTGCTGTTGATTGAGTTACCCACCGAGGAGAAGAGGATTGAGGAGGCGATAAATGGAGGTACAAGAATGCAACGTCCAATTCCTATGTGCACCGAAGGTATCTTTTTTCCCCCTACGGGATGATGCCCCCCCGGTGTTTTCTCGAGACTTGCGAGCCAGACGGAAGGGACTCCCGGAGCTGGAAGCTGGACGATGGATCACGTACTGGGGTCCTGTTCACACTTCAGGAGAAACCAGCAGACGGGGTTTGATAACGGCAAATGCCATTGAATACCCATCCACGACCACAGGCAGAGAGCATGAGCTGTCGCGCCTAGCAAATCTCCTGTTATCCTCGGCCCATGCTGATAACGTTTCGAATAGGCTTTCCTCGGGCGATTCCTATCCCAGCATAGCATATTGCGGCCAATGTTCCCACCTATCTTCACAAGCCAAAAGGATGCGGGTTTTACCGTTTTGATGGACAGCATGGAGATGCCGAAAATGGACGGGGTCTTGGACTAAGGATGTTTGGAGAAGGCGGCATTGCAGGAGAGGGTACATTTGAAAAAAGATCGGCTGAAAAAGAATTTTTGGGACGAGGTCGGCGGTCTGAAGGGTCTCGGAACGGTACGTATCGGGGCCTAGTCCGTAGAGAATGTACCATGTAAGGCGAGGAAGGAGGTCGCGACTGAAAGTCCATGTACGGATACATTGCCCAAGGTTCCTCCCGCTCGACTTCCACACCTGTCCCTGCCTCAACTGGATGTACCTGCACATGTACAAATTGCCCTACAACTGCAACTGCACCCGCAGCTGCACCTTCCATCTGGCTGCCCTTGGACTTGTTCTCGTCGGGGTTCCTGTCTCTGCATGACCGCACAGACACGGGCAAGGCGACCTGATTTCATTGTGCCAACTCTGAGGCCTGGCAGGCACCGGGGCGGGATCTTGGGATCTTCTATCCGCTCTGAGAGACGTCTTGGTCAGTCTAGATCCTCGCTAGATCTCCTCTGTGGCCAATGTTTGCATTCACGACCGAGTTCTAGGATAAGAAGCCCCTTGAGCCCCTACAGTAGTGGGAGGCAAATCAGCAGCGGCGTGGTAGGCTGGGAGGGCAACATCGACCACTGCAACGCGAGACAGGCACAGGCACAAGCACACCGCAGGGAAGGATCACCTGGGATGAGGGGGGTTTTTGTCCAGCGGGAAGGCAAAAACGGTCTCGCTTCCCTGGGTCGGATTCCTCTGCTCAAGTAGACATACCTCTGGACTGTGCTCGCCTTGACGGCATCCGAGGTATAGCTACCGAGGCTTCCGCGAATGATTCATTGTTGGGTCGCTGGCCCGTACGTACTCTTGCTGGATCAGCTTACCACAGCATCGTTTGCCTGCTCGCCAACGACACCCGGCTCATGCTCTAATGCACCCTTACCTGCGCAAAATGCGGGCCACTCTGGGCATGTCATGTTGCAACTCACCGCCTTTCGATTCCGGTCTGCTGCTGGGCTTAAACCTGTCAACAGCCTGTAACTTTGTTGGTCTGGCGGGTGGCATCATCTGATTTGCCCATCACCCAAACCATTCCGGATCTCCTCGTTGACAGCCTCCCGGGACCGGCCATTGGAGGCATTGGTGAACCTCCCGCTCTTGCAACGGAGGGCCGCCGATCCTGAGATAACCCGTCAGCCGCGGCCTGAATGGGGCATATCTTTACGCAAGACACCGCATGTGCACCAACACCAGCCCGTCAGAGTTGGAGCTGGGCAGCATCCAAGACATTTTCGTCCAAGTCCAAGTTGATTTGCCATCCCACCTGCACCAGGCGTCTTCCCGCTCCCGTGGTCGCTGCCGTGTCGCACCTGCGGCTGCTGACGTCTTGTCTTGAAGCAGCAACAAGAGCCTCTGGCTGCCGATTGGCTTTGTTTTGCGTAGTGGTACGGTACAGCCGCAGGTGGTCATCCGTCCCCCCCCCCCCAGACGTCGAAGGCTTGTCTGGCTGGCACAAACCGGCGTTCGTCTGTGCATGTGAAAATGGCGCTTGTTCGGGGCGAAATTCAGATCAGGCATGCTCTCCAGGCGCAGACGGCGGTGCGGCTGCGTGGTGGAAAACCGAGTCAGATCGACACTCAGACCACTGTACCACTACTATTGTCGGTCGATACCAGCTCGGGCTTCAATGGCGACAGCACAGCTCCGTCCTTGGACATCTTCGTCGTTCCGCCGACTTTCTCCGAAGGCCTCGCGATCAGGAGACATCGCTTCATTGTGGTATGCCTCTGGGGCGAGGATCGATATATGTACACGGCAGAGACTACGCCCATGCCGCAACCGACCAGGGCCAAAGTGTTGGGTTTTCCCATCGTGTTGACAGGATTCAGGATCTTTGAGGGACAGGATCGATACACCTCCGAGGTAGGTACGACGACAATACGTACCCATGTTCCCCACACTCGCCAGAGGGGCCTACAGGGGTGAAGAGGGAAATGCCATGGGACGTACCGATACACGTGAAGAGGTGGCTCTCGTCTGTTTGAACCCCACGAACGGAGCAACAGAAAGGGGACAAGGCACGGCAGAATGGAGCCTTGCAATTGGACGGCAGCTTACCCCAGCCAATCGGGAGCAGAGCATACCGCTGACATGGCTAGCCAATCACGGGCCCGCATCTGGGGAAGGGGGTTGAATCTTGAATTGACGCCCGTAGTCAACGACGTCGCCGCCAAACTGTCAAAAGGATGCTTTCTCCCGTCGGCAAACGCAACTCCTGAATCGCATTGCGTCCAAGTTTCCCATGCTGATGGCCGACAATGCCAATACACAGCACACTCAGCGCAAGAGGCGGCAAATGTTGGATCGACTCGGGCAAAACCGCGAGACACTGGATGAAACGGCTATGGCAAAGAGCCCGGGTCGAGTCGCGCGCAGAGACCCTGAAACAAGACGAGGTGGGAACGCTGTTTTCTGGAAGCATTGTGGCATTCCAGGGCCCCCGTTTTTGCTTGCCTCGCTTCTGCGAAGTGGTGATCGTTCACACGTTCACACTCCCTTTTCCCCTTCTTTCCTGCTGCCCTTGAAATTTTCTGTTGGGGGTGACAATTTTGTTGAGATGGTTGCTGGCCAGGGCCGGCCTTGTCGCGACGGCAGAGCTTCATTGGTACGTACTGCACCCCACCATCCCCCACTTGCCCACTCAGATGGATGCAAGGCCTGGTCTGTGCCATCGCGTCTTCATTGCGATTGTGGTGTTTGACTTGCTAGGGGTACGTACCTCGCGAAGCGCAGGAAAGGGGACGCTTCTTCACGACGGATATCTTGCCTAAAATAACCCGCCTCTCACTCATCAATGCTGGTCAGTGAATATTCTGTGGATTAGGAAACAATGCGCGCCCATTGACCTCCCACCTAGTCCAGCAATTTGTCTCCCCGTGGAGTCTTTGCACGATAGGACCTCAACGCTGAGCCCATCGAGATCCTCCAGGTCCAATCCCAACGCACTCAATCACTCCGTGGCAGGGGTTTGCTGAAAAGCTCACTGCTGTCAAAGTCACTTCTGCTGTTGCTTACACCTAATTTGCAATTGTCACATGATAATTGCTCAATACCGGTGGCTTCGTCCACAGCGGAGACATCGCCCATCATGTGGGAATCAAAACTCAGCGCGACAGACCTGGGACGACGACGTGTCCCTGAAATGCTGGATGCCCCACGACCAAAAGCCATGTTCATCATGATGGCAATCCTGCAAATTGTGTCAACCTCGCGTCATGGTGTCGTCTGGTCCGCTGTTCATCCTACTGCTCCCGAGGCTGGTCCCCCTTTCCACGGTCGAGAGGAACAGTCTCACATGTGATGAGGGTGCGTCGACGAGGGGGACGAGAGGCGGTCGTGACAGGCACGGCAATCTGCCTCAGGGTCGCAACGCCTCCGTCACGCCTTGCTAGCAGCGACTCTGGTTGGCTTCCCAAGAAATCAGGAGACAGGCAGCATTGGCAGCTTGCTGATACCTCCCCATCTCGGGCAAGTCTCCTGCGAGTCAAAGCACCAAACAGGACTCAGTTCGTTAATCACCAGACCGGCGGCTGAAGGCGGAACGCATTCGTTTGCCCCGCGTTGGTCTTGGGGAACTGGCTGGCGGCCAGGTCACCTGCCCTAACCTATTGCGAGGCGCCTCGAGTTCGTTATTCCTGGCCTAGTCCACCGACGTCTCCTGGACGAAAAGGGGGGATTGCAGCAGTACCAACCACGCGCTGCCAGCCCACGGTTGGCCTACGCCTTGCTGGGCTTGCGGCAGACGGCAACGATAAGTGACCGTCACTGATCCAGCAGTATCATATGTGAATGGGCTGGAATGGGAATAACTAGCATTTCCCAATTTGCATGACAAGGAACGGTGACGACGGTGACGGCCTCGGTGTGTCATTGGAAAAGAGAGAACTGTTGAGATCCAAACCAAAAGACGAGTCTCCCCAAGCCGTCACCCAGAACGCAAGAGGCGGAGTTCTCATCATCCGCATGGGGATCCAACAAACGTGTTGTGAGTTTTCTTACAAGACGCCACTGGTAGGATCGTGGTCTTGTCTCGACTCCAATACGCCCCCTTATTCACCGCCGGGAAAACAGCAACCCAGGGACAGATCCAGATTTCCTGATCGCCAACTGCGCATGGTCCCAGGTGTTTCCCATCAAATGCCACCTGGCTATGCCCACTGTATATGACCGCTAGTGTCCTGCAGCAACTGCATTCAAGCTTATGTTACGGTAGGTAATAATGTCATTGGATCTCCGAGGACCATCCTCTTGGTTATCTACATTAACGAGTGTGGGTTCCATGGCATGTGACATGGCATGTTCGAGTTTCCTGCTATCGTACCGATCAAGCTGGCATGTGTCTTCTGTCTTTTGCATGAGAGTCGACAATGTCCACAAGGCAGATATCGTTGTAATTGCGAGCGGGACGCACGTCTAGACTTCCTGCCATGCCACAACCGCGCATCCACGTCACAAACCTTCAATTCCATTGAGAACGGAATCAAGCCCTGCCCGAGGCAAGTGATTTTCGGACAAGCCTTTCCACCTCGTCCCTCCCAGCTTGCGCGGGGAAATAGGGTGAATCATTTCCCCTCCCGCCACAGTTGCCAACCAAACTCGGCCGCGTTTCGATAAATTGTCACTGGATTCCATACCCCCCACGACAACTGAGACACCCAACAACCCCGACCCCGCGTCTCATCAAGTTCCTTCGTCCTAACGCCTGGCGTGCCGAAAGGAGACCCGGGCTGGCTGATATTTTGCTCGGCCGGTCGGTCGGTGTTCGCGTTGGGCGGCGGGCCGAGGGAGCATCTGTTTGGACGAAACGGTGGAAACGCTCCCTGACGGACGGAGGAGGAGGGGAGGGAGCGGCGCCAGTCGGTCGGCATTCCTGGGTATCACCGTTTTGCTGCTGACTGGGCCGGAGTTCCCGTCTGTGTTTGCCGTGACCTCTTTCGAAGCTGGCGGTGCCCTTCGCCCCCTCCCAAATATGCTTTTGCTCGCACCAGCTGTGCTACGTGACTGCTTCACACCTCATGCTACTCTATCTCGGGGCTGAGAACAGAGCCAGAGGTGTAAGTGAGGATACGGCGGCGACTATTGTGAGCACGATGCCGTAGCAGAGCCCATCATAGACGCAGGTCGAGCCATAGCCCGTGTCTTCGGACACAATCCAGGAGCGAGACGTAAGCACAAGAGGCAAATGCCATTCATGTCGTGATCAATTCATACGGCAATAACCCAAGTTGCCACAGCGAGTCTATGGAGTCGTCACCGCCAACGCCGATACCATGCCATGCCAAAAACACACAAGATCATCCAAGATAAACATCCAATCTCCCACCTCCAGAGAAGCCCAGCAGGGGAAAAAAAGGGGGTATATCAAGCCACCGCGAACCCGAGCTCCTCCCTCGCATCGTCCACGACCCGCCCCCATTCCAGCAACAGCCTAAACATGTACACCCTCATGTCCTCCCTCCGCAGCGCCCTCGCCGCCCACGCGCGCCCCTCCTCGGCAATCTCCCGCGCCCTCCGCTTCCCCTCGTCCTCGGCGCCAAAGTACCGCAGCAAGCCCCTCAGCTCGTGCAGCCGCGCGTCGACGGGGACGTAGTGCCGCCACGCGTGCACCCGCTCGCCGAACCACGTCCGGAACAGCCCGGCGCGGTAGACGAGGCTGCGGCTTCGCAGGAAGGGGATGAAGCGCCCGCTGAACCCGGCGCCGTCAAGATCCATCAGGTGCGCGTATCTCCAGTGCTCACTAAAGGCGACGGCGTTCTTGGGGGACGAGTCCGCGCCGATGCCCCAGAACGTGTCTCTTTGGCTCTCGCAGTCCTCCTCGTGGCATTTCGAAAAGCTGCCCACGAAGCCCACGTCAAAGTCGGGCTCGTCTCTTGGCTTCGCAAAGGCCGACTGCTCGTCCTGTTGGATCCGGGAGACGGTCTGGATCGCGTTCGCAGCCTGGACGAACCGGGCCCTGAGGAACCCTTGCCACGACCCCCTTGCCGCGTAGCCGTCCGACGACGACCCCCTCCAGAACATGGTGTTCTTCTTCCTATCCCATTCGACGTCCTCGCCCTGGTGGTACGCCGCCTTATCGTCGTAGTTCCACGGCGACGGGACGAGGATGTCCGCGAACCCGGACGTCCTGCTCTGGCTGAACACGGGGAACGGCTCCTTGGTGAAGATGGCCGGCGCGGGGGACATGAGGAACCCGTGCAGGTATGCCAGATCCGGCTGGTGACAGAGGTCCGTGGCCGCGGTCCAGTTGGAGACGACGGGGTTCTCGAGGCTCTCGAAGACGCGGACGCCGTGCGGGATGAGACAGTCGCGGCAGGCTTCCCTGCGGCTCCACCACCGCGTGTTCCGGGCGGGGGAGTCGGGCGGGCAGGACGGGGCGATGAAGTCGTAGTAGATCTGGTCCCGGATGCGGTCTAGAAAGTATGGCGACCTCTCGAGAGGTTCAAAGGTATCGTCGTCGCTCCAGACCGGCGGCTTGGTGCCATCGAACGGCTTGAGGTCGTTGCTGCCCAGTGACCTCGTTCTTGACTTCGCGGCTGTACTCTGCAGCTGCCGCATCTCCTCGAACGGGATGGTGACGCGGGACTCGTCGTTTAGGTTGATGGCGAAATCCATGTCGGGCAAGTGCTCGGCAAACCCCTCAATCATGTCCTGCATCGAGTGCATCATCCACATGTGCGATCCCGGTGTCCCAGGCGCAACCTCAACCTTACCACGGCGGATCCGGAGTCCTCCCATCCCGAGCCACGGGACCTCCAGCACGTGTCTTGTCCGCTGCCGCAGCACTTCCGGCGCGACGCCCCAGAAAGGTAACAAGTCGTCGTTGATCTGCGTGAAATCGTCGATGATGGGCGAGCCGTTGGCCACGGCGTACTCAAACCACTTGTCAAAGTTGGGCGGCGGCGCAAGGCCATACCGGCGACGGTACTCACCTACGGCACCCTCGAGGGTTGTGCTCTGGTTCGCCCGGGCGACCCAGGCGTCGGATTCGGCGCTGGCGATGGACAGCAGGTCCGGGAAGGAGAGGGCGTTGGAGGAGTTGAAGTCTGGATAGAAGACGAGGTAGGTCCCGCAGAGGAAGCCGACAAGGATCACATACCATCCCGTGAGGAACCGCATCAGGCGTGGATCCCCTGCCGATGCGCCGGGTGCGCCGGTGAGGTCCTTTTCGTAGCGCAGTAAGAGACCGACGCCGGCTATCGTGAGGCCGCCGGCGATCATGTAGGGCAGGGAGTCGTCCACCGGCGTGGCGGTCTGCAACATGCGGAAGAGCTGATGGGCGTATACTCCCGAGGCCGTAACAATCATCGCCAGCGTGCTGGGGTGTATGTCGCTCATGACGTAGAACGCCGAGATGATGGCGAGCGCGGCCGCGGTGCTGTCCATCAAAAGATCCTTGGCGACAACGGTTTGTAGCTCAAAGGCCCATCGTACGTTCCGGGGGTGGTAGAATGAGAAAGTGGCAAGTACAGCCAGTACGCCAGCAGAGCCCAGGAACAGCCGTGACGCGAAAGCCCAAGCCTGCGGCGCATCATCCACCGCATCTTGACGCCGTCTTGAAAGACAGACGACCAGCAGCGCATCCAAAATGACGGTCAGCACCTGTGCGAGTGGGATCTGTCTTTCCCATCGGAGGAAACCCGACGGGCAGATTGCGCCGGCAGATTGTGTCGAGAGTGCGAGAGTGGCCCTTGCGGCGCAGGCCCAGAGGATTGCGAGGACGACGTAGCGCGCGGATCCTGCATTGCAGCAGCATCGGCGGGACCGTAGTTGTTCGTGGTTGTATTGCTGTAGTTGGATCGTGGTGGGAGATGCCGTCGTGTATAGAGTAACGAGAGCTGGTAAGAACGTCTGCATGCACCACGTTAGTCTTCCAAAGACCCGTGTACCTGGGCCATGCCGGATTCTCGTGTACGTACCATGAAACTCTCCCACGAACAGTGAATTGTGCGAATCGTGCGCCAGAAGAGAAGCGAGCGCAGCACAATGACGCATCCCAGAAGGAAGGAGGGCGAAGACAGGAGTTGGCGGACTCTCCCGACGTCGATGCCTGCTTGGAGGCGTCTTTGCCAGTCATGTTTTGAGGTTGAAAAGGTTGCGAGTTGGTATCCCTGGCCGCTGCTGGTTGAACCTTTCCATGGCGATAGCTGTCTGCAACCAATTGCGATGAGGATGCCGGACTCGAGGAGCGTTAGGATAGAGAAGTGTATCGGTCGTTCTGTTCAGTGTCAGTTATCTTCTCCAACACATGCAACTGAGAGTTGCACGTAATACGATAGTATATGGTGTCTTACCAAAGGCGGCGCTGTTGTTGAATCGCGAGGATACCCAGGCGGTGCAGGCAACCAGCAAGAAGCTGTGAGCGAGCCAATTGTTAGTAAAGGTTGTAGCATAGCAGCTGGGTCAGGTTCGGCATGATCAAGATGACTGGTTCGTAGGGTCTCATAATGGTTGGCCAAATGATAATCAGATGCAAAGGCGTAGGTCCCAAGACCTTCTTACAATGTGTCTAAGACCGCCTTGAAGAAGCCAGGACTGAGGGTGTTCACTCACCATGCCGCCAAGACGCCATGTCTCTTCAGCAGGGCCGCCATCGACCTCGACAACTCGCACCGGCTTGGCGCGCAAAGGGACGGAGGAACAGATGCGGAACGGTACGAAACGAAACCGCGAGCTGGCAACAGGAAGGTCGAAGGAAGAAAAAGAAGGAAGAAACCAATGTTGGAAAATCCAGGGCTTCACAAGACTATCGCACCCACACTAGACCATAGTTTGGAACTCTTCACCTTCCACTTGGAGAGCTGCACGAAAGCGGACGGCAGGGGAGTAACGCTAGCCAGAAGAGACTTGGAGGTACGAAAACAACAAGTCGAAGCTGACTAGACTAGGGAAAGACAAGGGGGAGGGGGCATAAAGAAGACGTGAAAGAAGGTCACCAACAGCTCGACAGTTGCTAGCGTACGACCGGCACACACATGGCGTTGGCTGTTGGTGCAGCGGACCTCTTCCTTGGTTCCAGTCAAAGCCCAGCAAACAAGCACACACGACTTGCAAGCCCCCCGGTGGCAGGTTTGGAGAAGAGAGCCAGCATTGCGGTTTGTGCCTCTCCCTACTTTACCTATGACTAAAGTGAGGGACAATGATGCACTGTCGGTGGTCGAGTAGCATTCTACCGTCATTGTGCCGTACTACCGGTCCACATATATTCGTACGCTGCCATGGTCCTTGCTTTGTTCGTGGGACGCATCTGCCTAGGCGTGGCTAGGCCAGGCCAATCCTCCCCCCCTTCCCCGGTTAACAAAAATCGCTGATATCCCCGTGCTCAACATTGGTGCTGGCAAACGGGGCCAATACGGTTCGCTACCCTCGGACAGCCGGGGGCTGTTTGCTGTTCCGGGAAGACAACACGAGAAAAAAGAGAGGTAGGGAAAGAGGTGGACTGTCGTCATAGGTCAGCTTTTGCGACGACGGCAGGACGAGCCTTTGTGGGCCATGGAATCCGGGGCCGCCCCTGATGGTGCTGCTCCAAGGGCGTACGGTTGGCACTGTGGCATTGTGGCACTCTTCCAAGGCAGCGGAGGTGTGGAAAGGGGAGGATGCTCTGAGCGTGTGGCTTTGCTGCTGCGACGTGTACCGGCCGGCGGACGTCTGTGTTTGTGCCTGGAATTAATTATGTAGATAGTAGTGTACCTAGCGGCGGCTGTGTTTGTGTGGAGAAGAAAGCGTCGATGCAATGCGAAAACCGACTCATGGACAATGCCTGCCGCCCGGGATCCAGTCCACCCAGACATTCCGATCTGCTGACCTCGGTGGACCCGACTTGTTTTGGGATTGGCACATCACCAAAGACGCGGACGAAGAAGATGGGACGAATGATGACGATGTGTTGAGACGAACGACGTTGATGTGAGTGTCGGCAGATGAGGTTTGCGCGCGTGTTGTGGCACAGACGAGGCGCCAAGCCAAATTCAAATTCGACTTTACCGTTGTCGCGCGGAGAAGGCACCCCCCAGCTGGGCGTCGCTGTGTCGCGTCGATCATCTCTACCGGGGAATAATAGTCTTGGCGGCAACCAGCCAGGCCCCTTTGTCTTTATTTTTGTACTACCTAACACCATCTTCCCTTGTGAGCCTCCTTTTTCTATTATTTATGCACAGCGGTTGGTAGGGCGGATAGCCTCATTTGGTCCCCGGCTGCAGCCTTCAATTTGGTAAATTGCCCGCCCGGTTCACACCAAACACCGTGAGCGACCAGAGCGTTGGGCGAGACATGTCAACATAGTCATCCAGCCAACACACAAGTCATGAGAAAATTTATCAAACTGTCAAGCTGTCCAACGCGTGCAGAGCGATGCGTTGTGAGACTCATTCATGACACTGCCATTGATTCATCCAGCCCAAGATTGATCCCCTTATCTATGGTATTGACTTTTGTCTTTCACTTTTGACCGTCAACGTAAGAACATGACTTTTCTTCTTCTTCTTGGCCTCCCAATCCTGCCGGGAACTCCTCCTGTGCTGCCGTCATTGCTGTGTCTCGAATCAAGCACGCTCCCGTCTTCTGGGGGCGGCACGAATGATGTCGTCTACACGGAGAAGGAGCTGCTCAAAGTTAGTCATCCGTCCCAGAAACCAAGACCAAGGATGTTGAAGCCTGAACGTACCTCTGCTGCCTCGCTGGCAGACGAAACAACCGCCCTCTTCAACTTATAGCTCTCCACGACGCCCAGATCCCGCATGTCCGTGATGCCACCGCCGGGCGTCAGGAGGTCCAAACCGTAGTTCGTCATGCCGTCGTAAATGGCCTTTCTCAGACGCGCGACGAGCTCGCCAGAATCGAGACCGGCGTTGTCGGCCAGGATCGTGGGCAGCTGGCGCAGCGCAATCGCAAAGCTGCTGACGGCCATCTGCTTCTTGCCCTCCACGCGGGTGGCGGCACCCTCAACGGCCTTAGCCATGACCATCTCGGCACATCCACCACCTAAAGTCGTCCAAGGCTCCTTCACCGTCTGTGAGAGAACGGCCAGGGCGTCATGCAGACTGCGCTCCGCCTCGTCCAAGAGCTGATCCGTGGCACCGCGCAGCACAATCGTGCAGGCCTCGCCAGCAGCAACACCAGAGAACTTGATCAGGGTGTCCTCGCCGATGATGACCTCCTCGATCACGTCGCACTGTCCCAGCTTGACCTGGTCGGGGTGGTCAAAGGTCGAGGCGATCTCGCCGCCCGTCACCAGAGCGAGTCTCTCGATGCCATCAAAGTCGGCGTGCTCGATGGACATGATGCCCGCGTCCGTGAAGAGCTGCTCGGGCCAGTTGTAGATGAGTTGTCTGTTGATGAAGCAGTTGATGCCGTGCGCCTTGATCTTCTCCACCTTGGCCTTCATCTTCTCCTTCTCCGCCTTCTCGAGGTCGGCCAGCTTGCTGGTCGTTCCCACCTTGACGCGGGCGCCAAAGATCTTGATCTTATCCGTGTCCATCGAGGTGTTGGCCACCAGGATCTTGGCCTTCTCCAGACGCTTGGGCTGGTTGACACCAATCTTCTTGTCCAGGATGAAACCCTCATCGAGGTACGAGTCGCTCAGCTTGCCACCGGCCTTCTTGATGATCTGGATATGGCTCAGGTCGGAGGAGTTCTTGAGACGCAGGACGGCATCGCAGGCGAGCTTGGAGAAGTGGTCACGGTCCTGGGCCAGGACCTTGGAGCTGAGGGTTGTGCGGGCGATGGCCTGCAGGTCTTTCCTGAAAGCCTCGGGGGTGTTGCTGCGGTCGACGGCGGACTCCTTGAGGGCCTTGAGCGCGGCCTGGCTCGCTATCCGGTAACCCTCGATGATGGTCTGGGGGTGGATCTTCTTGTCGACAAGCTTCTCAGCTTCACGGAGGAGCTCCGCCGCAAGGACAGCAACCGATGTGGTGCCGTCACCGACCTCGTCGTCCTGAACCTTGGAAATGTTGACCAGAACCTTGGCGGCCGCGTTGTCGAGGGCGATGGACTTCAGGATGGTGGCGCCGTCGTTCGTGACCATGATCTCGCCGGTTGACCTGGACGTTTGTCAGCTACAGCTATGACAGTGGATCGAAGTGGGATGAAGTATCGGGAGGCGGGGGGTTCAACATACGCAGACTGCAGAATCTTGTCCATACCCTTGGGACCGAGGGTGCTCTTGACGAGGTCGCCGACAGCAATGGCGCCGACGAAGGCGGAGAGACGGGCATTCTCTCCCTTCTCCTCCGTGGTTCCGTCCTCAAAGATTTGTGTCGGGCTGAAGGACGACTGGAGGGGCACACAGGGTTAGTGACAAACACCAAACAGACGGGGGGAGAGCATCTCTGTTCAAGACGAACCATGGTGAATGTGATGTTATTCAGACACTCTGTTTCGAGATCGAGACGGTGACTGAAATCGGGTGTGTGTGGGGGGAAAGCAAAGGTTGTCTGGGTTGTACGGATTCCTCAGCCTTGGGGAAGCTTCACCGAGAAAATCGTCGTCGAAAATTTGGGGGGGTTCAGCCTGGTGAAGTGGGGTGCTGCTGGGCAGGAGCTTCCAGGCAGTCTGATTAGCGAAGCAGAGCTGCTGTGGTGATTCCAGAGGCGTCCATCCTCCACTGTAGCGGTTGCATGTGGCCAGTGCACGCCGCCCGGGGCATCGAAGTGGCAGACAGAAGGCACTGAGGGAGCTTTCTAAGGCGGTGAATGAAGGCGCTCGAGCTTCCCCCCGCCGCCGCTAGACCGTCCCTGGCAGAATCCTGTGCCACGTGATCCGCGAGAGGTCAGGTAGCGAGGGGTTTTGTCGCGGCTCCGGAGGCGGAACAATGCAATGTTCCAGCCCACACGAATGTCAGTTCGACGACCGAAAACTTTCCAAATCGACGCCCAAATTGTGCGCGCGATAGTCGTTTGGTCCCCTCCCACCCCCGGTTATCTTTCCCCCCCTAACGAGGCGCATTTCCAGTTGTCGAGACAGTCACTGGCCACCTACATCTTCGGAGCTTTCGCGTATTTTTGCACCGATTCTGTCCTCTAAAAAGGTCCTGCATCCAGAGCCAGCCAAAGAGCCGCTCCGCAGCCCGGAAACCCTCATCAAAAACCGAAAAAATCGCGGGGCACTTTTCACCCAAAGAAAGCCACCCGGACCCCACACCTCGAGGCACCTCTTTTTTTTCCCACCACAGAAGGGCCATCGCAACGCAGTTCTCACCGAGAGACACGCACCCCCTCCCACCCCTACCCAAAAAAATCACGAAACAACCCGCCAACGCACTTCGACTGTTCACCTGACCAGCCGTCGCAATCATGGCGCCTTCTTTCGACCATCTGCGCGAGGCAGATCTCGACGATGAGGAGTACGACGAGGAGGAGATCGACATCTCCGACCTGCGCGAGAAGTACGAGGTTCAGCTGGAGCAAGGATACGATACCTTCGTGGTCATCGATGGCCTCCCCGAAGTCAACGAGGAGCAGAAGCCCAAGCTGGTCAAGTTCTTGCTGAAGAAGTTGAACTCGGTTGGAAAGACAAGGGAGGATCTGATTTACATGCCCATGGGCGAGAATGGGAAGTCGCTGAGGTACGTTTGGCTGAGTGGATCCAGCCCTGGACCCCGACCTTCACCCGGATCTTGATTGAGACCGGTTCATGGTCGCGCAAGAAAGGAGGAAGAAGAAAGAAAAATTGGTGATACTGACTGATGGCAGATTCGCCTTCGTCGAGTACTCGTCCCCCGCCGAGGCTGCCGCCGCTGTTCGCGGACTCGACCAGGTCCCTCTCGACAAGAAGCACACCCTCCGCGTCAACAAGCTCACCGATGTCGACCGCTACGGCCGCGAAGGCAAGGTCCAGGAGGAGTACACGCCGCCCTACATTGAGGAGTTCACCGAGAAGGAGCACCTGAGATCATTCATGAAGGACCCCAGCGGCCGTGGCAGAGACCAGTTCGCCATGTACCGTGGCGACACCGTCGGCGTTTTCTGGAACAACGAGAAGGACGTGCCCGAGAACATTGTCGACCGCCAAAATTGGACAGACAGCTTCATCCGGTGGTCGCCGCAAGGAACCTACCTCACCTCGGTCCACGCCCAGGGTGTTCAGATTTGGGGCGGTGCCTCGTGGTCACGGCAGAAGCGTTTCCCCCACCCCTTCGTCACCTTCTGCGACTGGTCTCCCTCCGAGAAGTACCTGGTGACATGGTCTGCCCGCCCCATCTCTATCCCCGACGAAGGCCACCCAGCCTTGTCCGTCGACGACGATGGCAAGAACTATGTCATCTGGAGCGTCGAGTCCGGCAAGCCCATCCGTTCCTTCGCCAACCTCGACATGGCTGGCATGGACGAGGTCAAGCAGCGCAAGCTTCTGTGGCCCGCCTTCAAGTGGTCCGCCGACGACAACTACGTTGCTCGCCTCAACTATCAGACCGGTATCTCCGTCTATGAGCTGCCCCGCATGAACCTCCTCGACAAGACCTCCATCAAGATTGAGGGCATCATGGAGTTCGACTGGGCCCCGCTACCCCGCAAAGAGACGGCATCAAGACGTACGAGCAGCTCCTCACCTACTGGACTCCTGAAATCGGCAGCAACCCCGCCAAGGTCGGTCTTATGAGCATCCCCAGCAAGGAGGTTGTCCGTCAACTGCCCCTGTTCAGCGTCTCCGACGCCAAGCTCCACTGGCAGTCCGATGCCTCGTACCTCTGCGTCAAGGTCGACCGTCACTCCAAGTCCAAGAAGTCCCAGGCCACGACGCTCGAGATCTTCCGCATCAAGGAGAAGGGCGTCCCCGTCGAGGTCGTCGACACCATCAAGGACACCGTCATCAACTTCGCTTGGGAGCCCAAGGGCGACCGTTTCGTCATCATCACGACGACCGAGCCCGCCGGCGCCGTCGCCGTCGCACCCAAGACCTCCGTCTCCTTCTTCTGCCCCGAGAAGGCCAAGGGCAACACCATCGGCAACTTCAAGCACCTCCGCACCCTGGAAAAGAAGAACAGTAACGCCATCTACTGGTCCCCACGCGGCCGCTTCGTCGTCATCGCCACCGTCCACAACCAGCAGAGCTCCGATCTCGACTTCTTCGATCTCGATTTTGAGGGCGAGAAGCCCGAGTCCGACAAGGACCTGACGGCCAACCTCCAGCTCATGAACACTGGCGACCACTACGGCGTCACCGACATCGAGTGGGACCCCTCAGGACGCTTCGTCGCCACCTGGGCCTCTGCCTGGAAGCACTCTGTACGTTGACCCTGGCACAAACAAATTTTATTGAACCGATGCTAACCCACACCTACAGATGGAGAACGGATACCACATCTACGACTTCAAGGGCGAGGCGCTGCGCGAGGAGCCCGTCGAAAAGTTTAAGCAGTGGGCCTGGCGCCCGCGCCCCCCTACGCTGCTTTCCAAGGAGGAGCAGAAGCAGATCCGCAAGAACCTGCGCGAGTACAGCCGCGTCTTCGAGCAGGAGGACATGGACCGCGGAGCGTCCGCCGACCGCGAGGTCGTCGAGGCCCGCCGCCGCCAGCTCGCCGAGTGGGTTGCGTGGCGCGAGGACATCGAGGCCGAGGTCGCCGAGGAGCGCAAGGAGCTCGGCCTGCCCCAGGACATTGTCGCCTACCTCCTCTCCAAGAAGACGACGACCAGCGACGGCGAGGAGCAGGTCATTGAGGAGATTGTCGAGGAGGTCCTCGAGGAGACGGAGGAGGTTGTCAACTAAAGGTAGACGGCAGTCATGTGTGTGTGTAGATGAAGATGAAGAAGAAGCAGCAGCAGCAGCAGCAGTATAAGCAGCCAAGGTTCCTGGAAAGAAAAACGTAGACGACGGGTGGGAGTGACAAAAAGTATCCAGGGGACCCGCTACAAGCCCTTTCCCAGTTCACATTGTTTGTTCATTGGGGGGCGATCGGGCGAGGTTGGGCATTTCGCAGGAGGGTTAATTCATGGATTTGAAGACACGATCTGCTTGTCCCATGTGCATCGACGTGTTGTGTCCAGCGAGTATCGCATATTGGCGGGTGTTCTCTTCTTCTTTTTCTCTTCGTCGCTACAGAGTCCTCCAAGGAAAACCTGCTTTTGATCAACTAGGCGCTGGAAAGTAACTAGTAACGGAGTATCTGATGGAACGCCACGTGAGCCACGGTTGGGTAGATGTTTGCACAAAGTGGATTCTTCTACAATACGACTATGCTACGAATGGGATATCGAATAAAAGTGATCAACACCTTTTGGGTGTGCGAACCCCGCCCGGTTCGTAAGGATAATAAGAATGGAAAGATGCGGGTCGCAAGCGACGGCAGAAATGTCGAGTCGGAAACGAACCCCTCTTTGTTTCGTCGACGATGACACAGGAGATCTATACAGGTATGTCCTTAATCCAGGACGTCTATCGTCCCGGAAAACAAAAATTTGGTTCATCCACGGGATGCCGGGCAGGCCATGTTCCGCATGGGCAAGATCCTCGGCGTCCAGCGTCTGCGTATCTACACTCCGACACACTTTTGTAGAGTGTCTCGCGTCCCTGAGATGCCCGCGCACTGCGAAACATCCAGGTGGACGGGGAAAAAAGAAAAGAAAAACGGTTTCAACCGTAACAATCAAGAGCCAACCAGAACAGGAAGAGAAAAAAAATGCTACAAAACCAGCTCCCGAAAATGTCCATCGCGCCACAGACGCCGGTGCTCTTTATACACGCCCATCGATCAATAGCTCGAAGCTGTCGACCAGGAATGGGCTTGGCTAAATTTTCCCCCGTGTATGTGTGATTCCCTCCGATGGAAGGGCCGGTATCACGCCGGCCCAAGGAGATTAGATATAAACAGTTAGGATCATGTCGTATGTTCCGAATGCCGAAGTATTCATCAAGCGTAAAAGGTGGTGTTGAGGTGAGGACCATTGGGGAAGAATTAGGCTTTACCCGCTTCCCGAACAGCTCGCATCCAGCGGTCTTCGGCGCCGTCATCTCCAACGACAGCCTTGCGGCCATCCTTATTGGTGCCGCCTTCAATCATCTTCTTGGCCTCTCCGGGGGACTTGACGCCCAAGAGCGCCATCTCATTTCGCATGAGCGTGGCGACGGCCGCTCGCACCATCACCGCATCGCCCTCAAAGACGTACACATCCCACAACCGGGCTGCTTCGTCCATGGCGAGGTGAGTTGTGCCAAGTCCCATGAAGAAGTTGCCTAAGTAGAAATCCGCATCGCCTTCGGAAATGTCCTTCGTGAGGTGCTCGTGGAGCCGAGGAGACTTTACGCTCAGAGTTTGCATGACAAGGTTGTAGGCCGAAGCTTTCGCGCCGGGGTCTTCGGAGTAGAAGCTCAGAGGCAATGGTCGATTGAGGACATTGGCGAGAGCAATAAAGGTTGCTGCTGACGAGGGAAGGTTGAGCAGCAACAGAGCGGCAAGGGTCTGCAAATTCGTCAGCATGTTTGGGTTCGAACTAGGGGTTCGTTTTACTTGGGAATTGACTTACGTTGCACCCCTTGACGTAGCCGATGTCGCTCCGGTACAGCGCATAGGCAAACAAGACGTCAACGAGAGTCTGATGCAGAGGCCCGCCAACCTGGAAGATCCGCAAATCCTGCCAGGTGTGTTCGGCTACGTCTTTGCGGATGGCTGAGAGCCAAGCTGCTCTCTGGATGTCCTCAGAATCGCCCTTGCCAGCATTGACTCTTTCCTCGAGCTGTTGAGCTCGGCCGAGGGCGGCATTGTATGACTTCTCAGATAGGCCCAATTCATTGCCGATGGCCCTCGCCCAGACCGTACCTCTGCTGCGGGGCGCAATTCCCTTCCACCACAGCTCGCGAGTGCGACGCTCTCGGACGGCATCAGTCCATCTGGGGATGATATCATCGTCCCAAATCCGCATGAGATTGTCGGCCGTAGTGTCGCGAGTTGACTTCTTGGCCTGGCGCGAATCCTCACGACGGCGGTCCGCCTCGGCGCTGCGAGCCATCATTTTCTTGTACTCTCGCAAATGGCGCTTCTCCTCTGCGGGATCCTTGGGCGGAAGCCATGAGGGTCGTGTGCGGCTAAGAACAGCCTCCTTTTCCTTGGAGATTGGAAGTGGGTCTATCATGATGTTGGTCTGGTGCCGAATCGGAGGGAGCTCAGGCAACGCAGACTTGACCCGAGGTTTCTGACTGTGTTGCTCAAGGGACTTCCCATTCCACGTGTGACGTCCTGTGGGATTGGCATTTTCTGCCGCCTTCTCACGAATATAATCCGAGTGTTCCTCAAGCTTTTCTGTCAACTCTTTGGCGTCTGCGTTGAGCTCGGCCAGTGCGAGGTTCCAACTTCTCGCGCGGTTCTTGAGCGGCTCAGGCGCACCATGCTCTCCAATGGATGATAGAGCAGTGTCCGACTTCCAGGACGGAGAACGTAGCCATCCCGAGTCAACAGGGACTGGGGGTGTCCCATTGCCAACGCTACGAACTCGTTCCTTTGGTGGTCTGTTGGGTGATGCCCCTGACGAAGTCGGCCGGCTAGGTGTGCGCTCCTGTCGAGGCCGGGGAGAGATGGGGACGTTGTCGAGAATGAGGCCATCCGGGATGTCGTCAGTGTCGTCCTCGTCACACTCCTTCTCCAGCTCCAAGGCCGTTTTCCTGTCTTGTGTTGACTGCCAGCTTCCCCGGCGGGGCTTCAGGGGTACGTTGGGATCTCTCGGGAGCAACGAAAAGTTCGGGCTGGGGCTGCGGTTCTTGCGGGGAAAGTGAAGAGAAGTCGCGGAGTGGCTCGCAAAGCCTCGAGGGTTCACCGGGTTTACTGGACTTCGACGGGGGTCGGGAAGGCGGCCAGCGCTTGGGCTTCGTCGATTAAGGACGTGGCCATCGGTCTTCAGGTTCAGGAAGGGAGGTCGCGAAGAGGATCGGGATTTCGAACGTGCGTTGGGAGTGAGAGTGAGGTCCGCGGAAACACTCGTGCTCCTAGGTTTGGCAAGGTCTCGTGCCATCGGCGGAGAGCGAGAGTGCGGCGGCTTCCATGATACGGGGCGAAAGTCATTGGAATACGATCTTGAGAAGGGCTGTGAAGGCTTGGCGGGGTGTGGTTCGCGGATGCGTTGTGTGTCGTAATGGGAGGCATCGTCTTCAAGACCGATCTCTTCAAAGTGACTAACGTCGTCCAGGACGCTATTGTCGTCGGAATGGAAGGATTTGAACGAAGAGGATTTTGACGACTTGGAAGATGTCATGCCTGGCGGCGAACCTGGACTGGGACCCGAGAGATCAACGTCTTGATGCCCGTATATCATCATTGCATCGTCGGGTGTTGAAGGAAACAAAAGGGAAGAACTAAGGAAGGGAGGGCGAGATAGAGGCAGAGAAAACAACAAAAAGCTTGTTTGACGGCAGCAAAGGTCGATATTGTCGTGGCCAGGCCTTGGGAGGACGGGGCAACAGTCCAGAATAGGGTGAAGGTGTGGAGAGTCGCGGTGGTTTGGCCGGGGCTTGGGTGCGTGGAGCAAGGAAAAGGATTAAGAACGGGGGCCTAGGCTATGCTGTAATGACTTGCTGGGTTGACGGTTGTTGCGGGCTGGTTTCCTAAGGCGCAGTTATGCGTAGCGGGCAGATCCCTGGCAAATTCTTGGTCGGTGCTTGGTCGTCTTGTCTTATTTTTCCCGGCGAGGGATGGATGATGAGACGAGACGAAAAGGCAGACCGAGAGACGTCTGTGGGTAGGAGGCCCCTTGATGCTCAGTGTGTGGGAAGCCTGGGTGAACTGTTTTGAAATAGCTGGGATGCGCGAACAGCGGGGTGGCCAGTCCTCAAGGTCACACGCTGTGGTCGGGTCGAACGGTGACAGAGGCAGACGTCAGGTTGTCGAAAAGATGGGACGAGAGAGGGTCGCAGATGGCGAGAGCATATAGCGAGCGACGATGTTGGCTTGGCTCTGTTGTAGATCCGTCTTGGACTTTGGATGGGTATGGGGGGGACAGCGACTTTGTCCGGAAGGAATGTGTTTGTTGCAGTTGCAAGCGAGAATGTACAGAAAACAGCGACTACGAATGTGTCCGTGAGCAGCGAGAGGCTAGGTTAGGTATGGATGGATACGGCGTAACGGATTGTTGGTGAGGTAGCGAGCGACGGTATGTAATAGTGCGTGATAGACCCGGTAACAATGCAGAAGCGTCGTCGATTGACAGAGCGAGTCTATCCTGTCCGAGACGGAACAGGGCTGGAGGGGTGGGTTAAACGAATGGACACCAAGGAGGCAAGATGAATAGCGAGCGATTAGGGGGGTCGAGGAGGACGACAACGACGTCGGCGACGGCGAGGCAGGAGAAGGATGCGGAAGATGACAGGAGATGAGAAGGGTGAAGATGCAAATGGCAATTGGTAGAGCCGAAATGATGGCAGATTGGGCAGAGCTAACCAAGCAACAGTAAATGAGGGACAAATCAGCGATGAGTTACAACAGGCAAGATCAACACACAGCAAGGACAGGGAAGGCAGAGGACGAGACAGGACGAACAACGTTCCGGCGGTGTCGTCGAAAAAACCAGGGCAAAAACGGGGCAAAGGGGGAGGGAAAACAGGATCCGATCGGGATGTGCCAGTGGATTGGAGAATGAAGGAGACGGACGGGAGGGGAGAGGAGAAGGAGGAGACTGGACTGGGAGGAGAGACGCGGACGACGTGGAGAAGAATTTTCCCTCTCTGATTGGGGGCGGAGATGTCGGCGGTACTTTAGAGCAGGTATCTTTTTTATTTCTCTTCCTATTTTGTCTGTAGTGCATTTTGCACCTTTGGTCTGTTGCGCTAGCAGGTGAGGAGGGGAAAGGGAAGGAGGAAAAAAGACGCAGAGCACAATCATAATTTGATATGGACCGTCGCACTGTTGACGACGACGCTGACGCTCAAGACCAAAATGACAGGTGCTTTCCTGATTATGATCGCAATTCCCTATGCAGGCGGCAGATTAGACGTATGCAGGCTGCGCGGCGGTGGGTGTGTTGGTCTGTTGGTGTGGTGTCGTGCGGCGTGGTGGATGGGTGGTGAGGCGTGATGGAGGTGGTCCCAGTGACAGCGACAGGCTCTCTGGCTGCAGAAACTCGAGCGAAACAAGGCACTAGCAGCACCGACAAACAGGCACACCCGCAGGAGCAGGATTCCGGGAAAGGGGAGGTTAATCCTAGACGGCCAGCCAGTCAGAGGCCGCTGCGGCAACGGGGTGGTAATGTGCCTGATCCACTCGGACATTGTCGAAAATCACCCCAGCACTTGCAGCTCTCGTGCTCAGGGTTGTTCTCCTCTTCCCGACTGAGACGCCGCTCCCACTGTCCGTCGGCAGGAGGAAGAGACAGACAGAGAAAGAGAGAGAGAAACGGATACATACATAGAACAGAGGTAGAGGGAGGGGAAATAAAGGAGTCGCGGCCAGCCGGGTCGAGACCGCCGAAACCGCCCACAGCCGCAGATGCAATCTTCGCTTAGGTACAAGATCGCAAGTACCGCCCACCCACGCCCCACCACGATAATCTGGCCCGGCTCCACCACTATCAATCCCGCCGGCGGTGCATTGATTGCCTCAGCGTCGTGAGCGGAGTGGTGGTTCCTGCCAGCTCAGCTGAGCTGAGATGAGCAGCCCCCCCCCGGCATCGAACCAGGCACGGATTTACTATCACCCGCTCGAATGACTGCCACACCCGGGCCCACCGGATGTCCGGTCCACAGTCCGCTCATCTCCCCGTCTCCAAATGTCATTTCCCCTTCAGCTGCGACTTCCTTGGGATGTTCATGCACTCTGCAACTTTACCTCACCTGTCTGCTTACATAAACACCCTCTGTCGCACATCCTCAGACGACGGTCGAGCACCCACGCGATGAATTGGAGACGCACATGGATTGAAACGCTCCGGCCGTTTCTGATTGTTTATCGCAATGGAAGCCTTTGCAAATCAGTGACTATCATAGCACATCATCAACTAACCTTAACAACCACATGATGCAACAAATGCTTAAACCTACATCCCCGTTGACGACACCGCCACATCCCGTCTCGTCTCGTCTCGTGTCGTCCCGTCGTAGCTTGCATGTGCTTTTGAGGTCATACCTACGATGCGTTGAGGTGGTGTGCCGTGTTGTTCCGCGGCTTTTGCGTCCCGGCTCATCGCGTGTGGTGCCAAGGTGTATTTTTGGCAGCCGCCATCGTGACCTCAACTCAGTAAGCGCCTGTCATGACAAGTCTTGTTCGTTCGAACAACCCCTCCCTCAGCATATGGTTCAGTCTCATAAACCAGTGTCAGTTTCTTCGTCGGCAGCAGTGACCAGCGATACTACTGGCTCAACGTCACCCACCTAATTGCAGCAGCTTCATCTCATCTCGAGCATTCGAGGTGTCGAGTCATCAATCGCACTTCCCATGTCGTCAACCCCGAACTCAAGCACGGTCCATCCACATGCTGCGAACCAACACAGCATGCGTCATCGCAATGGCTAAACTCGCTGCCGTTGCTTGCGTACTGACGCCCCTCATCTCAGGTTACAATGTCTTCAGAGGCCGTCATGCCGTCAGAGACGATTTGCTCGGCAGCTCCTTCGAGACGGCGTCGGTAAGCGCTAGCTCCCCGCTCGAACCGCCGGACAGACGCCGCCGTTGGAGGGCACTACTGACGCCAGCTCCGCTTAGTGCTTCGGCATCGCCGCTAAGCTAAATATACTGTTGTCAACCCTCCCCTATCTGGTCAAAGTGCACTGGGTTGTCAACTCCTTGGGCTGAGAGTGGCAGGGAGTGGCTCGAGACGCCTGTTGAAGCCGACGGCGCGGGTTGCGTCTTCAACAAGCCCGCCCGCCCGCTGCATATGCCAGCTGCACTGCATGATAGTGATGTGTCCAGCACGCTACAGCGAATGAGCAACATGGAGTGTCGGTCGGCCACCGAAACTCGCATTGGTCGGGGCTGCGCCTGTCCTTGGGGCCTTCGATTGGGCTCCTTCCTGCGCTTTGGACAATGCGCCAGAATTCTTCGTCTACGTCCTGGCTAACATCTTCGATGTCGTGGCGCCCACGCTCATCGGTCGCGTTGGCTTGTTTCGCGTCGGGGGTTCCAAGAGCCAATGGCCACATCTGAAGGCTGGTTTACTGACACTACCGGTCGTCTGCCACCTCATCGCAGCATCAGTCCTGGCGTCCAACGCAACTTCACTGGCCACGTGCCTTGACCAGTTTCCTGAATTGCCAGTGAAAGCAGTTATCGGACGCTCCTTTCTCGCCGTCGCGTGGCGTGGGCTTGCTGCCGAGATGATAGCATCAGTCGCCGGCATTGTGCGCGCACTTCGGATGCGGCTCCCCTCGCTCGGTGACAATGGCCCAGAGTCTAAGACAGTGAGACATGAAATTCCAGTCAAATTTCGGAAGCGAGCCGATCAAGATTGATTGACCCGTCAACTACGCAGATGGAGCCCCTATTCCGTGTAACGTTGTTTAATATCTGAATTCCACATATTTCACCAGGTCAACTTGCCCGCCAGTCGTACGAAAAGCGGCCCCGAGCTGGCTGTTGTCTCACTGCGCTCAAGAATTAGTCCAGGGGATCTGAGTCAAACTTCCAAGTTGAAGAATTCTGTTCCTGTCTGACTTACACCTAGTTCAGGGCACCAGAGACCCTTGACCATGATGACGATCTGCAGGACAATGGACGGGGCTTCAAATCAAGCTCCTCCGCCACTGAGCTTGATCAAACCAAAGTCTTACACAATTCGAACCCATGTCCAAGGTTCATGTTGCTAGCGACTCAAGGGGAGGAGGGGAATCTTTTCCTACTGTTTCGCACGCCGGCAAAACAGTTTCTCTGTCACGACGAGTGTGGCTGAGGCTTGGCGTCGCAGTCACGGGTTATGGCGTGCGCAGCCTCAATATCGACATGTGTTACCGGTGATGGAACCCCACGCCATTTTCAGACGACGTTCGAGATGGGATCACTGGGAGATCTGCGCACCCGGACCTTGTGCTGTAACTCAATCCCGCGGATTGAAGTGGTCAAGTTCCGTAGTATCACTGAAACTTGGTTGAAGGGAAGGTGCTAGATTGAATTCAACCGCGTCGTCGGGTTTCACGTTAGAGCCGCTCGAGATGCTCGCCACATCGTGGGAGCACAGCCTGCGCGCGAATGTGGCGCGTGCCGCGGACGTCTTGAGATACAACTGGCATCTGGGTGTCACAGCTTTTGGAGGCCCTCCGGTGCACTTCAAAATTGTATGAGCCATCTCTCCTGTGTCGTCGAAGTATTGGTTACTTACAAGTGGGCTATGTTAGTTTCACGACTGCTTCGTCAAACGGCTGCGATGGATTGATGAGGAGATGGTATGGATTCCTTCCAAACCCCTCCTAAAGTGAGGCTCTTCACAGCCATGAAGCTCACACTCTCGTCTAGTTCCAGGAGCTCTTCAGTATCTCTCAGGCCCTCTCGGGGCCTGCGAGCACGAAGATGCTGTACTGCATCAACCTCATCCAAAATGGCCTCCTCGGCGCCATCCTTGCCTTCTTTATCTGGAGGTGGGCAGCCCCTGAATGACCTTGTCCCCTTCCCCCCAGATCCAACATCCCTCCCTCTCGTCCCCCGCTAATGCCGCCTCCGCAGTCTCCCTGGCGCCCTGGGAATGTACGGCCTCTCGGTCGGTGTCTCGGCGATCGGCTCCTCCCTCCCGCGCGCCGTCTACGCCCTCCTTTCGGGTCTCAACGCTGCCACCGTCGGCATCATCGCCCTCGCAGCTGTGGAACTCTCAGACAAGGCCATCACCGACAAGCTCACCCGCACCGTCGTCTTCCTGTCCGCGGCCGCGGGCATGATGTACAACGCGCTGTGGTACTTCCCCGTGTTGATGTGCGCCGCGGGGTGCGCCGCCGTCGTGCACGACTACCGCTGGGTCCACAAGCCCGCGCGGAGGGCCGCGGGGATGGTGAGGGCTCTGCTGGGGAAGCGAAGGGAGAGGTCTTCCGGGGAGAACGATGACATTGATCGCGGGGTCGAGCTGCAGGCTACTACGACGACGGCCACGAACCAAGGTAAAGCTCTCGGGTCCGTGGGGGCCTCTTCTGCCGCCGCCTTGCGGCCTTCGTCGGCGGAACAGCGAGGTATCGCTTCAACCTACTCTGTACCGCGCTCAGAGGCCCCATCGCGGGAGGACGAAGTCCGCCATTCTTTGGCCGAATCCGAGCCCCGCGTCATCCCCAAGGGGTTCCGCCTCAACTTCTCCTGGAAAGCCGGCATGGCCGTGATTTTTACCTTCTTCGCCACCTTTGTCGGCGTGATGATCGCCCGCGGCGTGGTGAAAGACCTGCCCATCTTGTACAACCTATTCTCGAATCTCTACCTCGCCGGGACCATCATCTTCGGCGGCGGGCCGGTGGTGATCCCGCTGCTGCGGGAGTACATCGTCGCCGAAGGGTGGGTGTCCCCTAGAGATTTCCTCATTGGCCTGGCCATTGCGCAGTCATTCCCGGGTCCCAACTTCAACTTTGCTGTGTTCCTTGGTGGTCTGACGGCGATCAACGCAGGCCACTCGGCCGCAGTTGGCGCCCTCCTCGCTTACATTGGGATCTTCACCCCCGGCATCGTTCTTGTTCATGGCACGATGGGTGTATGGGGCGCACTGAGGAGCAGGCCGTGGGTGAAGGCTGCTGTTCGGGGAGTCAATGCGGCGGCCGTGGGACTGATTTACACTGCCGTGTATCGGATCTGGCAGGTCGGATATCTCGACGAGGGCTTCCAGTCTGGCAGGAGTCTGGGCGATGACCCGTGGTGGGTTGTTGCAACAGCCACCGCGTATGTAGGAGGCAGATACTACGGTGTCGCAGCGCCGTTTGCTATCCTTTTGGGCGCTGCGATGGGTCTGATTCGATATGGAGTTGTGTCCGGACGAGAGTGATTCCGGAATGTGCAGTGTCTCCCGTTTCCGGAAGACAGATGGCTTTCTGTTTCACAATGCTGATGATATTCAGTATGGCATAAAAAGCAGACTCCTACCACTATGTGAGGAACTTTCCCTTCGTCATATACGTATAGCAATTTACCAACGAAATGGAAGTGAGCAAACATCTGCAGCACTATCTGGCCACGTAATGTATTTCTCTTGGCATACACAATATCCTCGCCTTCTGTGAAGTTCACAAATCCATATAAGTGGACAGGCATATCCATTGTTGAACTTTCCATGCGTTGAAGAGTGAATGTATAAGACGTGAGACCGTTAAGAAGGTCCATTCAGGTCAACAAAGTAGCGTGATCGTTGATCCAGACATTTGAGTAAAGATAAAGGGTGTGTCTTTTTCAGTTTCACTACAAAGCCATATGGACTGTTTGTTTGCCTTGAAATAAATGTCTCAGGCTTCCTGCACATCTTGAAAGGGAGAAGTGGTGCGTTGGTGTGACATGGCAAGCTCAGCGACAACGTCTGACTATCTGCCTTCTTGGGCTGAGCGCTGTTCAACGTTTGGAGATCGTGCGCCTCAGTCTGATGGTCAACTTCTTTTTGTGTGGTTCCTCAAATGTACAAACAAAAGATCTCTGGTATTTTCCCCTGGCTTGAGCGTATCTCAGTACTACTGTCTGCTATTCCACACTGGTTGTGGATGGCTTGATTATATCACATGTTAACTTGGATCACTACAATATCAGCAGTTACCAAAGTGAGTGGGCGAGAGCAGTCTTGTAGGATATCAAAAAGTCTGAGTGACGTAGACACCTTCCAGACGAACAAGTGACGGGGATCATCAAACACGAGCTCGATCATAGTGATGCTATTTTGAAATCCTTTACTGTCAATCGCGTCGTCATCATAGAATACCTGACTGGAAAACATTGACCAAATGTCAGAAGCAACCAATAGAACTAGAGGCTAAACATATAGGCATATGAAAGCATATAATGTACCATCCATGGTAACTGCACAAGCATCAGAAAGGACCAAGACGGTTCAAGAACCATGGCACGAGAAATGACAAATTTCGCCAAATATCACGCCCTCGCCTCCCGCCAACGGCCGCTGATCGTTCGAGACAAGTAGCTCAGTTTGGGACAAACATCACTCATGTTCATCATGCACCTGTCAAGCATTGTATGATGACATACCAAGCCTGTCTTAGATAAGGATGTGGGGGTTTCGCCTCCTCGACGTTGGACGTAGACGTCGCCGTCCCAAGCTCGCGGGCCCCCGAGCGGGCGGGCTAACGCATATGCGCTGCCATCGACATGCGCCGTGTCGTTGATATCCTTGAACCACGGCTGCCACTGAGGCGAGGACGAAGATTGCAGATCGGGGTGACTGCATGCATACACGCACAGTAGGAGGCAACGAAGGAGCGGCGTCCATGGTCTCAACGGACGAATCGGGGAATCGTAGTCCTGGAAGCGAGGCCGCTAGCCGTGCGTCGATTTGCTGTCGGATGAACGCGGTTTGGACGGACCTGAATCGTAGTATCCGCCCCTGATCGAGCTCTTCTAGAAAGAGCTCTGGCGTGGGCATCAGACCATCTCAACTTCTCTTTCGGGGACCATGAAGCAGGCACTCTTATCACGGACACACCGAACCGAAATAATGGGCCTATCAAAGCTCGAAGAACGTAAGCGGGACAAGGACTTAGGGACACATAGCAGTCATATAGACTGACTTGAGCGGTACCACATGAGTACCGCCTGGACGGATTCCAACTCTCATTCCTCACGGTCTCCAGCCCTGGCCTACGTCCGCTAGTGACACGGGTTTAGCTGAGGTGTTGAGCAGGCGACACAGCCCCGCGAGGCACACACCTAGTTCAAAGGTGTCTGCGGGTGTGTAGATTCTCGTACCCCGCAAACTCGTTGCAGTGATACATGAACCTGGAGGTTCTTCGACGGCAGGTAATGGCTTTGCTTCCTGAACCGAGTCGAACCATCGACACCACAGACATGGTAGTTACCATATCTGAGTCCATCGAGATTTGGTCTGGGCGTGGTGCGAGAGAGCCAAGAAAGCTCGGGAGGGCACCGCAAGAAACCCGGGACGAACGAGCGTGCTGGCCAATGCTCACGATACCGCCAGAGTCCACGTCCAATCACGCCTCCGCTGTCTTCAGAGGCGACACTGAATGTCTGGCCCAATACAGATCTTCCAAAGTGCCACGCCACAGGTGCAGCTGGAGGCCTGTGCGATGCAGGCCCCGGGGTAGCCCGCCTTAGCTGCCGAAAAAAGTAGTATGCTCCGTCTGCTGAGCAGAATGGCGCGTGACTACTCCTAGAGAATCAGAATATTGGGATAAACAAACAAGCCTGGTCAGATACCGACCTTCTTTTCGAGATGCTCTGCCCAGCAGACGCACCTCGGCTCTGTAAAGGCGCTGAACGACCGGCAACAAGCAACGCCATCGTCTACCTGCAATGTCACATTGGATAATCTCTGTGGCAATGTGAATGCTAATCGCAAGAAGCAGCCAAGCAGAACCTTTAAAACTCCGTCTCGAGTGGCGAGGAATTGGTCCCTTCAAGCATCGTTGCCGGAGGGGACATGATCTTCGGAGGGGTCCTGATGACTGGGACCGAGCCCTCGAATTGAGGGGATCTGTGTGCACTTCACCACAGGTGGCCAAGCATCCTTCCGTCATCTTCAAGGTCCCCGTTCCAGACTCAGAAGGCTCATCGTCAACGGACCCATGCGAAGGGCTCGGTCTGTGGGGCGCGTGAATTACGTTGGTTGTCTGGCAGCATTAGTGATATGGCTGACAGGGTTGGACTGCGTGACCTATCTCAAGGGGGAAGCTCGAAGAACAGCATGCGTAGGATTAAGACCAGCGGAATCTACTGCGAGGTTGTCGTCGTCGCTGCCAGCGAGGGTTGGGTCGCAACCTGGCAATGTTGCGGACGCGGACTAGGATACGGTAACTTTGGCGAAGGGCAACTCGCTCACCCAGGCGTCTTGGTTGCTTGGCGTGATGTTGTGATAAGTCCAGGATGGTTGACGAATGATAAGGCACCCGCACCACACAGCCGGCTACCAGCTGAACTCTCCCCTCCTTGGTCATGTTCCAGAAGACCTTCCTCTTTCTGTGACAATGCTAAGGAACGCCACCTGCAGCTGGACAAGGCGGGACGTGTCAGCCACCCGGAGACATCGATCGATAGTATAATCATGAGGCGTTTCTTGTCGCACGTTGACACCAAGGCTTGGTGATGTTGGCGGCGGGCGTTGTGCTTGGTAGGTTGGGAAAGGCGGGAATGGCGCTTGAGAGGGTGCCGTGCGGAGGAAAGAGAGTTTTGGGCAAGGTGGACAGAGATAGCAGAAGCGCCAAGAAAGCAAGAGCGCGGAGAAAGATTGACTGCGTGGGCTGGGACAAGCTCAGTCGCAGACGTTGGCTGGGTCCCAAGAAAATTCCAAGAGAAAACCAAGAAAAGCCAAGAGAGTGGCCACGCCGACTTTATATAGCGCGGACGATATCCTCCTGCCTGAATGGGAGTTGGAGAGCAAGTTGGATATCTTGCAACGTACCGAGATGATTCGACTAGTGCTGGGCGGGATCCTGGCCACTGCCGACACCCGCCCATTATCAAGGTGCGAAGAGAGAGGAGGGGTTGAAGCAGGGGTTCGTCAACGGCTGCTAGATGAGAACCCACCGAGAGCGAGATAGATGTTCCATCTGAAGGGCGGCATAAGCCTGCCGCACAACTAAACCGGATGAGAGGGGATTCGGAAGAGCCTATCGCGTAATGGCAAATGAATCCAACAGTTCGTCCCCCGCTGCTGCATGTGTCCTGTTGTTGCCAGGATGACCCTCCTTGACGCCATACTCAGCTTGCAAAAGTTCCAGGCATAGCACCAGGCTGAAAATAAATGAATGGAAGATGGTGTGCTTGATGAAGTAGTTGAAGCTGATGAGAGAGCGTTGGTCCGCAGAGGTCAGTCGACAGTGGGAGGGACATGTACCTAGGTCTGTCAGTCGAGGAAGGAGAAAACTGGCTGGCAAAGAAGGCCTGCCAGCTGGTAGACGTGGCACATGTTAGGGGGGGTAGTTCTGTTCATATGCTAAATGGTCCGTGTTGGCGCCAATTTAACCTTAATCCCTCCATGCACAATGGCACGTGATTCATTCGCTTCATTGTTGGGTGCCTAGTTGATGTTTGGTTATCCTTTGTCCCCCTCTGCTCTCCTATGTACTATTGTGGTACCCTCATCACGATGATTTCCGTCCTCACAAGTTGTCTTTGCGACTTTTCCCCCCACATTGTTGCGACAACGAGGTTATCCCTATGGACCCCCCTTGTCCCACACAGCGCCAACTAGCTAGATACAATGCTCCAAATGCACATGCAAGGAGAACAAAGGCGTTTTGCGGGCCTTTTGTAAAGCTGGGCGCTTCCGCGTCTAACTTGGACTCGACGTCAACATATACACGCCAACCACTTGATTCCGCATCTGACGGCTTTATCCCTGCTCTGTTTCCGCATCGAGCTTTTGTGTTTGCTGCAGTCTTCGTACTCACAGATAAACGTGTACTGTGACGCTCCCATACATCTTGGTTCTCCATTCTTTAACGCAAGTGGCTCCTTAAGATAGAAGGCACGCAGTACGGCTACCTTGCCGAGCATGACACTGTCATAGTGCTTGCCTCGTTTTCGGAGACAAGGATGCGGGCCACCACCTGGCTTCTTTTATAAGTCCCCCAAGCGTGTGGAAACTTACGGGGATAGCTTACAATCACTCTCCAGTCGACGGTATATTAGCTTTCAGCGAGAAACCTAGCTCACAATGCAATTCCATGCTAAGGAATTCAACCTCGCTCCCAGCATCGAAGCCGATGACAACACCATAATCTTTCTTCATCTGCCCTGCTTGTTTCTAGCAGACCAACAAATCATGTCTCGGCCCAGTGGCTGTCAACTCGTATGGCGGATGCAGAGGGCGCGGGAGACTGGAGCCAGCCAGCATTGTACCCGCGATGTCTCTGGCTTACCAGCAATGTCCCTTCCCCACGTAATTCGATTGTGCATGGCAACATAGCAAGGATGTTATCGCGCTATCCTAGCTTGTGGTGCGTTTGGGGTCCTGACATGCCTGATTCCCCGCCTCTCTTCTTTGCTGTCGACGCTGCCTGATAGTTGGTCAATGTCTCGTCGTCCCAAGAGCCAGCCCCCCCCCCCCCCCCCCCCCCCCCCCCCCCCCCCCCCCCCCCCCCCCCCCCTGCATCCCCTGCATCCCGGGCATGGCCGCACGGCGCCGAGACCTCATGGTCGCCGTGTCTCGACTGGCGATGGATGCCCCGGTCGTACGGACCAATCCCCGCCCGCTTGCATATCTTCTGTCCACCCCTTGATATCGGCTGCATACCTGACCGAGAAGGTCGATCCTCTCGAGCAGAGAGCCAAGATGTCGCCCAGCCGACCTAGACTGGGAATGCGTCCGAACATCACTCATGAACACCTTGCCACTTGCCGACCAGTTCGCACCACCCAAAAGTGGCAGCCCATCGTGTGTGATGTGAGAGAGAGGTACCCGGCTGCCATCTGGGCGCCGGCAATGTGGCACCGCTGATAAGCGACCTTGCCGTCCTCCACGTTGTTTCCAAAAGGTTTAATTATCGCCTTGTCCCACAGGCCCAAATGGTTTCTCATTCCGTGGTCCTCAGCTCTCTACTCAAGTCCCATACGACGTCGTCGTCTAGAGCGTAATGGCGAACGAGAAGAACGATGCGCCAGTCACCCCCCTTGAGGTGGGGAGGACCCAAGGCGTCTTGACTGACGAGAAAGTCGCTCCTGTAAGTGCCTCGAGATTCTGCGGAAGAGCAGCGATGCTATTGGAGTGCAGTCTAACAGCCGTAAAGAACGCCCACGCACACGAGCTTCATCGTTTCGACTCAGAGGAACAGGTCTTCGAATCGTAAGTCAAGAACTGGATGTGGATAGTCACCATTCAAAAAGTCCTAACCAGGTTCCAAGGCATCTCAACGTTACCGAGGATGATCTTATTGAGGCCAAAGCCATCGCCGCTACCCTCTCGGTGGAGGGAGTGCGCAAGGTCAGACAGGCTGTCTCTGAAACCTTGCGATATGTGTTACTGACCTATGACATAGATGATGGAGAACGTTCTCAGAATCCACGACCGCGACCCCAACTTTCCTCACAGTGTTCTCATGAAGGTTCACGAGTTCCTTGGTGAGTAGTTACAAATGCATGGTGACGACCGATCCCAGACTAAGACGATTATGGCAGACAATGAAGACGTGTTTGAGAACCCTGAGAAGCACGAGCAACTCATCTGGGAGATGAAGCTGGAGGCTGCTCTGATCACAAACAACAGCCCGTATGCCGAAGTCCGAGCTGTTGTCGACAACAAGGATGACCCAAATCTCCCATGCGGAACTATCAGAGCGTGGACGATCGGTGTCTTCTTTTCGGTCTTCCTAGCCTTCATCAATCAAGTAAGTGGCTGAAACGCTGCCATAGATTCAGCGAAACGCCTTTGGCTGGCATAACCTTTACCTTGGTACTAATCTTGGGATTAGCTTTTCAGTATTCGTCAGCCACTCATCAGTATCGAGTCCAACGTTGCTCAGCTGCTGGCTTTCCCCATCGGTAAGGCCTGGGAGAAGGTGATGCCGAATGTGGTCTTCACCGTCTTTGGTTACAAGCTACCGCTCAACCCCGGACGTTTCAACAAGAAGGAGCACATGCTCATCGCCATCATGGCCAACACGGCCAAGAGTTTGCCGTACACTCAATACATCGTTTGGACACAGGTGCTTCCCCAGTACTTCAACCAGCCGTATGCAAAGAGCTTCGCCTACCAAATCCTTATCGCCCTGTCCACCAACTTCATCGGATACGGTCTAGCTGGTGCGTCATGGAAAAACACTATCTGAGTTCGAGTTTCCACGCTAACAATGGCAGGCTTGACCCGAAGGTTCATCGTGTATCCCTCCTACTGTGTCTGGCCGGCGTCGCTCGTTACCATCGCTCTCAACTCGGCCCTTCACAACGAGAGCAACATTGCAGTGCCTGGCCCCTTCAAGAAGCTTTACGCAATGACTCGCTACAAATTCTTCCTGTGGTCTTTCGGTGCCATGTTCATCTACTTCTGGTTCCCGAACTACATCTTCGAAGTTCTCACCTTTTTCAGTTGGATGACCTGGATTTCCCCCAACAATCATAACCTGGAGATTCTGACAGGATTCCGTAACGGCCTGGGCATGTTCAACTTCTGGCCCACTTTCGACTGGAATGTCATGTTGTTTGACAGCGTTGACCCCTTGGTAAGCTGAACCGACCCCTGATGTTTGGACATGATCAGAAACACCCGTGTATTTGCCAGGCAATGCTGACCGTTAGCTAGATGGTTCCGGCTTTCTCCACCTTCAACCGAACTCTCGGCATGTGGCTGCTCGGATTCATCATCATGGGCATCTACTACACGAATGCCTGGAACACTGCCTACCTCCCAATCAACTCTAACCGTGTTTATGACCACTTTGGCAAGCTCTACAACGTCTCGCGTGCCCTCGACGACCGCGGCATGTACGACCACGAGAAGTACATGGACTACTCGGCTGCCTACCTTGGTGCTGCCAACACTTTAGTATACGGTTCCTTCTTCGCCATGTACGCGGCTGCTGTCACCCACGTTGCCATCTTTCACCGCTACGAAATCATGATGGGTTTCAAGAACATGTGGGCCAGCATCCGCCGCAAGAAGACCGCCCCGGAGGAGGGAGACGATGGCGAGTACAAGGACGTCCACAACCGTCTCATGGCTGCCTACCCTGAAGGTGAGAACCGAATCCACACACTGGTTGATGGCAGCACACTGACTCTATGTAGTCTCTGAATGGTGGTACCTTGGCACTCTCATTGTTGCTGCCGGTTTCGGTTTCGCCGGTGTCGCCGCCTGGCCCACTTACACCACCCCTGGTGTCGTCCCGTACGGTGTCTTCTTGGCCGTCATCTTTGTCATTCCCATCGGAATTATCAAGGCTATGACTGGTGTCGAGGTTACGCTTAACGTTTTGGCCGAGTTCATTGGTGGTATGTGGGTGCAGGGTAACGCATTGGCCATGAACTTCTTCAAGTCCTTCGGGTGAGTCTACCGTATAATCGGCACACGCTTCTTTCGTACTGACCATATCAACACAGCTATGTTACTTGTGCCCACGCCGTTCACTTCGCAAATGATCTGAAGGTTGCCCACTACTTGAAGATTCCTCCCCGTCAGACCTTCGCTTGTCAAATGCTTGCCACCCTCATCTCAACCTTCGTCTGCACTGGTGTCATGAACTTTCAGATCAACATACCCGACGTTTGCACCACTAACGCACCCATGCGTTTCTTCTGCCCTGGACCCAACACCTTCTTCACCGCCGCCGTCCTCTGGGGTACCATCGGTCCCATCAAGGTCTTCGGCCACCAGGGCCAGTACAACTACCTCCTGCTTGGCTTCCCCATTGGCATCATTCTGCCTGTCGCCTTCTACTACCTCATCAAACAGTTCCCCAAGAACCGATACCTCCGCCAGTTCCACCCCGTCGCCCTGTTCTACGGAGGTGTCAACTGGGCTCCCTACAGCTTCTCGTACGCCTGGCCCGCCGTCCCCATTGCCTGGCTATCCTGGATCTACGTGCGCAACCGCTACTTGGCCTTCTGGTCCAAGTACAACTTTGTACTTTCCGCCTCCTTCTCCGCCGGTATTGCCATTGCTGGTATTCTGATGCTTTTCACCGTACAATGGCTCGGTGCCGAGGTCAATTGGTGGGGCACTAGTCAGATCTCCGCTGGCTGCGAGGGCAAAGCTTGTACTCTGAAGTCTCTGGCCGACGGCGAGCGGTTCTACCCCTGGTGGAACCCGTCTCAGGTCCCAGCCCCCTAAGCTGCTTCATCGCTGCTTGTCTCACTGGGCTCTCCTGCTTTGGTTGGACACAGAATGATGCGGACTGGACTTAGGGGTTGGTCTACGGCTTGCCTGTTGGTTTAACGCTATTATTCTTACACACTACTTTTATTTTTTGCGAATTTGGATAAATAGATGAGAGAGATGGAAAAGCCTATTGGCTGATCTGTAGTTCTGAGTTGTTGATATCCCCTCATGTTTGACGCGGAGGGTCACACCTTTGAGGACGACATAATTATACAATCATTATGCCTGACTTTGGACTTTTCTTTGTGTTCCGTCAGTGAAGCACTGGTCAACAATCCTCCCCAATTCTAGATGACTGCGTTGTAGTATCAACTTTCACACTTCAGAATAAGTCAGGCAGGTACTCGAACGTACAAACTTCTCATAGGACTATTGCTCTAATCCCAGTCTTGCACTATCTGAAGCGAAAACCCTCCTTCCCAATCAAATTCTTATGAAGGGGATCGGAAAGCCTGTACATGTAACAGGAGGTCACATAGGACCTGAGAGAGAAGTCACGTTTGCACTAGTTGAAAAAGCATTCATGGGATTGTTTCGTTGAATTGTGAGATGACGAGCCGCCTAGATGGCCGTCACGATCGGTGACGATTAATAATAATAAATCCCTCCAGAGTGGTTCGAGTGGAAGCATGCCATGTTACGTCCAATGTTTGCTTTGGGGTAATGATAGAAACCCATTGCGTGACACTTGCATCCACAAAAAGAAGACCAGTTAAGTCACATAAGAGGCAACAGGCCTCATCGCACTATGCACCGCAGAGTTTTAGCGCACCTTGTCATTGAACTCGAAATGACACCATCACCTTCCTACAGCAGATGGGCCTTAGTGCCGCCGCCGAATCGTCGAGTTGCGACCTTGCATCCGCAGCGCGTGCAAGTGTGACGAACATTCTTGAATGGTCGTGTAGCGTAAGGGATAATCACGCCAACACCAGTCGTGAAGAAGAACAAACCAGCCATCCAGCTGAAGTAAATAGTCAGCAGATTGCCAAATTGTAGCAAACATAGAGCATTGCTTACTGCGTTCCCTTTCCGACCATATGCTTAGTGTAGGTCGGGGAGACTCTCCTGCATGCCGGGCATTCAATCAAGGCCGGCCATCTATCCAAGAGGGGAATAGGAATGACGTTTGGATTGAGACCTCCTACAAGGACCTGTCCATGGTGGTTTGGCTGAGCCACATGACACTGGCTGGCATTGCAGCCACCAACACTCTGGCAGACGTAGAGGCAGGGGTATGCATAACTTGATATTGTGGAAGAGGAGATCGGATGGCTTGGTCTTCGTGGGTCTGGCTGTATTCCATTCTTCCTAAGGACTGTTAGAAGCATGAAATGGAGTTAAGGGATTCGAAGGTGCCTACCGAAGTAACTTTTGTTCATGCTTGAATCCCAATGAAATGAACGCAAAGTTGTCCAATGTCACAGAGGGATGTCTGCTTTCTTCTCTCTGGTAGAAGGTCAGGACAGCTATGGGAACAGTGAGCTCAAATAAAGGAAATCATCGTCCGACGTGACATAATAGCCAATCAGAAACCATAGTAATTATGCTGTGTTCTCGTCATAGAACATAGTGGCTTGCCCGATTCAAATACATAGCGGTGTTAAAGCACTGGTAACAAGGTTCTCGACCTTCTTCTTATCGACCAATCAAATTTCGAGGAGGATACCGCTCTCATGCATACTAGAAATCCCCTCGAAAAATGTTTTCCCTCTTGTGGTGTCTCGATTTCCCTTTCCGGTTGTGTAATCCTTTAAGAGAGGGGGGGTTAGTGCTCCAAATGCTGCTGCCTAGCCGGCTTAAAAATAGCAGCAGAACCTCGTGTTCCTTACGCGTTTTAGTCCTCGGCATGCAGGTGCAGGCGGATTGGGATCGGGTTATTGCACAAGCGTGCTGGGAGTACAGTTGAGAAACCAAGCTCCTCTGGGATACGAACATCTGTGCGCGATGGCTGATTAGCGGAGGCCTTCCGGATCTGACTAAAGGAGCCTTGTGACGGCATTAGTTTGGCATATGACACAAATGCCAGTTCGCTCTCGATGGATACTTTTTGAAGAAGGATAGCTCTGATCAGAGTGCAATAAGGACCAAAGATCGGCATGTGTATATTGGCGGTGTTGAGTGACGTTGTTTAAACCAGAGCTTTTTGCCATAGCTGCCTGAGCCATTAACATCGAGAGCTTACGATGAATGAAGGCCAGTGGAAGATTCAAACCCTTGATTATGTGCCATAGAGTCTCTTGAGAAGAAATCTACCATTAGATTAGGCCCCTTGACGATTTACTTCATCCTTTGAAAGCTAACGCGGCAACTGGTCGCAGCAGCTCACCCACTGCAGTAGGGCACAGACTTCAAGTTCGTACCATCCGTACCATCGAAGAGTACATGATAATATGCAGCCACGACATCGTGTCCAGTTGAGCTAGCCCAGAATAAATTTCACAATAATCATTGGCACTCAGCTTGCCACGCTATCTTGTAGTCAATCTTGCTATATTGCATCTAACACCCGTTCAAGTCATTCGATTTTGTAAACCATGCCCCGTGCTTGATTCTCACTTGGCCTGCTGGTGAGATCATTGGGGGATATCTTGAGGAGCAATGTGCAGTTGAAGATATTGGTTCTGGGTATGTCATAGTGGTGACACAGATGATCCGATTTGCAGTACTCACGTTGAAGGCGGTTGACACTCTCAGGTCACTTTACCATCTGGAACTGCATATCTGGTGGCAGAAAACGATGACGTCTGTTGTTCTTCGGTATATTCATAATCGTCAACCGTTGGCCCGGAGAACCGCTTATTTACCAACCTCTCTCAAAGCCTGGAAACCAACCTGCATTGTCAAGTTCAAGCCCTTTCCTTCACCCAGGATTTTGCACAAGGTAGGTAAGCTATGCAATAGTACCAGAAGTGAATCGAAAAGGTACGATCAATTCAACTTGATTTGTAAAGTGATAGTATCTCTGGGACAACATTTTTTCGAAAAAAAAACTTCCCCCAGAAGAACGCCGTTCGGCTTAGCATTGTTATCTTTGCCACCCGGGAAATTGTAGTGCCAGATTTAATAGAGCAACCAACTTCTACGTGGAATTCTTCCCGTAGAATGGATCGCTTCCGTCGTGGAAGATTCCTTCCACCATTATTCGTGCCCTTCTGATTTACATAAGTCATTCCAAATATCTTCTGTTAGGCTATTGTCCTTGAAGTTCTCTTTCTTGAGGAGGCGAGGTCTCCTCTTCGTCGTGTCCGCCTCCAGTGCGCCGTAGACAATGTCCTTGACGCCACCCCGGCCCGGAACCCTGACTAGTGGCTCCAGTGACTTCTTTGGTTGCGCTTGTAACTCCAGCAGCTGTTGAAGATAAGGGTAAATCAAACTGTGCTTCCATCAATCCTCTAGTCTCTCCTCCTTCAGGTCATTACGATGCGTATTATGGTGCACCATAACAGGCACCAAGGTACTTCTAAGGTCCGTGTACATCGTGAGCTCATTCCAGCCCAGGTGGGTGTTAATACTCATCAAACTCCACCAGATTAAGTGACAATGCCTCAACCTTCCCTCGAGGACTATCCCTAGGCTCAGTCCAGGTAGACCCAATGTCTCCTTATAACGATTATCCCATGGACTGCGGAAAAGAGCCCAAAGCCCATGCTTCAATTTCTCCATTTCTGCTCCACCCCTCAATTGATACAGATGTTGTGTCTGGAGAATAGCCTGTATGTGTGCTAGAGAGATTAATTATACCTCTGTTGCAGCTAAGTATAGGGAATAAAGGTACCAGAATTTCTAGAAAAGTTTTTGGATAGATGAATGACTTCATACGTTTTTATTGAATTAATTACCCGCAGCAGGGATGTCTGACGTTTTCCCGCAGGCGACGGGATAAGAATATTTGTTTGTGATGGAGCTGTTATCAAACACCGCAAAGCTCCAGATAGTTGCTGTCAGCCTCAAGACCAATTCGCTGTTGGGTCATTGCCAGCTTGGCCTTGACCAAAGCCAAAGCCGTAAGTCTCCGGTCGTAAAGGTTGGGATCCAAGAGGGCTGCCAGGTTTGCCACTTTCAAAAGGAGTGCCGAGAAGTTGAGCGAGTCTCAGTATGAGATGTTGGTCTCGGTTCGGCAAATTGCCCATCAGTCCTTGGACAAGATACATGGGATGAGTTGCGGCGCCAAGTAGCGACTGCAAGACCTAGGTATCAAACTGTTAGCGGTGACTATGGAATTGAATCACAACTGGTGCCTTACCTGCGCGTCTTTACTAAGACCGAAACTCGGAATCAGTGACATACTGCCGCCGCTGTTACCAACCAGGTTCTGGGCACGCATCACGTTTTGGGCATCGTCCACGGCATATTGCACTGTTCTTTGAAAAAATGCACATGCAGTCAAGACGCGCTTCAGATCGCAGCCTTCCGACTTTTCAAATTTCTGGAGGAAATGGGCAAAAGTTCTTGTCGTCGCCAGGTCGCCGCGGGCACCAGAAGAGCCTGGGTTCTCGAGTACACCTGTTAACAGAGTCATGATAGCGCACAGAGGGTAACACAGTATTCGCCTGTCAATATCAGTCAACTATCTGAAAGGGAAGGTTTCGCGCAAGACTAACCATAGATCTGCATATTGTGGCGTGGAAATAGTTCGAAACAATCCCATGGTTGCATGCGCCGCCACTCGACATCGCTTCTGCGAAAAGGAAAGTTGAATGTAGGGCAACTCGAATCCAGCTGGTGTTCCCATGAGGACGGCCACGGTTGCATATTGGCCATGACGTCTTGCAGCCCAGTGGACCATGATTGTGCATCTGTAAAATGCCAAGTGCAGATTTAGAATGTCTGGAGCCATATCCCGACTTGCTGTTGGTGACTCGTAAGATGGCTGGAGTTCTGTGGGCAGACTTGACTTCCACTCTTCAAGGAGAGCATCAAGGTCGATGATGGCTTTAACTAGATCGTCATCTGTAAGACGAAGACCTTTTGCTGTGTACAGTCGTCTCCGAACAGAAGACTCCACCATGGCGAGCTTCGCTCTCAGGTTGAGTACGTCGATGTCTTCTCCCCAACTGCTTGGCAACTCTGTCTCAATGTCGTCATCGTCTTGTATTGAGTCCAGTCCATGATTCAGACCAATCTCTTTGTCGAGGATATACGCAGCCCAAAAAACCCGACTTCGCGCTTCCACATCCTGTGCGCACATGGACGTCATGGTGCAAGGCTGTCTATGCAGCCCGATGTTCTGCGACAACCTCACCGCCGCGGATGACAGTAAAGCCGCCGTTCTCGTGCACGTGGTTCCCTGCATGAAGATTGCCATGGCGACTATAGCTTGCACTGATAATAAGTTGTTCCCCTTGACCATCAACTCCGTCAGAACAGAGAAAGCGTTTTTGAAGAAAGGCCACGCAAGTTGGCAGACCTCCTGAAATGCGCTGTTGATGGTCTTCCACCGGGTCCCAACAGAGATAACAGCGTTCATATACGCCCAGCCCGATGTGCTGTTGAAAGTGTCATCGGCCTCCGGCAATTTCTCAAAATGGCGGACAAAATAGTGAAAGTTGAGAAGGGGATAGTTGCTGATTACGTCGTCATATAGAGGCATCAGAATCGTGATAGCCTCTTCCCTTTCAAGACGAGGGGTGAACACTTGTCTATTGAATGTGGAACAGTAAGAAGCAGAGTTGACCTCTCTCATACGGCTTGAAATAACGGAAAATACGGGCATTTTGCCAGAGAACTGTTTTGGTGGTTCGGGGATATCTCGTGGCTGGGGTACAGGCGTCTGGCTACCCCGTTGATCTGACTGTTCGCTGCATTCATGGGGCAAACAAGGGGCTGATGACCCTGGCTCATCGATCATTGGATAGTCTGTTGGTTTGTGGGTGAAGGAGGCTTGTTGAGCGTTGGTCCTGGGTTTCAGTGCTACGCTTGTGGCAGGCTGCATAGAAGGCCCGGCGAACACAGACACGGACGCAGCATCAGTTTCTGAAGGAGATACTCGAGTTGGCGGTGCATCCGGCCTTGGAAGTCCGGCCTGGTTGAAAACTGCCTCCATCTTTGAAAGTCGTTCTTCAAGGGCTTGAATATACATTTTGCTGCGATGAAGTTAACCTGGGGGAACGAATAAATTGCACGTCATGCAGGACATGCAGTATAGAGAAAAGTGCATACCTTCGGCCTGGACCACGCCGCCTCTGCACCTGCTGGTACACGCACTCATTGCTGCGGTTGACACAAGGAGTACACGATGGAAGCTTTCCATCACACTTAATCTTTTTAGATTGACATCTCAAACAAGCCTACGGTGCGTTTGTATCAGTCTCTAAGCTGTTGTGTGATCTGTGGATATGGGGTTTGAACTCACCTTAGCAATGCGCGATGCTTTATCCCGGGTCTGTCCGCTTTGAACGGACTCTGTATCCATGGTGCTCATGATGCGTGTGCGTGTGTATGCGGAGAACCCGAAACGAGTGCTCCGGACCGGTCAGTCTATCTTTTCCAACTGTTTCGGAGAGGTAACCGGACAACGAGAGACCCACTCACGGCCGGCGTCCCGGGTTGCCAACAATGATTCGGCCCCGAATAGCAGCCGGAAGCCCACGTTTGGAAAGTGAGCTGAACAATGAACCAAAAAAAAAAAAACCTCTCGGAATCAAATGTGGTCACCAAGAAGACTCTCTCTAAGGGGATAGAAAGTGAAGAGGAAGTAGTTTCATGATTGGCCCAGTCACGTAATTTCCGGATACAAATTGCATCCGTGCCAAGCATTAGGTAAGTTTGGTGGCGTCCTCTGACCAGGAACTTCCCGTGTGCAATCTATCCCACGTGGGACAGTGCGCTTTTGGCCATAGCGTATTTTTACTTGTGGGTCGTCGCTAAGTAGGCGGATGTATTTTAAAGCCGAGAGGTCCTGTCTCTGATTCACTCAACTATTTCGTCGCGTGGACATGAAATTCAGAGAAACTGTCGAAGAATAACTCTATCTTCCTTGTTATCTCTGCCATTTCTGTTAGTGCCTTCATCATTCTTGTTTTCTCCAATAGTCCCTATGTCGTCTTTTCTAGTCTCTCTGGATAATTAGTGGGACGATGGGCGGCAACAAAAAAAGGTGAAATAACAACCTGTACCCGCCCTGCCTTGCCGGTAGCGTGCTTGTCAACAAACCGATTTGTTTCCGCCGTATGGTGTCTAAAGCTACAAAAGGAAGGGGAAACAATATCCGCCTCAATCGAGATTAGGTGACGAGAATCAAAGCCCGCTTGCGAACCACTCTGTCATCGGACTCTACTCACCCCGCAACACCGATTAGTTTGAATATATAAATGTAGTAATCGCGACGAGAAAGATAATGGACTTGCTTGTTTTATTTCCTTCCAGACCATGCACTTAGGTTTTCAGTCAATCGATCACATCACTTCAAACCTTAACTATCACTCACATATTACTCCATTGCTCTCCTGATAATTTTCCTCAAAATGGCTGTAATTGCAGTTGCAGGAGGTACAGGAAACGTGGGCCGGACTTTGGTTGAGGCCATCGTTGCCACTGGCAAACACAATGTCAAGATCCTCGCTAGAAAGGTGAGCCATGAGCAACACTGGAAAGACGGAACGATCCACGATGAACTAACTTGATGCAAGGCAAACCCAGACTTGGAGAAGAAACTTGGAGCTCCCATTATCGTTGTTGACTATGCCAATGTTGAGGCCACGACTAAGATTCTTGAAGACAACGACATACACACAGTCATCTCCGCCATTACCATGCTGCCCCCACCAGGTGAAGTTCCTCAAGAATTTGAACTGATCCGCGCCGCCGATGCATCAAAGACAACTAAGCGAATTATCTCGAGCGGCTGGGGTGTGCCCCACACTGAGCAGTGAGTCTCTAACCAACTGTTAAGGCAGCAAACCTGTATTGACAGCGACTTCAGACAAGTCAATCAACTAGGCTCTGTTCCTCATAAGCTTCGTGCCGAGGCCCTGTTGAAGCAAACCAAGAACCTTGAGTACACTGTTGTTCACAACGGCTTTTTCTTGGACTACTGGGGGCGCCGGCTGTCCCGTCCAACATGAGTCCTCTCACACTTGTCGTCGACATCCCTAACAATGCTGCGACCATCCCTGGCTCTGGCAACACCCCTATCGCTTTCACCCACACAGCGGACGTGGGCAGGTTTGTGGCGGCAGCTTTAGACCTTGAGAAATGGGAGACCGAGACATTTGTTGTTGGGGACAAGGTGACCTGGAATGAATTTCTACAACATGCGGAGGCTGCTAAAGGTACGTACACACCGTCTGGCAGGGTTGTTGTGTCTGCGGCTAATCATATCATATAATAGGCACGAAGTTTGATGTCACCTATGACAGCATCGACAAGTTGAAGACTGGCCAGGTGACGGAGCTCCCCGGCCATGTTCCTGTGTATCCATTTTTCCCCAAAGAAGCCTTGCAGGGAATGATTTCTATCTTCGGCCTATGGTTTAATGATGGAACCTTTGATATCCCTCCATCAGGCACAAAGACACTCAACGAAGTATTTCCGGAAATCAAGGCTTGGACTGTCAAGGATATCCTCAACGCCGCTTGGAAAAAGGGTTGATTATAAACATAGAAAGAGGTCACAACTATAGCTAGCATAGAGAATGGTCTCATATAGCAACATGACTTTGCGTACGGGCTGACAGAAACAGTGAAAGTGTAAGTTGCCTAAAGATAACAAGAGACAAGTTGAAGTTAGTGTGAGTATAAGAGAGCATGAGTTACATAATATATGCATTCTTCGGAATCAATGCAGCGGATTCTTCTCTCAGTACCGAATATAACAAATGCTAAAGGGTTGAGGACAGAGATCTGTATTAAGGCTCTCGTAGCGAAACCGTTTAGTGAGATCCCCCGTTCTTCGTCTTTTCAAGCTCCCTTCAGTGCTTGTGGAACATTCAACGATGTGCTTCACATCTTCACCCTTGGGATCCCGATCCACACAGAGTCACAAGTAGCCAGATTTACCCCACTTGAATCTTTGATTATCGCCCTGAGATGCAATCTCTTTCCACGAATCTCTTTGATTTGCCCGACTCCCAGCACGACCCCTGGCGTAGTAATCGGCTTGAGATATTTGATGTCCATCGACGAGGTCACCGTGTTCATCTTGAAGACTGGATCATCTCTGTCTGTGTCCATATTTATTTGAATCAGGACACCTAGTACCTCGTCGATGAGCACTGCAATCATGCCGCCGTGCGCGATGCCGGGATAGCCATCGGTTCCTTGTGAGAGCGCGAAAAGGGTTGAAAGTTCAGTGATGACAGCTTTTCCTGAGCTCTCGGGATAGAAGCTGATACATGCTGGTATACCCTCCGAATGGTTGAGTGTCTTGCCGAAGAATCTGTCGTGCGGATTGGTGTTCTCCGGGTCGCGCGATTGCGGAGTGAAGGTCGTGATCCTGGGCCTTGTGAGGAGAGCGCGACACCATGGAAGCGCCTCGAGTTCGCTCGCTGTCTGCGGCAAGCGGCCTGCACTTGACATGTCGCTTGTATCGATAGTCATCATTACACCTTAGTTTTGGCGCTCCATGTGATGAGCGGTCGTGGGTGCTATCGATGATGAGTTGATGGTTGCAGGTGTGGATTGCGACGTCGGGCAAGCGGGTTGAACCTCGGCACAAATGCCTAAGCGCTCTTCTTCATTGGACGGTCCACGTGAAAGCGGGAAAACTTGCGGTCTAGCTCTTAGGTCATCTGTCTACAATACTATTTTTCTGCGCGTGTAAAAACTTAGGAGCAACAATTTGTTGTAGGAAATGGACAATACCATTGCGATTATTTCACACGATAGTGTAAACACGCAACGTTTGGGTGTGTGTATGTTCCAGATTAGAAATGCTTCCCACTTGCTGCCGGTCGGCTAGCAGGGATGAGGCCCGTGCAAGCACTAGAACGCCTCCTTGGTCAATCCACTGAGTCAAACATCGTGTCACAGATAATCGCGTAGCCCATTTTACTTCGCGGTTCCATTCTTGCAAGAAACAATGTAATCTACGTCCCAGAATGGGGTCCTAGTACGCTAGCGTGATAGGTCAAGCAATATCATTTCAGACTGTCGGAGCGGAAACTATAGCCAAGGTAACCTCATAACATGGCCGGTCTGCTCTGAAGACTAGAAGCTGATACTTAGTTACGAATTTCATACGAAATTGCCAAGCGGGGGAAACAGGACAAAGTATTGATTTTGACCCATGGAATGCGAATGCATGGGGAATTGAAGAGAAAAAAAACCCCTACCACTGTTTCCAGGAGGGGAATACCTGGCCTCATGTCTCTCTCCAGATGCGCTTCTGAAGCAAATGAAACCGCCTGGAAGGGCGGCTCTGGACACAAAGTCTAATTCGACCTGAACAACGTTAGTCTCCGGGTTGCATCCGTAGACTGGTTGGAAAAAGGCTTTGGGGTCTCCGCGCTCTGTCATGAACATCTTGGTGGTGTTGTCGTCTGCAGTGTACTAAAGCCCTGTATTAGCGATTAAACATGTTTGAATTCGAAAACTATCTACCTCGCCATTGATGACTGCATGAATGATGCCCTGGGAGATGACACCATTCACAAGAGTCAAGTCGAACGCGGAGTCCCCAGCTGGGCTGAGATAGAGATGCTGGTCGCCACCGCCTGCCGACCAAAGGTTAATGTAGCGGTTATGGATGATGGGAATAGCAGCATTCTGTATTTTGATGCCAAATCCTTCGGGGATGTTGTTGGAAAGGGGTTCAATTGGGGGAATACACGCCGACACTGCGGCGGCCGTCGATAGAGCAGTACCAACAATCGAGGTGAGCATTGTATCGTATCTCTCTAATGTGGCTAAAACCTCCAGAACCAGAGACCCTACATCGCTGAACAGCTTTCAGCAATAAGCAATCTTATAATATATAGGCTTTGCAACTTGTCATGCCAGAAAGCTGCAGTCAGTGCCAAGACATAGACGAATACGAGATACTGCAATACTGTTGCATCGTGCCGCTGACAGGCTACCCGACGTATGTTCAATATGTTTCATGGCGAGAAATATTGCTGCAGCCAACAGGCGCACAAAAGGTCTGAATGGTTCCATCGCTGACGCAGGGTGGTGCTGACATCTGCACGGCGGTGCTGCCCTGGCTACTCAGCCCTGTTATTCCTACTTCCAAGACCCAGGGGCATATATGTCTTGCCAAGTCAGGTAGTAGTTCGCTGCGAGTAAGATCAGACCAGGTACATAACTGCAGGCACTATATCCGGCCCGGTCACGCAGGTGCAATTCTGGCCGTGTCAATATCCGTAAGTTCGTCCATTGAATAAACGCTGTCGAAAAAAATCAAGCATCCAGAGTCTGCTGTGCTGGCCGAGTCACAGTGGAATGAAACTGTGATGTCGAAATTGCTCTAGATAGTTCTTGTGAACTTTGTCTGCTTTTCGGGTCGATCTATCTTGTCAGTCATAATTATCGGCTTCATATAGAGCGTGCTTCATCGTCTATCGACCATGACCTGTCCTAGATAAAAATGGATGGAGCAGCGTGGTGATGTCAGTAGGCAATAGAACAATCAAAAACAGATCTTTGTATCTGCATCCAGAGATCTTTTATTTCGATTAACTTGATAACTTGCAATTGTGTGACAAATTAATGAAGGGCGAAGTATTGTGAGGATGAAAGAACGAGAAGTTTCATCAACTCCATGAGACCGCCTCGGAAAAGGACTAGGATTCTTCAAGCTGCTCTTGATTTGCCTCTACTACTTATGTAGCCACAACAAAGAAGACATGAGTTAAGCTGGGATGCAAGGTGGGCTCTGAGAATTGATCAAAAACTTGCCTTACATTTGTCAGGTCTCGAACAATGGCGAAAACCATCGGATTTGGACATTGAAGCAAATCCACCTCACCGTACATTTCCGGTGGCCAACTTCACACTTGATTTCTCAAGGACTGACACCACCTTCCAATGTCCAACAGGGTGGCAATCTTTGCGATAATTGATTAGCTGCCTGTGCCGAAATGCAATATGTAGCTGTACATCTTCTTGATCTGCTTCCCTTCCGCCTCAGGGGTTTTGCTCTCCTCCTGCAGTCACTGCTGGAGCCGGTGGATATGCATGCCCCCTTCTCTGAATCACCGGCTGGTGGTGGATGGCTTACGCGCTGCATCTGACAATTTTACCGACCTTCACAAACATGTCCGGGCCCTTACTTAGGCACGATGTGCTACAACATACGGAAGACCTTCCTCACGTAAGGGATAAAGGTGCACCAGCTTCCAGGTTCTCGGTCCAAGTCATCAGAATCATCCCGGAACTGCTGAAGCCGCTATTATTCGCAGGAGTAACCAGCTCTTCTCTGAACCGCACCAGTATTGTGAGAATCCTCGAAGAGTGACAAACACGAACAGCCAGGCTGACGGCCGTCGTCTCGACCCAGCGAACGTTATGCCCACGACCAAGTTTGCACGATGGCTTGGCCATGAACACGGGCGGGCCTCGCGCACCGAGAGTAGCTTTCCATAGATGACATTTGCATTATTTATATCCTTTGGTCGCTAGGCAATCTTGCATTGATGAGGTTCTTGAGGATGAGATCCCGCCTCTGTTCGCCCTCGTGTTACAAAACGGCATTCTACGTCGTTTGAGTCTGCTTGCTTCTTCGGCTGCACAAAGTCCGATCTCGCAGGAAAATCAAGGTGTGCCCTCCTGGCACCCATAGTCTGGAAAGAAAAAAAATCAAATTTTATTTTTTCATGTGGATCATTTAACAGGCTTAAGATGAACGGATAAGTTTTTCGGTATGTGCTGATACCAGATTCAATATTCTGTAATTTATTCTTTTCAGACGCTAAAAACGTCGCCGAAAATCATTTTCGCTCGCTAATTCTAGATATTTTCGGGGGTGGCCTGCAAAACCCCAACCGCACTCATTACTTCATAAAATACAATTAGGCAGAGTCGTCAGTGGCCTTCTCAACGTAGTCGGCCTTCTGGCTTGGCTTGTCGCTCTCGAACTCCTGGGGCATAGCGATGGGTCGGTTCTTTGCGAACTTGACCGTCGCGAACACGGAAGGGGACTCCTTGAAAAGCAGCTCGATTTCCTCCAAGTTGCGACCCATGGTCTCAGGGAAGAGGAAGTAGACGCTGACGGGAATGCAAGCCGAGATGACGGCGTAGACGATGTAGTATTGCCAGCCAATGGTGTTAAGGGCAACAGGGGTAACCATGACAACAATGAAGTTCCTGAAAGGCAAGTTAGATGATGGCCATTGAACTGAGATGATCCAGGAATGCGACTTACCAGAGCCAGTGGTTGGCGGTAGAGATGGAAGACATGGCCATGCGGAGGCGAATGGGTGCGATCTCAGTGCAGTACAAAAAGTTGGCGCCCAAGAAACCAATGGGGACAAAGGTGTTGAACAGGTAGATGAAGCAGCCGGCCGCGATCTGAGCCGCCTGGTTATCCTTGGGGAAAGACGTTGTGATGGCCAGGCAGGTCATGCAAGCACACATGCCGAAGCCACTGAAGATAAAGACGGCGCGGCGGCCGAATCGGTCAATGGCGAAGAAGGCCAAGAAGGACGAGAGGAACTTCCAGGTCAGGGCGCCACCCGCCAGGGCCTTGGACGCCTCAGGCTCCATGCCAAGGTTCTGCTGGAACAAGATGGGTGCGTAGACGGAAACAAGGTTGCTTCCAGACATCTGCTGGTAGAACTGGAGCAGGATGCAGAGTCCAAAGCGGTAGGCCAGCTTGTCATCGCCCATCTTGAGCATGTCGGTGAGCTTGGCAGCGTTCTGGGTGGTCTCCTCGAGTGAATGCTCAATGCCAGCAACTTCGGCCATGACCTCCATGGAATCCTCAGGCAGGCCTCTGAATGCGGAAATGATGCTGCGAGCCTGGTCCGTACGACCCTTCATGACGAGCCAGCGAGGCGACTCGGGGAGCAAGTAGATGCTGCCCATCATGATGAGAGAGAAAGCGATGGCAATGGCGATGGGAGGGCGCCATGTGACAGGACCAGTCTTGAACTCCCAGAAGCCCAAGTTAATCCAGCTCTCCAAGACGTAACCAACACAGGTGAAGAGACCAGTGAGGACGACCTGGCGACCACGGTTGCTAGCTCCGGATGTCTCACTCTGCCAGACGGGCACAATGGAGCTGAGTTGTCCAATACCAAAACCGACGATAACACGACCAACAATGAGCTGTGCCAGCTGGAAGGAAGCACACTCGAGGACCTCGCCAATGAGGGTGCAGACACCGGCGAAGAAGATAACATTACGACGACCAAAAGCGTTGCCGGCCCAGGAGCAGAAAAGGGAACCGAAAAGAGCACCAATGGTGAAGGTGGCGACAACGAAGCCCTGCAGCGTCGAGTTGGCGTTCTTAGTGGCGCCAGTGGTGTTGACCGTGTCGATCTCTGGGAAAGTCTTGACCCAATCCTCCGAGGTGAGCAGACCACCGAGGCCGGCCTGGTTGTATCCGAAGAGGATGAAGGCTGGGCAAACCACGAGGGCGATCTGAAGAATGCTCAGGGCATTGCCCGTAAGGCCAAAGTAGAGTTTCGAGCCCATGGTCGAAGACTGGTGTTTGCAAGCACAGAGGTTGCCCGAAGTCTTCCGGTGGAAAAGAAGTTCAACCTAGGTGTGTAAGGGAAGATAAACGGACAGTCGGCGAGGATGGAATACAGAGAGGTAGAAATAAGTGCTCGAGGAGAAGCGAGGCGACCTCGCTCTTAAGAGATTTCGTCGACCGCCCGCCTTCATCTTGTTATTATAACCCTTGTGGGGAGATGTGTGCGGAGACCCCGCGGGATTCTGGCCGCAAAGCCAGATTCATAATGCAGAGCTGCTTACATCCCCGTTCCGTCAGAGTCGCCTGTGTGGAGAAGGAAAAGATGGAGAAAAGTATGAAAGAAGAATCCCCTGGAGGGGCTCGACTGACCATCGGCGGGCCTGTGTCGTCAACGCCGAACGCGCGCCGTTGTGCGTGACCGGGAGAGTCGGCCAGGGCTCACGTCGGAAGTCGACCGAACCTGCCACACCTGTCCCGTTTTCTCAACAGCGATAACTTCATCAGGTCTACCCCGTGGAGCGCTCAGACTGTCTAGCGATCCACCCATTTGACGCCTTTCCTCAAGGCCACCCTCCGGGGTCCCGCCCTGCTGTTTAAATCCCTCTCGTTGTCATACAGAGCTGCGGAGCCCTCATACCCAGGCGGCCGAGGGAGGGGCGGAATGACCATCAAAGTTCATCGTACGAGGCTAGATGCAGGCCGTGAGACGGCCCGGATGCGATGGATGATTCGGTGAGAGAAAAATAGCCACCCAAGTCCCACTGAGATGCAACTCACACTGCTGTTGAAGTGTCGTTGAACGATTGCAGGTCGTCAACCATGCACAGAACCGACGCCATGCAATGCGGCGAAAAACAAGCACAATAGCCAAGCCGGCAGCATGCGATGCCAAGGCCCCAACATAGGTCAAGAGGTGACCGAGGAGTTCGCTAACAGTGGGTGTACGACCCGTGCAAACCCCCACGTCACGAATTCCCGCTGACTCGTGGCGATGGCCCTTCAGCCACGGGAATGACGGCGTAACATAGTGAGAGAGATGTTATTTCGTACAGCAATGCGCAACTAGCACCTGCATAATAGTTGGACCCTTCCTACCTTCGATTTCTTCTAGAAAAGGGGATGGCCGAAAGCATATAAGTCTCAGGTCGGCCCTGGGTTCTCCAGCTTGCTGGGCGACCCTGGCGGGATTCGCGACAAATACGAAGAGCCTACCGGCATCGGCTTGCCTTTCGCGGCTGGCATTCCCACCCTGCGGGCGGATGACCTTTAGTTGCGGCACTTGGGATTGGGTGTTGCCTGCATCCGCGAGTCGGTGATCCACCCGCGCCTCGGACGTTTGCCGAATCCACCTTTTGCACACAATCCATCGAGCAACCAGTTTATGCCCACGTTGCTCAACAGAAGCAAGTCAAGTGCACAAAAATTTGAAACGTTGAAACCTAAGGATCCTGAGCACATTGATGTGACTGTAAAGGGTGAGTCAACTGTCGGCAATGGCTCCACCCTTTTCGGCGACGTCTCTAGAGCAGTAGCCGGGGGGGGGAAACTGTCGGAAAATGCGCGGCGTGCCCAGAAAGTTTCATTCTCCCAGCTTCACCAAGGTCATGGCCATGACAGAACCTACTCCAGCTTTACCCCAGACGACGCCGTTTCGAGATGTTTCTTGTTCACGGTGACAAGCCTGCAGTGCGCCAGAACGCGGGGGACGAACCCTGGTCTGTGATGCCCAGATCAGCTTAAAACCACAATTTCGGACGGCGGTATTGGGCCATCCAGTCTTCTAGCGCGACTCACCTTCCGTCTAGTTTTCGTGATGTCCACTTGTCGACGGCGAGCAACAGCAAATTGATGGCCCCAAAGACAGGAATCCCCGCGGGGTAATCGCCCTCCCACAATGTAAGCGGGTGAGAGATCGGGTGAGAGATGACTCCGGAGGCCGTGAACGCGTCCCTGTACATCAAGAATCCCTGAAAACATGTTGCGTATGCCCATATCCACCGGGTCCAGGTGAAGTTGTTCAGGAGTTTGATGGAGGCCCGATGTCACTGCGCGTCACCATGCACGTACCCCAGCGTGGAGGCGAGCACCCGCTGCAGTGCAGTTCCCTGAAACGTGGTCCTGATAAACGGAATATTTCCTTCGTGAACGTAATCAGTCAGTTGGAAACTACCCGCTGCCATGGTGTTACAAAGGCAAAGGTCGATCATGTTGGGATTTGGAGACTCGCCGGTGAGAGTAAGGTGGTAGTAGTACCAAAATAGCTCGACCGTGCCAACGACGACATGGAATATGACAGGAACCCAATGTAGCTTTGCATACTTGGCATGTTTCGGAGTCGTTGTCTTGACCCAGCTTGGCGCGAGGAAGCGTAGGTACGTGCTCAAGATTCAAAATATCTCGAGAAGACGTGATGCTTTGCGTAAAACAGTTATAAGGTTTCTCAGTTGTCGTTGATGCTTGCCAAACTCATTGTGGATCGAGGTCCGAATCCCTGCAGGTTTGCTGTCATATAGTTGGACGCTGTGGAAGGTTTGAAGGCAGCACGAAAGAAACTCGGAATCTTGACCCGAGGGGTTGGCGTGGGGTTTCAGAAAGTTGCAGGGTCTGCACTGTGTATAGAGAAACCAGGGAAGAGAAAAATTGGGTGCTGCATAGACGGCACCTTTATATCTCTTGGGTTTCTATCCTTGTTTGTGTTGGGATGGTTTATATTCGGCACAAAGGGGTCGTTTGCTTCAAAGTCAAGCACCCATCAGCCGTCTTGCAAAACGCACGATTTGATTTATCCGCGAAGGATGGAGTGTAGTGCTGAATCAGCCTGTGCCACAGCCACAACACCCAGTGCGACAACAAATGCCTAATAGGGAAGATTCATGCTCATTCGGTCAAGAAACGTAGTTGCAATTTTCTTGAACTAGCATGCGTCATCTACTCATCCTGGTCACCTGGCGCGTGCACCTGGAACGGCCTATGTCAAGATTGGGGTCAATAGGGAAACGGGAGGGCAGTGTCGTCGAAGCGGCACAATCATGATTCCTTGGTTTTGACAGTTGCGCCCTGCAACGCGCTTGGCATCTACGGCCGCATTAAACGCGCCGCCATGCTGTCCTCCGTCTTATACAACTCGGGCCATAAGGAACATGGTCAACGTTGGTGAGAAAGTGATGTGTATCGTGGTATAGTAGTAAGACTTTTTGGGCGTGGAGTCGTGTCAATTTCACAGATCTGATGATTCCGATTCGAATAAATACATAACTCGATTGAAACACCATAGTCTGCCAGCGGCATACAGTATTTGCCATGGAAGAAACCCATAGGCTGCAGGAATCCATAGTTAAGTCTTCATTGGTACGAAAGTATTTGTGACGTGTTTGTTGAACCAAGAGTCGTTGGTACGCAAGTCACCGTCTCCATGACGCGTTAATAATTCTGAGAAGACACTATCAGGAGCGTGTTACTGTGCTCATTGCAATTGCCGTACGATCGGCGGGTACCAGTTCCCAGTCTTTCCAACATTTGATAGTAAGGTCTAAGGATGTGCCGAGACAATCCTTACCAGGCATCCACTTCACAGCACCTATAGCGCTGAGGTGGTAAACACCAATCAATGATGGGACCGAATATTATCTCTGTTTGCCCTTGCAGTGTGTGATGTTGAGATCCCAGTTGTCATTGGGCTGCAAATCCGAGCAAAATGCAGTCAGACTTTGGTAAAAACGTGATGATTTCTTGGACCGTAACCCGTAACGACACGACGTCGAAGGCTATACTCAAACTGTGATGATTTAGCGAGAGATAAGAACTAATGTTGTCACCTGCCAATTGGGGCGAGTCAAGATACGAAAACTGGATCGTAGTATCTCTCATCGTCGCTCATCAGGCTTTCATAAGCGTTCTTGGCTATTGTTCATATCACAGACGACCATACCCACTGGAACATTTGAGACCCCGGCTAACTCAGCAGACGAAACGGTGCCCGGCTGCGATTTCGCCTCTGCGCCGCCGTACGGTCCTCCGCCCGTAATAGCTTAAATCCGTCCACCCGCCTAGACGAAATCGGCCTTCTCTAACGCCCCCAGCATCTGCCTTCCTGGACTCTTCGACCTTGCCGTCGTTGACACGTTTTGGGCCGCCGTTCGTTCTCGTCATTATGCTTGATATCTTACGAGGTGTGATTGGGCGTGAAGGGGGACTCGCCTATTGGGCCGCCGGGCCTCCAAGTCCCTTCTTTTCTCGCTTTTCAAGTCTGCCGTATTCTACGTCCTCTGGCGCCCTTCTAAATACAATTAATCGCTTTTGAAATTCACCTCGCCCCTCTTACTTCTTCAAACTCACTTGTCTGGGGGCGCACGCGCAGCCCTTTCGCTCCTGCATCGTCTTCGCCATGGCGGATCTATCATCTGATTTTGACGAGGCCTTCGTCTAAAATTCTGTTTTGAAAACGAATAAGACGACTTATACAATATGTTCTGTGAGGAGTTCTATGTGCTCCATGAGGAAGTTGAGCTCTTCCCGGAGGACTTGGAGTCCAGATGACAGGCTTTTTGGGAGATACAGGCGGCCTGCCTGCAAAATCTACTTCCAGGTGGGAGGAAGCTAAGAAAGTACAATCTGCACAAGATGAAGCATGGCAAGCTTGGGCGAAGTGAGTGATCTCTAAACGGGCAGATTTAACCTTATTATGTGAGAACGAAGAGAAGCACTGACGCTTTATACCTGGTAGATATGTAAATAAGGACGTCGGACAGGACGCGGAGCAAGCCATCAATGACTTCTGTTACGGCCCCAAGCTTGCCGATAATAGCATCTGCCAGTCATTCATCAAAAGCCACGCCAGGAGATCTGCTAGGTCTTGTTGACTCTAGGAAAACAAAAAATCAATAGCGTTCGGCTTGTGAAATCGGCGAACAGTGTCCTGGATCTCTGGGATGATCTAGGCGGTGCAGCTGAACAGGGAGTTTTGCAGAGGAAATTCTGGGAAGATTTCACCAATACAGTACGGAAGGCTCATGTATCACAAGAAGGATAAGTCCGCAAATAAGCCAGCGAGCAAGCCTTGCTTGTAATCAACCAATAATACAATCACATACAACTTACTCCACTTCTGTCATTCCAGGCTTATGACCGCCATCGCCTCTAGCGCGTATATATCCTCTCGCCTCTTCCTCGCCATCTTCAAACGCTCCTTCCACTCCTCTTCCGTGTTTGGGCATCCATTCCCCGTCTCAGGGTCCCACGACATCTGTTCCCCAGACCCAAAGCCGCCCTGGCGAAAAACGTCTGTCCCCCAGAGACCAGAAACCCAAAATTTCGTATCCCTTAGTAGCAATGGCGTCTGGCAACCCCAGTTATCGCCTTCCCACAGCGCAGTCTCAGCAATAAGGATCTCCTCCTGTAAGGTAAGAAGCCACTCGTGAATAGCACACACAGCCTCGCCAAGGGTAATATAGGGCTTCTATTGCGCTCCAATAGACAGCTTCGGCTCCTTAGTCATAAACAAGTACGGCTGACGGTCGCAATTTGTATCGCAGCAGTAGAACTTAGTACTACCTGCGCGCTTAGCCTCCTCAACCTTAGCCCAATTAAAGTCGTGCAGCTCTGTCATCCTGTCGCTTACTACAAGGAAGTCGTCAAAGATGCCAACAGCTGCTGCAATGTGAAAAATGAGTGGGTAGGTGGCAGGCAGCGTGGCTACAGGGCGGAATGTCTTGAAGCCGTCCAGATTCTCGGTCACAAACGGTTGCCGGTTCTCGAACACCTCGCCCGGGGCAGCTGTGCTATCGAGAACGGTAATGTCGCTACGGGGTCCAAGATAGGCCAGACTAGAAGCAGGGCTTCGGGGAATTCGTAGATGGCGGAGAACTGGACTTTGTTCCAGAAGCCTTCGGATTGCTCGTCAGTCCGGGGCAGCACTGTGCGTTCGGTAATGTCTAGTGGCGAGTAGACGATGTCGAAACGGGCCTGTCTTGGTGGAAGACATGGTATGGTGCAAGTCCTGTCAACTGTAACGTCTCTGAAATACGGCCGATGGGGGTTGGGGGGGGGGGGGGGGGGGGGGGGGGGGGGGGGGGGGCGCAAAAAGGAGCTCATAAGGTGAATTCTCTAGAGGGAGGGCCGGCAACTGAGAAATCCTCATGCACCTTGCTACACCTCGGGTACCAACGAATCGTCCATAGCGGATGAGCAATCGCGGTTAATTAAATGGCAATGGCTCATACTGGATTTGGACGCATCCATGGGTGTCGACTTGCTATTAACCCCACTCTCAGATTTATGGATATTCTAATTACTGGACTTTCACAACCAACTGCTGCACCCAGATCCACACCACCGTATGCATGGTCCCGTTGAGGAACTGAAACTCAGTAGAATCGGTGTCGTCACCAGATAGTAGCTCCTCCACGGGGATGTTGTTAGCCCAGTTCATGAAATCGAAGATGCCGAAATCCATCTTCGCCGTGATCGTCTTGTCCACCCTTTCGACGCCGCCGTCGTTGATGAGTACGCGTGCAGCAGGCTCCGAGAAGCTGCCGTTAGACAGCCGCAGGAAGAACAGACCCGCCTTGCTCGCCCTGGCGAGCGGTGAGCCTGGAGCGCATATGAGTCGGCTGGTCTTTTTCCAGGGATGAGTGGAAGAACTCCCACTGCTCGGAGATGTCTTTAGAGAAGGACGTGCTGCTCTGGCAGGCATAGTGGGGCCGACCTTTGCCCGCTTCCTTTGAGCGTGTGGTTTCAAAGTCGGAACATGATGAGACCATGTCCAAGTAGACTTATTTAAGAGTCGCCAGGCCGAAGACGCATGAGAGGTGCTCCATGAGCCAAGCATGGCAAAAGAACTCATCCCCGTGCCAGCCTCCAAGTAGAACGGAAAGCTTTTCTTTAATGAACGAAAGCAAGGGTATATTAAATTGAAGATAGTCAAAGTGGCCTACGTTTTATATACTAATAGGCTAGTCTAAATGAATTGGTTTTGTTTGCTTCTGATTGTAACATCTCCCAGCCGGCTGCTGTTCTTAGCACCTAGTGCAACACCAGCAATGCCAAATATGTGATCGATGTAGACAATTACGTTGTATTTGCTTTTAGAGTTGACGATCGCTCGCTCGCTCGCTTTGAATGATGAACCAATGCAATGAAAGTATGCCCCCCCTTTCACCCCCGCCCCTGCCCTGCAACAACTAAGTCCATGATCCACGACGAGCCAACCTGTCTCAGGGTATCTCCGAAGGTATATACCATCCCCAACTAAGCCCTTATGACTTGTTACATTTACGCTCTCTGCTTACCAGGCCGCTTTGGCAATAATGCCAGTAGGCCATCTCCGCACCGCAAACTTTCTCGCCTCGTCGATTAGAAGAATGCCAAGGCCAAAGGTCATGGGCAAGAACCAGTACTCAACCGGCACCGGGGCCGTACCAAGCGTCGTCTGGAACTCGGGGACGTAAAGCCAGAAAATCGCCATTAGAAGAGCGAACACGATGGCGGGGAACAGGTACAGGTTCTGCGTCCGCTTGTTGCCGATGGGCGGGTGCTGGAAGAGCGACAGGCGACGGGTGCGAATGGCCATGAGGTTGAACCACTGCATGACGACGAGGTTGACAAAGTAGATGGAGCTCGCGATGTTGAGCTTCTGCTGGTAATACTCTTTATCGATGCTCGAGGGGAGGTTTCCAAAGGAGAACCATATGTCGGAGAACTTGATGCCGTTGCGCTCAAGGTACCAGTACGACATGGCGAACGAGGACAGAGTCTCGAGCACGCCAACGAGGCCGTAGGATTGGACAACGAGCTGCCAGTCGACGAGGCGGTCCTTGCCAGGCACGCGGGGCTTGCGGAGCAGGACGTCCGCCTCCGGGGCCTCGTAGGCCATGGCAATAGCGGCGGCAGCGTCGGTGAAGAGACAAATGATGATCATGAGGAAACTGCTCAGAATCTGAGGGATGCCAAACAGGACGTTTGTCATGACGGGCCAGAACTCGGAGAAACTTCCGGCGGGCAGAAGGTAAGCGACGGTCTTCTTCAGGTTGTCGAACATCATGCGTCCGTAGCGCAGCGCCTCGACGACACTGGAAAAGGAATCGAGGAGAACCATATCCGCAGCCTCGATGGCGATGTCACTTCCCGAGCCTAGGGCGATGCCGACATCCGCAGCGCGCAGAGAGGGAGCGTCGTTGACGCCGTCACCAGTCATTCCCACAATCTGGTGGCGCGCCTGTAGCTCGCGGACGATACGAAGCTTCTGCTCGGGCGTCGTGCGTGCGAAGACAATCTCTTGATACTGCGCCAGTTGATCCCATTGCTCTTCGTTGAGGGTCATCAGCTCAGGACCGGAGAGGACGAGGGCCTGGCGTGGGGAGGACTCGAGATCGTCCATGACGGGTTTTATTGATGGGTCGACATTTGTTATGCGTTGAAGGGCCGAGATATCGTCGATCTGAGAGCGGGGGACGCTGATTATGTTGCATTCAGCTGCGATGGCCTGAGCCGTGAGAGCAAAGTCGCCAGTGACCTGTGTTTCGTGAGTATTGAGGGACTTCGTTCTAAGGAGGAACACTGAACTCACCATGAAGATTCGAATGCCCGCACCACGGAGGGTGTTCATGACCTCAGGGATCTCGGGGCGGGGCGGATCGACAATACCAACAATACCGACGAGAGTGAGGCCGGCCTTGGCTTGGTTGTTGATTTCCATCTCGTAAGAGCTGTCGGACGGGGTTCCCTTAAGAGCGGATCTCGAAATGGCCTTGCGAGCGAGCAGCAGGACGCGACGGCCTTGAGCTGACCATTCATCCTTGATCTGCTCGATGGAAGCACGCGTCGAAGGGTCCAAGGCAGTGGTGTATCCGGAGGGGTTGACGTAGTTGCTGAGTCTGGGCATAAGAACGTCGGGGGCGCCCTTGATGGTCAGCAGACTGCAACCCGTGTTAGCCTCTCTCACTTTCCAAAAAAGACGGTTTCTTGAAGATTCACTTACACATCACCTGGTTGGAATACCGATGCAGTGTCAGAGGGCAGAGCGAACGACAAGCCATCGGGGTGGGACAGGCCAAGAACGCGGATCATGTACTTGTTCTTGCTGTTGAAGGCAAGCTCGTACTTTGTCTGCCAGCAGCGACGCAGCTCGGCAACCTGGCCCAGACTCTCAGAGAAACGCAGGATGGCCTGGTCTGTAGCATCACCGTGAATGACACGCTCGTGGAGGGGCAGGCGCATGGTGGCGGCATCAAACTGGCCGGCGTTGCAAAGACCTGCGATAGCACGGAGCTGCTCCAGGGAGTTGTTGTTCGGAGCGTTGTGTTTGTTCAGTGTAAGTGCATCCCGGGCACCCTCGGCCGTCATCGTCATGGTGCCGATGGCGCACTCAGTAACAACCATTTTGTTCTTGGTAACTGTTAGTATAGGCTCTTGATATTTGGGTAAGAGAGGCTGTGCTATTGCTTACTTGAGTCAAAGTTCCGGTCTTATCGGAACAAATGATGGACACGGACCCAAGAGTCTCAACGGTCTTGAGCGACTTGCACAGAATCTTGTTCTTCCGCATCATGTTTGCGCTGATGGTCATGCTGGCCGTCAAAGCAACAGGCAGACCCTCAGGGATGAAGGCTACGGCAACAGAGACACAGGAGATGATCAAGTTCGGAACGTTAATCCAGTCGGGGTACTGCTTCCTCAACCAGGTGCCCCTATGCAGCAGATACCGTTAGCCAAAGACTTTTCCTCAACCCAGAGTTGTGGAGACGGAAACGTACCAGACAATCAAAACGATGACAATCATAAGGAACATGATGGAGCAGATGATGAGCACAAAGTGCAGGACCTCACGCTCGAGAGTGGTCAGCCCCTTTTTGGGCTCATTGGTCAGCTTGGCGATGCGGCCAAAGATGGTGTTGTCGCCGGTGGCCACCACCAACCCCGTGCAAGTGCCAGAGACGCAGTGAGTGCCTTGGAGACCGATGCATCGGGTCTCGAGGTAGTTGTTATCAGTCGAGTCGACCGAAGCAGGCAGCGGAACCGACTCTCCTGTTTGTTTGTACTTTGTTAGCCACGTTTATATTCCCACGGACAAAAAGGTGCCCAAGGAATCAACACCGCAAAAACAAGAAGGAGGAGGGGAAAAAAGGGGGTCCAACTCACCTGTCAAAATGGACCTGTCAAATTTGGCGTCGGAAGAGACCTTGAGAAAACGCACATCAGCAGGCAACTTGTTCCCCGACTTGACAATGAGAATGTCTCCGGGGACAATCTGGTCAGCCGGGAGCTCGACCTGGTGGCCGTCACGGATGACCATGCAGTTCTCGGGAAGCATCGTCTTGATGGAGTTCATCACACGCGAAGAGGACCAGTCCTGCCACATGTTGAAGGCGGCCTGGATGAAGAAGACGGCCAGCAGCACAATGGCCAGCGCCAGGTTGGCCACGGCGGGCGGGCTGCCGAGGGGCTTCCACGCGATGAAGACGAGGATCGAGGCCACCAGCAGGACGGTTCCGAATCCCTTGAAGAAGTATCCGAGGATGCGCTTTGTGTGGTTTGTCGGCGCGGGCGAGGGCGCGTTCCTACCGTAGTGCGCCATGCGGCGCTGGACCTGGTCCGGGGAGAGGCCGTCGGCGAGGGAGGACGACTGGCGTCTGAGGATCTCATCGACGGAGAGGACATGCCATTCAAGTTCCGAAAGCTCTAGAAGCCACGAAGGCAGCGTTAGTTTGCAACTCACTTTTGTCGACGCGGCCTCTGCGGTTGGGGGAGTTTTGCGTCTTTTACGAACCTGTGGCGACATTCTTGGCCTTCTTGACGGCTTCTGTTTTTGTCTTGTACTCTTCTATCTCGATGGACCTGTTTGGAAGGAACCATCAGCACAAAGAAGCAGACGGCGATGTTTTGTCGGGCTAGGTAAGGGGCTGCACTTACACCGTGCGGTACTGGATGGGCAGCTCGGCAGCGGCATCAATGGAATTGCGCCTCGACCGGATCGAGTGAATGGACATGGACGTGTTGGACCGGGCATGATGCAGAGCAGGCCCCGTGCTGGACCGATGGGCTTTCCTGCCGGCCTCCTCGTCGGCGTCCCAGCGGATGCGTTCAGCGGCGGCCTGGCCGTGCTGCTTCTCAGAGTCGTCCATGACTGGTCTTTCTCAAGAATGTTTGGAGAGCAAATCCCGCAAAAGCAGTCAGGAACGAGGTGAAAGGATGGCTCGTCAGGACAATCAAGAGTGCCGTGCGTGCGAGTGAGGGCAGGAGGCCTCACGAGGAGGAGGGGAGCAGGCAGAGAAACCGGGAAGTGAGAAGTGAGAGAGTCTGAGAGTCAACCTGCACTACAACGTCGCGCAACGCATTCAGGGTCTTATATACAAAATGCGAGACAAGGCCACGAGACGTCAGATGAGATCTGGTTTCGGGAAGGCCAGAAAGGGTGAACCGTCTTAACGGGCCATCTATCACGGGTCTTGGCAAATTTCTCTCTGCCAATGTTTACGAGAGACATACAACAGACACGCAACACAGACACAGACACTGGTTACACACGCCCAGCCGTACGGGAACCATCATGCCGGAAATTGCGGCCTCCGCATAATCCCATCACATGGCATGGGATGGGAGTCGACGCTTTGCTTGACTTGGGGATGGTGTCAAGTAAGAGAAACTGAAGGAACCTGTTTTTTTTGGGGGGGGGGGGGGGGGGGGGGGGTGTGGTGCTCGGCAGGCGGCAAGGAGACAAAGCAGCGCGGCTTTTTTTGTGCTCCCTCACTTCTAAGTTTGAGGGGGAATGGATGAATTGGGAAGGGCGTAGAGGGAAGAAGATGGGGATGGGGGTGCAGGTTGAGCTTCAGGCGAGCATCATCGACAGGTCAGGCAGGCAACAAGGCATGAGACGGCGACGACGGCATCAGCAGCAACAATAGACGAAAGGCGACGACGACGTGCGAAGAAGGATGGAGGTCGGCTGGGCATTGTATCTACGGAGCCAAGAGGCGGTGAAATGGCACTGCGAGTCCAACGTGCCGAAATACTGTGGCAGACGAAACTCGCACCTCTGTTTTTTAGTCGAGGAGGCTAAGCCAGGCTGGGCAAAAGCAGATCGGACTGTTTTGAAATTGCAAGCAGGCCAAAGGGAAATTTCTGGCAAGGCCCAGGGCAAAGAGAGGAGGAGAGTGAGAGAGTCAGAGGGGGGGCGAAGAGAGCGTGTCGCAGAAAACAACGTTGGGTGCGGCCGCACGAAGGAGGCTGGCTGGCTCGGTTGCGCGCGATGGGGGGCGTTTGGGAAGAAAAAAGACGAGAGTAATGGACATGCTATTGCAAAGGGCAAGCAAAGGGCAAAGTATTGAGGGGGATAAATCGCTCATAGAAAGCGAGGGCGGCCTTGATGGGGAATTACACGCCGGTGAAGTCGAGAGAGTTGGATATCCAAGTATCTCTTGGCGGCGAGGAGGCTCTCCTGGTGACTTGGCCAGTGACAACCAATCAAGGTTTTGGCGCATCCTGCCCCGTGCTGCGGCCCCTAGGCTCGATACCCGTCCCTCGGCGGCCTAGGTACGGCGTGGCATGGCATGGGACGGGCATGGGGATGGGGGGGGGGTGATGTGAAATGTGAATGTGGAGATGGGTGGTGCAGAGCCACTTGCGGAAGTTCAGGTTGCCCAGTTGGTTGGTCCTTGTGAGAAGTATATGAGTGACGAAGATGAAAGTCTCCCATAAGCGTCCAAGTCGTGTTTCCTGCTGCTCCCCCCCATCCAACACGCACACAGAGTGAGTGAGTGAGTGAGTGAGTGAGTGAGTGAGAGAGAGCTCCCCTAACCCTCCCTCGTCCACGCCCCTCCCTTCCTTCGTTCCTCTCGCACCGCAGCCGTCTCCCATTACCACTCACACGTCTCCCTCCTATCCAGCCCTGCACCGGTCTCCTGCATCCCATGCGTCCGTCTACTGGCTGACCCATCGATCCATCGATCCATCCAAGGACCTTTTTTCAAACCCTAGCTCGGCCCCAGGATCAAGCTCTAAGCTCCCAAGCTTCAAGCTCCAGCCTGTAAGGAGCCTGGAGAAAACCAGACAAGATGACGGGTTGGGGATTTCTTGACTCTTCCCCCCTCCCCCTCCCCCTCCCCCTCCCCGTCCGTCTGCGCCGCCCGCCTGCCGCCGTCTTAGACGCACGAAGGGGGCGCTAGGTGGTGTGTTGACTCGCAGATTGTACGGCGGCACGACACTGCAGCCACGCGCCGTAGAGAAACAAAGATGCCCGAGGGCTCTCTGTCTGGCCTAACTGATGGCTGGCACTGCCACAACCCGGGTCTCTGTCGCTGGCTCCCAGTCAGTCCACCTCCCCTTCAATAACCATTTTCCTCTGCTGCCGCCGGAGACATTCACCGCTGCAATGTGGAGAGAGGAGCATATCTCGGTTTGCTACAAGCAGCTAGCGGGGGCCGTCCGGGATTCCCACATCAAGACCGCTGCGTGCCCTTCACAGCTGCCCTGGCTTCTTGCTTCACCACCACCATTCACTGCTGTAAGCGCTGCAGCATCTGCATCTGCATCTGCCGCAAGAGGAGCTGGGGGAGAAGAGCAGAGAGGCCGCGCGAGTCGCATACCGAATCCCACAGCCATGCCCATGTCCGCGTTCAGTCACTCTCTATCCTATCCTATCCTCTCTCTCTTTCTCCCCTTGCCTGGAACGGACTCAACCCGCTGCCTGCCCTTCTACAGAGTACCAATCGGAGAGATACTCGCTCTCGTCGTCGTTGCTGTTGCCATGCGCCTTTTTCTCGCGCAACTGTTGTTTACCGAGTATAGCCAATATGACCCTTGAACCCATCCGACCCCCGCCTCGAAACTACTAACTGTATTTCGCTCAGATTTTCCTTTGTGCGACTCCACAGCCACCGGCACCATATCTTCCCCCCCAAAAAACCTTCACCAGGCGGTCGGCGGTTCCCCCTCCAATGCATACTCACAGGCCGTTTCTCCAACCTCGAAGAAAACAGTCAGCCAGGTCCAGACGCGGCCTCCGCCAGTGTTGTCTCATGATGACTCCAAGACTCAAAAGTTGTCCTTTTGTTCGCCAGCGCCTCGTCAGCGAAAAAAAAAAGCCGTCCCGCTTTGTACAATAGTCGGCTCGCTCCTGCTCACACCTGGGCCCGTCTCGTGCTCCCCTTTTGGCATCGTGCTTGGCTCGATGTATACTACCTGTCTACCTAAGGGAAAGTATCGTGACGTGCATTCGACGCATCAGAATATCCCTCTCTCACTCTCTTACTCACTCTGCCCTCCCTCTACATAGGCCGCACCCCAAAACTTGTACGTACTTACACTGCCACCTGCCCCCTCTCTCTGCTCGGTGATGCTTTTAGTCATTCCGAAGAAAAATCAACATACAAACGGGCTCTGCGCATGTCTGGTCCAAAAGTGGTCTACTTCGCCTAGCGATCTGCGAATTCAATCCCAAATCACCGCAATCCAATGCCGGCCTAGGCTGGCTGTCCCCTTACCCGTCGGGGGCGTCAGGGCTGTGCCATACAACTGAACGGGCAGTCAGAGCCGAGTTGGGCCAGCGGATGAGTGAGTGAGCGAGTGAGTGAGCGAGTGAGTGAGAAAGAGAGTCAGGGCCGGCGCCGAACAAAGGAGAGAACGAAGTCCTCGCCTCCCCCACCCGGCTGCTCACTATGCGCTGTTAATCGACATGTCTGATGTTGGCAGCTCACTCCCTCCCTCATCCTCGAAAACGAGCGCAGAAAGGGGGGAAAAAAGGCTGGGCTAGTGCCGATCCCATCACGCGCCCAGAAGGCCCAGCAGGCGGCCTCCAGGCTCACCATGGCCCATCCTGGCTTCGCGCTCACCTTCACTGTTCATGTCCTCAAGTCCACCTCCCGTTGAACCTTCCCCCCCTTGCTCCCACTCTTCTCCACGATTGCCCTGGTCCCTTACGGCAAGCCGATGCACGCACGCACGCCTAGTATAAAAAATACCGCGGCACCTACCTGTTTTCTGAGCCCCCCGGCCAAGCTAAGAGGAATAAAGGCAGAGAGAGAGAGGCAGAGAGCTGCAGAGAAACCTGCTGGGTAGGGGTTCAATCCCCCTCCATATGGGAAACGCGCAATATGTGTCTTTCAAGGATATCGGTACCGTAAGATGACAGGACGTAGACGCAGACGACAGGCTGAAGCGAAGGGGAACACCCCCGCCGCATGCTCGCGTGAGTGAGGGGATGGACCCGACAGGCAGGACAGACAATGCCCAGAAGAAACCAGCCCCGAAAAGGGTACTACTACCATAGTTTTTACCCAGAAACCAGAACCCCAAGACGGACGAGAGACTCTTTGCTCTGCCACCACTGGATCCCCCCCCCCCGGGCGCACACTCTCGCACCACTCAGAGGAGGAGGATGTTGTTTTTGGCACTGCTGATTTGCACACGGCGCTGCATTGTACACTGGCAGCTGCACCACGCGCGGACGTGTGCAGTTACGACACCTCACTGCGTGCTTACATACATAAATACATACCATACACGACCCAAGCCAACCCCCCGGAGCGAGACCCGACGGAGGGCGCAGCCAGACGCAGCCAACGAGTGGCCAGCAAGACACCGCAGAAAATCGGCACCGTACTGGACTGGCCTGGACTGGCTTGTCATCCCCTCGGCCTAGTTGGTCTGTCCATTTTTGGTGTTTCTTTCTTCTCTTCTTACCTACTAGAAACGGCGGGGGCGCAAAGCACTCCAGTAAAGCACTGCGCTCGCCCACACCGCAGAAACGCCCGCACGCACAACCCGTAGTTTCTTTGATGACTTGATTCTGGTTGATGCTTTGATGACTGATATGGAGTAGCACTACTTTTTCTGGTCCCGAGGCCTGGAGAACATTGACAGGAGACATTGACGAAGCCTCTTGTTCCGCGCCACGGGCCACCGCTTCTAAATCTGTCCGTTGGTCAATGCTGCGTGTTATGCCGCGTGCTCGTCGTCGTCTTCGCATGGGCATGGAATCCATTGCAATTCGAGTTCCAGACCAGTCTCCAAGCAAACCAAGCATATAGCACCGGCATCCAGCACCCAGGCGCAGACACGCAGCCACATGCGCACACACGCACCACGCAACACTCGTGTGCATCCCCAATTCACCCCCAATCCCTAACCCATACTTACTCCCCATCCCATCCCGTGCTGTCCTCCTCGCCCTCGCCCTCGCCCTCGAATCGAGCCTAAAAAGTCAAAATCCTTCCCCTTGTGTTTCCTCGGTGGCGCATCTCGCGGTGCCATTTATCCGATGCGCCCCCCAGATGAATGGGATGGCAGCATCGTGCACCGGTCGAATCCCCCTCCATCTACCCATCTCCTCATTCCGTTTTCCCTCGTGCTTGTCTCCCCGGCTTACTGTTTGAGTTTTTTGTCGTAGAAACACTTACCCATTTTTATTTTATTATTTTATTTTCAGTTGCTTGCCGCTGCCGGACTCATCCCCCTCAAATGCGACTGCTGCAGCAGCTGCTACTGGCCCGCCTCCTCACCAGTTGAATGACGTCGTTGGTCAGAGGGCCGACTCCGCTGCCGCTGCGAGCTGCGTTGCTGCGCCTCACTCGAAGCTCGAATCGAAACCCCGACTTTCTGTGGTGCTTGGTCGCCATTTCGCTTTCCGGACTAAAATTTCGCCCTCCCACGACTCGACGGGCTCCCGCCTTTTCACTGCTGTAATAGTGCTGTCCGCCACTGCCACCCGTTGTCTGTCGTCCGTCCATCGATTTGTCGATTGTCGTCTGGCCGCCCACCCCAGCAGTCCCTCCACCCTCCCCCCCCCCCCCCCCCCCTCCCTCTCTGTGCGACACTCACCCGGCGTATTTTTCTGAGTGTATGTGCAGTGCACAACCTTTCCCGTCCTCTGCACACATTGCTCGCAATACCAACAATGGCTATCGGATTGCTCAGCATCCCGAGGGAGATTCGCGACCTGATACTCGACGAGGTCGTTTTCTTGCCCGATCGTCCACCACCTCTCAATCCCTCAGTCAGCCAGGACCGCAAGAGGCGCGAGTACAAGGGCAAAGGTTTTTTCGATGGGCACGACATTTGGGTCGAGAAACAGATCCGCGCTCCGCCTTCAGGCTCCCCCAACAACGCAATCCTCCTCGTCAATCACCAACTGCACTACGAGGCGAAGAAGCTGCTTGCGTCAAAAGGAACTCATTGCCGACTCGATGTCATGTATGTCAAAGAGTGTGGCTTGTGGCCGACTTGGCTCGCTGTGCCAAGATCGACCCGCCATGCAGACAGTGTCCACGTCCAATTCCGCATTTTCGATCCCCCCCCCGACGTCAATCCCGACTGGAAAAACGAGGAACAGTTCCGTGGCGGCGATGGCGGTCCGCCCTTCATCGTCTGGAACTTTTACGCCATGCTCTCCGGGTACCTGCGATACGGCCCGACCGCATTCAGCAGTGTCGTCGCCGACCCGTCAAACTTCACTATCAAGAAGTTGGTGCTGGACGTTCTCCCGCCGCCGCCTGAAGAGAAGCACGACCGTCTCGTGTCCGGCGGTGCGCGGCGGCCGCCGGCACATGACATGTTTGAAAGATTTACCACCATGGTTATGGACGCAGAGAAGCGCGAGCGCAGAGGGATCACTTGGCCCTGTCCGCCAGAAGGCAAGGAGAGCCTTATACCAGCCGAGAAGCTTGCTTTCTTCATGTGCTGCCAGATTGGCGGTCTCCTATCCATGTACAGGGACTGGGCCGACTTCGGCGCCGTCCTCTATGAAGGTATTGGGAGCATCGAGATCCGCGTCAACGGCGAGCCACGACGCTACTTCGACCTGGACGACATGCTCGACAGGTTACCCATACAGCCGATCGCGGCCTGGAACGAAAAAGAACAGCAAAAGAGACAGAAACGCTTCGACGACTGGAAAGCCCAGGCGACGGCAACAAGACGAGGCTGGAAAAAATGAACAAAAGGAAACTTGGATGATGACATGAATAAATTTTTGGCTTTGGCTTGGCCGTACTGGCCATGAGGGGGCAGACCTCTCTTTTGCATTGGGCAGCGATACCACCGGATAGATGGCTTTTCTTGGAACGGGGGGTTTCTTTCCAACGGAGCATGGTGCATGGTGCATGGTGCGGTACATCCAATTCGGAGGCGGTCGGTCTCGGGGCCGGATATGTTCGGTACGGTACCGGAGGCCGGAGCCGATCCAGAGATAATCGGGCTTTTTTTTTTCTCTTTCTTGAATTGTCTTTAGCGAGATAGGCCTTCCACCGCGGTCCGGAGCCGGGCAATATCAGAATGGCTTGCTTTGCAGCATCCACCCACGACTATCTGTTTCCACAGTCCTCGAGACTCAGCGTTAGCAACCACCTGGGAGAGCTGCGCTTCCCACGACGTAGCAGGGTGGTTTGATCCCTCGGGGAGTTCCCATTTCTGAGTCGTCGTGTTGTAAACTTCACCGTTGGTGCCATCCGGGTAGAGGACTAGGGCCGGGGCCTCGGCGATGGCGCCGACCTCGATGAGCTCCTGGACAGCCAACTCGTAGCTCTTGACCAGGGACTCCAATTTCCAAACCTTGGTGCAGTTGATGCCGATGCCCCATGGACGACTTGTGGCAATCTCGGGGCTGAGCATGGCCACCACAGCCTGCTTGATGGATGAACCGTCCGGCAGGCACTCGTCCTCGCGCGGGAAGAGGGAGGCGATCCAGAACGGGATGGGATCCTGGGTCGCAAGGACGCCACTCTTGTCGAGGGCTTGCCTCACAGCCTTGATCTCATCGGCACGGGGGATGGTCTCAACGGCGACATAGCTAATGGAAGGGGCGAAGGCACCAGCGTCCTTGAACAGCTGCAGGCGTTCCAGATGCCAGTCGCGCAGCTTCTCGAGCGAGTCGTGCTCGGCGTCATAGGCACCGCTGTACTCTTGTCCGGGAATCATGCAGGCGCCATAGGGACCGATGCTGAGAGCCGTCTTACTGCCTTGAGCGCGTCCGGCTTCATGAGAAATGCGGATGGCGTCCTGGATAAAGTTACCGATTGTGGCCCGGTCGATACCATTGGGATACTTGGCAGTGCGGGTGTTGGCGAAGCCATGTATGGACAGCTGGTAGGTGGCAGTGAGAATAATATCGACGGGCACGTGGCCGAAGTCTCTTTGACAGGCAAGCAAGGTATCCTGGCCGTCAACAAGAAGATGAGTAGACCAGAGAGGCGTGGTGGCAGACTCGAACTTGACACCGTACTTGTCCTCGAGCGAGGTGCCGAGGCCTCCATCGAGAATAAGGACGCCGGGGTGCTGCTCCTCGGTGGCGGCGCCCATTTTTGTTAATGTAGTAGCAATACGAAAACCCAGGTAAGAGGAAGGCCGAGTGAAATGCGCAAGAAAGGTTCGGACCGGTAAGGGATTTCTGATAAGGCCAGGCTTCCCAACCCAGAATAGAATTTGAGTTCTGGCAGGACGGGGAGATACGGCCAATATGAGATGAGTTGAGAGACGGACGCGCGGCGGGCGTTGGAAGTCTTGGGAGGGGGGAGAGGAAAGTCTTGGGTCTTTGTCGGGTCTTGGGAGGAGAATTGGTCTTGGGTCCTTTTTTTTGGGGGGGGGGGGGGATGGAGAGAGGGAGGGAGGGAGAGGGCGAGGAGCTCGGGAGCGGAGGAAGAAGCGAGGCCAGACAAAAGCAGCAGCGGCAGCGACGCAGCACAACCAGTTACCGGCGAGCCTTGGTCCGCTTGGAGGGAAGGGACGGGGAGGGGGTTCCACCCTGGTGGAAAAATTTGGGAAAGCATTACGACGACTTCCCTGATGACTAAGGAAACACGCCCGTTTTCCATCTGCCAAGAAACAAGCGGCATCAGCTTCCGTTTGTCTGCATCAATGCACCTTCCTCCTCCCCAAGCCCCCCTTCCTTCCCGTGTCTTCCAATCCAGCGTCCAACGAGCCAAAGAACCTGCGAGAAGGCGATGCCTACGTCACGGGGCGAGGAAACAGGCCACACCTCCGACGGGGAAGGAGGGACGCACCCGTTGATGGGAGTTTGTTTGGAAGGTGAGACCTGCCGCTGTATCGTGAGCATCGATCGCATGGGAGGAGAGAGCGAGTGCTTGCTCTGCCAGGCTGGGCTGATGGGTTCCCTCCCTCCCAACCGCGCCTGCCGGTGCCAAGACGGAATGCGACCTGCTCGGATGAGCATACCCGTATCCCCAATTTCACCTCTGACACAACAAGAACGGGTCAGTCAAGAACAGTGCAGTAGGTGCCCTTTAGAGAGAGGGAGATGGAGGAAGGTTTCATTCGCTTAGCTGTGAGTGAGTGCCTTCAGAGAGATGCTCAAAATGAGATGCTCAACATGAGATGCTCAACATGAGATGCTGTCTAATAGCACAGCGCGCCGAAGTTAAGCTTCCGTCATCCCATAATGATCTGGGGTAACATGATGTACGAGGTGCAGAACATGCATATTCCACATTCCAATTGCACTCGGGACGCATTCCTGCTGCCTCATGCTCGCTCGTAATCTCACCAAGGGATTTCTCCAACGTGGCAATCAATGTTCTTCGCGGGGTGCGCTTTCTCCTCTCGAGGATTCTCATGCCACTCCATCTCTGAGAAAGAATAGTGGACGAGATGCGTTATTTCAGCTAACCAAGCAGATACGAGGGGTCGGGGAGGCCCATTGGTGCTTCGAGAAGACCGGTGGCTCGCGCGGAGCAAGACCCAGTCTCCCTCTTCCCTCGAGCACGCAAGACTGAGTCATTCGAGCCCATTCTTTATGGGCCCCATTCGTGCAAAGTCCAAACAATGTCTCGACTGTCGTCGTCGTCGTCGAGTTCCGAACGAGAGCTTGTTGAACAGCTCACTTAGGTATGGTTGCTTTAGCTCCCGCTCCTGTCGTGGCAGGGGTCCTCCGTGCCCTCCCTCCCCCGGCCAGCTTCCGAGCGGAATGGGACGGGGCTGCGTTTTGGGCTGATGCAACGTCGTTTAACTCTAATTGGCGACGAACTCAAGGACCCCGCCGCCGTCCCGCCGTCGTCATCCCGCAAACGTCGGTCCGCCGTGTAAAGGATCGGCCGATGCCGAGCTCTTTACAGGCAACGCCCGTGGGATTGGCGAGGGACGAGGACACCCGTGAACGACAGAATGGCTGTTTTCAACTCGCAAAGTTTCTCAGCATAGAGAAAGCTGGTCGGAATTACCCGAACGCAACACCCTCGCTGCAAATCCTTGACTTTGGAACATCCACGGCGCTGAGCTGGAGTATGCCGCAGGAACATCACCGTCCCGGGAACAATCAGCCCGGCATCCCGGAATGCGGGTAATCCATCGGCACAAGGCGGGGCCATGCCAAGAACCCCGGGCCCCTCCACCGAGCCCGGCGCTAGTGTGTGAATGACGGAGCTTGCCTGAACTTGTCAACGGAAGGGCGCGATAGGCGTTTGTGGGTCCGATGGGAACCCGTTTTCTCCCTCCCATCGCTGTCGAGTCACTTGCCGTCGACACACATGACCAAAAAAGGGGAAAAAAGGAAAATAACTGTATTGAATTGCCTTGGGTCCTGAGACCGAATACCAGAAAGACGCAGCTGAACCAAACGACGATCACGACATGGCCACAACAACGACGACAATGGCCACCGCCTCGGCCTCGACGTCCGGCATCGAGCTCCATCCCCTCCCGGCCTCAGTCTCCCTCAAACAATACCCCATTCCACCAACCCAGCCCGCCGAAGACGGCGATCCGATCCTCCGCGCCTCGCGCGAGGCCGACTCAGCCATGCCCGAGGGTGGCTACGGCTGGGTTGTCGTCACGGGCTGCTTCATCGTCGCCTGGTGGATCATCGGCACCTCGTACTCGTGGGGCGTGATCCAGAGCGCTCTCATCGACGACGGCCTCGCGACTCCCGCCGTGCTCTCCTTTGTGGGCTCCCTCGCTGTTGCGCTGATTTCGGCGCTGGCCATCGTCAACTCGCGTGTTATGAGGCGCATTGGCCCGCGCAAAACAGGATTGCTGGGGATCGCGCTGCTGGGCTTGAGTGAGCTGCTCAGCAGCTTCGCGGTGAAGAACGTGGGTGCCATGTTTGCGACGAGCGGCGTCATCATGGGGCTGGGCATGAGGTGAGTCCAAGCCACAACCTTGTGATGCAAGATCTTTGCGCTGACAGCACTCATCTAGCTTGTGTTTCTCGGTGAGTCTCGACCGTTAATCCTATGCTGTCGTTTCCAGCGCACAACCAACTGACAAAGGTAGATCATCTCCGTGATTCCAGCACAGTACTTTAGCCGCAAGCGCGGCCTGGCCAACGGCATCGTATTCGCCGGTGGCGGTCTCGGCGGCGCAGTCAATAGCTTTGCCTTGGACGCCCTCCTCAACCGCCTGGGCTCAGCGTGGACGTACCGCGTCCTTGCCCTCGTCACCCTGGCCACCGGTCTCCCCGCCGCCTGGCTCATCAAAGAGCGTGTTCCCGTCCGAAGCTCAGGGTTTGTTGAATGGTACGTCACGCAGTCATACCAAGCTCTCGTCCCCAAGCGTACAGCAACTCACCAGCCAACAGGCGTCTCTTCAAATCCTTCACCTTCCTCGTCATCTTCCTCGCCGGCGCCGTCGGCACATTCCCCCTCTTCGTCCCGCCCTTCTTCCTGCCCCTCTATTCCAAGTCCATTGGCTTGTCGTCCTCGACGGGCGCCGGCCTGGTCGCGGGCTTCAACTTCTCCTCGGCCGTCGGCCGCATCTGCTGCGGTGCCCTCTGCGACACCTTCGGCGCGCTCAACGTGCTCTGCGTCTCACTGGCGCTGACGGCCGTCAGCATGCTGGCCATCTGGCCCGCGTCGACGACGCTGGCGCCCATGATTGTCTTCGTCATCGTCAACGGCATCTCCAACGGCGGCTTCTTCTCGACCATGCCCACAGTGGTAGGGAACGTGTTCGGGTCTGCGAGGGTGTCGGTCGCGATGAGCATGATTGTCACCGGCTGGGCTGGGGGTTATCTCATGGTGAGTTTTGTTCCGCCTCAAGACAGGCCTAGAGAAGCTAATGGGATGGCTAGGGCTCCCCGATTGCTGGCTACCTCCTCGAGGCATACGGAGGCGCGGAGAATGGCCTCCAGGCATACCGCCCTGCCATGTTCTACGCTGGGTCGTTGTCACTGGCGGCAGCAGGGCTGGTCGCACTGGTCAGGTTCCGGATAAACCACAGCATCCTGGCGAGGATTTGAGACAGCGGTTATACGCGGATTACCAAAGGCGAGGACTGGTCGATCATTAGAAGGCACGCCGGAGCACAAAAGGAGTTCATGTTCTCGAGTACTGCAAGCTGCATACCCGACAAGCAAGACAATCCCCCTTCGAAAGTACGAATCGGATGAATAGTGTTGTAAACACCGGAGACCGGCCGACGGGCTTGCGAGGCAAGGGACAATCCATGATATAGCACCGAGCCCGAGCCCGAGGGATTCCTTCCAGACTCACGGTGTCATACCACAATTCGGCAGGCAACAGTGAATTTTAATGGCGTCTCAACCTAAACTTTGTACCCTGCACTTATCCCCCGCATGATCCACTCTACCATGCAGAGACACATCAATCGGAGCGGCTGCTGCCTACTCGGTAGACTTGGCGTCCCGACCCCCGAGTGATTCAACCCACAGCCCCCCGGCCTTTCAACTCGGGGACGCAAAGCCGCAAGCTCATTCAAATGCCACTGCCTCCATGCTAAACCACCCGGAACACACAATCCCGCGCCTCAAGCCCCTTGTTGTCGATCAGGGTCCCATCTGAGTCACGCCGCAGCGTCATTCAGACCTAAAGCCAAACGGCCGCTTGCGGCGACCCCCTCGTTCCTCTTCCCCATGCACGTGCCGTCGCGCCTCCTTCGCGCCTCGTCTCCCTGACGGAACTTTCCTTTACTGCTGACCGACGCGCGACGACAATCTTGAGCTGGACGCCGTGTCGTGTACAAAATACCCCCGCTAGTCCCTCTCCCTTTGAACCCCTCATCACATCGAGCTCGCCAGAGAATCAGCTCAAACTCAGCAACTCGCCTGCCTACCTTGCCATATACCAAGAAAAAAAACCACCAACATGTCCATCGACCACGTCGGCCTCTTCGTCCCCGCCTCCATCTACAAGGAGACGGTCGACTGGTACCTCACCGCGCTGGCCCCCGTCGGCTTTAAAAAGTTTGTCGAGCCCAATGAGTACGCCTGCGGCCTCGGCGTCCAGCGCCCCGACTTCTGGATCGCCTGCCACAGCGTCGACAAGGCCAACATCCCGCTCCACTTGGGCTTCAAGGCCGAGAGTAAGTCCTGCGTCTCCAGGCCCCGGCCGGCGTTGACGGAGACGGGCACATGCTGACACGGGGGGGCGGCGTGACGCAGACCGCAAGGCAGTCGACGAGTTCCACAAGGCCGCCATCGCGGCCGGGGCCAAGGACAACGGCGCGCCGGGGCTGCGGCCGCAGTATCACCCCAACTACTACGGCGCCTTCGTCATTGACCCCTCGGGGAACAACGTCGAGGTGGTCTGCCACATGCCCGAGGTTACCGAGTAGGCGGGTGGGGAAGCGTTGCCGCCATCCATCTTTATGGGCGCCAAAATAGGCGCGCAAGTCCAATTCGGACAGGGTCAGGAGTTGTTGGGGTTGTAGAGAAGCAAAAGCTGATGGGGTCATCTTATGAGAGACTAGCCTTAGGGCTAACTTCTATATTAGCCTTATCTTATACCTATAAGCTTATTTCTTTCTCTAATAAACTAGATTTAGCTAAGAAACTAGCTGATTTTCCTTGACCTAGAAAGAGTGAAGCCTTCACGATACCTCGTTGTAATAACGTACCCCAGAAACATGGGCCCCTTTTGGCCTGGTTCGTGCGACGCTAAAAGTGGTGTGCTCGAGTTATAATACCGTAACTCGCCGCTTGTTGCATGAGCACTGCATTCTTAACCCACCCAAAGGCCCCCTTCTGGCAGCTCTGGCAACACGCCGGGTGGATGGACATTGGGCGAGACTCATTCGGGTCCGTCGATAACCATTCCATCCACCCATCACGTACGCACTCCAAGCTGGCATAGCTGACATGCAAACCAACAACGCCCTCGGCCGCTGGCTGTGCCTAACCGGGATCCGTAGATTTCAGCAACCCCCACCCAAAGCGTCCGAATACTTGTCAGCCGTACGTTACTACTGTCACTGGTCGCATCGCTCTCGTACAAACAAATCGTCCATAGAGTTGAAATCACGTATTCGGGACATATCATTATGCTCGCCATCTATGTCAATCTCGGAACACCATACGCCTCGTCCCAATCATGCATGCGCAAAAGTCTAGAACGTAACGCAACGTGTAACTTAATCCAGACCCAGCCCACCTCAAATATACCTGCGTTCCTTTCTCTTCTTGCTGATAGTCGTTCCGTAGATGCGCGCAAAAGGCCCTGAGTACAGCGTGCCCGACACATGGATGAGGTCGCCCTTCCCATGCGCCGAATCCGCCACATGCTGCACTGCTATATTCTCCCAGGCATCAAACCCCCCAGTGAACCCGACACATCTATCCGGGTATCAAGTCCTTGTAAAACCATACCAGCTCCTCGTGCGTCCCCGGTGCAATGCTCCTCTGGCGCTATACTGTATATCGATCGAAGACAGGCTCACGTCGTCCGCCGCATGAGTACGTACGTTACTTCGAGACTTCTTCGGTACCGCGCCGTTCGAAACTTGTCCAATATTCCTCTTACGGTCATGAACGCAAAGCGAGACCAACGTGTTCTAACCGATGCTGCTCGGATCCAATGCTAGTATCGATGGCTCCGGTAGACCGTCCCCCAAGCTTGATGTATATCAGGGTATCAATCTTGTAATATTGCAAAAAGAAAATGTGGTTTAGGAATCGCCGCCGACAGCAGGACGTGATCGCTGTGCCACCACTTCCCGTGCGTAAAACTCCACCAACATGGTGCCGTAAGCCTCTAGGTCCTCAACGGGGACTGCAAGCCGGAAGTCATTCAAAAGGAGAAACTGCAATTCGAGATGGTTCAGTTCCGCCAATGGAAGTCCGCCGACCTGAAGGTCTGGTTAGCGCCTGTTACTTCTGCCGAGGAGGGAGCAGCATCAACGTACCTTAGCGTATCTGGAATTAGTATAGAAGACATCTGAGAAGAATTTACTCGCGCAGGTCACTCCCGCGATAATCAGTCGGTGGATGTTGAAGCTGTCAACCACGAAGTACGTCGCGGGAGCGCCCGGAGGTGTGGGCTGAGGCACGATGCTCCCAGTGCTCTCGGTAGGCTTGGTACTCTTCTCGTCCATATCGTCGTCGTCCGCGAGGTCCGAGTCACTCTCGTCGTCGTCGTCTCGCATATCCACATCGGCCGACTGCGTTTTGGGTGTTGGCTGTGAAGTGGAAACTCTCCGTGCCTCCTCATGCTTGACAACCATTTCGTTGACACGTTCCGTCATGCGGTCAAAGTAGACCAACAAGCTCAGAAAGACTTCGTACGTGGTGGGACAGTACTTGTGGATTCGGGACAGGTAGCTGAGAATGGTGATGGCAGGGATGTTCTTGCCGTGGAACGCCAGCACCGACGTGCTCAAAGGGCTCATCTGCGAGCCGTTTCCTGACTCGTTGTTCTGGCTCGCCTGCTGCTGGTGCGCGACGTTGCGTTGCATAGCATCGTGCTGCAAATCGTTGGTGGTTGTGATCTTGGTGAGTAGAGCAGCGACCATCTCGATGATGTCGCCAATGGGCATGGCACTAATCTCGTACTTCATCGCCTGCAGAGGCGGGTCGTTGAGTATCCCAGGACCGTTGCCAGATAGAAGGTCTGCCTTGGCGAGGCTCTGGATATGGGCTAAATCGCGCACGTGAATCGTCTGGCCCTTAGGCTGCTGGCGTGGGGACAAGGTATCGGAGAGGGGGTATGAGATTGGGACGCCGGTCGCGCCGTTGCCGTCGGACGCAGGTGACGGTTGCTGCTGCTGCTGGCTCAACGCCGAAGGGGCCTCCGTGGCCAAAGCGGAAACAGCATGGCCGGTGTCACGAGAGTCAGTTGCCATGTATGCGGGGCTATCGGCATGCTGAGGCCTCGCTCGGGTAGGGGACGAAGATGAAGGAGGCGAGGGGAAGCGAGACGCTCCTCCGCTAGGCGACGCTTGCTTCTCGGTAGAGTCCCAGTCGGATCGCTTTTGGCGCGTAGGCGTAGTACTGGTAGGATGCTGGTATCTAGGGCTTGCAGAGGAGTGATGTGCGGGCACGTCTCTTGATCGACTGGCAGATCGATAACGGGAATCGTGCGAATGCTGGTGTGGAATGCCGGACGAGGCAATCATAGTGTGGAAATGGGAGGGATCAGAGACGAAGTCACCGATCACAGCTGCCATAGCATCGTATTATGCCCAAAGTAAAAGAATGACCGTATTACAATTATGAGGGTTGGAAGCGGCAACTGCGGGAAACAAAGGTTCAGTTAGCAAATGTCCAAGTCGAGTTTTGCAAGTCGTGGGCGAAAGGAAGCGGCGGGTCCAAGATGGGAAAACATGGGGGAAGACGACTGTGTGCCGCACGTTGATGTCGGCAAGCCAGGTTGTTACGTGACGACCCTGAGACCTAGAGGCTTTCGCAGCAGCGACGAAGCCTGCCACGATTGCGCGAGCGAGACTCGTCTGACTAGGTTGCTTGTCCAATGCCCATCTCCTGAGGCGAGGATGATGGCCTGGAGCAAAGCCTTATCCGCGTTGTAGCCAACTCGGACCTCGTTACTGAGGATTGCGCCGGCGCAGCAGCACCAGGTCCGGCAAAGCAGGCGAGCAATGGGAATGCACCAACGAGTGACGAGGCACACTAACAGGCAAAGCTGATGCCCGACGTTGTGGCTCAGCCTCGGAAAAAGGGCTGCTGTTGCCACTTTGACCACCAGGCGCAGGTACGAACGACGTCACAGATGCGTGTCTCGAGGCGACCAGGACAGATGGAGGGAATAGGCACGTGTTGGGAATGCTGATGGAGCCGACAAGAAGAAGAGAGAGGAATGCGCAAATGCACCAAGCAGTGCCAACAACTCACCTAAGTCGTCCAACAGATAGGTAGAGGGGCTATCGACACAGCGATAGATGTTTGTTGGTAGGCGAAGGAGTGGTAGTCGGAAGTTGCGACGCGATGGGCAGCAACAGTGTTTCGGGAAATGTGTAGTCGGAGGAATTACTCGGAGGTGATGCAAACAAGCAACGGGGTGTTAAGTGCGCTGGCGTAGGTTAGGTCGAATCGGGTCGAGAGGGGGGCGTTATTGGCAGTCGAGACCAATGCCGGAAGGGTGAGCAAGAGAGGCACAGGGACGCGCTGAGCCAAACAAGGACGGGAGGGAGGTCGAGAAGGCGGTGATGGGTGCGAGGAGAAGCAGGATAGAGGAGGAGGCGGACGGGGGGTTGAAAAGTACGGTGTCGGTCAGGTCTCGTCCGACTCGGCGACTCGAGAGGCTGTTTCTGTTCCGTTTCGCAGAGCGTCTGCGATATAGAGTACCGGAAAGTAAAGGTACCAAGTATCGGGAGAGAGGAAAGAGAGGGAAACGGGGAGCAGGACGACGAAGAAAGAAGCCCCCTTGTAGAAAGTCAAGTCTGGAGGAAGACGAGACAGGGCCAGAACAGAAAAAGCAGACTGGGGGAGGAAGAGTCGGTGGGGGGGAAGAAGAGGAGGAGGAGGAGGGCGGAAAGATGGATGAATACGTAGAGGAGGTCCAGGAGTGGATGGGGAAGATGGCAGGAGAGGAAAAGCCAGAAAGGCACCGATGGGCAGCAGCGTGAGAGGGACGTGGGCGTGGTGAATGGAGGGGAAGGCGCGGCGACGTGGGCGGGCCAAGCAGGAGCGGCGGACGGGGGGTGGGCAGTGAACAGGGCAGGTCGAGGTATGTACCTGGAGCCCCGAGAGACTGACAGAGGCACCACCGTTGGCCTGTGTCGAGTGGTGACCCAGTAGCACAGTGGAGAGAGCACCGAACGATGGACTGGGCTGGAACTCTGCGACCGCGAGAAAAGAGAGCAACAGCGTGCACAGGCGAGAGCAGGACCCCGCCAACCAAGTGGGCTGGCCGGGCGTGGTTTTCTACCTAGTACTTTTACCTATGCCTGCACTGCGTGACTGCTAAGCTCTAGGTGCACTGCTTGACTGCTAAGCGAGATCGCGTCTGGGCCGTCTGCCTGGTGTCTGTTGTTCTAGACTTTGAATCTGGCGTGGGCGGCGTGGAGTCGTCGTGGTTGGCGGCGGGAGAAGTGATGGTGAGTTAAGTGCACCCGGTAGAGAGAGGATGGTACATTCCGAGCAGACAGAGTTGCTCGAGCCTTGGAGCGAATGAGTGGGCGAACGAGCAAGTGAGCAAGGCGAGGAGTGACTGGCTTCAGGGGACCCTGCTTGAGATTGGCGGTCTGGTGGAGACGGATGAGGTAGATGGCGAAAAGATGTCCACGAAACGGCTCGTCTGGGTAAAGCACCTTGCTGTTGATGTGCAGCCGCACCGCCAGATGACGGCACAAACGCAAGTCAACACGACTGGTTTCCAAGGGACCGAGACGACCGTTTGTTTCCGTGGCCGCTGACGGGTTCGAGCTTCTGTGCTGTGCAGCGACTCTGATGCACGCGCAGGACACCCGCCGCGGTGCAAACTGCCCTGTCAACGTGTTCTCGTCGTCCAGCTGCTCTTCATTCACGTGTTCCAGATGTTGCTTTGGCCTTGCGGCCGTTCTGCTCTGCGTCGTCTGTGACTCTCTCGACCGGATGCTACTGGATACCTGGACTTTCATGCGTATCCCGGTGGGTTGAAACCAACGACCGTCAGTGACTGAATGGCATCTAGTCATGTTGATCGCCCTTTGCTGAGCTGTCTCTTTCTCTCTCCCTCTCCCCCATGTCTTGTGGCGGGATGGCGAAAAAGGTGAGGAGCCACCCGAAACATGTGATGACATAAACACGCGCTAGTCAACCGTCCCCGTCGAGCACACCAGCCACTCAGAGCTCCCGCAACAGCAACACCTTCCGCCCACGAAATTCAAGGGTCCTTTTTCCCTCCTCGTCCTCCCGAATCTGCTCGTGCCATCGTTGCAAGTCCAAAGTGGCTGCAGCCCGCTCCCGGTTCCCTGTCTCTGCCACGACCTACGTGCCTGCCTTCTTCCCATTCACGACGCCCGGTTCCCAGCAGGCGGGCCCAACCGAATCCAGCACAGCCTCGTTGCGTCCCCGACCGGTGCTCTATAGCACATATCATAATACACTGGCAGTTCCGTACTATGGCTTTCGCGCCGAGGTTCTTAACAACCCTCTTATCCTTATTGGGGCCAGAGCTCTCGAAAGGACATACTATGTATCAAGCTGCTTAGATTGCGCTCCTCCCAAGCCGCAACCCCGTCGACCCTGGACCTTGTTTCCCCGTTCTGTTGCCAACGCGGGACGTTCACGACGCTGCCCAAACGGAGGACATGCGGACTGACGCTGGTCGTGGGCTTTGCTTTCCCCAGGCCTACCTACACCCGTGCGGCGGCCTGCATCCTCCGCGTCCTCACTGAGGCTGACGGCGCGCTGAACGTCCAAGCGAAAGAGTCAGAACCTCTGCATAGAAAAACCATAACCCACACTACGGGGACTGAGGGGGGTCGACAAGGGACACCAAAGTGTAAAGTCCCGGAGATGCGCGAGCGGCCATCCCGACACATCGTAACGGGCTGCAGTCCAATTTCCAAGGCGGACGCGCGATTGCAACATACCGAATCCAAGGGTTCAGAGACCGAGAAATCTAGTTTATCTTGGTACGAAAAAGCAACCCGACCCAGCGCTTCGACGAAACACGGGAATAAAACAGGCCACTGGGTGGTGTAGGTAGTGGGCTGGCTGGCACGCCGCGGAAGCCATAGCCAGAGACGACCCATCCACGCCCGCCGGGAGGTGAGGGTGTGTTCATCTCGCCCTCTCACTGGCTGCGCCGATAAGCGATAAAGCTGATAAGACACGCTTGATGAGCAGGGGTCATCTTAGCGTGGCAGGGAAGCCTTGACTTTGGGGAGGTTATCGGATAAGGTACGTACCCTGGCGTTTCCAGCTTCTTCCCCGCCAGCAGGCGCCCTGCCACCTCCCTTTCTCACAGCGCCCAGCCCAGCAGAGCATCGTAAATCCATCCGCCAATTGCCTGCCGCCAATGCGGCTAGGTATTGGTATGGCCACAGGCCACAGGCCAAGTACTTGCAAGCCACCTTTGAATATCCGAGATACTCCACCGAAACACTGCGGCATGCAACATTCACGATGGCCGAGATGGATCTCGGAACAATTAACAAGCTTCTCCTATTTGCGTCCTCTGGTACGATGCGTTTACGTACAGCGAACACACGAGAACACACTGGCCACTTACTTGCATTGCCTTCTATGTACAGTACGACCTTCTACCCCAGTCACCCCTGCCGCACCGCCGCCCCTCGGCCGAATCTGGACCTCACTTCCGTCCAAATCAAGCAATATCGTCTTCTGACTTCGTATGCTGTATTCAGCCACGCTCTTTCCCCATCTTTCCCCCCTTTTACCGTCCTGCTTGATGTTGCAACTCGCCCAGCCTTCCCCATCAGCAAACAGGACACGGGTCAGATGGGAAAGCTTGCCAGCCGGTCTATTCGGGAGTTGGGAACTAGAGTCAGCCCGTCTCCCGGTCCCGGATGCGCGTCAGGTACCCGCGCAACCCTCGCCGCGCCCATCACAACCGTGTATCAGGACGCAAGTCGGACGTCTACTTTGGACGAACTAGACGGCCACCGGCTCGTGGCATCACCGGCAATGGGGGGGCAACCTTTCTGGTCTGTCGTCTGCCACAGCCCAAGAGGCACACACCGAACTGGCCTCGCGCTCGAATCATGCAGCTTGCGCTCCCGCTATCCTCCTCCGCGCTGACCTCATCACTGGCTACCAACGGGCCAAAAGGGGCAACAAAAAAAAAACAAGCTTTCATCATCGAGCCGTCCAACCCATCCCGCGCCCAGCTTTTAGCAAACCCCCAAGTCCCAACCACTACAATCGACCCCATGCTCTCTGCCCCCCTTTCTTTCCCCATCACCCCCGGCCGGCATGGATAGCACCCGGCCAATGCCCGGCTTCCCCTCCGGCACGAGGGCTTCGATCCTTGGGTGCAACTCTAGCAGTTTACATGTGGACCCCCAATCTAATCTTGCTAATCTGTATGTTGTGCGAGCTTACTCTGTACCTTCACCGCAATCCCTCCCACTCGAGAGAGAGAGAGAGTGAAGCCACTCATGCTATAGGGCAAGCCCTGCCGCGCAATCGATAGGTGCTAGAGGCATCGTGGCACGCCGCATCTCCAACAGCCCGTCCCACGTTTCGCTCCACCGCCGTTCCATGGCTTGTCCTAAATCGTTACCGACGGGCCCCAGTGGCATGCGATCGGCCGCGCCTTCGTTGGTTGCCCAACCCTCGCCGTAGTTTCGAGATGGTTGCTCCGAACCATGATGGACAACCAGCCCTGACTGAGAGTAGGTACCGGTAGATACCTGGCCCCCAGGAGCGGAGTGCCTCTTTGTCAACAGATGGCCAGAGACTGGTGAGATCTTGGTCCCGGATGGCGTGCGCTCCTGGCCGGCGTGCCACCTGGGACGTTACTTTTTTTCTTTCTTTTTTTTTTTCCCCTTCCACCCCCAGCGAACCGTGACCACGAGCAGACACTTTGCGTCAAAGGCCCGGAAAGATCACTTCCTCCTCCCCGCACCGCCCCTGATTCGCTCCCGCTCCTCGTCACTCGCAGAGCCGAGCCGCGCTAGATCCCCTCCCCCTTCACCGCCTCCGAATCCGAGGTTTGCCTCGCTCCCCAAGCCAGGCCATGGCATGTTTGGGGGACACGGCGGCGGCGGACGCTTATTTCACCTCCTCCCTGCATCGTGCATACGGGTGGCAGCGCTCGCGTGCCCGGCGGCTTGTCGTTCGGGACCGGGGACAGGGCTCCGGGCACATGGGCCTGGCGTCACGTCGCAGCGCAGCGCCTGTCGCATCTTGACCACGCGAGCCGTCGGTCCTTATCTCACCGTGGTACATCTCGCCGAGGGGAGGGCAGCAACGAGATCGTCTCCCACGCATGCTCTTTGTCAGGAATTTCTCGTCTTGCGGGTCATCTATTTTATTGTACATTGTACATTCACTGTTCGTTCGCCAAGTCCAAGGTGTGTCGTCGCCTCGGCATGAATGCCCTTCGAGGCTCGTCCGTAACTTATGGCGACCAGCCTGTGTGATGTGTCGCCCCCTTGACGGCGAGCCATCCGGGCGACTCATTGCTTCCCCTACGGGCCGTCTCCGACCCTCTCTTCTTCCCTTCACACACAAATTCTCTCTCTCTCTAGTGCTTCACCGTGTAGTCCTCGTCGGGGAGGTACAGATGCCTCTGGGCGCCCTTGGCGGTCAGGACGACCATGCGGATGACACCGCCGGAGCTGCCGTCCCACTTGATGGCCTCCTTGAGCGATCCCTTGACGAACTCGACTGCATCCTTCTCCTCCATACCCTCCTTCCAGTGCTCGTCGCAGTATCCGTAGATGTAGGTGGAGCCGGAACCGCCAATGGCGTATGACTGCTTGTGTAGGGAGCCGCCGAGGGGGATCGAGTAGACCTGGCCGCCGTGGCGCTCGTCCCAGCCGGCAATGATGAGGCCGGCGCTTGAGGAAGATGTTAGCAAACGTCGACAAGAGTCACGGGAACCGGAGAGCAAGGGGGAGAGGGGAGAGATGGCGGGGCAAACTCACGTCAGGCGGTCCTTGTTGGCGTAGCAGACCTCTTGGAAGATGGCGGCAGCGGTTTGCGTCATCGGGGGCTTGCCGTTGCGCATGGCATACAGGCCCAGCTGGTACTGGACAATGTCGGCGACGGCCTGGGTATCGGCGGCGGAGCCTGACCGGCAGCACCAGATGGTGTCGTGGACTTGTGTGAGCTTGTCGGTGACGCGGTTGGCAATGTAGGCGCCCGTCGTTGTCCGGGAGTCGGCACCTGGATGGTTGTCGAACGTCAGCAATTGTCCCCGGCATATGCGCACCCAACTTTTGGCTCGGCGGCCGCAGCCTATCGCATCGAGGGGGGTGAGCAAGACGTACCGAGAATAACTCCGTCCTTGAAGGTGACTGCCATACTGTCGTGGGTGTCAGTTGCGTCGAAGACGGGATTCGCAAGGCGGGTCACCGAGGGGTAGAGCTTACATCGAGGTTCCGAGGCTGCGAACGTCATTAGCTTCGGCTTTCAAGAGGACAAGACATGCCGGGCCATCACTCACTTGACCTCGCCCTTCTTTAATCTCTCCATGTCGACGTGAATGCCGTCTATCCGCCCGCAAAGGTTAGCTGACAATGCTCCCTGCTGTGTGCCCATGTGCCTCCGGTCCCGCTCAATGCATCATCGAGCTCTCCCGGCAAGACAGCAGTCGTACCTTCGTTCAGCATTCCGGTGGTGGTGAACTCCATGTTTGCTTGCGTGTGAGTTTTGTCTGTTGATTAATCGGGGTGTTTGTTCTTCGGGGTTGAGAGAATCAAAGGTGAAATTCGGCGGTCGAATGGTGGGGGGTTCGTTTGATGTGTCGTCGGTGGGAAGGCGGCGGCAGGCGGTCGGTTGCTGAGGGAAAGGCTGGAGCTCGACGAAGCTCAGGCAGCTCCAGAACGCGTTGGCCTTGCCCGCCCCGGAAACACTGACCACACTAGTCACGTGACTATGGATTACATAAGACAAGGAGGGAGCGTCGGGCCTTGATAGCTGCAGCATAGTGACACGCGAGTGCCAAATGAAATATTTGGATGAACACGGCAAGTCAAGTTCAAGAGTAATTGTGCCTCTACATTAGCCGGGGGGCCGGAATTACCAGCACGGCGTAGTGGCATGTCATCGTCAGTCAGGATTAGGAGGTGCCCTCCCCACATGTGAACAGATCCCCACGTGAGCTTTTAGATTAGAGATATCAAGCGTCAAATCGAGAGTATTGCATCGTAGGAAGGAACAATCCGGTCATGGGGGCCCTGGAGCTTCTGCCGGAGCCTCCCATACCCGGTGCAATGCCGTCGCGAATGCAGTCTATCCGGATATCAATGTTCCGCCATGTCCGGGTTGCCGGGCCCGGTCGTTATCCACAACGCCGGCCCAAAGATCAACGCCGCCTTTATACAAGTCTCAGAGATGTGTGGTATGTTACAACGCTGTTATGTCCAGAATGTCCGAATACGCTCATCATTTGGCCCGGCATGTCAGTAGCTCAACCCCCCTTGGACAGACTATCAAATGTCAGCGTCACAGCCCGTTCACTGCACACCGAGAGCATGGGCGACCTACCCGTCCTTCTCGAGCTCCAAGCTCGGCTTCTCCTCGCCCTCCTTCTTCTTCTTGTCCTCGTCGCCGCACCCGCAGTCGTAAAAGTCGCCAATCTTGTTGCAGTCAAACTGCTCCTTCTTCAGGCGCGTGTTGACCTCGTTGTGGACGAAGCAGGCCCATCCGGCGGCGGCGTTGCGGCTGCTCGTCTGGGGCGGGTACTTTGCCAGCAGGGTGCGGAAGTGCGAGGCGCAGTCGCCGCACGGGTAGAGGCGGGCAAAGAGCTGGATATACGTCTTGAGGGCGAGGCTGTCGTCGGGGGTGGGCTTCTCGGGGAAGCGGGCCATCATCGTGTGGAAGAGCTTCCACGAGGCACGGCCGAGCTCGGCTCTGCGGGAGGGGAGTGTGTGGTTAGTTGCAAGTGTTTAAAAGCAACCCTTGTGGCCTCGTCGTGTCCAGCACCGCGACCCAGGGATCTGGTCCGGAGGCGGGCTGTCGGTGCATGCGGACCACGGCCTTCGGGAGGAGTGGGGGTGGGGAGGAAAGCTTACTTAGCCGTCGCATTCTCGAGCTTCGGGGCGATGGATTCGCCGGAGAGAATGCTGCTGGAGATGTGGCCCAGGTCGGGCATGTCGGCGCTCGAGGAAGAGTCGCCCTTGGCCGGGGCGACGGCGGCGGGTGGCGCGGGCGACGAGAGTTCGCTGGTGCCGCTCGAGAAGAGGTACGAGATGCTAAAGAAGGCCACGACGGCCAGCAGCACCATTAACGTGAGGTGTTGTCTTCGCGCCATGGTTGGTGGGGAGTATGGCTGCTTTCTGTGCAAAGAATGCTGGAGGTAAGAAAGAAAGAAGGATGGGTTGGGTGTAAAGACACCCGAAGATGAAAAGGAGTGAGACGAACCTCCTTCAAGGAGGGATCGAATTTCGGACGAATTGTTCGCCTTATTCGCGACCAGCAGCTTTTTTTTTATTTAGTTTCCCGGGGACAGAAACCCCCCCAAGACCGAGCAGATGCGCGCCGATACACCACCCTCACACACTGTGACGCTGCACCAAGAGCGGAAGAAGGCGAGGGGCGCGGGCGGAGGAGGGACGGGGGGATAATTTGGCGTCGGCCCACGCTACAGGGGTCATCAGACGAGGCTATTTGGCTACGCCGCCAATCCCGTCGCCGCTGAATCCGCGCAGCGCCACTTGTTCGCATGTGTCCCGGCGCGCTGGTGAGATGCTGGCCGTGGTCCCTCACACTATTATGGGATTCCCACTTTGATGGGGGGAAATTCCCTTCAGTTCGTTCGGACGCTGCCATCGGCCGGTTCAGTGCAGCTAGCGGGCTTTCCCAGGCGACGCCCAGCCCTGTGGGATCCCTGGCCCGTGCATGGTGCTACCCCTTAACTTTGATTTCCTTCCCACTCCACCTCGGCCCCTGACCGGATACTAGAACCAACCTGAAGCTGACCACCGCACTCAGAGATCCTTGTGGTGTGGGTAGGACAGGTATCGAAGGAGTTATCAAGCACTGGTCCAGTTTCCTTATGCCTTGGGATCCTCAGATGTACCCTCTTGCATTCCCGTCATGTATATGCCTCTCTTTTGCCATATCCCGGCGCCAATGCACGACACAGTTTGCCCAGGTTCTTGAGTTTCACATCAACCCAATGCTGAAGACCTCACATATGATGGCCAAGTCATCGTGTTCGAATGCGACGTTGCTGCAGTCATTGGCTTGACTTTGTGAGTATTTGAAGCCACCGGCTTCCCAACTGTGACAACTCTTAAGATCAAACACTCATAGCCTGTCAAATCGTATTACACAAATGTCAATTTCGTGTTCTTGAACGGAATCAGAGCCAGGATGACGGCGTGGTGATAGTACGCGGTCCGGTCGATGACGTCGTCAGTCAACAGCCCGACCGACCCTCTGCTGCTCTTCGTGTTCGTCTGTCCGAAGACAAGGTTGTCCGCGTCCCCCAGCTCCATCCCCCGGCGCAGGTAAGCGGCCGTCTCCTCGGGGAGGTAATACGCCGCCGTGCGCGCTTTGCCCACGCGGCCCTGGCGGTCAAGAACCACGATCCAGGCAAAGTTCATGATCGGCCCGTCCTGCTTGTCCGACATGTCGATGCCGCCCTCGATCCCAACCCAGTACTCTGCGTCCTTCTCGCTCTCTCGCGCACCGCGCGCCCTGTTGAGAGCCCCGCGGAGCGTCTCTTCGTCTGTCAGGGGCTGGTCGGGGACGCCGGATGGAATGCTGACTCCGCGGACATCGTAGGAGCCCGGCATGGCTGAGTCGAAGCCGAGTTGTGCTGCCCGGATCTTGGTGGGGTTTTTGGACGCGACGACGATGGAGGTGGTTGTGGTTGCCATGTTGACGTTTGTGTTGCAAATGCTCTTGCTTACTTGGCTGCTAAATACACAGATGTGCTGAGTACAGGAGAGACGAAGAGTGATGCACGGCCGTTCCAAGTAAAGTATTGCGGCTTTTTGAAGGTCACAAGTTATCTTCAAGTCGGCTGGTTTTAGAGTCGAGATGACTCATTCGGTGGAGACATTTTCTAATGAGAAGTGGTGTGGCACCGTTAGGTTGTTGCGGCTGACCGCGGTTTGAACCCCAGCCTCTTTAAAGGGCCATTCAGGTTCACCAAATATCACCACTTGCAAGTTTCCGAATCAGGCTATAGGGATTGGTTGAGGTGTGCCTCACAACTATACTCCGATATCAGGACTGACGACCCTTCCGCTGGTTGATGTCCGTCTTTGCAAATGATGAATTTGCTTCTATATGTGTTTTTCATTCTTGACCATCACGAATGTGTCACATTTTGCTTTTCATTGCCGTTTGCACTCTCCTCATGTCTGGATTAATAGTAGAATCCATGCTGCTTCCTTACCACTATGTCTTCTTTTCTGTCTCGATCCCGTTTTCATCACCATCATTAACAGGCTTCTTAGCCGGTACTATGACCAGCTGGAGGTATAAGTGATTACAAACTCTTGATTTCTGGCTTCTGATGCCTCTGTGCGAACTTGTAGGATGCATTAGCTGTTTGAATAGAGACCGGATTTGCTGAAGTAGCAGTGTATACCGTTTCTTACTTACGCATTGTCGTCAACCTCGTGCTCTCAGCATAAGAAAGATGCTCCAGTACCGCTTGGATGACGTCAAATGAAGTAAGACGAGCCGTAGCGGCCCGTTAACACGCATCACAAGATGCAAAGGGGTCAAGAGCAAAAGCAAGACGGTATTTCCTATTCTCAAGAGTGAAGCGGAACCAAAACCACCGAGTAAAACCAAATCCTCCCGTCTTGGGGACACCGGACGCCGGCGGATTAAACCGAACCAAAGTCGACTGTTCAGGGCAGTCCATTCTGGCCTGCTCCAAGCCCTTCTCGTACACGAAGCCGTTGGGGTAGTGGACGGGGTAATGCTCCTTGCGCAGGTGGAGGCGCGTCTCGTCCTTTCGCGACCAGTGGCGGCCGCACTGGTTGCACGGCCAGCGGCTTTTGCCCTGGGCGTTGGTGAAAGGGAGGCCAGGATCAAGCTGAAGGGCGCGGACTCTGGGCAAGCCTGGGGTGTCCTCTTCATCATCAGCATCATCCTCCTCGTCCTCTTCCTCCTCCTGATACTCTTCGTCTCCCGCTTCTTCGTCATCGTCTTCCTCCTCGTCACCATCGACAACTTCGTTCGTGCCGGTGTTGACGTATTCCTCGTCGTCTTCGCCTTCAGCGTCGGCGTCACTGTCATAGTCGTTGACGATGTTCGGGGCAGCCACATTGGTGGCAGCGGCGGGAGCGGAGTACATAGGCGGAACGCTAGGCGAAGAGGGAACCATCCGGGCGAAGGGTGCGACCTGGTTCTTAGGCGCTGTATGGTAACGGAATGGGCTGTTGACACCGGCCGGGGGCGGATTGACAGGAAACGGAGCGAAGACAGAAGGTGCGGTGAAGCCAGGAGGCATACCCTGACCATACGAGTTGAAAGAGGGCATACGGTTGACAGGCGTAGGGTTATTGTATGCGGTGGAAGCAGCGAACGCATTCATCGGGGCCGAGAGCTGTTGAGGAATCGAAGCACTGTGGTCGTCCTGAGCAGGCAAAAACGAGTTGATTAGATTGTCTGGAATGCGAGTGCTGGGAGAACTCGAAGTCGGATCCGAGCCTTGAGTGGTAGAGTCATATCCATAGAAGTTGAACGGATTGTATCTCTCTGGCATGCCATGCTGGACAGACTGATTGCCACCGTTGGGAACGAAATAGTTGCTGGGATGGGAGTAGGCGCGGTTCATGTTTGTAAAGATAGCCTCCGGGCGCGGCTGGGTGGTGTTGTGAGGGTAATGAACCCTCTCACCATGCTGGAAGACATCACGGCCTTCCGAGGGGCCGATGAGAGAATAGCCTTCGTGTGAGCTATGTTCCTTGCATCAGTCTAGCTCATCATGAAAGATGTGGAAGGGATACGTACGAGATATACTGATCAGTGACTCTGATCTGCTGGGGATCTTGCTCATAGAGCTCTGAATGCTCTGTTAATATAGTCAGTACTTGATATTGCCATGGAGCCAACCTGTAGTCAAGATCCACCACCAATAGAGGTGGTGTATCCGAGTAAACCCGGATGACAAGAACAGTACTATAGTACTAAGGGGGTCGATGGTGGACAAATTGAGAAGACCTTGAGCCTTCTCGCGGTCCTCGAAGACGACGTCCTCCAAGACCGACATCCTCGAAAATATTTCATGAACGAGAAGAAACATCTCGAAGCAACAGGGGAAAGGTTGACAAACTTACCTGAGTTCTCCATCTTATTCACCTTTGTCGTCGATCTCTTCAGCCTGAAGACGACGACAAAGGAGGTGGGTTGGTTGAGTGAAGCTGATAGTGGTGAGAAGAAGAGAAAGAATAAGGAGAAGCAGATAGAGTAGGAGGTGAAGAGGCCCTGTCTTGTGGTCCCCGTCCGTGAAGCTGTCGTGGAGCACAAGCCGGCTTAGTCGCCCTCCAAGCGGGTCTATAAGCCACGGGTACATATTGTCAAGCAGAAGGAGTAGAAGGTGAAGAAGGCCTTCCTGGTAGTCCTCGTTTGTGAAGCTGTCGTGAAGCACAGGCCGGCTTAGTCGCTCTCCAGGTGGGCGCGTCCATAAGCCACGGGCATTGTCTAAGACGAGGCGGGAACTACTGATAGCCAACAGTTCTAGGTAGCAGTGACAGTTTAGGCGGGAACTACCAAGGGAAATCATTTATTGGGACTGGGACGGGCACTTCGAGAGAAAGCCTTTTAGGACAAGCAGTCATACAGACGAGAACGAGACGGTCGAGATGGGAACTACTGAGAACAAGCCGTCATGAAGTTTTGAACAAGACAGCTGGGACGAAAGCTCTTAAGAACCAACAACCATGAAGATCTGCATAGGAAAGCTGGGACGGAAGCTACCTAGAATCAGCAGTCATGAGGAATCAGACGGAAGGATTGAAGTTGATAGAATGGATATCTGACGGAATAATGCATGCTGCACAAACACTCCAAATCTATGTTATATCCAGACAGTGAGTCCACACCTGGACGATAAAGGCTAATCAAACCATTCGATGAGCAGACCCCATGTGCCTTGTTGGCCTGGGTATGTTTGTCCGTTCCCCTTGTCAGACAACGAAAGATTGTCCAAGTAGAATTTTCCAGTGGGACGAGCATATTGGCAAGGCAGGTCATAGGACGCAAATGGCATTATACCGTATTGTGCTCAGTGCATCTAAAACAGTATCGGTAACCACCTAGCCCTCGCTGAATTCTTGACCGAGGAGCTCGAGTAGATACCACTTTTTCACAGGCGAACTGATAAATATGGTTCGATAGAGGTGCACCTACATGATGGCTTGTCGTTGGCCGACCCAAGACAGCTTCCGGACCGGGTCGGATGGATGCGTCCGAATTTCAGTGGAGCCCCTCCGAGGCCAACGGAGCGGAGGGCGGATGCACTACCTAATGTCAGTGCGAAAATCAGCTACCCACTCAATGTGCCAGGCTTGGCAGGGCAGAGACAATGGCCGGGAACCCGGCATCCCTGTGAGAGTCTAGTCCTCAGCCTAAGGTACCTTAGGTTGACGCCATTGTCCCCCCCACATTAGGATTTTGACGCATCTTTACGTACTGAATATCGTTCTCGCATGTCTGCAACTGTGGAAAGTTGGAAAGGCTCGTGATGGTGAAACAGTGAGCTGCCGGGCGACACGGCAGCCGGCTATGACCTGTAAGATTCGGCCAAGCAAGGAGCTTTGCTCAGACCGTGTCGACCTCGGAGGGCCTGCCATGTCGCATTGGCTGATGCTGGCACCAGCTGGCAAGCCAACCCTGGCTTCTCGGCACCCATTAGCCGCACCTTGCGCCCAAGCTGGCCACAGGTTGATCGGGTTGTGACGTCAGGGGCCGGCACCAGCTCGTGGTTGCTTGCGACGCTTTGTTGATCGGAGCGTCGATTTTTTCTGCAGGGCCCTTTTTTTTTCTTCCAAACCTGGCCGAGCCTGTTGTGAGCCTGCAAGCCTGTGATCATCTCGCATCTCGGACCCCTCCCCCCCTCCCCTTCTCTCTTTCTTTCGTGACTCTCTAAGCCCCCCAGCCCCCCCCCGTCCCTCATCCGGCTACCTCCCCATTTCAACCTCTGAAGAGCCCTTCGCTCTCTCTTTTCTCCCATTATTCTACCATTTTTTTTCTAAAAACATACATGCTGTACCTTGCTCACCCCTCGAACACGATCCTGTTCCATCTATCCTACCTTAATACAGCAACTCATCCAGGCCGACGACGCCCGGTTCGCATGAGCATCAGCCACCCGCCCATCAATTCAGCCCGTCCGCTCATCAGCCAACACCCGAGCGATTCACCCGCCAAACAAAAGCTTCTTTTCTCTCCGGTGGCAGTCACGGACCAACTGCCAAGCTTTTTGTGACCCACCCGCAGACACCACTGCGCACTGCGCCCAAAACCTCGGCTCAGCCCAGCAAGGTGCCCCTCCAAAGTGATCGACAGCTTAGAGAGTCCAAAATCTGGGTCTTGGCAACGGCCACAACAGCGCTGCAGGGTTTCTGACAGGCCGCTATCTGCTTTACTCTATCTTTACCGGCCTACCTCGCCAATCCGGTCCATCTTAACGGGGCTTTCTTACACGCCTCTGGCCAATCGATCGGGCCCTTCCACCAACTTGCAAGCGACATCAGCCACCCTGCCGTAGAGTCCCGCTCATCGACACCACCCAAGCAAAGCATTTCTGCGTCACGACGCTGCAGTCTATTCCGCAGAGATGTCGACCGCAGATGACCCAAGACCCAACGGGCATCCACATTCCGCAGACGACTCCTCGAACGCTGCCGCCGCCGCCCCCATCTCCACGGCGACGGCGCCTCCAGCTCAACCTTCTGCCGCCCCGCCGACGACGACCGTTGAGTCCAGCGGAAGCGTCAATGGCCATGCAGCCAACGGGATCGCGAATGACGGCACATTGGCCAATTCCCATCTAACCAGCAGTCCCTCGGATTCGCCGGAAACCAACGACGATGCCGTAAATGGCTCTGCACTGAACGGCCACTCGCCTCATGGCGCAACAGCCGAGAGCCAGGTCACTGAGGGCGCCGTCCCATCATCAAATGGTGGGCCATCAACCAACGGGGATGACTCGCAGCAGAACAAGGAGGGGGCTCTCGAGAACAAGATCGAGGGCGTGCAGAACCCGGAAGCTAACGGTCACAAGCCACCCGACCAGAAGCCGCACCACCATTCCGGCGACATTAAGGGGTTGTATGTCGAGGGCAAGGAAAAGGTCAAGGACAAGACGTCGAAGCCTTCCGGCGGCTTCGACACGACGCCTCTGCCCGATGCGCCTCCGGGCTACACCGTGAGAATCATCTTCCATCGAGCAAGCAACCTTCCTGCGGCGGACATCGGCACCAGGTCATCTGATCCCTTCATCCACGCCACCCTCAGAGCGGCGGTGCCAAAGCGCCACAAGGAGGACCCCGATCTCGTTCATCGTACAGAGACCAAGAGGCGGACTACGGAGCCCGTGTGGAATGACGAGTGGGTTGTTGCCAACATCCCGGCGGGAGGCTTCATTCTCAAATGCCGCCTTTACGACGAGGACTGGCCCGACCACGATGACCGCCTCGGCAACGTCACCGTCAAAGTGCCCTACGTCGGCGAGGACTGGGAAGGGTACCCGCAGCCAGGTCACGAGTTCGTGGCCAAGAAGCGCATGGGTAGCAAGCGAGCGTACTTTGTCAAGGCCATCACCAGTCATTTCGACCCGCGGACGGACATGTCGCCCAGATTATGGATCAGCATGGAGGTCCTGGGGAAGTCGGACCCGCCATATGCGCAGATGTGCACCATCGGGCCTACCTCGTACTTTAAGCACTTCAGTCCCATGATTGGACGCCTTACTGGAATCAAGGTGAACATGGAAGAAGAGGCCGATGCCCGTTCAGACGCGGTCGATGAACCCCAGGACAAGGACAAGGACAAGGACAAGGACAACAAGAAGACGCAAAAATATGAGTAAGTACACCGCACTGGGCCCAGTACACCCTCCCACTAACACAACTCGCAGCTTCCAATCCAACGAAATGCAGCTTTCGGGACCAGTGCCTTCCGAGCTGTACCACCGCTACGTTGAGTTCAGGCCGATGATCGGACTGATGTTTGCGAAGAGCGGCTTGCGAGGCAAGATTCTCAACAAGGCGCTGCACAAGCAACACAGCAGGGTCTACAACTTTGACAGCTCGACCGAGTACGGCGTCTTCAAGGCCCGCTCAGAAGAGGCCTCCCTGCAATTCCTCAAGCTGGCGCACTTTGACGAGGGCGGCCGGATATTCACCTACGTACTGACGCTCGACGGCGTGTTCCGCTTCACCGAGACTGGAAAGGAGTTCAGCATCGACATGTTGAGCAAACACACCATGCACAGCGACGTCGAGACCTACATTGCCTGCTCGGGCGAGTTTTTCATCCGCCGCCTCGAGAAGCCCGACGCGTCAGATGACCCGGAGCCCAACGAGAAGACGCACCCGTCCGAGGAGCTCTCTGGTGGTCCGCCGAACGGCCACCCTCCCCACAACCCGTCGTACTACCAACTCTTTATCGACAATGACTCTGGCACGTACAGGCCGGACAAGTCCGTCCTCCCCAAGCTCAAAGAATTCCTGCAAGCAAACTTCCCCGGGCTGGGCATCGTGGCCATGCACTGCGAGGACGAGGAGCTGCAGAAGCTCAAGAAGGAGCAGGTGGAGGCCAAGAAGAAGGAGGGCAGGATGGTCAACATGGTGCTCGCCCGGAGCCCGAGCTCAAGCTCCCTGAGCTCGACCGAGAGCGCGCTGCAGCACATGGACGAGAGGGGCGAGGACGGCCCGCCGGTCAAAAGCACGACGCAGAAGGCGCTGGACGCATTGGAGGACCCGAGCAGCTTGAAGAAGATGCTGAAGCCGGGTCATCACGGGGGAGGCGAGAGTTCGACTGCACATTGATGAGCCATGCCGGCTGGGTTGCTGTTTCTTTCGTTTTCGGGTTTTTCTTTTTCGCGCACTTTGATACCTTTGCGTATGTTAACCTCTTCCGGAGGCACGGCCGGCTTTTTTTTGACGTGGTTATTCTCCATTAATTTGGCATCACTTTACTAGGATCAGCAAGCAGGATGAGGCTGCGGGATCGACTATAATTGATAGTTTTTAGCTCTACATTTCTTGTCGTTGACCCAGTCGTCCCATACCCCATGTCCTCCGAGTTCCTGTCTAAACAGGGACAAGCCGTGCTCGGTCAGATACCCTGCTCCAGGGCGCCAGCCTTAGACCCAGCGCTCCCTGCGCCCCCACGGCCAGCCCGGGTTGGGGTTGGGCCGGGGGAAGTTGGCCGCCATGTTGGTCTCCTTCTGCCGGTCACCGAAGTAGGTGTTGGCGGGGAACTTGTTCTGCGAGACGCAGTTGGGGTTGCACTTGTCGAGGGGCCCGGACTTGCCGCGGGTGAGGTCGAGGACGTAGGTGTCGTCCTTGCAGTCGGGTAGGACTAGGAGTATGACTTGTCAGTAAAGACCGAACACGAGGGCAGCGGAGCATCGCCGCCCATGTTGCTGTCCCGACTTACCCTTGAGGTCGTTGAAGGGTATGGTATTGAGGTAGCACTCTTTGAACTGCGTTGAGTACGGCGTGTACAGGCCGTTGTAGTTCCAGTACCAGTTCCTTGGATTTCTGTCAGCAGCAAAACCTACCATCGAGTGGCTAAACGGGGCTGGGACGTACTTGTTGGTGTTGTCGGCGGCGCAGCCCATCATGATGAGGGCGCCGGCGGGGCCCGTCTTGACGACCTCGGACTTCGTGTCGGGGCAGCAGTAGGTCTTGATCTCGGCCGTGGCCGTGCAGTTGAGGGAGGCCAGGGCGCCAGAGATGGCGGTTGCGACGACGAGAGACTTCATGGTGTCGGGCGTGTTTTACTCTCTTTGGCTTGGGTGGTTGTTGGAGGCTTTGATGTCGAGGTTAATGATATTGTCGCTTCAAAGGTTGATACCAGGGACTTATATACTCATACGAGCCCATTCCTAGACTTATGGAAAATCAACCATCGCATAAGGCCGATTCTCAACTTCTCCCAGAAACGTTGCTTTAGCCTACGTGGGCCAGGTAGTCAAACCGCCGTACGTGGGCAGCGACAACTACCGATTTGCGGGGTGGTTTAGCCTGTTTCCTAACTCATCGAGATGTGAAGCCCGGCTCTCGGTTCTGGTGAGGAGAAGGTCGTAATAGGCAATTGGTGGCAGCCCGATGCGGGTTTTGGGGAAGCTCGATATTGAGCAGAGTGCCAAGGCGGGCCCATTGGAGCCAACCGGGTGTTGTGATACAGGTATGTCACTGTGTGTTTATATTGCAGCATGGAATTTGAACCGGGGTTTCGTGAGGTGTGGAGTTCACATATGGCGCTTGCGAGTTCATAAGTTGGCTATTATTTGGCTCTTGAGAGACTGGACCACTAGGAGTTTTCCAAGTGTTTGTATTTTGGCTATTCTGCAAGCTCTGTGGAGGGGAGGTTGTATACGCAGAAAGCCAAGACAGTAATTGCCATCGAACTACGTGTAGGTCTACATTGATATTGCTTTAAGGAGTGCGTCATGGTACATAGATCCTATGGTGTTAGCTGTGCTAGCTCTAATTAACTTGGCTGGTCACTTATCCCTATCACCAGAGAGGGGTGAATGAGAAATGACGATGCATGATAATAGGGCACTGCCACTCTAGTATCTGCCCCCAGCTCGATTATCATCAAACCTATTCTTGTGAGGGGTAAATGTTCATCGTAACGCGGCCAAAGTTCAGTGTCCTCGAACGAGGTCATTGCCATAGATGTCGTCTCAGGAGCAATGCCAGGCTTGGATTTCTAGACGAAAACAACAACAGTGACAGGCATCTGATAGGTCACTGTATTTCGCTCTGAGCGACTACGCGCATCCACCCGAACGGCGCGATGAGATGCCAACACTGAACGACATGGTCGCTCCTAGCTATCGGGTGGATTAATGATCGCAGTTTAAGAAAGTAACACCTCATTGAAATTTCATTGACGGTAACTGCATCCTAATTACAGTATTCTGGAGGATGTAGTAGGCAAAAATATCGGCGTCTCTCTTGATTAGCTACTGTCCGACGGCCAGTCAGAGCGAGGGTACACTGAAAGCACCAACCTTTGGTAAAACAAAACCACTCTCAAGCCGGAGTCTTAAAATAGCGATGTTAGGGCGGGTCTCTGACTTTTTAGATACTTCTTAGAGGCCTGTATCCTTGGTAAGCTCATACCATACACAAGTAGGCAAAGTGGAAGGGCTAGCCTTTGTAACGACAAGGGTGTAGCCGCACATGTTATTTACTTTCGCAGTTATCGTAGTTTTGTACATGCTAGTCATTAATAAAACGCAACTCATATATTCAATTCGATTTTGTTTGTTTTGCGGGAGGGTGTGCTTGATGAAAAACCTTAAAAGCCTTAGTGCATCGTGGTTGAAAAGTAGAAATGATGATAAGCCAAACCTGAGCACACAAAAAGTCGGTGACGGCAAGACACTATTTTGTATTACAACTTATTTTTGGTGCTCTGAATATAGTGAGACGAGTCGAATCTGAACTCTCTGTCCAACTCCTTCGCTAACGCAATGGAATTTTCTAAAATCCACCGTTGTTCCTCCGGCAATTCCTTTCCTGTGTGGCCGACCATGCAACTCATCTCTTTCCTGTTTGAACCCTTCTCCCAGGTACCATCAACCATGGTATGAGTTGGAAGACCAAATCCATGCGGGTCAACCTTTTTGTTCTTCAATAACCCTCCGTTGTACCAAATAAGACCAACCCTCAAATCCACATGCCCAATCACAAAACTGCAGATTCTCTGCGTGTCCTGGTCCTGGTCCCGAAACCAACCTACCATGGCGCCGTAGTGGATTTCAAAAGCATATGGAGACCCGGAGAGCTCGAAGCCGAGCCACCGCGTCTCCTTATCGCCGTAGGCAACCTTGTATGTGATCTCTTCGCGCACGTCATAGGTGTTTTGCCACGCAACATGCAGCAAGCCCATCAGCACTTCTAACCGTAACTTATCGACAAGAACGACGACAGAATCGCCTTCTTCTGCGTAGTCCTCTGTCCAGACCAGGAATTTGTTGAGCGTTGCGTTAGGCTCGCGGATCTGCGACCTCCACCATTCGTGGCGATCTGGATAGGCGTGCTGCCATAGCAAGCGGTCGTGGAAAAGAAATGCCCCGGTTTGGAGATAGGAAGCGTCAATGAGTGTCTTCTCGGGGAGTTGCACGAAGACCGAGTCAGCGTCTAGCAGAATGACCTCCTAAAAGGGGGAATACAGAGCCGCAAACGCTTTGATTGCTCATCCTCCACTCGCGAGCTTCATAATTGAGTCGTCAGGCAAGGTCAAGATATCCAGAAACCCGACCTTGACAAATTGGGAGTGAAGCTTTTCATGATCCTCTACAGGGAGATCATCGTCTCCAGCATAGACGATTTGGATTGCGAGATCGGTTTTCAGCACCTCAAGGAGCGACCCTATCAGATGGGACGCATATCTCATTGTCTTCTTTCCCGTTGGAATAACAATGCCACGGGATCCTGGGACAAAGGAGGAACGTAGATCAGCCAGTGGCGTCTTGCTATCCAAATGTTTCGGTAGATGTTTGATGAACGGGAATAGTGACCCGATGGCTTCTTCGACGGTTTCGTGGACCGCGTGTTTTTCCACCGGCGTGGGGACGCTGTCAATGAGTTTTACCCATTCGCGAGCAACCCGAGTTCGTTGACCAAGCTTATAAAATTTGTCCTTGTACGGAGGTTGTATGGGGTCCCCTAAGACTTCTTTGGCCTCTTGTATGACGATGTCGATCTTAGATTGCCATTCCGCCACGTCTTGTTCGTTGAGTTTCGGTGTCGGCTGCGAATGAATCAGGGGAGGGCGCTCCGACAGCGGCGACGAGTGTGTAGGCCACGTCGAACGGAACAAGATATTGCGTAGACAACACCAAGTAACACGCATGCAGAAAGAAAGGTTGCTCGTATCCGTGCGGATGGCATGGGTAGTGTAATAGCCATCTCGAGAACTGGGCTTGGCCACAACCCGAGAGCGCGGGCTAGCGAAGATTGACACTATTTGCAGCACATAGGCTAATCATCCTGTTCGTCCCTTTGAACCTCTTGCAGACGATGGGGGTTTTCCCTTTCGCAAACTCAAAATGTCCTGATGTGTAGAAGTTCGTGATGGCAGCCTGTGCCACTATAGTCAGTCGTACCGTGGGTGTTTGTCGAAACCAAAAGCAGAGAAGGTTGTCCAAAGCGAAGATATGCTGCGGGAATCTTGGGGCCTGACCAGATACTGTTGGAAGTTTTGGACAACCCCTGGCCGTTCACTTACGCAATCTGTGCAGTACATCACTTTTTCATTCTGTGCCGCACTCCTGAACTCCAGAACAGCCGGGGTCCTGGCGGCTACACACCTTGGCTAGCGAAATTGGCTCACTATGTGACTGTTGGTTGTTTGTTCCGTTGATTTTAAAGCGATGCCGAGGACAGACAACCGCCTTTTTCACCCAGACTTTGGCACTTGTTGTTCGTTCTGTTTGCGTCTTCTTTTTTTATTATTTCTCCCTAGACTGCACAGTAAACTCGTTTGTTACAACAACATCCAGAATCTCCCCTCAAGGTTGAGAATCAGACTGTAACCCGAACGTGACTAAACAAGCCTTGTTCATAGTTACACCATCACAACGATTCTTTTATCTAGGAATTTAGAAAAGCTGGCAGCAGCTATGTTCCGATTGAAATTACGTGACTTCTCTTGCATAGGGTTTTTACGGTGTGCACAATAGGTTTGAGATGAGATGAACTTAAAACAAATGTCGAGTAGATCACAAACCCTTCACGTGGAATGACATTTGTTTATAGCGATGAGGTTTCTGATCGGAGTCAAGAACAGCGGGATCAGTGTGCTGTTTATCTTAAAAGCCTTTTTATTAAAACACACTGAAGGAGCAGTGATCGACATAGTTTGATGGAATTCGTGTCTTTGATAACTGTCCACGTGGCTTGTGGATCTCTCCCGAATGATCAGCCTAAGTTCTGTCTCAAGCACACCAAATCTATCCGACTACGCAACTGAGACATTTAAAGTTTGGCTGATCCCCATCATTCTGGAGAACCAAAATCAACGGCTTCGATTGATTGCACACTTGCGACGTCAAAGAACGCGCTTACGGCTTTGATAAGATGTGGTAGTAAAGCAGCGTAACAAATCTGAATGCCTGCAATACCCAGTGCTAGATAAGCAGTTGGGGCGAGGCGATGTTTACGTTTCTAGCGTTGAAACACAGGCTGATATTTAAGATGAATGATGGCAAAGAAGTAGTATGAGATTCAAGATGGGGTCACAATTTACACATTGATAAAAAAATAGCTCAGACCCGTTATATGCTCAAGAATAAGAGAGTAAAATGACTAACTGCAGGAAATACATATAGATAGGAACTCCCAAACTTTCAACAATGGTCGACCAATGAAGATTACACCTATGAATTTCAAAAAGAAGTGGCCGTGCCATTGATACGCGGTTAGGTGTTGAGCGTTTAAGCCAAAGCTTCACGGACCTTACTCTCGAAGCTGCCGTCCTTGAAGGGAACATTGGCCTTTCCAAAGTCGGCATCCTGAAGAGCAGTCTTGGCAGCGGCGGGCAGAGCATCCCAGTCAGAGACAGGGTAGGTTTTGCCCGTGGTCTGAGTGAACTGGAGTTCGTGGTTGGTAGGAAATGTGGTGAAGTATTCGACCTTGGGGCTGTTGCCCTCCATGGGAGGAACGCCGTTGGCTTTGCTGTAGCCGCTGTGACTGGACGCGGCGCCAGCAGTAACCTTGGGAGTGGCCGCGTTTGGGTCGTCGACCTGAATGACAATGTTCTCCCAGTCGTGACGGTGGCCTCCGGCGACGTCACCACTGGTGGTTTGATCCTTGGGGAAATACCAAGAGTACATGATAACCGTCTTGCCGTCGACGGTGCCGGCGCGAGCATAAGTTTGACCCTTGCTCTGGTCGCGGCAGCCGCCAGTCGCGCTGCCAGTGTCCTGGAGACCGCCGCTAATGTCACCATTGTCGGCAACGGCGGGGTATGGCTGGCAGCCATGAGCGATATGGAGGAGTGGGTTGAAGGTCTCGATGACCTTCCCGAGACCGCCAGTCTGAATCCTCTGGGCAACAGGACTGATGGAATCGTGAGCCACGGTGGCACGAGACTGAAGGAGCTCAGTGGGAGCGGCGGCCACAGCGGCGGCGAGGGCAAGGACGTTGGAAACCTTGAAAGAAACCATTGTGAAAGTAGGATTCAAATGAGTGAAAAGTGAATGTGGTTGAACTTGGAAGTGAATGAAAGTTGGATCTAAATAGCCGGAATGAAAGTGTTGTGATTGTGAATGAAAAGAAGCAGTAAGTCTCACACTTTATACTACATGTACGGCTTCTGATCGCAGCATTATTGCGAAGTGACTTGGAAGCTCATTCTGACGTTCACCAAAGATCTCTATATTATCGTCTCATGTTGAACAGAGTAACCGAATAGACTTCTAGAGGTCTATAGTCGGTCTGACGAATCCCATGACAGCAAGCAGTATCAAGGCCGATATAGGTCTCGAGATTTGTCGATGACCAAGTCTCTCGATATTGACACCCGTCTGATCTTGACGTCAAATTCTCCATACTTGGGGCTGTGAGTACTCAGGGGGAAAGTTTAGAGGCCAGAATGAGGGTCCTGCAAAGCGAAAATATCAGGGTTGTCTCCCAGACGGAATCTCGGCATGGTCTTAGATTGCGGACGATGTCTCAAAACTGTTCGTAGGAAGGCTCACTTCTCCACATGATCGAATACCAGAGTCAACCCTACGTCCGAGTATGTACTGTACTCCCTATGACATGATACGCACTTGCTGTACTTTGACTTTACTATGTGAACCAGGGTCTATCCGATGGGCCATTCAATGCGTCCTTGTCTTGGCAGGTCGTCACCCTGTACTACAGGTGTGAGGTCCCACACCCAGCCCTACCAACAATCTAGGTAGGTACTTTGGCCAAGAAAAGCACGGCTAAGTTGAGTGTCATATTTTGTGACCATGACACAGCACTGGCGATTCTTACATGTACTCATCATTATACCGTGGCCCTATGTCTAGCTATTTCTTGTTTTTGGCGTTGGTTCTGCGCAAAGATTGTGGTTCTTGAGAGGTGCACTAAGTTAAGTCTAAAACCCTGCATGTGTTCGAACACGTGTAATGAGCACTTGGTGCCATATTCCCGCAATCAAGTAACCATGCGGCCTGGTTACGATCTACGCCGCGATCAACTGTTCGTTTCTTGGATCTGACAAGAGAGGCCACCAAGGAGATGGAGAGTTGAGTGTTTCCGCGGAATTTGCGTCGGACTGAAACAGCCGAGACTTTCAGCCTTCCGTGGAGACTGCAGAGGCCTGGTACTGTAAAGTCGGCTGACTCGAGCAGCCAGTCTAGACCACGAGTGCGGGCCATCACTAGCACGATTAAAATAGACTATGCGGGAGATAGTCAGTGTGGATCACGGAACTTTAGCGATGAAGGTATGACAGCACCCAAAGTCCAGCAATGGTCCTTGCTCTTCATGTACGTGCAACTCATATCAACTAAGTATTAAGCCCGGTGTTCATGCACGAAACCAATGAAATCTTTCTAAAGCCCGACAGGAATATAAGCGGTTTGTCCATTGGTCATGAGATTCAGCGTCCCACAACACCTTGTCGGGGGGTTCACGGAGTCCGGTAACGGAGGACTCCACTGCAACTAACTTTTTGTGTTTCGAGTATGGCCGGGTTTACAAATAAAGATTGACTGTGTATCTCCAACCTCAAGTCGCCCACGGTGAATGACCAGCCATTGCTAATGCAGTTTTGAGACTTGGCCCCTTTTTTTTGTTAGTTTGCATGGCTTCCAACTTGTAGAGGGCTACGGGCCCCTGGCGGAGTACTCCGTTCCGCAGTTGGCAGTGCATTCAATGTTTACATCAAGTCGAGCCATCCCCATCCCGCACAACGTCAGAGGCTCCAAAAGTACAAATTCGACCGCCCAAAGGTAGAGGGTAAATAGCCGTGTGAAATTGCTATGAAATTTCACAATGATAGCTGTGCAGTATTCTGGAAATACGCTATGGCTTTGTGAAAGTCGAAGCTAGGTTGGTTCAATGGTTTGGGATTGTGACGCTGGCTTATGTGTGAAAACTGTATGATGTGTGTTAATCAGCGTAGGAAAGCAATTGGAGAGAAAGTGGTCTGGCCTACTCAGTGATTTGTGTTCTCATCTGCCCGCATCTCCGAGGATAGACAAACCCTGGCGATGCCTCTTTCTTCTCGATAATGCAAGCTCACAGTTAATGCGTTCGCGGTCAATTTGAATGTTAACGTGTTTAATGCCTGGTTCAGCTGGCCCCGCTTGTCTCAGAACGTAAACCATGAGGAGCTAGGAGCTAGCATTGACATTTGTCTTCGGGGTATTTTTGTCACCGTCCAGGATCCGGGCCTTCCGGTAAGGGACTCCGCCGAGAGCACGTGAGCAGGACATCACTAAGACAAATGCATGGGGTAATGCAATTTTCTCCAACTTTTGCTTGGTGAATTTGGGCAGTGATGACGAAGAATTTCAGTGATTAGCCAAACAAGTTTTTTGATTTCACCATCTTCGTCTGGATTGTCATGTCTTGAAATTTCGACCAACCCTCTAAATGCGGGCGTACATCTTGATCGGGCACTCCAACCAGTGTTGCGAGTCGTTTGCCTGATGCTTGAATTCAGGGATAAACCATTTCTCCCAAGATCCCCATACTTAATGACACAATGTTCTTTCCTTCTAACGGGTTGCGCTCTCACCATCGGCCCAGTGAGGGCACCGAACATGACCTTTTCAGCTTTGGTGATTATTATCGTATGTGTTCTTTTGTTCTTGGAATGAGTGGATTTTGAGAAGAATATATGGAAGCTATACAATGCAAAAGGGCTTACTCAAACATGCAATTGGAGTATTCGGTACTGACGTCACTTGTGTCATAATTACAAACATCTTATAACACCTCTCATGATTGATTCCATGACTTAAGATAGGTTTTCCAAAGCTATAGTGAGTTCGGAAGTATAACATCAACTGATACACGCAACCACAATGTAGCCCATACAATGACGTCAACAGCTCATGAAAGGTTATAGCGCAAAATCACCATGTGCAATATCCTTACTTTCCACAGAGGAGGAACGCGAGAACACTCGCCATAATATATACGCGTGGGTTCATTACCTCATTCTATGCAAGACACAATCTGAACAGGCAGATGTAATGAATCCGCAAATGGAAGACTTGGTTTGCGGTTGCGTTCTTTACACATGATTAGTCAAGTTAACTACCCCTTTAACATTGATAAAAACCTGAGTTCGTAACTTTATCCATTGTCGGCTCCCAGTCAATGAAATCAGCTTTTCGAGTCTCATCTAATCCATGCTCACTTTCCATAAGAGGACGCGCAGTGTCGGGGTTATCAACACACGGTTCGACATAACAAAACGAGGCCCCCTTCAGTAACAGAAGTAAGTTTGATAGGATCGAAGGAACTTGAAGAATTGGTGGGCCAGTACTCTCGCACAATCAAGACAACAAGTAACGAACAGTCCTTTACTGCGGACGTTTGTAGGCACGAGCACCTTGCTGAGGTACCAACGCTCGTAAGTACTATATATGAGGGGAACCTATTCACGATCTGGCATCTACACTACTTAAAGACTCAGACTGGTACAAAAGTTCTCAAGATGCCATCGTTCGTGGTATGAGCTATAACCATAACATTGTCTGCCTAGAAACCATGAAAAACGTCGCTTATATAATTTAGAGGAAGCCAGTCTCAACCATTAAGCTTTTAAAGTATTGATATTTTTGCTGATTTCCGGAATAGGGTCCATATTGGTAAAACTTAAGTTACGACAAATAGTGAGTAAGAGTAAATTGTCCGAGTTGTACGGCGAGTGTCCTTCGACATGACACCCAACACAACGCCAAACATTGGGACTATGGTAATGTGGCTAAGGTTTACTTGAAGAGGTAAGACTTAGGTTGTGAATACAATGTTTTCTCTCTACGTTGCTGCTGAATGTCCTGACAAACAGTTAAACACTAATAGGTATGGTCAGGATGAAGGGACACGTAAGGGTGGAAAAGGCACTCGTGAAGCAGGGATAATGGCTGGACAAACTAGGTCTGCTTTCTCACTATGCCCTATGGGCAAGCCAGTGAGGCGGCCAGAATCATCGCCTTCGTTACCACGTGTATACAATGACATACAATTGTGGCAGCCTTGAGGATGCGAGATAGGCAATGAACTGCGATAGTGGGCTAGTGAACAGCACGGCGACGTCGTGAGAGGACATAAGCAGACAGCGAAGTAGAGCACATAATGCAAAGGAAAGGTAAGACATAGGTAAACCCGTTCGTGTGCACTCATGATTGAGATTCCCGTGGTGAAGGTCGCTGTAGATAACGGCTATATACTCTATGGGAACGTGTAACGCAACGTTTCAGCAGTTAAGACTCCGGAACCCACAGTGGCGTATAACATATCTGGTGTGTTTAAATACACACACAGAGAGAGATACATATAATTGGGCAGTGTCAATATAACCCATTCAATATTTATCAACTATATTGCTTTAGATTCGTTGGTTCTATGTATATTCGACTTGCTGAGAACCGTAACAAAAGCCAGTAAACCATAGCGCCGATTCTTACATCAAACAACCGCTGAGACGAGATCACACAACTCCTTTTCCGACGAACGTTGTGAACATTTTGCAGTCCTTCCTGTCGTATATAACCGCGGCGGATTAGTGTTCGTCTTCGCCTTCCGAGTTAGGGTAGTAGAAGGCTGCCACTCCTATAGCGAGGTAGACAATAACGCAGAGAAAGCCCTCGAGGTAGTTGCTCTTCTGGTCGCGCAGGAAGTTTCCTACAGTCATGATTGCAAGAATGAGCATACAAACATCGAAAACCTCAAAGACGATGTCCATAGACTTCTCAAAGCCCCAAGCGACTATAAAGACAAGCGGGCCGTTGAGCAGAGCCGTCTGCAGCGTGGCGCCTAAGACATGAGAGAGGGCGAAGTTCATCTGGTTGCCCCACGCCTCATCAACTGCTGTCAAGTGTTCAGCAGCCTTCTCGACAAGAGGCACGAGGATGAGGCCCATGAAATGATCTGAAATGCCGTGCCTCATAACGATAGGATGGATTTGCTCGACGAGGTAGATTGCCATAAATGTTACAAGCATAATGGAGATAATAAGGGCAATAATGCACTCAGTTAGAGTCAGTCTAGGCTTGTTCACATCCTTATGCTTATTGTGCTCGCGCTGCTCGTCGTGCTCAAAGATAGCGTCGTAAATGCCGTGATGCGTGCGGGTCTGGTACCACACGAAAACGCAGTAGGCTATTACTAGCAGAACAGAAACGATCCGAGAGATGTGGAGGGTCTTGTCGTTCAGCTCCTCGACTGTAAGTGATGCAGCCATAGAATAACTGAAAATGGCGGGTATAGCCAAGGCAACGCCTCTGTCCATTGTCGATTAGTATTGCAAAAGTCTTATCAGGGGTGTCCGCTCACGCTGTAAGCAAAAGACCGGTGCCTGCTTCACTAACGGTCTCACTAAACTCGGCCTCGTCTCGTCGCATGCCGCCGGCGATAAAACACAGACCCAGACACAGAAGCATCGTTGCCAATATCGAGCCAAGAATGGCGGCTTTGATAACGGTAAACTGGTGGTTCTGTAACAACATCATAAAGAGGATGATTTCAACAATAGACCCAAAGCTAGGGCGACATATGTCATTAATAGGCGAAGCACGGATGCAGGCAAAAGGGGAGCTCACGTTGATTCGACCAGCACACCAAAGACGTGGTTGACCTTCCGGGAGAGCTCTTGGCCAGAGAAGCCGACCATGTTAGCACAAGGAATCATAGACATATAGGTAAGGATGAAAATTAAGACATGTTCGTCCGGGCAAGTGTCTATAGCCGTCTTGTGTAAGTCCCAGTTACTGGTATCGGGATTTACAATTAAGACCGATTACTTGCATCGAACGATAAAGGCAGCTGGAACCACTGGCCAGAAGATGTTGCAGAGAAGAGATGCTCGACTCGAAGATCTCCACGTAATCTCAAGAAATTTAAGTGGGTGGAAACCTGAGCGGCCACTTTCGCCAGAGGCCCTAACTCTGACCATTCTTCGTTGCCCAGCGGCCTTTTGATGATAGTCACTGGGGACTGGTAGCTCTTCGCCCGCTGAGTAACTTGAATCGAGTGTCTTCTCGAGCGGTATGAAGGGGTGGTCTGATTCTCGTAGCTGTGACCCAGTCGACTGGCGGCAGGCTTGGCGAAGAGGAATCATGGAGGCTGACATGATGACAGATTGGGGCATCCAAGTGGATAAGATGACACGTTCACTGAGTAAAGCACAAACATCACAAGACTCGTGTATGGAGGTCCAGTGATGTTATATATCCACGAAGAGGTGACCCAAGCGGATACACAAATTCGTATTGCCGGGACTGGGGGAAAGTGCACACGTGCGGAACAGCCCCAGTAGCAAGACTCATGCAATTGTGGTCGTTCTTATGAAAGACAGGGAGCGGCATACTCTGTAAAATGATCGTCAAGAACTGGGGAAGGGAGGATCCTTATTCTCAGTCCTTGACCACCGTGGTCGAGTCCGTCGGGTTAGAACACTATCAGCAGTAATTGTCATATCTAGTCCAGGGTTAGCTTAGTTGAGCCGTTGGCCTGGAATTGCGGGCAAGAGCGTTCCAACCCCAGCATCCTCGCTTCATTGCTGCTGCCAGACAGTCATTGAGAGAGATGACGATTTCTCGTGTTGTTTTTATTATGGAACGTGAGCTGGAACTAGTAAGTCGATCCGTCAATCCGAATTAAGGAAAGTTACAAAAGTAGTAATTAGGCATCGGAGCAAATTGGGTTAAGCGAGAGAGGGGGCATTGAAATCCTGGAACGCAGAAGGACATGGTGTATGAATCAGGCAAAGCCAGGCTCGCTATCATGCCAAGACCCTAATAGAACATCCCTATGCATTTCTAAAGGAGTCGACGGGTCGATGAGTTGGATGCTTGTACAACGTCTATGAGCACAACGGGCAATACCAAAAGGATGGCTTGAAAATTCCAAGACCTCGAGTGTGATGCTTTCCCTGATCGCATGCGAGATTGGCGTGTATATGCGCAGTAGACAGACACGCACCATGTGTCGCCCGCGTTAGTGTTCTGAGTTCGAGAGTAGGGCCTCGGGGTTCACACCGAAAGCGAGCCACCCGTAAAACGCCGTTGCGGATACTCACAGACGTTGTTTCTACACCGTAGCTGTGTTGTAGTGCACTGAAAGCTCGAAATTGGTATCCGGTTTTCAAACGTTTTCTAAACACAAGAACTCTTCGAAGACAACCTTTTGCGGGCCCTGTTGCTCAGGGAGGACTTTTTGTAGAATACGGTGAGTCGACAACCACCGTAATATTTATTACTTTGAGAGCCAAGTTAGGGTATCACGGAGTCAGATGATGCCTTACGGCAGAATCAGAGGGACAAATTGAGCCCCTTTCGTTGACTGTCTCCATGGGCCAACTACATACTCCATTTGGTCAAATGGCACGGCAATGTTCGCACAACGGTTGATTTCAGCTTTTTTATTCTATTTTTCATCTTAGCCTACTTTCTGCTTCACCTTGAATACGTCTTCTTTCGATATAGCCTATTCTTAGTGTCTTATTTTCGGCAACATGTCTGGTCGAGCTTTGAAGCAGCATTGGATGTAAATTCCATGTAATATACTGCCATGTGCTTTGTAAACTTATATACTGCTATGAACACTAGTCCTGATCTGAAAGGCTTTCAACAATGATATAAGAGCGGGTCTTGAGCCTAGATGGATGTACACAGTAAACTTTGGTTTGGATACGGTTTAGATTACTAAATTACGGTATTTCGTCGGCATCTTCTTTTCTAAAGCAAGGGAAGGATTCTGGTCTCCGTAAACGCCCACAGGAGTGGAGAGTAATCAGAGCACCAAGCATTACCAGTGTAGTGAGTGCTTCTTTTGCCCTGAAGTGCGTAAAGGTCGCGATAGAAGCCTGACTTAACTGCCTCTGTCGACACGTGAAGCTGAATGTTGGAGTGCTCCTCCCATGCGCTAAAATCACCGCCAGTCGTGAACGTGGCGTTGGTGGAGGCGGCGATCTTGCGAACGGCATCACTAACCAAGCCTTGGGCCTTCGAAGACTGAGGTTCGCCGATGACCTTTACAGTCTGATAACCCGGTACGCCGACTGTCTCAAGACGCCAGACAAAGGGTGTCTGGGGAAGGGCATCGGGCGCGGTGATGTCAACGTTGAGGAAATTGGTAAGGTCGGGCAGACCGCTCTTGGAAACAACTCCGACGTAGTAGGGAACGTTCTGCCATTGCTTGAACACGGACATTTCCGAGTCATCGAGGTCGAATGGAGCCAAGTTCTCAACCGTGGGAGGGATGGTGATTAGAAGCTTCTTGGCTTTGATGAGCTTGCGGCCATTGGCGGAAGCGACAACGGCCGTGACACCGTCATCAGTGCGATTGGAGGCAACCACAACGCTTGAGTACAGAACATCGCTTCCAAGGAAGGCACCGGCCTTGTCATAGACCACTTGGTTACCAGCAGGAGCATAGAGGTAGCCGGCAGAGAGACCCAACAGGTGGGCCTGTCCAAAGTTCTGCAGTACATAGAGGGTGGGCGTCTCTAGAAGATTGCCAACACCCTGAGCGAATATCCAGACAACCTGGACGACATCGGTCAAATTGTACTTGTCAACAAACTGACCGAAGGGCAAAAGCAGATCTTCGGGGACATTCTCCGGGATGTCATAAGCACCCTCGGCCAGGAAGTCGAATTGGAGGATGGAAAAGAGATAGTTCGCGAGAGGTCCGACCAGAGTATTAGGGTCGACGGCGGTGGCATTGGGGACGACGAAGCCAGTCTTGAAGTCGACAACCTTGCTCGGGAAGGGGGAGAGGGCCGAAGTGTTCAGTTGAACACCGAAGCGCTCAAAGAACTGGGTCGTCTGGTTGTTCTGGATGTATGCTTGCACGCCATAGTCGATGGGTGCACCGGTCGCGGGGTCTCGGAAAGTGTCGACATGGCCTCCGAGCTTGTCGGCGCGCTCGACAACGGCGATGGTCTTGTTTTGGTCCCGGAGACGAACGGCGGCGTAGGTTCCGGTGGCTCCACCTCCAACAATAAGGACGTCGCGCTGGATAATGTCCTCGGCCTTGAAAGCAGACTCCTCGTAGCATCCAAGGCCGACGGGGGACGCATTAATTAGGGATGCGCTGAGAGCGCAAAGCAACAATAATTGAGATCGCATGGTTACTAGAAGGAGCAGATAACGAATGGCTGATGGTCAAAAGAGTGACAGATGGTTTGCATCTATCCATAGGTAGAGTCTTAAGGAGTGGCGATTCATAAGCCTATATAGATGCTGCAAAGGATGTTATCGAGTGCCGACTTAGCCCGCCTGACTGGTAACGAGCCAAGGCCAATTATGAGGAAGAGTTTGACTCTAACAGGTCATGAAGTCAAATTAATTACAACGGTCATACCCTTTGATGTGACAGGCTCCACCCACAGTCGGAGAAGCGCATCTCCCGAGCAACATGTGAGACGAGACAAGCAGTCAAGTACACATCGTTGGTACGACTGCGCTTCTGCGTGCTTTCGGGAATGCAACTTTTGTCATATCAAACAAAAGACTGAATTTTCAAGCAGTAATATCATCATGCAGTCCTTTTCCAATCCGATAACCTGGGGAAGGGAGAGAAAGTCCGGGCAGTCCGGCGAATATGTTGCTCGCAAAACAGGGATGAGGTTGCGAACGTCTTTGTTAAGGTTTCCCAGAATTCCTCATTCGTAAGGAATCCAAGAGCCAAGCTGTTCGAACCAATTTATCAACTGGGATCTGAGGTGGGCTGAGTGAAATGAGCCTGAACCTAGATCGACAAATGCTCAAGTACGCCCGCTATCTCGGCAGCCTCGTGAAGCCCGGCCGTGGTAACACGTCGGCTTTGCCTTGCCGTATTTCCCTCGACACACACAAGTCCGGCCGTCCGACATCATTAGCCTAAGCAACTTTCGGGGCTAATAGTTGACACTGCGCCCAAGTCCCCTGTATAGCCCTGCAACTATTACCCGTCATTGCAATTGGTATTGAGAGCTCTCGCATCCAGGGCGAAAGCGCGCTAGACGGCTCCCACCTCCGACCGGAAGCTTGAACAATGGAGTCGACAGCACAACAAGACTGAGTCAGTTATTAATGTTGTAACAAAACTTACTTTCTCACGACATCGATCATGTTAACAATTTCTTGATCGCACTACTGAGATTTCTTTCGTTAAATTGCGAAGACCTCGATACTAGTATACTTCCATGTATTTTATTTGGATCTTCGCGTAACCGCCGAATGCAATACCCGAATGGCGACACGATGCTTTTGTTCTCTCCCTTATCGACAGCAACACGCGTTCAACCGACTAAAATTCTAAAAGTCATTTGGCCAAGCCACGACGGGCGACGGACCAACTATGCCGATTGTTTTCGCTGGGATTTCTTTTCTGGAGTCTTAATCTCTTTTCTTGCTACTACGTTCTTTACCAAAAAAGGGTCATCCAGTCTGAAAGCGTGCGTGGCTGAGGCAGGAAAAAGATGGCATGCGGGTTGTACCATCGTGTCACTAAGACGGTCGCAATATTTACAGAATTGAAGCCTGAGTGAGTCCGATAGAAGAGTTGTGGGCATACTGGACACCTGCGGAAGGCTCGATAACTGAAGACATCACAACTAACCTTTGGATCGATCTTGCGTGGCTTCTCGAAAATGTGGGTCCAAACCTATGTACATCATTTCCTTCCGTCAGGGCTGAACCCGGTACAGTAAAGAGTCCGATAACCTCGCGTTCATCGGTTCGGGTGGTGCCGCTAGCAAAGGGGTTGATGGGTTGATGTTGGGTGGAAATGTCGTAAGGCAGTGCGAAGATTTTTCGGGAGGCTGGAACAGTAATTGTACATCAGCGGGATAGACTTTGAAGTACGCCTACGCTATTCCAGAAGACCAGAACCCTATCCCTCTTTTGGCAGTGCGTCTCGTAGCTGATTGAAGCCGCGCCGAAGCGGGCTTTGGGCGGCACGATAGAGCAAACGCCAGCGCGGAGCGTAACGTCAGTTCGGCAAAAAGCTGCGATGGTTTTCAAAGCGCCTTTGGGTTTTCGGAAGATGGTCATACAGTCAGTTGATGGCTGTTTGCAAGGCCATCATGCGTGAGCCAGATAGAGTTCGTTATTGCTAAAGTGCCCTGCGAGCAAAGTTTCGCAGACACGTGAACTGGATCTAGTGTGCATTCAGAAATGCACAGAACCCCTTTTCTTTTTCTTTTTCTTCCACCACTTTAACATCTTAAAGGCGAGTTACCGAAGCAGAAGCAACAATGACCTTTGGCCATCTGCCTACAAGAAGGAAGGCTTCTTATCATTGTTATCATTGGACCACTGGGCTTTACAGACTTTCAACATAATTATACCTTAGCGTTGTTAAATCGGACTTCAAGAATGATAGCCTACTACATTAAGTTCATTCTCAATGCTTATAATAGAATCCAGAGGCAATGGAATGAACCGATGCAGTTCTAATGGTGGTGAAGTTCCTCCCAATGTCACTTTTAGATGAATGGAGAAGTCGGGTTTCGTACAATGAGAATGGTTAAAGGGTCCACAAAAGTACTTAGTGCACAATGCACCCCAAAAACGCTTGCGCATGAGCTGTATTTTGCAGGAAATTTTCGTTTAGCGGAAAAGGAGACCATGACTTGCAGTCATGTTCCCTATCGGCCATCAACCACCAACAAAAATACGTACGACTCTGAAACAGTTTGTTCAACCTGGGATTACGTCATTCCACAAACATCTTGTCTACCGAATATTATTGCTTGATTTGTTCCAGGGGTACAAACTTCAAGAGACTCTTCTGTCCGTACGGTCGGGCAGAAATTATCTGATCATGAGACCTCATGCTCTCTGAAGTCATACAAGGATCGGGAACAGTAGTATAGCGGCTGTAGATAATGCGGAGCAGAGACTTCATCTCTGCGAGTGCCAGACTGTATCAACATTGATACATTTCCGTCTCGTCAAAATGGGTTTGATGGCAATGACTCACTGCTTCCCGACACAGCCTCTTCCGCCATGAGAGAAGGCAAACATGTGGCGCTTCCTTTCAGCCTCTCCAAATGGTGACATCCAGCGCTCGGGATTGAACACATCAGGATTTGGATAGACTGCATCATTGTTGCGGTGGACTGAGTAGGCCTGACTACTGACAATAGTACCTTCGGGAACGGAATAGCCATCAATCTGCCTGCCGCCATCAGGAACAACCCTTGGTAGCGACATAGGAATTGCAGGATAATACCGCAATCCTTCCTGGACCACAGCATCGAGGTAAGAGAGCTTGTCAAATGAAATGTCTGGGTTTTCCCGGATCTCTTCTTGGAGCCTCTTTTGGAATTTTAGTGAAGCGGGTTGAGATAGCTCCCATATCAGAAAAGATAGCGAATCGCCTGTAGTATCGATTCCTGAGACCATATGGTCCATGCATTCAGCGGCAACATTGGTACTGTCTAGTTGATTGACACTGCTGGCTGTCTCGGTCTTTTCTTGAAGGCGATTGAGAAGAGTGAATAGTGCTGGGTCGGTCTTTGAAGTAGCACCAACTACGAAATTCTTAGCCAATGGTGTAGTGCGTGGATCCAAGCAGAGATCGAGAAATTTGGAAAAGTATTGGTAAAAGACAGGGTAATGATGCTGAATGAGGCGGCCTTGAGGATGTCAGCAGTGTGCCTCAGAACAAGAAAGCTGCCATATTTCCTCACTTCTCAGGCTATCGTCGGTTGTGACCTGTTCCATCATCTCCGTGTCTTCTGGCTTTTGAAGACTATTGGTTCCGTAAGGGTGGAATAAATGATGCGTGATGCAGTCACAAGCATGCGAATGAAGCTTGACCTAACCACCGAAAGGCATGGTTGTCAGTTGAACCGAAAGTTTAAGACAGCTAGTGACCTCGCAATGCGTATACATACATAAACATCAATGCTTCTCTTTGCAGCGTCTCCACATTGTCTCGCGAACTCTTCAGCTCTCTCCTCAATGCCTCCCAGTGTCATGGGTCTGATGACGTTACTGTTTGCATAACGATCCGCAATGATACGCTTGCGTTTTGCGTGCTGGGAATATGTCAGCTCTGGTTTCCTTAACCTGCCCACCTGAACGATGTACTAACATCCCCTTTTACAAGAGTGGAAAACATGGTTCCGTGAGCAGCTCACAGTTAGTTTTGAATTCAATAGGGGGATGCATATGCGGCTTGCCTGCGCTGAAAGACTTTGAATAGGTTGTAGAAGCAATATTCATCGTAGCCACTCCCGAGCGATCCATAGATCTCTTTCACAGACTCGTACGAAGTAAAAGAGACCTCGTTGGGTGCAATGCGTACAACTGGACCGTATCTCAAATGAAGGGAGTGTATATAAAGTGTTCGGTTGGCGTTGAACTCGTGCCATCTCAGAACAATGGAAGTGAACTTGGATGGGCCCGGACCCGGTAACTTCGACAGTGGAGATGATAGACGACGGGCCAAGTACAAGAGTACTGAGGCTGCAAAGACAGCTGCGCCAAAAAGCGGGTTCAGCAACATGGTTCGAACTGTTCCCAGCAATCGCTGAAGTAAGGAGAAGATATGGAAACGGCCACAGTAAACAAATGCGATTGAGCGGCGTTGAGTATTAATACCCCTCTGAAGTTTTCCACGGGGTTGTTGGTCTTGTCCCGAATGGTTGAAACAAGGCTGGTAAGGAGAGGGAAAGACGAGTTAAATCTTCTGCGATTCTTTTCATTGAGTCATGGGCAACTTACCCCGCCTATCTAGTCGAAAGCCGCTCCCTCATGTTGAGAATTGGCGAGTTCCGCTAGGCGGTCTTGTCTTGTCGGAGACAAGCTAAGTAGGTCCGGGAATCGGCCCCGCAGCTGACCGCTAATGTTAAGAAGACCCGAACCGACGGATTTGCCGACTTCCCCGGAATGTAGGTGTCAGTTTGGAGCGAAGCAGGCTTTTCGTGTAATTTTGTGCGTCGCCATGCGGCCGGGCCTCACCCGGGACCTCCTGCTCCGTCAGATAAGCCCCGAAGCCTATTCGAAGGTAGCGAACCTTCACCCGCCTGACCCTTCTGAGGTAATAGTGTACACCTCGTTGCAGTCGTGAAAGTGGTCGAGAAGTCGGCGTCTGAGACTATGTATGGGTGAGACTGGATTCAGAAGTATCGACGATAGGAAGGCCAGACTGATTGTTGACGACCTCACGGCAATCATCAGCCATTTGAAGGGCTGCACACCCAATGAGTAACAAACCCGGGATCTTAACTTCTCAGCCGCTTCTTAGGCCTCACCCCGTGGCTCCGTTCAGGCCCAACTTGAAGCCTCGAGAGCCAAAGACTGATATTATACTGCAACCATCTCCTTCCGCTCGAAAACAATCATCATTTACTCAGCTCTTTAAAAAACCAGATGTCACCGTCTTGTTAAATTCACATGCAAGAGGTCTATTGACAGGTAAAAGACTTTCAAGAGAGGTATGGTGTCAATTAAGTCCCTAATTGATGAACCCAATCTTGGTAGCCTTATCCTCAAAAGCCGTTTTAGCCACTGAATGTGAGTACAGCAAAGCTGTTGAGCTTTGATATGTGGGAAGACGACTGAGATAAGTAGACTATAGCCATATAGATGCGTATGCAAGCAGCAAAAGGGAACACGACTCGTGCTAGTGTCCAATACCGCAACGTGCAATATGTGGCAAATTCTTGAGCTTTTCAATCGTCAACCCTGTCTTTATCGGTGGAAGTAATCACTCCAATGCGAAGGAAATGACGGCCCCACTTGGTTCAATGCTGCTGCTGACCCTAAACCCACCACAAGATAGCAGAGCTTATCGCACCTTACGGCGTTCCAAAAAGCCGGCACCGAAGACACAGCGCCGCAATCCAGTAATTCATATTTCAGTGGACGCCGGAAGACACGGATCAAGGCTCTATTGTTTGTGTTCGTGCAGTCAAAACCTAAATATACCGAGCCGTCTCCCGAACGGGACTCGTGAAGGTAGAGTTCGCCTAAGGACTCCATCGGGCGCCATGAACGTACCACAGAACACTTTAACTTACAGACATGAACCTTGCCCTGCCAGGATCCCTGACCGACTCGCTGGTTGATAGGCGACCTGCGAAAGTCGTGCGCGTTTATAATTCAAGTACGCAGTCCGGTCTGGCACAAATTTGAGAAAAGCGGACTGGATGTCCTCGGCCCTTGCACACGATCTAGCCCGGCGAATTTGAGACTGGAGCGACCAACCCAGTGACAGCGAAAAGTGATGGCGACGCTGCCTTCCGAGCTCATCGAGCAGATATGTTCTCTTCTTTGCTTCCATTGTCAAAATCATGGGGCATTTCCCACTGTAAATTCGGGCGACGCCTCTGTATCAAAGAAGGCGTTGTCACACTTCTGTCGAGTATCTAAGCGTATCTACGCCGTCGCCCAGCCGTTTCTTTTTCATTACTACGCCACGGGGAATTTACCACGAGGGCTTCATTGCAGCATCCAAACCCACACCGGAGAGCCCCCTAAAGAGAATGACAAGCTTCCCGAATTTTTGCGCAGCATCATCGAGCGTCCAGATTTAGCATCCCAAGTGAGAGTGCTTCAGCTGGTGGAGACCGACGAAATCAGCAGTTGCACTCCGGACTTGGCTTTTATACTCAGCAAAGCCACTGAGCGCCTCGGCGCCTCAGAACATGCCCCAACACGAGAGTACTTACAGACTAAGATCTGGAGAGGCTTCATGGGTCAACCGGAGACCTTGATGCGCATTCAGCGACGCAAGGTTCACCACTGGCTCGAAGAGCTCGTGGTTCTCCTTTCGCCCAACGTAGAACGGTTGTTCATCGCGCGCGACAGCTTTGTTCACTATGAGCACATCAAAGACAGTGGTGCCTCCTTTCCCGCACTCAGAACCATTGCCATCGGAGGTGTCAGCAAGAATCAGCACGTGCACGAGGCTTCAGTCCTCTTCAACGCAGCACCGAATCTCGATAGCCTCTATGCATTGCAATGCAGTCTCTTCGACGGGATCAGCCCTTGGTCCATGGCCAAACCATGGACCCTCAAACTCCAAGGTGTCCGGAGGTTGGTCCTCAACGACATAGGGGTCGAAGATTTGGAGCTTTTGATCGGCTGTTGTCCCGAGTTGCAGGAGTTGGAGGTTTTTGCAACGAAGATTCATTTGAGGTCAGGCGTCAATTACTGGAACCTCGCAAAGCTCCTGCAGGCCCTCGAGCCCGCACAGCACCAACTACGGAAATTGCGGCTTTCCTGTTTGCCAAGTCGGAAGCATGCAGAGAGTTCGCGGCCGAATGCCGTAGAAATACCATGGTCCTTCAGACAATTTGATCAGTTGGAAGAGCTGGCATTTGATCAAGCTGCTATAGAGAGCCTCTCGCGGACTACAACCACCGAGGAGAGTATTACGTTTGATTGGAGCTTGATGGAGGCACTACCATCGTCAATCCGCAAAATTCAGCTTCTTCACGTAAGCAAGAGGTTCATGGGGAACTTAAAGCGTCTTGCTGAGAACGTCCACTTCGCATTGCCTGAATTGAGGGCAGTCCATGTCAGTTTGGTAGAGGGAATAGACAAAAGAGATGTCGGATCGAAGAGCATAGACTCCATAGAATCAGCTTTTGAGTCAGCAGGCATAGAGGTGCACTGGGCTATAAGCTGCACCGAAGGAAACACCTGGATATAGTCCCAGGCGTAACGATGGAATCGGAACCAGAATTATTGTTCCTGATAGGATCAGCTCTACCAGATACAAATAGATGCAAGGTACAATAAGGGGTATCATTTCACGGTAGACAGGAAGGGGCAGGCAGTCACTCGCTTAACTCCTGGGGAGAAAAAGATAGCGGGCTGTGTTATCCGCAATCCAGCATATCGCACCGTCGCCAGCACCATGCGTATGCGCAAAGATAATGTATAACCGTATTTTCGATTCGAAGCACTTGCTGCAGAAATCATAAAGTGCGATGTTAGCTGCATGCAGTCGATGTTCCACATTTAGAGCGCGTTGAAAGTTACCGGTAGCCTTGGTCCTGTTCGCAGTCTGCCTTCCAAAAATCCAAACACAATTCAAACGTAAGCGAATCTTTGTCAAACTATAGAAACACTTCAAAATGCGAGGAAGTAGACATTTTGGATGCATGTCCCAGAACCTCGACTTCGGTATACATCGTCTGCAGCTGATACAAAAACAGATCGGGCCGGTAAGGGCCTCAATAATATTGTTTTGAAGACGAATGAATGGAGGCACGAAACAGAACCCACGTAGCTTCTGCAACTCATGGATTGGCAAACTCGGCCGGGGAACCCACTGTGAGGCGTTGCAAACGACGACTGAGGGTTTCACATGCATAGATCAGTGCAACCGCCATTGCCAGATCGCGTCATTTGTTTGCTCGCCAGCCGAAGACATCATTGCACAATGTCGGCAACCGGGGCCGATGTCTTTCATTAGTTGCCGCTTATCGATTGCCCGTAAAAACCGAGTCCAGTTTTGGAACTGTCTTATCACAGGGTTAATTGGTTTGCATTGTCTTAGATCGGCTGCAGCGACTGGATGCTGCCTGGATCCGGCAGTCTTGACAGGGGTGCCGGGCAAAAACCGGTGCAGAGAATAATTCCATGCGTCTTGAAACGGTTGTGGCTTCTTCCTCTGCATGGTATCAACGGCTTCATAGATGGGACAAGAGCCGAAGCTAGTGCTAGATAGGGCCGAATGAGAGAGACACCAAGCTCGACTAAAAGAGAATTCGACGATTCTGGGGCATTCGGCAGGGCCAATGGTTTTTATTTCTGAGACATTCTCAATTTAGTACCAAGTAACTAGAGATAGCGGTATCAGATATCCGGTCTGAGGAGACGTCTGTCATCCAAAGCCGAGCCGGCTCAAAGTAGAAGCGTAATGGCGGCAACAAAATGAATTCGACGCAGTGAGACGGTGCAGAGCCTCGTGGCATACTGCAGGGGCGGGATAAAAGTTACATAGGCGAGGTTACGGCACAAACATGAAGGTATTGCGTATTGCAGTCTTCCCGCGAAGAGCTATTGTAAAAACTTGATACCTTATCATGGTGACAAGAAGCTGGATTTTGGTGGGTGTCCGTGGGTGACAGAGTTCCACCATGAGCTGCGCAATAAAGCGTTTGTGTCGAACAAATCGCAATGTTGATCACCAGTTCTTTGACAGGGACGTGTGGTCAGCGTAGGTGTTGATGTCGAGCCACGTGCCTACCGGCTAGGGCTTGAGTTGGTCGTCAGGGGCAGGAAGCCAAGGCACCGTTAGAGTTTGCCATCGATTCGTATTGATAGAGAAAATCATCATCTCAATCAGCATGAGATTCTCGTTTCCGGCACTGGAGACAACACTTTCTCGGCAAATAGATACAGGGTATGGTTTTGTCAGTGAGGAGGCGAGGGGCAAAGCACTGCTCGATGCTATGATATTGGTTCCACGGTATTGTAGTACAATGGAAAAGAGCGGGACTCGATCTAGGTCTCGAATCAATCCTATGCGGGTTGAGAGACATTGTGGACAGGAGAGTGCTGCGAAGACAGCGAGGGTTCCGCCGGTAGCGACCATAACCCTAGATTCTCCGTCGACAGTTGGACAATCTGGGGTATCAAGTCAAATGGTGCGACAAGATCTGAAATGACAAAAGTCAAGGGCGTGCATTCAATGATAAACCTCCACGAAGGGTTTGTTTGGCTATGAGCAAAAGCAAAGGGCGTTTAGCTAAGGTTCGCTAGGTCATTTCATTGGATTTGTTACAAGCTTACAACTAGTTGAAAGGCCTGGCTGTCGCTCTATTGTGGCATTTGCGAAGTCGGTGCTGGTGGGTAACTAATTATCTTGTGAAAAGTAAGAGACAGAGCTCGGATAACAATCAACATCTGGTTTGTCGACTCATCTCTCCCACCGTCTTGAATCTACTTGTCAACAAAGCTCGTCTCCGAGGACTAGTCAATAATGTCTTGTCCTCCTCTAAATGAGATCAAATGGCTGATTGCCGAAGTCAAAGTACATTTGAAGTCTCTTCCTGCTGATTGTGAGTGCCACGACAGCGACGGCATTTAGACCGCAGTCCGAGTACAACTCCCGTTCCTAGTCAACACTAGAAGAGCTAACGTTCGGCATCAATTACCGGCCCAAAAACCAGTCTCAGCAATACTTCTCTCCACTGCTTGAAGCGTGTCGTTGTGACACGGAAGGCCAGACAATTGTCTCGGGATTAGTACCTCGGGGAGCCGCTCTCTCTCAGCTCGCGTAGGGCAGCGAATGCTATCTGCTTTCGGTTTCATGACCCAGGTCCACGGCAAGGGAAGGTAATGCCAGAGCCGAATATTATGCATGACTGACACGTTTCGGAGGCTACATAAACTCCCCATAACCTCCTTCTTTTGATCTCTTGTCCTCTCCCCAGGACAGACTGGCTGTTTCAGGAATTAGCTGTCTTACTCTCTCCCTAACCAGCCCTCCCATTTTGTGTCACTTCTGATCCCAAGTACTGACCGCCAACTCAAGACCACTGCGACACCGGAAATCTACTCAACAGCATGTTCGACGCTCAGAATGCTTTAGCGGTGTCTTGTGTGGCAGCTCCACAACTCCTGCAATCAAGTGCCTCTACTCTAGCACCAAGCGACTCAAACTACGATAAAATGGAAAAGGAAGTAATCATCTCGAGTTCCGCGCCATCCCTTCAGAACATTGACATCCATATTACCTCGGCGAGGTCAGATTCATGCGCCGACTCTGCTCGAATACCCTCTGCAAAGCCGGAAACGATAGCAAAAGTGAACGACGAGAGGAACACAGAATATCCAGGAGGCATGAAGCTGGCATTGATCGTAGCCGCAGCTTGCTTCAGTGTCTTCCTAATGGCTCTTGGTAATTGAAGCCCTCGTGAAGCTACTCTAGTTTCGCTCACCAGCATCATCCAGATAACTGCATCATCGCAACAGCCATTCCTCGCATTACCGATGAGTTCGATAGTTTGAAGGATGTCGGTTGGTATGGCAGTGCCTATCTGCTTACCACAGCGTCGCTTCAACTGCTCTTTGGCAGACTATACAGTTTCTTCAGCATCAAGTGGATCTATCTCATCACCATCGGCATCTTTGAGCTAGGCAGCTTGATCTGTGGCGTCGCGCCGAACAGTATCACCCTGATCATCGGCCGTGCAACTGCGGGAGTTGGCTCAGCAGGCATCTTTTCTGGGGCTCTCATTGTTCTCGCCCATAGTATTCCTCTAAAGAAACGTCCTATTTACACTGGGATTGTCAGTAGCATGTGGGGCATCTCTTCCGTCGCTGGGCCTCTGCTCGGTGGCTTCTTTACTGACAATTTGACCTGGCGGTGGTGCTTCTACATAAACCTCCCAATTGTAAGTCAAAAAACCTCAGCTCCATCTTCGATACCATGTTTCTGACTTGGCCATAGGGAGCAGCGACAGTTTTCGTCATCATATTGTTCTTCCCGGACCCCATACGTTCCATCTCTCAAGAGACTTGGCGTACACGTCTAGTCCAAACGGATCCTCTCGGCAATATCCTCTTTATGCCATCGGTTGTTTGCCTTCTCCTAGCTCTTCATTGGGGTGGAGTTATGTACCCCTGGTCCTCGACTCGTATCATTGCTTTGTTCGTAGCCTTCGCTATAGGCATGCTGGGATTTATATATCTGCAATACCTCGGCCAGGAGAACGCCACGGTACCACCTCGTATCATTAAGAAGCGTACTGTCTGGTCTTGTTCATTCTTCTCCTTCGCCTTGGGCGCTGCATTTCTCCTGTCAGTCTATTACCTACCCATATGGTTCCAGTCTGTTCAGGGCGTCTCTGCCGTCAATTCGGGTGTCAGGAACCTACCGATGCTAGTCGGTAATCTTGTCTTCTCTCTTGTTGCTGGCGCTGCAGTTACAGTATGGGGGTACTACACGCCCTTCATGCTACTTAGTTCTGTCCTCATGAGTATCGGTTACGGGCTTTTATCCACCATCAGCCCTGAATCACCATGCGCGATGTGGTTCGGGTACCAGATCATTGCTGGCGCCGGTGTGGGAGTTGGGATGCAGCAACCCCTCATTGCGGTACAGGTTGTGCTCGACATGCCCGATGTGCCAACGGGGACCGCCATCGTTATCTTCGCTCAGCAAATCGGCGGTGCCATTTTCGTCGCCATTGGGCAGGCGGTGTTCACCAATGGGCTAATAGAGCGTCTGCTGCAGCACATTCCCAGCATCAACTCGCACTCCGTCATTGCCACTGGTGTCACAGCCATCCGCAAGACGATAGATTTGGGGCTTCTTCCGACCGTTGCACATGCCTACAGCGACTCTTTGGTACAAACACTCCTTATAAGTGCTGTGGCGGCCTCTTCTACTATCATAGGCGCGGTGTTTGTTGAGTGGGAGAGCGTCAAGGGCAAAGCTGTTCAGCCCAGCATGGTGTAAAAGTGGGGTTGGCCCAGCTCTGGCTTTTGAGATATTTGGTTATTCTGGCGGATGGCTGTTGTTCTGCTTGGACTTGTTATTGCACGGGAGACTATTCAAATGTCTTAGTATCGACCAGTGTGGCTTACAGTGGTTTACGGGTCGAGAGGCAGCTCACTATGTCGCTCAAGTGGATCTGACTCTCCCAGCTGCTTACCTTTCTCTGGCTACTTTATACCTCCTTGTGTGATACCTAAGGTAAGTTAAGTAAGCTAGGTAAGTAGTATAAGCCCGTATACTGTTTTAAGGCGGCAAATGTTATTAGCGTATGAATATAAGAATTACTAGCTAAGCACTAAACTTACCTGTAACAGACGGGCTGACAGTGACCACGTCTAACAATAACCCGTTGAGCTATATGCCCAAAAGGTCTGCCAGTGCTTGCACGCTTACAAGCGCTGCTGTCAACATTGCTTATATAGGCAGGAGGTCTACGCCTTCCTAGGCGCATCTGACCCGGCAGAATTGTCCCTGTGACATTACCTAAGACAGAGTTATATATAGTTAGTTACAAATAAAATAATTAACTTTTAAAATATATGTTAATAGCTAAGACCCTCTGGTGTTACCTTCTGGGTTATATGTAGAATGTGGCTCACTGTTTCTATAGATCCTAACTTACCTAGGTGATATAAACATTATCCACAGAACGGTTCTATAGAGTAGATGCGCCCAACGCTTTTTTGTACTAATTCTGTTAAGTAACTCTTTTGGTGTACTAAATCGAATCCAGAATCAAGGCTCCACATGAAATGGACAATATTGATGAGAGACCACCTACCTGGCTAAGGTTCTGAGCACAATTGTGTAACTTGATAGGTAATGAGTTCTTGTGATTCTCTGAATGAGTCACCTTCTTCATGGGTTGACTAGTTGAAGTAGAAATAGCGGTTTACACAAATTCATAACTTTATCTCAGTCAACAGCTACTTTCAACGTTAGTACCTCGCATATAACAAGTCTTGCGGGTTAAATGGAAAGCCACCTGTGACCATTTTATACCCACTCTGAAGCTGAGTCTAGTTAGCGATTAAGCCCTGTCATATCATATCTATACTGGATATGTGATAAAAGGAAAGTAAAAAAATACAAATCCAGACATTTATTTCCGTACTATTAAGTCTTGGTTGATTTACAACCGTACAAGTTCCCAAATATCGATAGGAAAACCCTGAACAAAAGGCAAACCCAAACATTGAGCATAAGCAATGCGATACTGAGCCCAAGCGCCACACCCACTTGTCTCTGGATTACCCCATCAAGTAACCAACCTAAGGAAGCCCAGAAATACGGATAGAGATGAAGTGGTCCTCAGGGGAAACCAATCCAGGTAGCTGGTTCTGAAGATCGGGTACCAGAGCTACCGGCACAGAAACCGTCAAAACACCTCGGCTTGGGGTGTATTCGAATGCCAAACCTGAATTAGTGATGGAACCTCCGTCTTGGTCTTGAAATGAGACACTGACGGCATCGGAAGTGCTTGGTGCTGTGCACTTCTCGGTCCAAATGGCGAGTTGGTACGTGTCACCAACAAGGGAAGACGCGTCGAATTGGTTCCAAGGATGAGAAAGCTTGACAATTCGTAACGCGCCGTCATACTCCTAAGGCCAGCATCAGCTATATACGCTAACAGTGGCATTTGATGGACTGGAAAAACCTGATGAATCTTGACTTCGCGAAAGCAGCTCTTGGCCTCATTCACTTTAGAAATGGTAGCATGAGGGTCGTTACTATACCTGTGTTGAGGTAGACAGGCCGGCGCACTGTCCCGGCTAACGCCATCATCCAAGTACATGGAGTAATGCTAAAATATCACACCTATCAGTCTAAGTTCGTTACCCAAGTTGCAGGAGGTTACTTGCCGTTGGTTTGCGCCCCAGCCTATTGGGATAGATGTGAATTGTAGGCTTGTTCTTGTCACCTTCATTGACGAACTGGCGAACGTGAAGCTGCGGAACTATGGCGCCTGTGATTTTCAGCTTCTCAGTCATGCGTGGTAGGAGTTTCAGTTACTTGCCGGCTCGAACATATACTGGTGTGACGAACGGTATTTGCTCAGGATGAATCCCGGCATTAGGTATGTAGCACCCATAACTGATCGTGGTACCACCAGGTACGGATTTCTCCAAATCAGCAGCGTGCTTGATTCGCTGGGGGTCCTTTCCTTGATTCTGGACGTCGATGCGAAGGTTCAATGGGTACCACTGATCAGAACCGGGCAGATAAACTGGCCTGTGGCTTACGCCTGGATTAAGCACAGGGCAAACCAAGATGTTGTGACCAAGAAGGTACTGATTGTCGATGAAATCATCATTCGCATTGAACAGTGTTGAGTCTTCCGGATCGGTAATAAGCTAATTGTTTTAGTGAACAATCTTGTTCAAAGGGCGTAGCAAGAACATGTGGCGTACCATGGCCCGGGCGATGGGCAAGCCGTCAATCAAGTTTGCAAACATAGTATCGTAAAGCACCTGCAAGAGCGAATATCGGAGTTGGACGTAGTAACGGCAAATCGGCTCGACTGACATGTAGAGGTTGTACACATCTTGACTGGACCCCTGAAGAGCTTGCGGGTAATTCTGAAAAGCGTATGTGTACTGCCACGGTTCCTGAACGATGATCGACGTAAGTAAAGTACGTGAAGCTTCGCAGTATCCATAATTACCTGGAAATCCTTGCCGCCGAAATGCTGAATGTAATGATTTCGGTACCAAGGCAGCAAAAATGCTCCCGTGTACCAGCGGATCAGCAGCTCTGGATCACACCACTGCGGGGGGTTGAGCTCCTTGTCTGGATCAGGGGTGAAGCCTCCCATGTCAACTCCTGCAATTGTTATGCCACTGTACCCCAGAGCAATGACTTGAGCAACTGATATTCTCCAGAAATCCCAAGAGCTGCCGTTGTCACCAGTCCAAAGGCCGGCGAATCTGTGCATGCCAGTAAGGCTACCACGGCCAATGATAAAGTTGCGCTTGTTCTCCCTCCCTTTAAGCTGATTCAGCCCTTTGTACGTTGCTTTGTGCAAGTTGTAAGAGTAAAGACCCCAAAGCTCAATAGCAGTCTTTGTCGGTGGCTTAACTTTCGGATCTTGGTTGGGAGTGTCATCAGACATGAGAAGACGGGATGGGAAGCTGTAACTTTGTGAGCGACTGTTAACTCTGGAACACACGGATATCTGACCCAAGCATGTCGCCGTAGACCTCTGCAACGGCAGGGGTTGTCATGTCTTGCCAGACAAACTCCAGACCGTTGTCGAACAGATACTGGTACTGCTCACCCCATTTTTCGCGTGCAACGGTACGGTTCAGGTCAGGATAATAGCCGGCCTGCCATAATCAGTCTTGAATCAAAGATCTGTAGAGATTTACTCACGGTGCCAAGGTTGGTGTTGGTTCCAGGAAGCGTGCCGTAGCTAACACCTCCATGAAATGGGTACCCGCTGTTGTAATTCTCGTTGAAGTTGTAATTGTCACGCAGTGCATTTTCGGGCTCATCCACAGAATCTGTGTAGATCTTCTGTATGTCGGGGTTGGCTGGATCCAGCTGTGTCGGCACTGCAAATCCACCGCCATCATATCGCCATCCACGCTGCTGGTTATCGGGCAGACCCTTCAGATACCTTTTGTCACTAACTAAAAGGCTGCGAATAGTCCGTCAGTCTAGTAAAACCAACAGAATTGGTTATTACTTACTTGGTGGCAGGATTCAGTTTATCACCTTCGTCCCAAAAGTTTCGTAGATTTATGTACGGGTCGGCGTCTGACTCTCGAAGACTGAGGATAGGCGTGATGTTCGTGCAGCACTTTACCCCCTTCTGCCTAAGGCCGTTCAAGAAGTTGCCAATGTTGCCGAACTTTGACTCACTCGCGGTGAAAGTGCGGTATCGATCCTAAGATTGTTAGTCATGATCAAGATTGGTCGTCAAGATCTTACCTGAAAATCAACGTCTAGGTGCATTCCGTCCAGGGGAATCCCCGAGGTGCGGTACCCGTCCACGATGCCCTCAACGGTTGCGCTCTTATTATATCCGTAACCTAAAATCATTAGCATGCTTCTGAGAAGGAGGAGTTCAGCTTCACAGCATACATCCTTGATGATGGCCTAAAATGAAGCGAGGCTTGAGCTTTGGTCGCCCGACGATCGAAGTGTATTGCCTATAGCTGTCAGCGACGACTCGGCAAAGTCGCAGATAATTCACCAACCAAATCATCTTCGGTACGTCGTCCGCCGTCATAACGTAAGCATCAAACGTCCCAAATCGTGTAGCAATGCCGATGGTGTTCGATTCGTTCGTACCAAGGTCAATAGCGACCTGTGAGTAGTTGTCAAGCATCAAGCCGGTAACATTCCGATGGGTCGGAATTCCATTCATTTCCAGGAAGAATGGAGATGAGTGGTATCTGTGGAATCAGCGTTGGCACGAGACATCTTATCAACGAACGCTTACAAGGGTTCTTTGTCATCTAGAGCCCCCTGGCCGTATACCTTCCTGTAATTGAAGTTGTCGTAGCCTGGGACCATTAGTAAACCGTAACGGTGACGACGCTGAGGTTAACGATGACTTACAGAAGTAATTCATGTACGTTGGCTTCTTCAAAACAGTCTTTCCGCCCTGTTCGCCGAACCCAAGATAGTGGGCTGGGGGCGGCTTATGCATTTTGAGGATGACATTGTTGATTGCATCAATCTCGCGATCGCCGTTGTAGGAAAAGGCCTGGTCAGCGGTTCGCCAAATCACTTCTTCCGAAATTGATGTTCCTTGAATGCCGGCCTCTGCTATGAATGAAGGAATCTTTTCCCTCGGCTCGAGACCCGGTCGTGTTGCCTAAGATACATTAGACTGTCATTTTCATGCGAGGGATCTGACGTACAATGATTCGGAATGGTGACGCGAAAAAGTGTAGGCGAGTCTTAACTGCCCCGTCCGGAATTTGAGCAGTGTGATCAACCGACTACGTGAGCTTCAGAATTATCTACTCGAAGTCGCCTAGCATGGGTCAAGAACACTCACACTGAGAACCCAGTGGTCATCTGACAGCTGTTCAAACGTTGTTTTCCAGTACCAGCCCTGCGGTGCACGGTAGCTGTTGCCCGCATCGCAATCTCGGTATTCTTGCTGGAGATCATCAACGAGGTCTACAAAACGGTTCCTCACAATTATACGTCTAGGTTGGTCATTAGTTAGAAAGTAATGTCGGCCTATCACGGAGTTCAAGCGAGGTTTGATACGTACGAGTTGGTATCCGGATAGTCCTCGACAGCAGTGAATTTTGGGTTGTATCTGATTCTCCAGATTTGAGGAGTTACAAACTGAACGAGACAGTGCGTTGAAGCATCGCCTTCAACTCCTTGAAGAGTGACATGAGCGGCGTATCGAAGAGGGTTGTTGGTTCTCTCCGTTAAAGCAGAGGATTCGACCTTAATGGCTTTGACAGGCGTCTTATAAGGTGGAACAGGTGCCTTTGCCGAGTTGAAGAAAACATCGGCAGGAATGAAATTTAACAAATCACCAGGAGCAGACATTGGAGCAATGTCGATTGCAAAGTTCATGCGTATGAACCTTTCGAGGCCCAATCAATGTAGGCCGAGTGGTTCGTCCTTATATCGGCCCCATCGCTAAGGTAGCTTAGTATAACCAAGGTAGCCATGGTACCTCAGTAATAGAGAAAAATGTCTTGGTAGTGGAATTATTAAACTGGGCCGAGATCACCAGCTTGGCATTCACCAATGAAGCCCTTTGACGCCATGAAATGATAGGAGCTGCTAGAAATCATGATCTTGATCCTCAGCTTACTTTTGGTCGGTCTAGATCTCGTTTGCGGTATTGAGAAATTCTTGGGCGGCAAATGGTACTTGCAGCTGAAATAAAGGTATCCTAGGTGTGCTGTCGAAGTTACTTTGGGGAGTTTGATACTCGTCATGCCACTCTAGCCGGCCGCTTGATGCCTGCCTCAACATCATTCCGCCACATGAGCCCCGAAAGAAGTGGTCGATGAATGAATCAAATGCCTCAAGATGAAAGCATCACTCTGTTTTCAGTTACCGCGTACTTTCGCGAATCGCATGGACGGTTTGACCATAAACTACTGAGATCCGAGGCTCAGAGTCAAAGTTTCCCCAAGCAAGCACAAGACTGTAAGACGGGGAAAACATGTCGAGCACAAGTTACCTACGGTATCTGGAATCACAGAATACTTGCTTTTAAACTTGACGCAGCGTGTCAATCAGTTCATTCCTGTCATGAGTCTCAACTAAACGGCTTGGGCTTCTCACCATAAATGGAGTGATATTAGGTAGAGACCCCCAATTCCCCAGCTTCCAAGACTGCTATCTGGCGTTAGCTAGCATACTTCGCAAGTTTTCATCGGCCGGCGATTGCCTGACGGTTGTCAAAACAGGAAACATAATTATCTCAACATCATGTGTTTTTGGTCCTGTTCGTTCCCAGAGAGGAAGGCTCGTGTCAAAGCTGGCGTGATCAGCCAGCCATGCTCAGTGCGGCTGAACATAGTGTGTTTTAGAATCTGACTAGCTAAGCCTGGTTCGGACCGTCCCGCTTCAGCTCCCCTCAACGCCATCACAAATGCATTCTAACGGAAGTCATATCGGCTGGACCCCGAAATGAAACTATGAGGCGAAGGCTTCTCCAATTCCGTTGACGGCTCGAAATTCACATTGGCCCATCACGCCGAGTCCGATGGCAACGTACAAGCTTAGCAAGCGTGATTGTGGCTTACAAGGGCCCAAACTAACCCTATGATAATTACCTTAGGTATTAGTACATCAACAAGCCATGGGGACTGTGTTTCCCCGGCGATTTCTGAAAGCGGTTATTGACTCTCATGAATGTGGGGATGAGCTGACTGCGGCAGAATGCGGTGGCTGCCGTCGCCATTTTCATGATAAGAGAGACTGGCCAAAACTTACGGTCCAGAGCGTGAGTCCTTCAACGAAGCAATGATCTACTAAGGCAGAGTCACTCGATCCGTCTCCACACTAAATTTGACATTGACAAACATGTCTGTTAGGACAGCAGCATGAATGCCGTGACAGCATGCATGCATACTTACTTACATACTGGCTATCCCAGGGGGCTTCACGAGTTGCCATCCATACTTAGGACAGTCGAACTTGGTTCCCAAGCTTTGCCTTTAAGTGAAGCACTTCCCCCACCTCTGATGCTGGTGCTTCAAACAAATCCTTCAAATACAGTACCTGATTTAGTCCGGCAGATAGGTCCACCTCTGATAATGACGTTTTTCAAAAGGCTCACAGAGTTCCTCTTCTTCACCCCTGAATTCTCCGCACAGGGCAGACTGGCAACACAGCTATTGGCCGAGGAACTCGGTGGCCTGTCTTTCACAGGGTCTTGCAACACCGCCAACAATCGCAAATGTTGGTCTGAGGGATTCAACATCACCACTGATTATGAAAAGCATGTTCCTGATGGAATAGAGCGAAAGGTCAGTGATATCTCACAGTGATGCCAAAATTAATCATTTGTCACTGATTATGAATGATCTAGTTCTACTTGGAGGTCGACAACCATGAGATTGCCCCTGACGGGTACCTTGTTCAACGCATGTTGTTCAACGGAACCTATCCTGGTCCTACGCTTGAGGGAAATTGGGGAGATACTTTTAGTAAGTCGGCTAGTGCCGCCCTCTGTCATCTTGGCTTGGACTCTGTCGAGTTTGATTTCAACACTCAGATCTCGGTGCTTTAGCTAACTTACCCAAACAGAAATTACAATCAAGAACAAGCTGAAGAATCACAATGGGACATCTGTCCATTGGCATGGCATCCATCAGCGTAACTCAAATTGGATGGATGGAGTGTCGGGCGTGACAGAATGCCCAATCCCCGTAAGCCTACATCTCCATAATTCCATCAATATGGAGCTAATACTCGAAGCCCGGGGAAGAGAAAACGTATACTTGGCGAGCCACTCAATACGGAACTTCATGGTATCACAGTGCGTACTGAACACAGTCAATTGCATAATAATCGCTGACTTTCTCAGGTCACTTCAGTCTTCAATGTTTGTCACCCCAACTCTTTATCGCCACCCTCTGCACGTGAAGTTAACACGACTGGTCAGACGCAGATGGGCTCGTGGGTGCATTGAAGATCAATGGGCCAACGAGCATGAATTACGATGAAGATCTCGGCCCTGTGCTAATCACTGACAATTTCCACAAGACTGCATTCTCTCAAGTTCAACTCGAGTACATGGGTAGGTCCGCACCACCACAAACTCGTCAAATCTAATCAAGTGGATCAGGTCGACCTCCTGCTCCCGACAGCATGTTGATGAACGGCAACGGAAGATACTACTGTTGCCCAGTTGGTGCGAGCTGCAACGCAGACCCGAAGTGTGTTGGCGGATCGAACATTACGACATTTAACTTCAAGCGGGGGAGGTCCTACAAGATGAGCCTTGTCAACACCGGCACCTCGACCCATACGACCTTCTGGATCGATCATCACAACTTCACGGTCGTGGGTACGGATTTTGTCCCGATCAAACCATACACAGCATCCATCATCAATATAGCCATCGGTCAGCGTTACGACATCATTATACACGCCGACGCAAGCAAGAATACCCGGACAGACTTCTGGATTCATGCTCGCGATTGTCAAATCGGAGGTGCCCGATCGAATCTTGGCATTATCCGCTATGATCCTACGTCAACAAGACTACCTTGGACACCCCCAGTAGACGACCGTCACGTTTGTTATGGCTGCCTCGATGAGTCTCCTAAAGACCTGAAACCGATAGTCCCACGGATGGTAAAGAACGCAGCTAATGAGGGCTTCGAAAAGGATTCGTTGAAGGTGCACCTGGTTGGATTCCCTAACGACTTTGATCCGGATGCAACGCTCCACAAGTGGGTTCTCAAAGACTCTTCGCTTTATTTAGACTGGTCGCAGCCCAGTCTGAGCCTGGTCAAAATTGCATCTGACCAAGGCTGGGAGAATCCCAAATTTCCCAAAGGTTATGAGCCAGTGGATCTTCAGTCCTACAAGGAGAACAGCTGGGTGTACTTCCTAATCGAGGGCAAATTCCAAGAGTCTGTCAACAACGCAACTCACAAAATCTACAAAACGCAAGCACCAGTGGCACATCCTATGCACATACATGGACACGACTTCGTTATTCTCGATTCTGGAACCGCCGAGTTCGATCCAAAGAACTATACCATCAACCGCGATAACCCGCCCCGCCGTGACGTGGCACTACTTCCAGTTAATGGGTATCTGATAATTGCTTTCCAAAGTAGGCATTCCAGACTTATTCTCTACCTGTATAGTAGTATCTAACCACCAGGAATCAGTCGATAACCCCGGTGTCTGGTTGATGCACTGCCACGTAAGTCATTTACCACAAGATGGCCATCCGATGCCCGACTAACAATCGCAGATTGCCTGGCATGCAAGCGGCGGTCTTGCTTTGCAATTCATTGAGCAACCAGAGAAGCTCAGCCGCCAATTTGGGGACTCCGGTAGAGTAGATGAGTTTTCAAAAACTTGCACTAACTGGGCTGCATACTACACTATGTTTAACAAGAACTACAATGCTACGCAGGATGATTCGGGTATTTGATATAGGCTGAGAAGACGGAGAGGATAGAAAGTTAGTATTCACATTGCTTCCCACTGGAAAAAGATGACTTTCGAAGCCGGTTAGCCTCGCGTTGAGATTGAACAGATTTTTCTCAACCCTGATTTTGTTAAGATGATGAAGTCGCCGCTATCAACGTTTCTCCAGCTTCGACATGATCCACTCGTAAGATATTGAGCGTCATTTGGCTCTCCAGCTGCGCCCCGAAGTTTAATAATATCATTGTCTCCCAGTGAAAATTGCGTGAAGCCTCATTCTTTTATGAAGATTAGACAAGGCGCAAGAGAGATGGCCTTCTTGCCCTGAAGATGACTATCGGTCTTAGGAATACCCTTTACCATGACGTTCGCATTGTAGTGGATGTCGCCAGCGGAAGACAGCAATGCACTAAGTGAGTATGCTCATTGGATAGATAGCAATATAGCTACAAGACAATTAGTACTTCCGTTGAATGACAGCGTAAGACCTAGAGAAGGGGATAATTGGCATCTGTTAGCCACCCTTGATAGCGGGAGTGTTGTTCACCTTAGGTAAGCTGTTCGCAGGTACTGCCGCCTCTTATTTCCTTCAAACCAGTAAGGAAACTTTAGTCAATTTCAGGTTTTCTAGCAAGGAAAGCATCGAGGGTCTCGGCATATTTGTTTGCGGCTCGAGACATCCTCTTACGAACCTTTAGTACGGACAAGAGGATTCATTTTGCATATGGTAAAATACTTATTATTTCTTAGTTCTGCTAAAGTTTTGAAACTGTGTGAATCTTTGTAGTGGCGGTTTGCTGAGCTGATGGCTACTCGCTTAGCGTCAGAGGGTGGGTGGTCTTGTTAGACACCTCGGGACGCCTTGTGCACCCCTCGGAGATCCTTTGATTGAATGCAGGGGTTAGAAACATGGTAAATTCACCTACGCCCACGTGGCAACGTCTTTTATGCATATCGTAAGCACTTTAATTGCCGGAGCCTCGCTCTTGGTCTGCAGGCTACAGACTTCGTCGCAGTCGTTAGTTTCCCTCCGCAACCCGAATGACCATCTTCTTTGCACGGACGGTTCCATTCTGCAACCCCTTCAGAGCACGCTCAACGCCCTGCAATCCCTCGATCACTTCGAATGGGTGCGCCTTCATCCATCCCGTCCTCAATCCTTCAGCAAATACTCTGGCCCAGATCAGTCCAAACAATCGACCCTCTCCCTCCTCCTCGTGTACGTGTCCAACACTCGTGGTGATAACCTCGACGCTCTTGTCAATCGCGCTAAAATCCCTACCCGGCAACACTGTTGTAACCCTGGGCTTAAAACCAGTGCCCTCTTCAGGCGGGCCCGCGATCGCCTTGCCAAGCATCTCAAACGACCCGTTCTCGCTGACCGTGTCGAAGACTCTGAAGCACGGCTGACCGGTCTCTTTGATAACCTCTCTCAGCTTCTCGGCTAGCTTGTCCTGGGACTCGAACTGCGTATAGTCCAAAAACACGTCACCCTGCTCCTTCTCCAACAGGGGGGTGACAAAAGCACTGTTTTTACTGCCCACGGCGATAAGTGGGTGCACGCCCGCCTTTTTCGCAAGCTTCACACCAAACGCTCCGATCGCCGTGCTCACACCGTAAATAATAACCGGCGTCTTCTTCGCCCTCGTCCGATCCCACGGCGAAGGCAGCTCAAGGGAATGGAAGAGCGCCGTAGCAGCCGTGTACGCCGCCAACGGCACGGTTGCCGCCTCCTCATAGCTTACGCTCTTGGGAATGTGAAATGCAGAGAAGGCCGGGACGATAGCGTACTCAGCGAAGCTGCCGTGCTCGGTGCGCATGACGTGGAAGCCAGCCACGCGGTCGCCTTTTGCGAACTCATAGACCTCAGAACCGACGGCCTCGATGGTTCCCGCAACGTCATCGCCAGAGTTGCTGGGCGTGTTCATCCAGTGAGGGAGCTTCCAGTCCTTCGGGTTCGTACCAGAGACGATGACCTTGATGAGGAGCTCGCCGGGCCCCGGAGTGGGGATGGGCGAGTCCTTAACCGTGACGGAGATGTCGGTGTTGACAATTGCTTCCTTCATTTTGGCGTACTGTTTTGTGTGTTGTCTGAATCAGATGACGAAGTATGGGTGTTCAATGGTTGTGTCAATGTGAAAATTTTTTTTGTTTGAACTTGGCTTTGATATATCAAACTCGAAGACTAGTCTCTGTGCCCAAAGTGACGTCAAAGACTTACCGAAGCCTACTGCTTAGGCCCTTTCTTCCTTATACTTCCATGCGTCGCACCCGACTTGCCGCACCCCGAAAGAGGGTTCCATTCTTCTCCACGGACAAGCGAAGACTCTAAAACCGTCTGGCCCGTCCCAAGATGCCATTCTCTGCCAATCAGCTCTACACTTGCCTCGGGATGGGAAGAAACGCAGGTCCGGGCGAACCGCTTCGAAATCCGCCCCGCCTTTTGCCTTCCGGGTCCCCGCCCCGATTGTAGTGATTGCACCATCACATCAGATGAGGGGCGACGGACTTGTTTGAAGCTGGAAGCTTACAAATCCAACTGGATGGTGTTGCACCGACCCGGACAATTTTAGAAAAGTCCGGTGCTCTAACTTCGCTGGCATTATCATTGACGATGTTTGAGCTAGAATTTGCTGGAAATGTGATAATTAGTGGTCGTGCGGTGTACCAATTAGAAATAGAGTATCAGTTCGGTCTCGGTTTCTAATGAACGAATAAACCTGGAAGAACAGCCTAATCGAGAATCTCTTATTTTCAGGTGAAACCTGTTGCCAAAGTGACCATTGAAGACTCCGCAACTCAATTACTCGAGTAGGACTGAACAACGTACTTGGCACCTATGTTCCATCTAGGTTACTTTTATCCGGTCTTTAACTCAATTTTGACTTCACTCGCCGCGTTAGGATTTGAAGACAAAGACTCTTGATTCGTAACATGCCAACAGAATGTTGTCCTGGTCTAGTAACCAAACCTCCTATTCCCTTGTCCGGAGACACAATAAGCGGCAGCTGCCTAGGACATCATCGCGACATACAAAATCTCTGTTAACAGTCTCATATGGGGCTTTAGAGTAGAACATTGACCTATTCTGGTTAAGCAAAGGTGCCTCATAACTGTCACATTGCGTTAGTTACTTTATTTGACTCAATAAATGTCTGCTTTTAGCTATTACTGGCAGCTATGTTAATTCATTGGATTAACCATCACCGACGAGAAGTCATCATCATCAATCAGATATGATCGTGGAAAAAGTCTATGTAGTCGAAGAAACTCCTCTTCACCCATCTCCCCAACTTTGGATCGGACCGGTTCACGCCCATCATTCCATACTGTTGATCAAAGCTCCCAAATTCATTATTGTCAATCCAACTCCAGGCCAGGGTGCCAATGATATTGACCCCATCCAAGTGAATTGCTCGTAACGTTTCGGTCAAGAAGCTCTGGTAGTACAAAGACCTATCGAGATCGTACCGTTGCGCATCGATTGGTGTATCCGTGTCGGCGTACTGCGGGAACCCAAACTCCGTTACCATGATGCCGGGTGGTCGGTATGTATTCCAGACGTAGCCAAACTGCTCTCTCACGTACGCCGGCGCAATCAGCGCCGCTCCCTCCGAGACTACGCCCATCTTCCACCCGTTGGCCTGTGTCGTGCTGAGCTTCACACATGATGGCCACAGCGGGTCTGAGGAGTTTGCGGCGCAGGCTTTATAGCCACCCGCTGGATCAGTGGCGTACTGCGCGCCGTATGGGTCAAAGGCCCAGTAGTCCATCGTGCCGTTGATGCGGGCAATTTGCTCGTCAGTGAGGGGGTTGAGCGTGGTACTGATCTTGGGCGTGCTGAGGACAACTTCGGGATACTGCTGGCCGAGAAAGAGAGGGTTGCTCATGATGCCGAGAATGAATTCCTGGTACCGGTATGAAGCGGCGACGTCGACGGGACTCTCTGGGTTTAAAGGTACAGCAAGATTGTTGGCGAACTTCATGGTAAGCTTGCCGGTTCCTCCTAGGACGTCTTTGTACCAGTGATACACATCCGCGTGTGCAAGGAGAAAAGCAGTCAGCCCGTTGTAGCTGGGTAAGGTAAATTGAACGGCAATGTTAGGCTCGTTGAAGGTGACCCAGTACGGTACCCTATCAGCGTACCGCGTCATGACCTGCTTGGCATAATACGCAAAATGGCGCGGGAAGTCGTCAAGCTCGTTAAATATGTCGATAGGGTTGTCAATGTGCATCAAAGTCGCAACCGGAGTAACGCCGTACTCAAGGCAAGTGTTGATGACGTCTTCATAGTGGTCTAGAGCCTGTTGGTTGATCGGAGAGTTCTCGACACCAAACGGAACGACGCGAGTCCAGGAGATGGAGAAGGAATAGTACGGTACCCCAAGGGCAGCAAGCCTCGCAATGTCCTGCTTGTACAGGAAGTAGTGCATGTCAGCGACGTTTGAATCATTGCTGCCCAGAAGTCCTTGAACATTCACACCAACCGTGTCGAGGACCGCGGGACCGCGGCCTTCGACCTGGAGACCACCCTCGATTTGCCATGCGCTTGCGGCCACACCCCATACGAAGTCAGGAGAGAACTTGAGTTTTGTGTTTTCATTCAGTGGTCTGGCGGGTAACTGAGGGGGGTAAACAATTTCGGTGGACATGATTGGTGTTGGGGAGACAGTCGTAGTAAAGGGTGGTTGATGCGTGTAAGTATAGTTGGCCCAGAGCGCGCCATAGGCGCTTTGCCCGTACTGGCCATCGGGAGTCGCTACAGCAGCAGAGTTGAGGGAGTATGTTGTCTAAATAATATTATCTAGCAGTAATGTAGATGCATGAGAAAACTTCGGTGCGTATGGAGTCGGAATAATGAGAGGTGATGGCAGTGACGTAGGATACCGGTTTGATGTTAACTGCTCGTAAGTAAAGGTGCTGTAAGACCATGTAGTCTCGGCTATGTCCGGTGGAGCGGTGACAGGCGTGGTGACAGACTTTTCGAGGGCCGCAGCAGACCAGCAAGTCACAATCGACATGCCTATGAGGCGTTTGCAGCATGTTACCATCATTGCTATTTGCAAGTGTCTGTACGGGCTGAAAATTCGAAGCAGACTCGTCAAAGCAAGACCATAGAGCTGGAAGCGGCATGGTGTCCCATTTATAGAGTTTCAACTCATAGCCCAGTTTTTGAGAGCCCAATGACATTGAGCAGTCGAAGACCGGATAACCCGAAACTGCACCGCATTTCTTGCTCCTTCATCACGCATCTCGAGCTACTCCCCCGAAACCCCGCATCACGAACGACGATGAGTTGCATTAGCCCCAACCCCACGAATCAGGTATCGCGCTACGCTATTTCTGGATTCCAAAGTCTGGGGTCCGTCCTAGGGTTTCTGAATCTGGCAAATCTGCAGTGGATTTGGCTCCGGTTCGGTTCGGCTCGGAGGACAATTACTATGCTGAAGGTGACATTTTGTGTATTCGCAGAAGCAGGAACACTGAAAGACTAGGCGCGCTAACTGTAGGCAACATAGGGCTAGGAACACCTATAAAAACAACAATTCTATAAACGTTTCTTGTACTCGTTTAAAAACAATGGTAAAGTCAAACAGCTGTACCATGCATGACGTTGTGCCTCTATCAACATCTGTTACTGAACTGATGACTTACGCACTAGGTGCCGGTGCCATATCACAATCAACAGTCCGTTCTACTCAGCTCTTGATCAACGTGACACAGCGCGCAAGGATGGGTACCCGTTTCTCTGTCAACTCAAGTATGTGATAAGTACTGCGGCACACAATCACAGCATTAGATCAGCGAACCGGGATTTATTTGTTAGAGCGGGCCTGGCCAAGTACTATCTGTCGGTGAGTGGCATTCAAAGAACAAGGATCTTAGCAAGATAGGTGCTGGGTTGTGCGGTTTAGCTGAAGGCGACCAATCATACAAAACGATCTTCATATTTTTCGGCTTGGTTGGCTGGCTTGGTCGATTTGATCGTTTTAGTTGAACTGGAATTAACGGGCCATAACACCCTGCTGCGTCAACCTACTCCGTCACCTCAGGCATGCTGGGCTAAGATTGACTCGGCATCAGCGCTACCTAGCTACTCGAGGGTTGGTAGTCCGAACCGGCTAAGGGAAGGCATGCTGTCAAGACAGGGCCAGCAACATCCAAGGCTTCGCGTCCTACGCCGACTAACCATGGTCGGGAACCACGTGGCATCCTGTTCTGAGCACCTTCAGCGGTATATCGTCGCTGCCATGGAACAGAAAGTTCCCATTCTTGTCGTACAAGTCAGCACTTGGCGTAGCGACCAGGCACGGCGTGGAGACGAACGCTAGGTGGCTAAGGATTTGTAAGTAGTCAGCATCAACTACGATGGATAATTCCTGAAGCCTAAGATGCGACTATGAGCCGCCAAACGAATCTTTTGTAATGTATGAACAATTCTTATGTTTAGGGGGTTAAGAGTTCCGTTAGCTGGACGCGCGGCCGTGAGCAGATTCTCTAAGACCACCAAACACATCAAGTAGGAAGCGATGTGCAGTCAAGGGCCGTCTTCCATCTGGGCAGTGTTGGGTCTATTGGTGGATAGAGTCAAAGCAAGGAGGCTGCAGTACCCATAGAACGACTATGAGAGGACTTGGGGCATGTGACGAGGCGTGTCAAATAATGGCTTGGCACAAGCATGACGTGCCGTTCCCTAGGATTCAACATCGTTGGCTTGGAAATGAGGAGGCAGAAGGGCGCTGCAGTCCACACCTTTACTCCTTGCGAATAGCTTCCTCTCATGAAAGGGACCAGCCTGTTTCCCTAGTCTAAAGGAGCAACAGCTACACATCAATAACGGACATCAAGCAGCAGTCAAGGGATCATTGTTGTAGGGAAAACCCCAGGACCAATGAATGGCATTGGCCTGCCGAAGAGATACTCTCGCCGTCCGCCTTCACTGCATGGAATATGGTGGTTTGGAGTTCATGGAGCAACACCTGACCGTGGAATCGAATTACAGGTTGAGACAAGGAGAACATACATGTGGCCTTACCCAGCAAGAGGGGAAATGTCTCTCAACGCGTGATTTCGAGACTGGTCAGACTCCATTTGCTGTTCGACAGTCTGGTCGGAACGGGACGACTTGACATATCAACCGTGCTTTAGGCGAGCGGCAAGCAGCTCGCTTAGCGGAATACACGCCTTTCCATATCAAGCGGTGGCACACATATTTCAAAGCTTGCACTCCAGTTCGGCATTCCGCTTTGTAACAAGATCATGGCTGGAAACATATGAACTTGTTGTTGGGGGTTACCCAGAGGATTGCATCTTTTGCTCTAAAATGTACACGTGCTCTCCCGGTCGTAAATCCTTCCTGCCTGGATATCCTTATGGGTCGGCGTCGCCAGCCTTTCTCGCCTGGATTCATGTCAGTCGTGTATACTCCTTCACTTTGAGATGAACGAAACCTACCCGCACAGCGCTAGCACCTCCCAACTCTCTCTCGAGTCCATCGGGAAATTCTCTGGGGTACGAGGGCTTGTCGGGGTAGTTGGCGGCAACGATGCCGCAGAGGCCAAGGAAGGTAGCGACGAAGGCTCCGATCTGGAGCAAACCCTTGCCGGTGGTGGTCCAGGTGTACTCGTAGGGCGAGAACATGCCGAGCAGGTCGTGGTCCTCGTGGACAGGCTCGCCAAAGTTGCGGCGCTCCTGCTTGTCCCACCAGTCGGCGTGAGGGTCGCGGAACTGTCTCTTGATGAAGGGAGGGTTGATGTAGCCGCCGTTCTGCGCGTCCGAGAGTTAGCCAAGGCATCCGGACCTCTGGTCACCAATTGGGGCGTCACTGACCATGCCGGGGTCCTCCGCGTCGGACAGGGTCGGGTAGTCGGGGTACTTCTCCTCAAGGACCTTGCGGTCGTTGAACTGAGGCGGGAAGAAGGTTCGCTGCTGGACAATGGGAGTTCGTCGGGCGGCCTGGGCGGCGCCGCGGATCGTCGAGACCCGCGCGAATCGTTGGGACAGCATCTACAAGAGCGAGTATGTCAGTGGGCGATTGTTCGGAAAGTCAATTGAGTGTGGGAGTGACGGTACCGTGGCCGAATTGGTGGGTTCCGATGCAGCCCAATTTGCTTAACCGTGAATGTGATGTCGTCGCAGGTCAGAGCAGAGCCGAAGCTGCACTTGGTTGATGATTGCTAGCCAAATCCCTCGACTCTGGTTGGTTGGTGCGAGCAGCTATTTGGCCTGAGGCAGCAAGGCTCAATACTTGTCTGAGGGACCGTCTGCCTGAGGGTGTACATTGTCCGTCGCGAACAACAAGTGGGGCCATACATCGATCCTTGAATCCTGATTTGGCCTACTTGACTGACTGATTCAAGGGACACTGCCAGCGCATTCCAGTTGGTAGCAGCACCGCTCCAATACCGTCACCACTTACCTATGTCCCTAACTCTGGCGTCCCGGGTCTGTTAAGCAGTCTGAGCACCTGGGCCACCACCGTCGACCGCTCAAGTTCTCTTTTCGGCTAGCCCAGGCAAGGCCGGAGCTGCGTCTTTGCAAAAAAATCTATCATCAAACTTTTTGCTGATGACGCTGGATTTGCACCCTTTTTCCTTCGCAGCAGGCCACCCAGACGTGTCATCATGGTCAAACTTCAAACTAGAATTCATTGAGCATTGACGATTCCGTAGACGTTAATTTGGATGCTTCAGATGCCTTGTTCGTCGAGATCACGGCCCCATCTCGCGCCCGCCCCCCGTTGCTATTATGAACAAGACCGCGTCGCCCGAGCCCGCGCATGCAACTCCCGAGGCCATCGACTCCCAACGCGAAGAACAAACCGCGCCGCCCGTTCAATATGACACCGATCCCCCTCATCACCGCTTGAATCCCTTGGATCCGACGATTTCAGGGATCAACTGACGCCCAACGGCAACGACTTCATCGGCTTGGGCCTGCGCTCTCCCACACCACCTCCACGATCATCATCCTCATCCCCATCTCCTCCACCTGCCGTCTCTGCCAACGAAGATGAAGACGAGCGCCCCTCCAAACGACGTCGCGTATCGACGCCACCTGCGCCTGGGTCTGGCCAGAAAAAGAAACACATCTCCCCGCCATGGAAGAAGGTCGCTGCGGACGGTCCGACGACCTTCATCGACAACGGTAGACGGAAGTCTGGTCGCATCAACACAATACCCCTCGAGCTTCATCCGCCATCTGCCAAGCGAATGACACGCGGCGCCCTGCAAAGCAGTCCTCCGTCCAAGAACAAGTATGCGTCAACGAACGGTCATGCGACGACACCTGTACAGAATGGAACATCAAAGACTCCCTCGCGGAAGCCGTCAGCACCGAAGCCCGCGCCGCCGCCCCAGCCAAACCCTCTAGTCGAAAGTCAGTCGCAAACGAGATCAAGTCGACGCGATCGACGCGCAAACGAAGCCCTTCCCCGCATACTCAGCCAACAAGGCAATCTACTCGAACAAGGAGGGGTCGTCGTAGTTCCATCGAAGATGCCACTGCGACAGCTTCCCTGGGCAGCCCGAACCGTTCTCGAATCAAGCTACGCGTACGCACGACTGAGCTTCCCGTCGTTCATCCGGAACAGGTTGGCAAACGCCAAAGGATTGGGCCTAGCTTCGAAGAATACTGGGAAAAGGCACAGACAATACCGGTTGAGGAAGGCGGTGTCTTTGTACCAGAAGATGGACCAAGCTATACAGATGAGATGGCCCGAAAAGACGCACAGGTCATATTACGCGTTGAGGAGGCAGTCGAACCCGGCGGCATTCTCTCACAAGAGCGTTGCTCCTTGTTTGTGCCCGAGGCCGAAGAGGAACCACCGCGACAATGGGCCCATGCAGATCATATGGCCAAGGCCATGGCTAACTTCCGGAAGCTGATGGTCGCAGAGCAGCAGAGGCATCGAGCCCAGGCAAAAAAGATTGCTGAAGCTTGTAGGGATGCCTGGCTTCGGCGCCAACCAAAGTCAGCAGAGGAGCTCGAAGCCGAGGCAAGGCTTATTTGGATTGGACGATACAGGGTAGTGGTCAAGAGCATGTTTGGCACATGGGAAAACGTCCGACACGAGATCAATCGCCGGAGAGTGCAGGAATGGGAAGCTGAGGAACAGCGTCGAGTCAAAGCCGCGCTCCAGCAAGCAGTCAACTTATCAGAGCAGAAGCTGCAGGCACGACGTGCGCAAGCTGACTCTGACCTGTCTGATGAGGACGACCTGGATGACGACGACGACCTTGACGACCTTGATAGTGACCTGGACAACAGTCAAGCCATGTCAGTAGATGCGGATGATGACGATTCGGGCAACGAGAATGATGATGACATGTCATCTTCAGAAGAAGAGGAAGCAGGCGAAGATCATACTGGCGACACCGGCGACGAAATGCTCACGCAAGAGCAACTGGTTGCAAAATACGCCAATCTGCCGGACCTGTCTCCTGATGAACAGGTCGACAGCAAGCTCGCCAATGGAGTAGAATCGACTGCAGACTCTACAGCAGCCGGTACCGGTGCTGGTGACGATGATACCAGCGATGAGTCTGTCGACATGGACGACGATATGGGATCCACTGATATGGACGACACCGACGAAGGTTCTGAAGTAGGCGAAGAGTCTGAAGAAGAAGAAGAAGACGAGGATGAAGAGCCTGCGGGACTTCTAGGGATGCTCTTTGGGAAGTCCGAGTTGAAGAAAATCAAGAATGAAGCGCAACCCGAAAACGGGCAGGTCAACGACAGCGATACCCCACTTCCAACCACTTCTGCGCCGTCTCCAAACGCCGAGGCCTCGTCTAATTTTAGAGAAGAAGTGGTCGAAGACGAAGACGAAGTATCGTTGATCCAGCACCCGGGTGTTTTTATGAACAGCGATGGAATGGAGATTGACGATTCAACACAAGCGAATGAGGTTGCACTTTCGACTGAGGCCATGAGCGATATGGTTAATGGAGGCGACGAAGTGATTCCCGAGAAGCAGACAGATGCACCGGCATCGCCACCCAGAGCAAATCAAGAATCTATCACTGGTGAAGAGAAGATGACGGAAGCAGCTGAGGCCGCGGAAACACCTGCTGCAACAGATGTATTGGACGCACCCGTCGTCTCGGAAGACGTGGAAATGGCAGATGCGCCGCCAAAGTCAGTGGATACTCAGGACCCCGCTCTGGTATCTGCTGCTTCTGCAGTTGCGGCAAAACATGTCAGCCCTGATACGGACATCGTTACCGTTCCTCCAAGCCCCGAGCAGAGCCACTCACCACCTACATCCGACACCAAACCCTCGGAGGTGGATACGATGTCTCTAGCGACACCAGGTGTTAAAGATCTTGTCAGTCGATCAGCCTCGCCACACCAACAACAAGATCAAAAGACCGAGATCCCTTTCCTTCTCCGCGGAACACTACGAGAATACCAACACGATGGTTTGGACTGGCTTGCTGGACTGTATGCGAACAACACCAACGGCATTCTCGCAGATGAGATGGGTCTTGGCAAGACAATCCAGACCATTTCGCTTCTCGCCCACCTCGCGTGCCATCACGAGGTCTGGGGCCCGCATCTTGTCATCGTACCAACGAGTGTGATGCTGAACTGGGAGATGGAGTTCAAAAAGTGGTGTCCTGGCTTCAAGATCCTGTCCTATTATGGAACACAAGAGGAGAGAAAACGTAAGCGACAAGGCTGGAACAATGACGACGTGTGGAATGTGTGCATCACATCGTACCAGCTTGTCATTCAAGATCAGCAGGTCTTCAAGCGCCGACGGTGGCACTACATGATCCTCGACGAAGCTCACAACATCAAGAATTTCAAGTCACAGCGCTGGCAAACCTTGCTTGGATTCAACACCCACTCCCGGCTTCTTCTGACTGGTACCCCACTTCAGAACAACCTCACTGAGCTATGGTCGCTTCTATTCTTCTTGATGCCCGCCGAAAACGGCGTCGGTGGCTTTGCAGATCTACAAGAATTTCATGACTGGTTCCACAAGCCTGAGTCCCAGATCCTAGAAAACGGCCGTGAGACTATGGACGAGGAAGCTCGTGCCATCATTTCCAAGCTGCACAAGGTTCTGAGGCCGTATCTCCTCCGGCGACTCAAGGCAGACGTTGAGAAGCAGATGCCAGCAAAGTACGAGCACGTGGAATTCTGTCGCCTGTCAAAACGCCAGCGCGAACTCTACGATGGCTTCTTGGCTCGCACCGACACCCGCGAGACGCTATCCTCGGGCAACTACCTTTCAATCATCAACTGTCTCATGCAGTTGCGGAAGGTCTGCAACCACCCTGACCTGTTTGTCGATCGCCCAATCATGACATCTTTCAGAATGCAGAAGTCCGTCCCAGCAGAGTATCAAGTCACGGACCAGTTCTTGCAGCGGTCTCTACTTGCAGTAGAGCCAATGTCCATGGTCAGTCTAGGGGTGCTCAACATGATTCCAACGCAGCATGAGAACATGTCCAACACGACAGCAGAGCGGATTTCGCAGCTCAGTTTGCATAGGGTACTCATGGAGTTGCGGGAAGCTCAGAACACCAGAGCACACCTTGCCCGCACAAACCTTGACCCATCGACAGTCCAATCAAACATCATGTACCTGGACAGCCTCGCTCGATGGCGTCGTTTCGAGGAGCTACAGCACAGTGTCTACCTGAACGCCCTTCGCGGCCAACGTCGGCCCATTTACGGCAAGCGCTTGATCGACTTTTTGACTCTTGGGCTGGACACTCGACCTCGAAAGCCCAAGCCAAGGGTCCCCAATCAAATTTTGAACTGGTTCGCAGAAGATTCCGACTTCCTTCGTGCTGTCATTCATAGTGCAGATGAACGAGCCGATTCGATGCAGACGACCATCCAGAAGTTCGCCTGCGTCACGCCAGCCGTGATTACTCGCGACATGAACGAGGTCGTCCTGGGTAGAAAGGCTGCACAGGCCTTCACGGACGAAGATCTCAAATTGTCTGCGCCAGTTCGATGGGCCCCCTTTATGCCGAAGCAGGCGCCTATCGACCCGTGGCATGAGTCCCGCATGCGTCTCAGCATCCAGTTCCCTGATAAGAGACTGTTGCAATACGACTGTGGAAAGCTTCAAGCTTTGGACAAGCTCCTTCGCAAGCTCCAGGCCGGCGGCCATCGTGCTTTGATCTTTACGCAGATGACCAAGGTACTCGACATTTTGGAACAGTTCCTCAACATCCACGGCCACAAGTACCTCCGCCTCGATGGTGCGACTAAGATTGAGCAGCGACAGATTCTCACCGACCGGTTCAACCACGACCCAAGGATTCTTTGTTTCATTTTGTCGACGCGTTCGGGTGGTTTGGGAATCAACCTAACTGGCGCGGACACAGTCATCTTCTACGATCAAGATTGGAACCCAGCCATGGATAAGCAATGCCAGGATCGATGCCATCGTATCGGCCAGACTAGAGACGTGCACATTTACAGGCTCGTCAGCGAGCACACAATCGAAGCCAACATATTGCGCAAGGCGTCCCAAAAGCAGATGCTCGACGACGTCGTCATCCAAGAGGGTAGCTTCACTACGGACTATTTCAACAAGCTATCCGTGCGCGATGTTCTCGGCACCGAAGGGAACGATTTGGTCGACGATGCTGCTAATGCCGCTATGGACCGTCTTCTGGGCGGAGTCGACAGCGGGCCTTCGAGAAGTGTGGGCGAGGACCTGAAGCAGGCCGAAGACCAGGAAGATGTGGAAGCCGCCAAGGCCGCGGAGAAGGAGCTCCAAGAAGATGACGCCGAGTTTCAGGAAAAGAGTGGGGCGCCCTCGGGGGCCTCCAGCACCCGGCAGGGCACGCCGCGTGACGACATGGCCGGCCAGGCGGCCGGCCCCGGCCCCTCGGGCTTGGGCCGATTCTCGGAGTCTGTTGCCCCGGACGAGGCCGCGGCGGAGACCGAGCACAACGCTTGGGGCGAGCGGATGCGCAACATTGACGAGTACATGCTGCGGACAATGGCGGAGCAACTCAAGGGCACAGCGCTGGATCTACCCAAGGACAAGAAGAAGAGCAAGAAGAAAGGTCGGGACACACGCAAGCGGTAGGCGGGCGTGTTGTTTCATTATTACCACCACAGTACCTAGTGTTTTTTTTTTCTTCTCTCCTTTTTTTGTGTATCATATGGTGGGGTACGCATCGGAACATAGGACGGTCTCGAGTATGATTAGACCTTGCATGTATAACGGAAAACGGCGCCTTGGGGGACAGCCGTGGCATGGAGTTTGAAAAGGGGGGGGTCGTCGGTTGGCGGCAGAGGCCCCTCTATGGAGCATAGACACGGACAAAGTAAAATAAGATAAATCTCCAAGCATTGGCATCTTCTCGAGCCCGAATTCGTGATTGAACTTTCCAATTTTCTCTTCATCATCATTACAGTACTGTCAGGGATTCACTGCTCAAACTGACGCCACAGAGTCCGCCGCCCCCTTTCTCGCAGCTTCCTCGCCCCACGCCCTGGCCTCCCTCTTCAGCTCATAGCTCACATACAAAAACGCCGCAACAGCCCACAAGCCCGCCCACACGAAGGGCAACGACCAGCCGATGACGTACGCGACGTCGCCGCTCATGGTGAAGATCAGGGCCGTGCACAGTACGGCGCACGCCTCGGCCCCGACGGCCCAGAAGATGCCGAGCCGGCGCAGCATAGCACGGAAGACGTGGCTCGCCTCGTAGCGCCTGTCGAGGGCGACGCGGAACTCGGTGCCTCCCGAGCCGTCGACGGCGCAGATGTCTTCGATGAGGGAGTAGATGCCCGGACGCAGCTGGGCGCCCTTGGGGATGGAGGAGATGCGGCAGGGGGCGGAAACGCGGAAGGCGCGGCTAACGTCGACGAGCAGGAGCTCGGTGCCGAAGACGAAGAGCATTGTGGTGACAGGCATGGAGAGGAGGCGGATGGGAGGATGTTCCGGCACGGTGCCGCTGGGGTATGGTGCATTAGCAGCCGTACGGGAGGGGGGAATGGGGAGCCGGGAGGGGACTTACACGATGAGCTCGATCATGATGATGATCCACGCAAAGGAAAAGTTCCAGTGAAACCAGTCGAGATACCACCGGTGCGCGCCAATGACACGGCACGTGCTGCCCTTGCGCCAAAGACGCCAGAAGCGGAGAAAGTACTCGACGATGCTGGCGCCGCCGACAGCGGCAGTGACGATGGAGAAGACGGCGTTGGGGCTGAGCTTCTCCTTCTTCTCGGTCGGGGTGTTTGTCCCGGGCCCCACGCCGTACCAGAGGCCGAAGTACAGGGCGATCGGCATGGCGATGGAGTCGAAGAGGATAAGGGCCCAGAAGAGGAAGATTGCCATCTTGCGGGTGCGGAGGGTGTAGTTGAGCGGCGGGGGAGTCGGCTGGAATGCCGGTCTGCCGGGGGTGCCGCCCGGGCCTCCCGCTGCGGCGTCAATGGCCTCATGAATTGCCTCATCGGCCGTGCCGGGATGGATGGAGGAACGGGTCGGCGATCGGGAGCTGCGACGGGTCATGGCCAGGCTGGGCCGGCCGAAGGGGCCGTCATAGCGGCGGTCAAAGTCATGGCTCTGGCGGGTGATTCGCTTCGATGTACGCGGGGGGGTCGCATCGTGGTGCGGTGCCGATTTAGGGCGTTGAGCTGCGTCGAGATGGTCTGGCATGCTCTGAGACTTCTCGTCCAGGGCGTGGTCTTCCCGCGCATCGAGGACATTGGGGGTACGCCCGCGCAGGTGTGGTTGTTGACCAGTGACATGAGGAGCAGATGCTGCGGGTCTTTGGGATTGGGTTATTTGCAAGCTGTGACGGCCGAACGTCGTGGGGTCTCTGTGTTGAGTGTTATGGTGTTCATCTTTGGACTCTCGAGGTCGCGGGAGGACCGGAGTCGCGGGGCTGTTGGCCCCGGTAGCATGTTTCTCGTCCATGGTGTTGGATGAGAGCTGAGGCGTCTTCAGGGCTCAAGATGAATATGGTATACTACGAGTGATCGAGGTCAATTGAATGGAAGATGAAAGAAGCACGAGGCCCATCTCATAGAAAGACGGATCATAGCTGGATCTCATAAGGAGGAGGAGGTTAGTTGAGTATTAAGTTGAGCAGGTGTAGCAAGTGTCGCGTCGCCAAGGCTCAGACTGGGAGACGATCATGACTTCCCGGGGCTTCCAGCGAACAGTCGCTAGTATTGGCACAGATCGATCAACAGAAGAGCAAATCGAAAGAGGCCAGACAAAGGGTCCAGAGCATCATTGTGGGCTGCGGGATGTGGTGACATGCGTGGCATGGGTGGTCCCAGAAGCACAGGCTCCGCCGGGCATGATGTCAGAATGAACCCTGTGGCGAACCCCCCAAACACTTCCGCTGTGTTTCCCTACGACGATAGCATCAGTAATTGGATTCCGAGTCTGGGTCCTTTCCAGGGGTCCATGTCCGATGCAATGCAGGGAGAATGTTTGTATGCGGGAGGAAACAGACGTCAATGCTTTTACTTACTCTTGCCCGCGCCCCAAAAAGCGTGAGGATGGAAGTCGCATTATATGATGATGCTAGGCAGTCGACGTTGCTTGGAGACTTTGCGTGTGCCGAGTCGGTGCGTGGCGTTGCGGGATGAACCCGACAGGGACATGGAGGGAAAGAGGAAAGAGATCACAGGCGGTGGATAAGATAAGCTCTGGCCAAGCGTCCCCCGCCACGGCCTGTCGCTTGTTCCTCAGTCTGCTGATGTTGCCCGAACCTTCTCCGCTTAGTCATGCACTGCTGCCCGCACAGTAACAAACACCGTGCTCCGGTTCCCAGTGTCCCAAGTCATCATCCGACGCCTGCGAGACCCCTCAGCGATGCTGAAGTCGGAGGGGCCTAGGGCGCCGCTCAGACAGAGTTTTCCAATGCCGGTGGCCTGATGCAAGGCGTTAACAAGGTCTCACTTGGCCCCCAACATGGTCCAGTCCACAGCATAGAACTTCATATTGGTTGGCGCAATCAGCTCCTGCAAGGTCCAACCGCGGGTGAACCAACGGCTTTTGCGAAAGTGGCTATCTGGGTCCCCGTAATTCACTTTGATGTCATGCGGAGAAACATCAGTCATGTAGACGTAGCATATATCAGCCCCTCGGTACCAATTGAACATGGAGTTGATGGACTCGGGCAGCTCTGCGGAGCTGGCCTTGTCGATGCAGTTGGTGTCAACCCACGCATAGCTGTATCCGTCCGAAAGTGCCTCTTGGCAAGTTGGTCGATTCTTGAAAAAGACCCCTCTTTTTAGTCCTGATTTCGTGGCTGTTCCAATCCTGCAATATTATTTCTCCATCCTTCCAAGTGTGGGATAAGATGGCGTATGGTGGAACGAGGGTATGATCAATAAAGTCTTTCAACTTCAAGGTCCTAGTGTTGATGAGACGCATGGCTAGATCAACTAGGCGGCCACAAGGGGCGCACGGACTCCACGCCAAAAGAGGAGAACCAAGCAATGTATCTGTGTGATGGTGGCTATCATGAGCTTTCAGGGCCTGAAGGAGGCCTATATGTCCGGGATGAGGTCATGTCGTGGGCGTCTCACTGTGTCACTACTCGACTCGAGGACCAGGCGTACTGTCTTCTTGAACTTTTCGGAGTCAATATGCCCCTTATCTATGGTGAAGGCCATAAAGCTTTCTTGAGACTGCAGGAAGAGATCATCAAGACTTCAGATGACCAAAGTATCTTCGTTTGCGATATAGAAACCTTGGTCATGACATCCCCTTTGTCCACGAAGCCTGCCCTCTTTTCTCGCTCCATAGGGATCGGGCGTTTTTCTCGGGTGGCGGCCCCCATGGCAACACTCCCGTCATCCTACTCCATCACCAATGCTGGACTTTCAATCACGCTACCGCTCATTGAGACGCTTTCGCCCAGGTTCGTTCTGGGTGTCCTGAACTGCCGCGATCTTTCAGGGTAGCCGAGCGGCCCCATATGCATTCCGTTGTCATCTCACGTGAGCGATTACCGACATCAGTACACACAAGTATCTCTGCCCGCTGCCTGGGTCTCACTGAGTTCGGCCTCAATCTGGCCCCTACTGCCTTTGTACGAAGAGAACGCCGCGCATGCTTAAAATTGGTCATCAGATTTTATCCCTGATGAGCCTACAAGCATCATAATCTCTGGGCCGCACAGAAATGTTGACAGTAGCATAACTCAACGTATACTTAGCCCCGTGCAGCGGATGGGTGCCAGGGCCTAAGTGCCATTTAATGAGCAATTTGCACGGGGCCGTTCAAGCTGGGTCGGGGATGTGATGGTAACTGTCAGGACGGCGACAGCGATAGAATCCTCACATCTACGAGGAACTTCCGTTGTATTTTTAGCAGAGATCATTTTTGACATGAGCCAGTACATAAACGCACGTGGCCGCAAAGGACCTATGAGTGGTTCTATTCTTTCTGCCCAGTACAGCTTGATGCTGAGGGATTCGGATGAATCAGGCAGAGCATAACAGACCGGGCAATAATTTACCCAAACACCACATTCTCAACATCAAGAATCAAAACGATGAGCATAGAAGCATATATCAAGTTTGAAGTTCAAATTCATTTCAAGAGATTCCGCAGCGCAGCTGCTCTGGCAGCTCAGCTGGCTCTCCATTTACCGGCTATCAATACACCTCAAAGAAACGAACACGCTAGTAATCTTCATATAATCGTCAGATGCCCCAGGATGAACCCTATCCTCTCGTACTAATGTCAGACGACATTTAGGCAATGACCTCAGCGTGGAACTGCTCTGCGGCACCAGCGGGCGCGGCGGGGGCAGCGGGAGCAGCGGGAGCAGCGGGCGCGGCAGGAGCGGCGGCGCCGGGGGTACCATCGGAGAGCTTCTGGATACCACCGTCCAGAGAGGTGGTGACCTGGTCAACCGATTGCTGGGCGATGCCCTGGCCGATGGCGGGGATCTTGGAGACGATAGCGGTGCTGAAGTCACCGGCAACGGCCTTCTGCTGCTTGAGCTGGTCAACGGCGACGGAGGTGACCTGGAGCTTGTCGAGCTCGGGCTTCTTGGCGACGAGGTCGTCGACAACAGTCTGAACGGCAGTGGTCAGGCCGCCGGCAGACTGCTGAAGGGTGAGGGCATCGCCGATGGAGAGCTCCTGAGCGCCCTGAATCTGAGTGGTACCCTGCTTGAGCTGGGCCTGGACCTTGTTGGAGGCCTCGAGAAGGTTGGCGGCGGTGTTGGTGTCGGAGGCGCTAAGAGCCTGTTTAAGATCGGGTTAGTCTGGAATAAATAAACAAAGGGACTGGTGTGCATTTGGTAGTTTACCTTGACAGTGGTGTCGAGCTGGCCGAGGGAGTCCTGGACGTTCTTGAGGGCACCCTGAATGGTATCGAGTTGACGCTTGCTGTTGAGAGAAGCGGGCATGGCAATGGCGGAGCCGGCAAGCAGGACGAGCACGTTGGTGAAATGCATCTTGATTGTTGGTTGATAAGCTGAAGCTTTAGATGGTGATATGCTGGTTAAATAGAAGTAAAGTTGTTTGATGTTTGTTTTTAAGCTGAGAGTGTTGGGTGCTGATGAGATCAAAGGAAAGAGTCACTGAGAGCAGGAAAGTCCACGGCTTAATATACCGACTTTGACGCATTGCGAACGAGGGAAATCAGTATTCCGCGACTGCACGAACTATTCATCCGAACCGCTTCAGTCCACGGCCATGAGGCGCCGGAAACCGTACGACTCGTCACCCTGCGTCCTCGGGATCCAGTCGCGATGCGCAAAACCGATGTCCTCGCAGCCGCCACTATGGAAAAGATGTCAACTACCGCCCATAGCTACCGCACTCGGAGCCTTGGGAGCCTAATCCGGCTTGTGTTGTAGTCATGGCGCGAGGACGTACCCTTGAAACACGCGCAGGTGGTTATCCCGTGCGAGGTGCGGTTCGGTCGACTCAAAAGGTGCCACGGCTTTCTCACCTTCAGACGAAACAAAACGCCAAGTCACGGACCCTATTCAGAGCCGTCCTTTTCTTCCAGTGTCGGCACAGGAGGATACGATGATGGGCTTTCACTACGAGCTTGCATGGGGACCCTTGGGATCAGAGAGGTGATCCCTTCTATTTTCGGCTCTCCGAATGGGTGGTGTTCGCCCACTGCGGTGTGTGCGTTCACTATTGCTTGTCCCGGGATATGGTCGGTTGTCGCGAATCACACCGACGCCGTTCGGATGGCACATGGTGTGATCGAGGTTTGACCCCCGTATTTGTCAATATCCAAAAAGTACTGTGTTCTTAACGCACCAATCGCAATGGGTGAAAGGGGGACTGAAAGCCTGGTGTTTTCTCGATGCAGATGGATACCACCTGCATTCCTTCCCACACTTGCAGGCATAATGCTGTCTGCAACCTGTCTGGCTAACGTCCAGGATCTCTCTTTCGAACCAACGCAATAAGCTTACCTGCGTTCTTTTGCAGATCTGGGGGCTAGCTCGTGGCGCAGGTTATGTTAACTTCACTCCTGCAGGACCTCGAGCACACTGGGTGCGGGAACGCTAATACCGAGCACTTCGGGGTGTTCCGCCTGCACATCTATGTATCATTAGCCTCTAGTTCTTAGCTAAACGGAATAGCGCCAGACAGAGCTGTCACGGGCAAAAGATCTGTTACCTGCAGGGCAACACTAGTGCGGCAATCAGTGTCATCATGCGTCGGCGTGCAGACGCCCCAGGCGCACACGAGCCCTCACAACGACATCAACACTAGCGATGACCGTGGCGACGACATTCGGGTGTTTGCCAACCACTCAAAAGTTTACGCACTCGGATTCGACTCAGCACGCCCCATTATTGGTTGCTCGTTGAGACGGTGACACTGTTGACAAATGGTGTACGCCAGATGTCAAATCACCGCAGATACCATCTATCGCCCAAAGGTCAGTGTCATTCGCGCCTGGGCTAGGACGTCCAGAACCGGAGACCTGTCACCAATCCGATGCTGCGTCTGGTGCAGGGGTGGCTGAGTCGGATGGGTGATTATCCTCACAGTGACACAAGGGTTCAATCTATCATCATCGTGACGGTGGCGCATTGTGGCCCTGCCAACGGCTCGGTTCGTCGGGCGCCTTCAGCTCAGCTGGTGCCATGTCAAAGAGCAGGCATCGAGGGCCAAGAAGTGGCCCTCGGAGCGGAAGGGATGCGGGTGAGGCAGCTGGCACCTCTCACTTCATGTCCTGGCCTCATACCGTGTCTGGTGTTGTCAAACAAAACGGAGCGCTGTGCTCCTCACGGTCACTCCATCACATCCTGGCGAATGACCGAGACCGAGCTGGCTCAGACATCAGGTTTGTTACATCCGATATCGACGTGTTTTCCTATTCTAAAGTCCCTGGGCTTGTTGGGGTTTTGCAGTCCGGACCCTGACGAGATCGGACCTCGCAGAGGGAGTCCTTGCACTTGACAGACAGTACCAGGGGCGCGAATCGTCCCACAATCGCTATACTCTAGTCCGGAGTTCTAAGCTTTGGGAAGATAATTTTTTCAAGCCGAGAATTTCCTAGAAGGGTCGTCTGGAACCCTCGTCGTCGGATGTCACCTAATCCGGGTACGTCTCTTTCGCATAGGCAAGAGACGTTTTGAGATCATGTCGTTCCCCATGGTGGGGCGGTGAGGTCTGGGGTATCTCGGGCATCGTCCACTTTTGGTGAAGCGGTGATCCGACTGGGTGGATCTGCTGTTGGCTTCCACTCTGAGAGGATGATTGAGGCGGTGATTTCAATGTATCCAAATAGGCTCATTCCGAAGATTAGTGGAGGAGATGATTTGAATTTACACCTGTTACCAGTGGCAAACCGCCTTTGGCTCTCTACTGGTAGAAAATGGTGTCGATCTTGACAGCATCCAAAAAAGTATATATCCAACATGAGAAGAACGGAGGATGATCCGTATTCATCAATGAAGTCAAATCTATAAGGTCTCTTCCAAGCCTTGTCTCGTAAAAAATGACCGTTGTGCTCTTAGTCATATCAACCGTCCGCCACACCCGCATTGAATATTTCACCATCACCCGCCCGACGTCCTTCGCAGGCATGCAGGACTCCAAAAGTCCCATCCACTGTTTTCGCAATTTTTACAACTTCCAGACGAACCCTCCGGCCCATCTTTACCTTTTTTCCGAAGAAGTCTGCATACGATGAACCCTGGTCATAGCCTTCGGCCCTTCAAAGGTAGGTTATCGCGAGAGTACGGATGGATAAAGGGCCCGAAAGCAAGTGACGGAGAGTCAAACTCAACCAAACAGGTACCACTGCGAGTGCGACTTCTTAGAGTTCACCCACTCGCATTCGCAGTCGGAATTCCTGGTGGGTCCGCCTCTGACGATGCCGATATCAAGTTGTTCTAACTCACTTGATGGTCCATAATGCGATGATTTTTATGCCAGGCCAAGTTTGCTGCCTCTACTTCCCTCTGGGGCTCTATCACACAGTAAACTATTTTACAATTTACATGAAGCTTGCCGATTGTAGTTGTACGCATACACCCTTGTTCCAGAGGTCGCACTCCGTCCGAAACGAGTCTCGCGATCCTATGCTTTGTTATGATGGATATTGTTCGAGTTAACCGCCTTGTTTCCTTAAAGTGATCTGCTTCAACATTTTCAAGATCTCAGCTGGTTGCCCATCGCCCCGTCTTAGTAACATGTTATAGTGTCAATTCAGTAGTCACATACCTGGTATATCCTTGGCTGAACAGTTTTCAAGCTAGAAGATGACCGGGTTATCTTTCCTTTGTTAGGTAAATCATATTATCATGAGGAATATTTTGTATCTTTTGGCCAGCAATTAAGCTTTAGTTTCTTCAATACGGTGCAGATAGAAGATAGCTCATGTAGCAACAATCTTCAACTTTATAAATACAACATTGGTGGAGAGTTTGAGTTAGTGTATAAGGAGGCTGAACAGCTAGTCGATAAGATTCGAAGACATGAAATCAAGGGTAGCAAGAACACACATGAAAATGAGCGAAGTTCATAAGCTATTGTCTAATCGTCTGGTTTCTACGTCTGATTTCCACTTTCCTCTGTTTATTCAAGTAGGTACAATTAGGGTTAAAAATCCCTAACCCATGGGGACCCATGGGTACCCAGATGAATGGGTTGGGTGAATGGGTCAACCCATGAAATGGGGGTTTTGGGTTTTGGGTATTTGGGTATTGTTTTTTTTGGGTATGGGTATGAAAAATCCCCATACCCAAATGACAAGATAAGAATGGGTTTATGGGTTGAGAATATTTGCTGTATTTTCTGCTTAGTACTTGACGGATACCCATAATACCCATATCCAGAAAACAGAAATCCCCATTTGGGTATAACCCAAAAACCTATACCCATAATCTTGAAAAAAACCCATAACCCATATGGGCCCCAAAAGAATCCCATGGGTCAAATGGGTACCCATGGGGATTTTTAACCCTAGGAACAATGGCATGTAACTGACGGAACTGTTGAAAACCAGAATATGCACAACGGAAAATGATGTGATATAACGCGAGTAAATAATACCTGCTCATTCATGTACAACTCTCATCGTGATAATCTCAGAGACATCTCAACATCTTGCGAACATAACATTCTCTGCCCTTTAGGATTGGGCCTGTGGAGCTGCCTGCTTTGTGATGTTCTATATTCAGGCTTTCAAAAGGAGTGGATCCCCAACCACTCCCATAATGCTAAGGGAATACGTGAAGGCAATGAAACTGGACTGCTACTAATCTGACTGGTTTTGAGGTCCATAACTCAGAATGACAACGTCACGGGATATAAGACGCCATTGCTGTCTGGCAATTGTGGTTCCAATTTTGTTGTCACAGATAACCTGGTTACGATATGCCATCATAGTGGTGAAGTGTGTCTGAAAGTATTGTACGATTGTGTATTGCAAATATATTGGCAAGACTCTCTCGTTAATCCCAAGGATGCCTTTTTTGAAAAAAGAGGGGAAAGTCCAAGTGCACCTCATCTAATAACGAATAAGCTGGACAGGGCAGGTTTGCAATTGTCTGAAGCCATCAAATCCCCCTTGTCTGGCTACATACGGCATAAGGGATAATCGCAATCGGGACGGCTAGTCTACAGCATACTGACTTGTTCGAGAAGCATGTCCCCTTTTGGATTACTTGGTTACTACCGAGATGAAGATATATCACACAGTTCAAGTATTCTCCGCGTGTTGGAAAATTTGTCCTTACATCTAGATTAATGTAACGAGAAAGGAACTCATAGGAATATTCCAATGCTCTAAACCAGTTTCTTTACAATAATGACGCAAGTGGCTTGTGTTAAATCCGTAAAGTAATGCCTGGATAGAGTTTTCGAGCCACAGTTATGAATGAGCTGAAAGATTCAATGTGGGCAATTATGTCAGAACTAATAAGAACAATTGCCATAATATTTGTAGATAGAAAATATACACAAGATACGAATAGCAACAAATGAGGGGACAAGAATTAAATTTTGTAGTCGAAACAGTTTCCTCGATACATATCAGCCAATTGGACCAGCTTGTTTTTTAAGTATTGAATTGATCCTAAAGAAACTCTCTTTCGTGAGTCTAATAACCACGTCTCGTGGATACCACGAATACCCACCCAATATTAGTTACAAAAAGAGACATTACATAACGCCGACATACCAGCGAAAATGCTACTAATTCACTCCCCGTCACCGTTCAAAGAAACATGAGCATAATAACAACTTTTGAGACACCCGAATCTGCCAGCCGCAGGCAATAGACTCATGCAAGTGTTCAAGCCGCAACATCTCATCTCGCTAATGAGACCTCGTCTCTAAGCGGTTCAGAGCCCGTTGCTGGGCCCAGCGGCACCGAGGTGCCCATGCTCGCCACCATGCTGGCCAGGATGGATCTTGTTCTGTCCTGGCTCGCGAATGTGCAGACCTAGAGCTGCGGGGTCGATGTTCCTGTGTCCCCAGAGGAGGAGTAGCCCAAATACAGGCTTAGCCATCACGTCCAGGATGCCGTAGAAAATGGCCTCCGAGTCCGGGTGGATGATGTTGCCGCCCTCGCTAACGCCCCAAGCGATCGGGTACAGGAACCACAGGAAGATAGTCAAGACACCGCAGTTGCGGTAGGTCGAGCTGACTTGCCCGCCGAGCGCCGCGGCATGCCGGCGCCCGTCAATGACGAGCGCATAGACGACGTAGAAGAAGGCGAACATGCCGAATACCCAGTAGCCCCACTTGTAGCTCGTGCTCGTGAGGGCGCCAACGAGGCCCGTGACGATCATGATCTCGTCCGCGAGCAGGGCGATGAGGATGCTGGGCCAAGGGAGCCCAGCGGTGAGGAGCAGGTCGAGCAGTAGCAGCGGCGTGGTGATGAACCAGTCAATGTACCGCACGTAGAAGATCTCGCGTGTGCCAACGCCTCCAGGGCCGAGAATGTCGTTGTTGCGCGGGAACTCAACCTGGATGGGCACGCGCCCAAGACCGGCGCCCATGGAGAAATACGCTATGCAGGCGACGAAGGTGATGGAGGCTGTGATGTAGTGGAAGAGACGGTGTGTCTCGCGCTTGGTGAAGCCCATGCCCAAAAAGACGAGGGTCGAGACGGCCATGATGGCGCAGACGGCAAAGTACCAGTCCGAGGCGCGCGTCGAGATGCCCAGGTCGGCCTGCTGGCCGACGCGGGCGTTGGTGTTCAGGGCTTGGTTGCCTGACATTTTGGCGGTTTTTTTTCTTTTGGCTCAGTCAAGTGCGTCGAAGCTGACGGGTATCAGAGTAACGATTGAAGCCGGGCACAGCTCTGATATCTACCAGATGTTGATGGCTAACTGTGACTGAGATGCCGAGATCAAACGAAACGGGAGAGGAAGGGGGGCTTGAAACTAGCATTATATCCCATCTCTTGTCTCTCGACAGCTTCAGTCTTAGCCCCAAGCTAACGCGATTTCAACAGCCCCTGCCGGTTGATCCGCATCTAGCCCTGTCGCATGACTTCATGGAACTTGTAAAAGGCGAGAAAAGGTAAGGTTGAGATGGCCATGAAATCCGGATGACGTTTAGACTCGAAACCACGACCGGCCGTGAGCCGCAGATGATAGGCGATAGGTCGGTCGACGATGGGCTAAGGGGTCGCCAACACCACCATCTCGTTGGCAGCCGTAGCTCGATGGTGGACCGAAACCAACCGCTGACACCCTCTCAGATGAGACTCGACCAAACGCCAGCCAAGACGGACACTACAGATGGGGTCGAAAGCTTAGCTGGCGCCGCATTCCCTGTCCATTGCCAGGCATCGCTAACGAAATTTTTGAATCACATTGCAACGCAAAGGGATTTTTCTGCTCCGCTTCAGCCTGGGAAGCGGGGTCCGGCGAATGGGATGGGTCGCGTCGACTCTCAGACCACGCAGCTCCGTGATGAATCCATGACGACGAGAGTTAATCCAGACCTCCCCCGGTATCTGGTCGCGAAGCGGAGGAAACAACAACTGTACCAGGCGGCGAACGCGAGAATGACCCGGTCTGGCTGGATTGTCCGGGCCATTTCCACTAGGGTATTGTTTGTAAGTGGCTAGCGACACAGGGTAATAATGACAAAGCCCCAAGCGTACGAAGAAATGCGCAAGAGGAGGAGGAAAAAAAAAGGACGTCATGTCGATGAAGTCACCACTTTCACCCAGCTTTGCGCCGGGAGCTAACGCGCAGTATTCCCGGCCCCACCTGCCCGGACCTAGCGCCGGCAAACGAACATCAAAGAGTGATGTCTGCAACAATTACAAATGCCGAACAACAACTTGGCACTGCTGCAGGCAAAACGACACTAGCCGTCCACTTTTCTTTGATCCAAACGGCCCAACGGCCGGCTAGATGAGTTTGGAAACTCCCTGAGAGCTGTCACGGACGCAGAAAAGCAAAACGGCCTCCCACAAGGCCCCTCGATCGCCAAGCCATGTGCCCGATCTGTACCGCATCCACGAAGTCTCTTACCCTTGTGTCAAAAAAGGTCTGGTGACCGCACGCTGAACAGTTGCGGTTCGCACTAGGTCGTTGATCTCCTCCAGCCGAACTTGCGCCTGAAAGTTCCTTTCCATTGAGCGGGGAGAGTTGGCCAAAGTGTTGCGGCCCATCCTTGCCATCGACTTCCAGATGGTCATGTCCATTGCGGTCCCCTTGGCCCAGGCTTTCCACTCTTCTCCACGCTGGCATGGCAGTCCAATCGTATCCAGACGGACCACGCGTGGGCGGGCCAGCACACTAGATTGACTGGGGAGAAAAAGTGCCTGAGCACCTCCGAACCTCCGAGCGCTGCTTCGTCCCATGTCGTCATACGGCCAACATCAACTGATGGGGAATTTGCCGCCAGTTCTGGTGTCGTTCTGGTTCGCGCTCAAGGTTTCTATGCAACCATGAAATCATCCTGACCAACCGCAGGCTAGGAACTACTCTTCACCATGGATACACACCTCGGCTTGCGGTGGCATGGTCCGACAGGTCCGCATTGCGCAGTTGCTCCGGAGGATAAACTAGGCATGACAGCCTTTAGCCTTCTGCTCTTGGTCTGCCCAAAATTCGACGCCGCCTCCTGATCGCCATGGATGAGAGCCGCATGCCTTGAGACAAAGTGTCGCGTTACCAAACATTACTTCTCTCAACATCAAACATGGCTGTTGATCCTCTCACCGAAGAGGCAACGGCAGTCGAGAGTCGTCATCCGTGAGTATCCATCTTTTCCCTCACTCTCATATTTCAAGTTGACTGACAATTGGGCAGCTACCTGTCCGGCAACTTTGCGCCAATACAGTCATGTCTGCCATTGACTCCATGTTCGTATGAGGGCACGATACCGCCCGATCTCGCGGGGGGACAGTACGTCCGCAACGGCGGCAATCCCGTGACGAACGACGACCAGAGTCGAGCGGCGCATTGGTTCGATGGTGATGGTATGCTGAGCGGCGTCCTCTTCCGCCGCATAGGCGAGAAGAACACTGAAATCCAGCCCGAGTTCGTCAACCAATACCTGTTGACCGACGTCTACTGCCATGCCAAGAGCAACAAGTACCTGCGACGGCCTGTGGTGCCGAGCATTGCGACACTGGTGAACCCCGCCGTGAGCATGCTTCGCATCATGTTCGAGGTCTTCCGCACCGTGTTCCTGGTCATGGTATCTCGCCTTCCGGGATTCGGCCGTCCGATCAAAAAGATCAGTGTCGCAAACACGAGCGTAATATTCCACAACGGACGTGCGCTCGCGACATGCGAAAGCGGTCCGCCGTTGAGGTTCGCGTTGCCGAGCCTGGAGACCATTGGCTGGTTTAATGGGAGGACCGCAGAAAACGAGCCGGTGAAGAGCACCGAGAGTGGCTTCGGCGGCTCAGGCGTCAAGTCTTTCATGAGGGAGTGGACGACCGCCCACCCCAGAGTCGACCCGGTGACCAAGGAGCTCATCACGTTCCACGCGACGTTTGTCAAGCCATTTGTTCGTTGCTCCGTCGTGCCGCCGACGTCAAAATCGTCCGCGGGTCGCCCGCCCATCTTCGACGCGCCAGTCCCGGGGGTCGAATCGCCAAAGATGATGCACGACTTTGGGGTGTCGAGGCATTACACCATCATTATGGACCTGCCGCTCTCTCTGGATACGATGAACCTGCTTCGCGGGGTTCCCAGCTTGTCGTACGATTCCGCAGGGAAGTCGCGCTTCGGCGTGTTCCCAAGACACCAACCTGATGCTGTCCAGTGGTTTGAGACAAACCCGTGCACCATCTTCCACACCGCAAACTGCTGGGATGCGCTGTCACCAGATACCGATATCAACGCCCCTCGAGTATCAGTAAACCTTGTTGCGTGCCGCCTAACGTCGGCAGCTATGGTATTCAGCGCTGGCAACCTACCGACGCCTGAAGTGAAGCCGGTGCCTCCCGAATATGCCGAAGAGGAGCAGTGCCGCTTGTACTATTACAACTTTCCTTTGTCAGACAATGCCAACATCCAATACAATATCAGACACCAATGGGCGCTGTCGGCCATTTCGCTCGAGTTCCCGTCCGTAGCTCCGGCACACTCGATGCAGGAAGCGCGGTATGTCTATGGATGCTCGACGGGCGAGGCATCTTACACCGTTGCCCTCGGCAAGGCAGCAAAGATCGACCACTTGGCTAAGTTCGACATCCGGACGCTCATTGCGCGAGGCGTAGCCAACCCCCCACAGCCTGTCAAGGGATGTGTAGACACGCGGAGTGTTGCTCAAGTCCTGGATAGCAAAGACCCGGAAGATCCTATCAAGCTCTTCCGGATGCCCGATGGATGGTATGCCCAGGAACCGCGTTTCGTTCCTCGCACAGAGCCACGGTCTGAAGATGACGGATGGTTGTTGACGTATGCCTTCAATGAGAATCAACTCGACAAGGAAGGGGAATGCCTCCCGAGTGCCGTGAGTGAGCTGTGGGTCATCGATGCAAAGGAGATGAAAGAAGTGGTCGCTCGGATCATACTGCCACAGCGGGTGCCATACGGACTGCACGGGAGCTGGTTCAGTGAGGACGAGATTAATGAACAGAGGCCATTCGAAGCAGTGAGGAGGATGGTGCAGTAAAATAATTGTGCATCTTGGCATAAAGCCTTGCAGTGCTTGGAGGTTGAAGTCGGCTGTCTGAACTTGCACATGATACCATAGTCTTTCTAGTAGTAGGCTGAACATAATCTTTGTCATTGGTCACTTATCTTCTGATACCACTAACGTGGTCAGCCTTCTTCCTTTGAGTTCGTATGTATTATTCTCGATGTCCATAAGAGCTGGGGAACTGGGAGTAAATTCGATCTGGCTTGTTCGGATCCAACTTTGCGAATGTATATGCCAAGCGCTATGCGGCGTCCATAGCGGTCCCTTGACAGGTTCATATGGTTGAGTCTAGTAGAACAGTTCTCCTGCCCAAGGGACGAAGTACATTGGGTGGCCAAAGCCTTCAACACGTGAGAGGAGAGGACCCGTCGACGCTCCCAGTTCTCAATCCATCACTGGTTGAGAAACGGAACTGGCAACGAAGACCGAGGAGCTCGGTCCTCCGACCTTTGATTTAAATCCGCTCCGACGTTGGTAGCTGGCTAATGCAACGGCTGTAACGGCTATCCGCGCTAGCTTCACTATAACACCACTGGATGAGGCGGAAACGTGACGTGTCTGTCAGCGGAGACAAGCCTAGTAGCCCGAATACCATAGTCGTTCAATTGGCATCAATCGCGAGACATACGGGGAAATGCTCGGTCTCATCCCGTCTTGGTTTGTTGCCATTGATCTGCCGTGGGGATGTGGGCTCGATTCCCTGGGAGCGTGAATCTTTACTTCGCGGAGACAAGTTAACGATGCGGAAATACACAAGGGTGCTAATGGATCCGTTGACGTCTCGCGCGCTGTCAACATCGGCTCATTTAGTCCCGGCGATGATGCGAGAACAAACACTGGCCTTGGCTCGCAACACGTCGCGGCTATGTCAGCTCAAGGTGTTCAGACGATACGCCGTCTTTTCTGTCGAGTCACTGACATCAGCACGGGATTGCACCTAATGGGATTGCGCCTAACATGTCCCGGTGCAGGAAGGGTCGTTGGTGGTTTGTGGTCTAGTAGTCAACCAAGGGACATAACTGATGAGGTTCGTGGTGTTTCCGCTTACCGCCGTCGGCGCCGACGGTAAACCAACGGATTTTCTGTGGCCTTTCTCCCAGGTGACTAGGTAGTCAGCAAGAACCATGTTGCCTTACCCATCCTCCCGCCTTCGCTAAAATGCTATGCCCACAGCGGTCCAAGGGGGCGACATTGTCGGCTCGAGTGCCCTGAACTGAGACTCCAATGGAGGGTCCATTGGAGGCTGGGCCATGCCCCTCACCGCTACTGCTTGCCGGCAATGGGACATGTCTCTTTGCCCAGAGCCCCGGAACCCGCCCGCCCCCCTCCCTTCTCCTCCCGCGGCGGCTTGTGCTGCGAACCCCCCCCTCATCAATAAGACGTTGAGGCTCACGGCCCGAAAATCGTCAATCTCAACGACGTCCGTTGTCGTAGCCGCCAGTCAACCTTCGCTACGACTTCTTCCGACGACTGGTTGCAGTATGGTGATGCCCAGACATTTGGTGAAGCGCCGAGAAGTAACCCCACAGGGCAGTGCTGGACGGCGGCGACTATCAGTGAATGGGTGGTGAGGTTTCGGCGTCCAGATCTCATCTTTTGGCTTCCGAGACCGTGAAGGTGTGCCCAGACCCATCACAGGCTATCATGTGTGATGTAGTGCGTGATAGACCGCTGTAAGATGCTCCCCCCGCGTCTTCGCTGACGAGACCCATTCCCCCCTTCTTTCCCCGGGTTCCCCAGCCTTGCACTGGGTCCATCGTTCGTGTTCGTGCAGTATCTCGAAATGTCCGTCGTCGCTTCTGGCCTTTTGTCATGGCTCAATTCCCGGCCATCCGAGACTTTTGGCGAGGGTTGGCAAAACGTTGGCAACATGGGGAACCCCCACAATTGTCATCTCGCGGCAGACAGATCTAAGGTCCGTGGATGGAGCCGTCGGATTGGCGCAAAACTTTGGGGCAATTAAGCTTAGCAAATGCCAAACGGGGCTGCTGCACGTGCGAATTGTCGATACGTGGCAGTAATTGCTGGGCGACGACTCTGGCAGTGGGTGCCAAACATGGTAGACACTCCGTTGAAAGCCTGCCAGCGGCATGTCCCTGTGGCTCCTTGGTCATGAAGTTCTGTCTGCGAGAGCAGCATATGTAACGACAACGGCTCGTCTCGACGTGGCTGGGTTTTAGGTCAAGGACCTGATTTGTGCATCGTTACCGGTACATGTTGATTTCGCTCACCAAGACGAATCGTTGTTGAGCTTGGGCGTTTCTTTGCTGTGCTGGTCATCGTCATGCAGCACAGCGCAGTGCCAAAGTACTAGCCTTTGGTCTCACAGGATTCCCGCAGGGCAAGTCGACGCGGAGCAAGGGTGGATCAAGCACGGCAGGTATCACAGGAAAGCCCTGTTTGACGCCGAGTTTAGGCCTTTCCCTGATCGACAGAGTTGTAGTGTCTTGGGTATATTATCACCGAATGGAAGACTGCCAAGATGGATTCCTCAGGCAACTCGTGCTTGCCGCTAGTTTCAGGGCATTTTGACCTTGCTGAGCAAGAGACGTTAGGCGGAAGCGCAGCGTCGATGATGCCTGTGGAAGCCCACAACTGGGTGTCTTGGCAGCGTTGCGCAACGCGATTCGATGAGAAGTAGTATCATTATCATAAGAAATAAAGAACCATGTGCCGTGATGCATTGCTGGGACGATGATATGCGACTTTTCCCGTTTGATATCTCGCCAAACTGACCAAAGGCCAAGACTGCAGGTTGGGTCTGATGGAGGAATGGAAACATTGGTTGCGGGGTGATTGCGCACTACCGTGGAACATGGCAGCACCAGATACGCTGTAAGCCAGATACCCGTTGGGCCCCGGGAAAGTACACACTGGGAAGGAAGAGGCAGATGGAGAAGACATACCAGTCAGCAATGCAATCAATCAGTCACACTGGCGTCGTATGCAATGGTGCGTTTGGGGATGCGCCGTGCTCACCTACCATTTCGGGAGGGCGAGTGGGTGCATGATTGCGCCATTGGCTGTTGGCAGCGATGGATTGGAGCTAATCTCTTAGACTTGAGGCATCCAGGCCACATCCCTTCGCCTCATGTCTGAATTCCGGTTTGCAGAAAGTATGGAATTTTGGGTTTCCTGGTGTTGCTTAACCATCGAAACATGTACAGTTTTGGCGTTCCGCGCGAGTGCTGCTGGTGACGACGACGACAATCAGATGCCGGACGAATGTTTGGCAATGATGACAGTCCCTCCCGTAATGCAGATGGGAACGAGGCGAAGGCGGCTGCTGACGATGGACGATGGAAATCAAGGCACGAGGCAGGTCTTGGTATGATGTAGACGTCGGTCTGTGTCCGTCTATCAGAGGAGACGGACGAGGGAAGGTGAGGGGGAGGTGAGCTTGGCGGGGCCGGCGAACTGGCTCGGGCAGTCGCCAGGTTCGCAAGGGTCTCTCTTCCGTCCACTGATGTCTGGGTGGGCTGTAGGGGAAGGAATGTCATCTGATGTGTTTTGACTAAGGGCGCAGCATTGGAAACTGCGCACCAGTCGCAGGCAAAGTAGCACTTAGTATAGCAGGGGTTAGAGGAAAAGGAATCTCGCAAACAAGCGACGACGTACTTTCCGACCTCAGACTGGACCTGCTGGACCTGATTGAATGAGGGAGGTGGGAAACATTACGTTAGAAACAGCAGGACCAACACGCAACGATGCAGTGAGCGAGCGCACTTACCCTCTCTCCTCTCTGCTTCCTTTTCTCTTCTGGAACAGAATCAAAGGTGGTGGGGCTGGGGGGCACGCTAGCGCCGCTCGCCAAGAGCCGCGTGGCACCCGGCCAATTGGATAAGCCATTATTTGAGGATCAATCTGGCGAATCATCAAACGGCCATGGTTGCAAGCAGTCCTCAGAATGATGCGTGGGTGCGGAGATGAGTAGATATGATACCTGCAGAGGGCAAGCAAGGGAAAGTACCGCTACCGCGATACCTTCCATTGACGTTCATGTCGACTTGGGGAGATGTTGATAGCTGGCTGACAGCTGGTGGTGGAAGGCTTCTTCTACGCTGTGGGTGGTTTGGACGGTTTGGATGGTTCGGAAGGCTGGGCTGGACGGTTTAGACGAAGCGTTTGCACAGCCACGATGGCCGCTCCCTATCAGCTGGCCAGAAGCGTCCCAACCCTAGCCGTTTCGCGGTCCAATGATTGGACGGTGGGTTCCCTCTATCCCTGGTGACGACGACCCGCCCGCTCTCGGCGGACATCGGTGCTTCCTTGGCGGCGCCGCTGGTCTGCATCTCCACCCCGGCCGCCATCCTCAGTGACTGCGTCCTCTCCAAGACATTGGGCAGTCCGGGTGGTGCAATACCTACAGTAGCAGCAGATGCTCGCGTCTGTGAGGTCCCGTTGTAGCGATTGCCACAGCGCTTGTGAGGGGGCTGTGGCAGCGATGCGTCACAGTATCGCCCTGCTACGTCCGCATTCCACAGCAGCATAAACCGTCACCATCAGTCATTCATCGTCGGTCGTTTCCCGTGGCTGCACTTGCACTGCTCCGTTTCCCCAGCTCCCGCGGGCACGAGACCGCCAGAGCGCAAGGGGGCGCTGGCGGCGACTGGAGGACGACGACTTCTTGGCAACAACTCGCTGTGTCAGTCTGTCAGTCACGCAGTTGGTCGGTCATTGTCACTCTGACAGGTTCCTTCTGGGCCGGTTCGAGGGTTAGTGCTCCGTCTTGTCAGTCGCTAGCTATTACACCCCTTCGGCTTTGTTTTTCGACGGGCGACAATGCCTGGCCGCTTGGTGGATGCCACTTGCCAAAACCCGCCACCTGTTCACTGTTGCGCCTCCGTATCCATCCCCGTCCCCGTTGCTGTACCTGCCTGGAGGGTAAAGCAGGAAACAGAAGGGAAGGTACACATTGCGGCGTAAGGCAGGAAGGCAGGTGAGAGTACCTTCCCTTTTGTTTTTCTTCCTTCCTTCCCTTTTCGATGCCAATACCAATACCAATACGGCTTGCCGCCTCAGTTATGTACCTTTTGGATCCCTACTTAGCCGTACCCCTTCCCGGTAAGAGTAAGAGTCCACTCCGTCCCGTTACGTCTTTCCCGGTTCCCTTCCCACTGGTCAAGCAGCACATCAGCAATCCAGACGTCGACGGTAGCCCAAGACACGCCTAGAACAGATCAAAACCTTGAAGCAATCAAGCCCGCCCCTGCTGATTGCCAAGCTTCCCGCCCACTTTAACATCCTCCATACCACATAGTGCACCTAGTGTACTCCATACGTACTCCCACTGCAAAGATACAAGGATACCTCGCATCGTCCCTCTCCCTTCCCCCCCCTCTCAATCACATCGAATCACCAAATCCCAATCGACATGCAAGTACATCCACTCATTTACTATCCATCGTTCCCTCACTAACATTTGCGGCCCCAGTCCGGTACGGAGAACGAGCCAAGATACGCATTCGCTCAACGGATGCCCTTCGGCCCTCACTTCTTCGGTTCATCCACTCCAGAAGCCGTTCGGTCGGAGCTATTTTCCCACCACCGTACCCGCGCCCGCGTCCCTGTATCCTCGCATCCCCCAGACCACACGCCCGTCGGCGCATACGCCCATATCCCATCCTCTCGGTCTCTTGTCGTCTGTCCCGGACACACACACACATACACACACACGCTTCCACACTCCCCCTCCCTTGGCACGCCCATTCCGCACGCCAAAAGTATAACTTGACGCCTTCTTCCTGCCACACCTACGTTCTCTTTCTCTTTTTCTTCTTCTTCTTTATCACCACCCCGATCACCCCAAGCTCTTAGCTTGCACGTTCTCTCCACCTTTCCAACTACAACAGACACTCAGCTGGGCTTTACCAAAAGCACCAACACCCCCTTCAGACCCCCGAGCGCATTCTAGCAGTAACCTACCGATATCCGATGGGAGAACCCGAAGCCGTCAGGCATGGTGAACACAACACAACTGCCGCGGAAGTCAACCCCGAGCAGGACGAGCCCCCGTCTATACCGCGGCCCCCGCCCATTCCTAACCCTGTCCCTCAGCGGCCTGCCCACACGGTTCCTGTCACGGACTTAGGTCTCCTTTGGCAGACCAACCTTGAAAATGGCCTCTCAAAGGCCGAAGCCTCTGCCCGTCTTGAACGGGACGGGCCTAATCGTATCGAGGGTGCAAAGGGCCTGTCGATTTGGGAGATTGTCATGAGACAGATCTCCAACAGTTTGACTGTCGTCCTCTTGATTGTCATGATCCTGTCCTTTGCCATCCAAGATTACATTGAAGGAGGTGTCATCACCGCCGTTATCCTTCTCAACATCGTCGTGGGGTGAGTTCTTCTGCCCCTTGCTCGTCCCATTGTTTTCCCACACCTTGCAAACTCCGGCCTCTTGCTTCCATTTTTTGCCTCTGCTTCTCCGCATCCAAGCTGCCCTCCCTCCCCGTGCCTCATCGACTTGCCTGTTTTGTTAAGCTGCTGCCATGTGTGGTTGGTCGGCGGAACGGTGTGGCCACTGCGCCGGCTACTGGGTTGGGTGACCATTGACCGCCCTCGTGGCACCTGCACCAAGATATCTGCAAGGATCTTGGCAAACGTGGCGCCCATATCCCCGACCCTTGCCATCCTATCATCCCGACTCGCCCACCGACTTTCCATACCCTGTCGTTCACTACAAACAACGGCTGGGAACTATGACTGACATTTTCACAGCTTTATCCAGGACTACAATGCCGAACAGACCATTCAGTCTCTGTACGCGCTGTCCGCCCCGACGTGCAAGGTCATCCGCGACGGTATCGCGGAGACCGTTCAGGCCCAGACCCTCGTCAAGGGCGATCTTGTCATGATCGCTGTTGGTGATGTTGTCCCCGCCGACCTCCGCCTTCTCGAGGGAATTAACCTCTCCATCGACGAGGCCCTCCTTACCGGCGAGTCGCTGCCCATCAGCAAGCACCCCGACGCCATATTCGAGGACGCCGACATCCCCCTCGGCGACCGCATCAACATGGTATACTCCGCCACCACCGTCACTCGAGGACGCGCTCGTGGTATTGTCACCACCACCGGCATGGAGACCGAGGTGGGCAAGATCGCAATGATGCTTCGCACCACCCGCAAGCGAGACGAAAACGCCTCTCTGCCCGTCCGCGCTCTCATGCGCGTCAAGGCTGCCGCCAAGAGCATCCTGGGTCTCGAGGGCACTCCTCTGCAGGTCAAGCTTAGCAAGTTCGCCCTCTTGCTGTTCGGTCTGGCTATCCTCCTTGCCATCATCGTCTTCTCCGTCAGCAAATTCGATATTGATGACCAGGTTCTTATCTACGGCATCTGCGTCGGTGTTGCCGTCATTCCTGAGTCCCTCATTGCGGTCCTAACCATTACCATGGCCGTGGGCACCAAGGCAATGGCGTCCGGTAACGTCATTGTTCGCAAACTGTCTTCCCTCGAAGCCGTTGGTGGTGTCACCAACATCTGCTCCGACAAGACCGGTACCCTTACTCAGGGACGAATGATCACCCGAAAGATCTGGCTGGCCGAAGACACGACCGCCATCATTGAGGGTACCACCGACCCTTATGACCCTACCAGCGGCAAAGTGCGTTGGCCGGGTTCGGCCGCGTCGAGCTCGGCCTCTAGTGGAGCGTCGACTCCGACGGTCGAGAAGACCGACGACACTATTCAGTCCTCGTCTTTTGGTGCCTTCCTCAAGGCCATCGCGCTTTGCAACAACTCTTCTGTTACCGATGGCAAGACGTCCACCGACACTGAGTCCATGACTACCGCTACCGAGGTGCCCGTTACGTGGTCCGCCATCGGCGAGCCCACCGAGATCGCCCTCCAGGTGTTCGCTATGCGTTACGGAAAGGGAAAGACCGACCTCGTCTCGTCTGAAAAGACCAAGATGTTGTACGAGTTCCCCTTTGATTCGTCTTGCAAGCTCATGAGTGTCGTCTACGAATTTCCCGGGGCTCCTCGTCAGGTCTTCACCAAGGGCGCTGTCGAGGTTATGGTTCACCGCTTGGCTGAATCCGAAGACACAAAGGCAAGGATCGTCGCCAAGGCCGACGAGCTCGCCTCCGAGGGCCTCAGAGTCCTCTGTGTCGCCCAAAGATTCCTCGAGGACACAGATAATGCCAGCGAGAGAAACGAGGCCGAATGCAAGCTCCGCTTCTTGGGTCTTGCAGGCTTGTACGATCCCCCTCGTGTCGAGACGCTTGGTGCCGTTCAAAAGTGCAACACCGCTGGAATCTCTGTTCACATGGTCACTGGTGATCACATCAAGACTGCGACTGCCATCGCTCACGAGGTTGGCATTCTTCGTGGCGGCGAGCAGCCCACCGCTGTGATGGCAGCCGGCGTTTTCGACGCTATGTCAGACGACGAAGTCGACGCGCTCGAGGCTCTTCCCCTGGTCATTGCGCGATGCAGCCCCATGACCAAAGTCAGGATGCTCGAGGCTATGCATCGTCGCAAGGCCTATTGTATTATGACTGGCGACGGTGTCAACGACTCGCCCGCCTTGAAGAAAGCTGATGTCGGTATTGCCATGGGCAAGAGGGGCAGTGACGTTTCCAAGGAGGCAGCGGACATGGTTCTCACTGATGACAACTTTTCGTCCATCGTTACCGCCATCAAAGAGGGTCGTCGTTTGTTTGACAACATCCAGAAGGTATGCCTTCATCGATTTATTTTATTCTAAGGATGATGCTAATCAATGTCTAGTTCCTGCTCCATCTCCTGATTTCCAACATCTCCCAGGTCATCCTTCTCCTTATTGGTCTCTCCTTCAAGGACAGAAGTGGCACCTCCATCTTCCCCCTGTCTCCTTTGGAGATTCTCTGGGTCAACCTCATCACCTCGTCGTTCCTGGCTATCGGTCTGGGTCTCGAGGAGGCGCAACCTGACATCCTCTTGCGTGCACCCCACAGTCTGCGGATCGGTGTCTTCACCTTTGACCTGATCCGGGACAAGATGATATACGGTTTTTTCATGGGCTCGCTGTGTTTGGCCGCGTTTACGTCCGTCGCGTACGGTCCTGGCGCTGGCGACCTCGGCAGCTTCTGCAACGACGGATGGAACGACACCTGTGGCGTCGTCTTCAGGGCTCGCTCCACCGTCTACGCCACCTTGAGCTTCTTGCTCTTGGTCACTGCCTGGGAGGTCAAGCACTTCCAGCGTAGTCTGTTCAATATGAACCCCGAGTTGTGGACCGGCCCCACCGCCGTGTTCAAGACCGTGTTCAAGAACCGCTTCCTCTTCTGGGCTGTCGCTGGTGGCTTCGTTATGACCTTCCCCGTCATCTACCTTCCTGTTGTCAACCGCGCCGTGTTCAAGCACGACATGATCACTTGGGAGTGGGGTATTGTCATCGCCTGCCTGGTTGTCTACATTGCCCTCATCGAGTCTTGGAAGGCCGTGAAGCGTCACCTGGGTCTCGGCGTGAATGTACGCGGTCCGGATCAACAGGTCTAGTTCTGCGCTTTAAACAGAAAACATAGTTCTGCTGCAAAGCAGATGCTTCTGTGTGGGCTTGAGGCAAAAACAGGATATGGCGTGGTTTCTCAATGGCGCTTTAGTGTCAATTACTTGAGGTTATGACCGGATCCAACATCGGCAAATGGAAATCAGATAGGATGGGGCTATTCAACATCAGCCTGACAGGCTTTCGGGCTTTGGTGGCATTCGCATTCTTCACACTCGTTTAGAATCTTTATCTATCAGACTTAGGCTGTTGAGTCGAGTATATACTCCAGCCATGGCAGCAATGAAACAAGCTCGCTTTGCCGAGCTCAGCCCACACTTCCGGCCTCCTTTCTCCCTCCGTGATCCTTCTTCCTCGCAATGGTCTTTCAATTGTTCCCGACAGCCTCTTGTGCCTTCTTCTCTTCGTTCCTTTCCTTCTCAACTTGTTTCTTGTAGCCGACCCAGTCATCACTCCTCGGGAACGGAACTTCCGGTACCACAACGCCAAGAAACTCGCACAGCGGCTCCCACCCGTCTCCAGGATGATACTCCAAAAACCTCCTCCCGCCCTTCTTCAAAGCGCGCACTTCTTCATGATGCCTCTCAAAGTACGCCCTCCCGCTCTTTTCAAAGTCGTCATCCCAGCACGCGGCGTGGTAGGCATTCGCCAGCCCCTCCATCGGCGACTTCCTCCCCGGGTCGCGGTGGAGGTGCGCGTGGATGAGGGTATCCCTCATCGACGCCTCCCAGGACTCGAGAGGACGGGTCGTGTGGATAATGAGGCTTTCGGGGTATGCCTCTGCCAGAGCTGTGGGGAAAAGGGAGGGGGGGAAGTCAGAGACCGCGGAGAAGCCAGACAAAAGGGCATCCCATTGCGATCGGGACCAGGGGGCAGGGGGGGAGGCAGGGGGAAGGTTATCGGCGATGGCGGAGATCCAAAGGTCTTGGTGGGCGTTCTTGGAGACTTCGCGCATGTGGTAGACGGGGGAGATGGAGAGGTGGGCCAGGGCGTCGGCGAGGGCTGGCGTGCGGGACGGGAGGATTAGTTCATGGAGAGAAGAGTGCGATGAAGGGGGGTTGTGGGATGCGTACACTGGGTTCCTGTTCGGGGAAGCCCAAGGACGAGGATCTTCATTTCGGGCATGATGGCTGAGCTGATTTGGCGTGCAAAGGTGCGATGGAAAGCGGATGGATTCTATCGGCGCAATTTGGGTTCGGGGCATGATATAAAACATTTTGGGAGGATCAGGAGCACAGCAGTATGCAGAGTATACGTATGCAAAAGTGTCGTAGGGCACAATCCCGGTTCCGATCGTCCGGCTTGTCCCTTAATTCAACGTCACGGGGCCTGCCATATTAGGAAGCTGGGGCCGGAGCGGGACGGGTTATAATGTTGAAGGATTCGGGAGCCGGGGCCGATCGGGATTCCATTGCCCGGGGCTGTGCCGGGTACACCCGGATCTCTTGCTCACGACATGTGAGGGAAGATCACATATCAACATAATGGGGGACGGTTAGGTCTCATCAAAGATTTTTCGGATCCAAAAGCCAGATTCTCAAGGTCTGAGAACAAGGTCGATCGATACGCGAATCCAGGTTTGAGTCTCGGTCGCAGTGTTTGTTGCATGCCTTATTTCATATGTGTTGGTGTGGGTCTCCGCTTGGTCCCAGCATCCAAGGCTCGCTTTCCAGAGCGCTCAACACAGAAGTGCAGCCGGCTGGTTTCAACTGGCCACTAGGTACTAGCGCATTTTCAATACGTTTCGCTTACTGCTCGCGAGAAGGACTGTGCAGAGTCGAGTTGGTTGATGTTAATTTTCTCCCCCTCGAGATACCGGGAAAGAACAAAAAGATTGACCCCTCCCAGCGGATAACGCAACATTCATGCCGGCGGCCTTTGGGCGATCCAAGATGTGGAATTGGCACACACGAGTCACCTTTTGTTAGGCTGAGCAGGTTTTTGGACTGTTTCATTGGCTGCGATGGTGCTCCGGCAACATATTCTCCTCCAGAATGGGGGATTATACGCGGGGAACAGCTCGTCAGGCTCTAAATACTGCGTAAGCCCCCAAGGTTCTGCAAACGCGTACAGGGACAACGGTGCAATTCTCTGTCGCGGCGCGCTGGAGGTTTTTGGTCTGCAAAATCGCCCTTATCACACCGAGTCGAGGGCCTGAGAACTCCACACGTCAAAAGCCAAGTTCCTGGGTCATGCGTGCCGCGTGGACAAGATCTAAGCCTCCATATCACAAATGGACACTAATGCATCCTGCGCTTAACTCTAACTCGTAGACTCTACGACACACACAGAGTGTGGTGTGGTGGGGCCATGTGTTTGTTTCCTGGTGTCTCGTTTTGGGCGACGCAGGGTCCAGTTTCTCTATACGCGTATACTTTCGACGTAATACGTGTATGTGCACGATACGACTGGCTGCCAAGTACGATGAATACATGTAAAGAAAAGAATGTCAGCCATGGAGATTGTGATAAAGTGAGATGTCTCTCGCCATCATGGATCAGAAAGGAGTTAAGATCCACTAATCACTCAAATATCCAGCCATCGACGACGAAACCTGTCGCCAAACGAGTTCTCCCATCTCGCTTAGCCGACATCAGTATCAGATATCGCGACAAACTACTTCACCTCGCGACTCTGAACACTATCAATCACAATGGGCATCCGCGAATTCTTCAACGGGCGGTTCTTCGATACTAGATACAGAACCAAGGTCCACATCCTCCAGCTCGTCCTCATGACTGTAGCAATCATCCTTACCATTGCGCGAATGTCCATGCCGGTCCCGACAACTCGCGCAAACATGATGGCGTTGACCATGGTACACCCCTTTTCTCCTGAGAGCACCCAAAAGCTTCTCCGGCACGAGCCGTTTATGGAACTAGAGCTAATGGAAGGGTAACACAGGGCCTCAAATCGCTCATCATCATCGGCTACCAACTCCTTACCACCCACAAGGAGCGCTTCAAGAAATGGGCCTCGCTGAAAGCGAACGCCATCCTAAACACCGTCGAGATCGTCTTCTGGTTCGTCGCATTTGGTCTGCTGTGCTCGGCCAATGGCAGCTTCTGCACGGGTGCCAGCTGTGCGCTGAGCTGGGTCGTGACGCTCATTGTCATGGTTCTGATGTAAGCCTATCCCTCGTTCGGGCTCGCCACTACCATTCAACAGATATTTCGCAGCTACGTGATTGTTACTGACGGCTTTTGAAACTCGCAGTGTGCTTGCATTTCAAACCTCCGTCGTCTCCATCAAAGACTACCGCTACTTCAAGAACTACGGCGTTAATCCCGAGATAGAAGCCCGAGCAGTCTACCCGAAACCTCAAGTTTGAAGGGCTTCGAACTTATAGAGTAATGAAGGGTACTGCTCGGGAGGCGGGTGACGAAGAGCTAGTTCAACGAAGTTACGGTCGGAAGTGGCGGCTGGGGGGTCGATCGCGAAGACGATTTTGGTAGACGACGTCAATGGAGTTCAAGGTGAATGGTGTTAGCTTTTTCTTTCTTGGCCGGCTTCGTAATGTGTTTGACTGCGAGCTTGAAGGAGAGAAGTTTTTGATGGAGAATATGTTGGAATATTGAGGGCCATCATGGCTGATATCTAGGAAATGACAGTGTCGTATGCATAGAAATTTCAGTAGATCACAGTCCAGCGCGTGGGTCTTCAGGTCGGATAGAGGCCAACACATCGATGACAGTCATACACTGACATGCAAAATCATCGTCACAACTGGGCCAGGCGAGACGCCCAAGACCAATACGATTGACAGGCCTTTATTGGTGGACCTTTCTGGAAAATCGAGCCGCCGGCATTGCCGCCGGAAAACTAGCTAATCAATTATGAGAGCTCAAGCCGACCGCCGTCAAATGGAAAGTCCGAGCACAGATCGCATAGCCAGGGACATAAGAAAAGACTCTGAATCCCCTCCGTGGTCCAACAACTAAGCCTGATCTCACCTGCATTCTAATCCATCACAATTTACTACAGCACCTGGCATGGCGAAGCTACCACACTACGATGTCGCCCTCTGGCAAGTACACGAAACTGAAGACGACTGCGACCTCATAATACGAACCAATGCCGGAGAAGCCTTTTATTGCACAATTTCCCCATCGCACTTTTGTCAATCACCCAAACTCACAGAGCAGTACTTCAAGTGTCTAGACCTGCTACGATCTGGAGAAGAAGAGCAGGATGATTTCTACATAGAAGATGCATGCGATAGACTATCAAAACTGTTCGAGGCTCTCATCGCCCAAATGGCGTCATCGCCCTCAGTGGTTCGCAAGGATAGACGGCCGACTCTCTCTCAGTATCTGTTCTCTCCGTATTTCATTTGCGGTCTAGATGCTACCGAGAAGTCCTACGACCGTATCAACTGGAGTCTCAGGAACATGGCTGGTCCAGCGCCGTTGTGGTTGTTGAGGACGACTTCCTTCAGGACCTTGACCAGTGGACTCAGTCTTACCTTCCACCTGATGTCAAGATAACTTACGATCGCGCTGAAGACGTCTTGATTAAACGACCAACCAAAGTCCTTGTTGCTGCGGGAAATAGCAACCTGGTCACATGTTGCTTTAAACCGTTTTGCCTCTCGTTTGCTCTAGCATATGCGAAGAAGGAGCTCACAACGTTGAAAGAAATCGTCATGGCGCAGATACCCCTTGCCCCAGAATCGTGGATTTGTTGCCTACACGGAGTTGTTTGAGACGGTAACAGATTGATGGGCATGCTTTTTACCTGGATAAACACTAAAGGAGTGCTGCTAAGAGCAAGACTTGAGCAGAGTTTACCCGAAGTAAGGAAACGTTAGGAGACTCAGATCAGCGCGTCTTGGAGAAGCTGCACCACAAAGGCATCATCTGGGGCGATGCCAAAGCCGAGAACGTTCTTATAGATAGGGACGACAATGCCTGGATCATTGACTTTGGGGGCAGTCACACTGATGGATGGGTTGACGAGGAGAAAGCCGTGACATGGGCAGGCGACGCGCAGAGTCTAGCAAAGATACTCGACATCCTACAATAACCATACATACTTCATTAACTTGTTAGTAGACGTTATCATATTTCTCGCTGCCGCTCCTTCTTCAGTCTGTTTCGAGTGCCTTCTTCAGGAATCTCGAGGCGATACTCAGAGAACTAGTGGTTAGAAACATCTATGATCAGGTCTAATATCTTTAGAGCGATGTAAGAATACACTGGTAATAGCTTCCTTAGCTTCAAGTGTTGGTCCCAAGCTTTTCACGTCTTCGGCATGTTTTGAATATGAATCTAGGTTTCATGGAGCAAGGAAGACAGCATTGACACTATCGTAGATATGTCTTTAGCCAGTATCTGACACTCGAGCATTCTTCAGAAGTAGATCAATACCTATGTCTGAGCCTCGTGGTTGAAGTCAAAGTTCACTCCTGCCCAGAAGGCATCATCCATGAAAGTGGTTTCATCTTGTCCCCCACTATCCATAATGGCATCCGCGAGAGCAAATTGCGTATTGAAGGCAGATTCTGAACCGCCGTTGAATCCCTGAAAGCCTTGACCTGCACCATCCCATATGAAGTCTTGAGTAATATTGCTCATCAGTGGACAGAGGTTCTGTTCAAGGGTCTGCTCTGGTTGCGCCGAGACATTCTCCATGTCCCTTCCGGATAACATTGCCAAGTTTTTCCGGTCGGTCTGGAGCAAGGAGTTCGGAATCCTCTCCGGGTACTTTTGGTACAGGTACTTGATGAGGTCGACTCTCATTCTGTAAGCCGGCTTCCATGATGTGGAGAGCTCCTTCAAGATCTCCAAGCACGCTTCAATGTATAAGGTGCAACAGGGTCTGCCGGTATTTGCGAAGTCTGGATCGGGACTCGCATACTGAATCAGAACCAATGTCGCAGTGAGTATGCAATGCGTGGCCGAAATTGGACTCTTGCGGAAGCTTCCAAAGACCTGCCGATACTTTTTGCCGGCGTGACATATCCGCTTGGCCGACTCGACGCAAAGTTCTTCTGCACGTTTGACAGTCTCAGTCTTCGGTACCGCATGCGCTTCCTTCGGCCTAATGAGGAAGGGCTTGAAGAGAAGTATGCAGCAGGTGTGATAGACCATGTGCAGGGTGTATACCTGCGGCAAATCGTTCGGTTTGTCGATCCTGAGGTCGGCTGGAAGCTCGTAGAACCATGTCTTGAGCTCTAGCGTACAAGATTGGAGGAACGATATTCTCTGCGGTCCTTTGTAGAGCGGTTTTGGGGCGTACCTGAAACGGATCATTAGTCTCGTTCTGAGTGAAGAACTGTCGATGACATGAACACAAGGTACTAACAGAGCGAGCAGAATATTCTCCAAAATGCGACAGAGTCCAATCAGCCCACGATGTACAAGGATCTTCTTGTTGCATCGTATCATATCACTCATGCCACTGGCCCCACTACTTATTTGTTCTGGTGTAAGTGGTGATGGAAGATTCACAGCACCCTGAACATCCTGTACAGTTGAGTCTGCATTAGTACCACCAACCTCGTCTCCTCATGAGGAACTTAGGAGTCAGGCTTACCAGCAGACTACAGACTCGCCCAGTATAGATAGCAGCAAGCTTGTCGTCACAGTATAGCGACCAGTATACCTGTCGTCGCAACTCTATCTCTTCACTCGACATGTGACACGAGCCACTCAAAGATGCGGCATCGAGATTGAGTCCCATGTCGAGGGCGAGTCGGTTTGCCATTCCCTGGTGTAGCCATCCGGCTGCATCACAACCATAAGCCTTGTTTTCATCAGCACATTGCGATCTACAACTCATTTGCAGTTGCCATCACCACGTACCACATAGACTCCAACCAGAATGGACATCGACTGAAGTGTTGTGATAGTCGGTCGTTTCATGTCATAATGCAAGAGTACTTCAGCTTTTTGCATAAACGATTTCCCGGCCGTATTCTGGTCAGTAGGATCCGAACGGATATCAATCCTGTCTGAGTAGCGAGACCCCAGAGCAAGAATGCAGTTAAGCAGCAGCGGGCTGTAGTAGCGGCCCTGCGTTTTCATGCTTTCTCTGAATAGCTTCTCGTTGACAACCTGACACCAAGGGCTCTGATACTCGAAAAACAGGTCGATCAGCTCGGTTTGAAGATCTTCCGGATAAACCTCAGCTTCTAATGGTAGGATGTAGCGATTTGTCTCGACAGGTTTCGTGGTTGCTGAGCTGCTTCCATGATCGTCGTTTTCGGGTGTGGATTCTTCAATGAAGTCATTAGTAAGCTCTCGCAATAACAGATGGACGGGGGGGGGGGGGGGGGGGGGGGGGGGGGGGGGGGGGGGGGTAGAAGACGTAGCCTACCGCTTTGGAACTCCAACCGACCACTTGAGGGCCCAAAGTAACGCATTTCGCCATCCTGGTCGTAGTTGACGGCCTCATCAAGGGAAAGTGCCCCTTCAAATGTCGCGCAGAGATCATCAAATGCCGAAGGGCTCAAGCCAGCATCACCGCTGCTTAGCAAGGGGTTGATGATGGAGGGCAGTTGAGGGGTTGCCCCTGTGGTTGAAAGCTGGGCAACGGATGCCTCGATATCGATAGCGCGTGACTGCAGTACTGCTTCCAGCAAGTCAATCCGGTTCCTCAGCAACTGAACATATGACTTTGAAGCTGGCTTGCGGCCATCCTCTTCACTTCTGTAAAGGCAATTGAGGGAGCGCTCAGAACACCGAGCGCAGGCAGGTCGCTGGCCGTCACACTAGTTTCATGCGACGTCAACATCAAAACAACATTTGAGTGGTGACAGGGCGGTCGACATTGGCGAAGGAAATTATATTCCACCCACCTTGGCTCTTCGGCGCCGACACTCCTCGCATGCTTTGGAGGTGTATCTGCGCTTCGGATGGCTCACGGCCCGCTCCGATGACAATTGGGGCATAGCGGCGGCAGACCAGATGCAAGGGGTTATCCACACGGCCAACAGGTATTTCTCTGGAGCCTCAGCGTACCGATTCTTGGGTTCAATAAGGGAAATCGAGGCACGACAAACTCATGCGGTCTCGTCTCGCAACCAAGACTGAGATGGCCTATGCTGTGGGGCCAATCACATGGAACAATGACTGCTGACTAATACGCGGGGGAGGAATTCATATTCCGCCCCCTGCGTCATTGGCCATAATTATCTTGTCGACAAAGAGTTAATCCTTTGTCAACCCTGTAAAGTGAAGCAAAATATTCAAAGTGACAGACCAGAGCGTACAACTCTTATCGCATTGCTAATTTCTCTTGAATTCCAAAGTAAGATAAATACAAGTGATGAGCAAAGAGAACGAAAAAGAAAAGGTAAGATGACAAGATGAGAAATAAAAAGAAATAATAAAACAAAATAGGCGGACCTTGCGGGTCAAATCTTTACGCCATGGCCATTAAACCAAGTTCTTTCTGACCTGTTTTCCAGGCAGCAGGGTGGAAGCTATCTCACAAAAGCGGAAGTTGCCTTGCTATTTGAGCCTTTGAGGCAGATTGAGCGTGGGCAAGAATGGAAGTCTGGGAGTGTACTCTCTGGCCGCCCTGGAAGTGAGACTACCTCAAGCCTTGGCCCGGAGATCGGACGGTTAATATTCCAAAATAGCAGCCGAAAGGGAATGTCCATGCGGATTGCTCCTTACTAGGTCATCATCTTGTGCCGGGTCATCGACTTTGGCCAAGCACATCGTGCACACTGAAGACACCGATACATATTCGGGCAATGGCCCATAGCACGTAATTTGCATGTTGCCGTCGTATTTCGGTGCGTGACTTTCACGCACTAACATATCAGGAACCTGGACCCTTGGGTCGGGGAAAGACGCATACGCGGGTCAGTTGTACACTTGGGCATGCAGTGTTGAATCCCCGAAATTGACATCCGCCATTAAGGCATGAAATGCCATGACCGAGAGACACGGACAGACAGCGGGTCCGCGTTCTAGCGTGGGGACAATGCACTGGCGGTGCCAAACGCCGTTCCGGCGCAGTCAGAAAGCCACAGTGTCGATCAGCACAGCCAAGTGGCCTCGCTCACTGCAGGTACTCAAACTGTTGTGTTGAGATACAGATGAATGGTACTATCGGCAGACTGTCTCTGACTTCTTCGGAGGCTATTCCAAGCTTAAGTGGAGGCGAAGCCAGTCATATTAGGCCGCGAGTATCAGATTTTGATGTCTGTCAGCCTCCCCGAGCCGCACCGGAATTAGGACAGTAGCAACAGTACAAGTGGACAACGCACCAGCGTCAATCTGGAAGGCCGCTTTTAAGGGACACTCTTAGGGCATCCTTGAGCCTCACCTGGAGACCAAAGTAGTTCGCAGTGGTCGGACCTTAGCCTGTCACGTCTTCCGCAGGGTGTGGTTGGGATGGTTGGGATGGTTGGGATGAAATTCAAGGGTTCTGTACTTGCTTGCCAAGTCCTTCGAAATTTGGGGCTTGTGTAGACGCTGAGCAGTTTCCCGCCTCAGGGTACAGGCTTTGTTATCAAATTTGCGGATGTCAACACTAAAGACACGCGTTCGTACGGCGCTCATGCGGCAAGCTGCATGTCTCGGACGAACACTGTCGAGTGGGTTTTCGCGTAATTGTTAGCGTGGCACGTCGCATCCAAGACTTTGGGACGCAAGCGATTCGGCTTTGACATAACATAACCAAGCAAAGGTCTTTGTTTGATGATTTGATTGAAACACTTCCAAGCATACATGTCTGCCCCCAAAAAGGATTGTTCTGTTTTGCTATTTTAGACAAACTCCATAAGCCGGCGCAATGTGTCTTTCCTGCCAACATGCAAATCTCCCCAAATCTCACTGGCGTGGACCTGTTCCTTCGGCGGACTTCTCCACGGACACCCGCCTCCCTCTCCCCTGAGGGACAAACAAAAGTGAGCCTCTTAGCGCGCAGCCTCAAGTCTCTTAGTTCGATGCTCCGACGTCCGGCTCGGCGGGAGCACGGTCGGGGCACGGCCGGCCCGATGCCACTTAACCTCCCTACCTGCGTCTCCTGCTACTCGTCCCCGCGAACCAGACCGTCCTGAACCGTCAGTGGCGCAACGGCCAGTCACCCATTTGGGGCTCCAGACTTTGGTAATCGCAGCTGATAGGGGGCAAAGGGGGCCGGGTGGGAGGGGAAAGACTCGAATCATCCGGTTTTAGCATGTCTATCGGTCTGAGCGAAGGGGAGAAAAGACATCTATAAGAAGGTCCCAGCTGGTCTTTGATCATCGTGCATCACCAGCTTCGTTCTTCATCGCACACTAAAATCAGTATTCCACACCACTTCTTCCAAATATCCAATCCCTTCAAACCGCAAAAATGACTGCGCCTGCCACCGTCGTCTCCACCCCCGTCCCCGCCGGCGTTGACAAGGCCGCCGTCCTCTCAGCCATCCACAACCACGACCTCATGGTTAAGACCCTCTGCCCGTCCCTTATCGAGTACAAGCTCGAGTCCGGCTCTGTCGGCCTCGGTCAATCCGCTACTTACTCCGTCACCGACAAGAAGCCTATCGGCCAGACCACCTACCAGCTGACCATCACCAACCTCGAGGAAGGTGTCGACACCCTCGTCAATGCCAAGCCCCCTGTCGGCACCCTTGTCATCGCCGGCAAGTGGCGCATTATCCAGGAGGGTACCGGCCTCGTTCTCCGTGAGGAGGTTGACATCGACGCCAACATGATCATGAAGAAGATGGCCAAGGGCAACGTCGAGAAGACCCACCCCGAGCAGCACGCCGCTCTCCTCGTCCAGGCCGGCAAGGCATAAATGATACAAGCGACTATACCCCACCGGTTGAGTCTTTCACCTTCAGAAAGCGAGCGGTGTGACTGGCGTTCAACGGAAATTGGATCTTGTGGATAAGATATATCATAATGGGAATTTGACAAATTTGGAAACCTCACACACATGATTGCGCCCCTTTTAGTGAATCGTCATTGTTCGCGTCTTGCCGAAAATCTACACGTGCATCCTAGTTGAACTAATTTATTGAATCATCGGATTCAAGCCTTTGCAGCACGTTCGGGATCGTGCGCAACAACCTCAATCTCCACGCGCATGTCGTCTTCACCTAGTCTCGTCACCCCCACACATGTCCAAATAGGCTTATGGTTCGGCATCCATTTGTTGAAGTTCCTAACCATGGCATCCAAAGCTTCGTTGTTGATTGGCACATGGTATGAGTTGACCCTGTACACTTGTTCCCAGCCCTTGCCGCCGGCGTCTTTCAAGTTGAGATCGACGTTGGCGAATGCTTGGTCGATCTGCGCGTTAATCTCCTTGTAAAATTCGCCCGTTTTGGGATCCCATCCACCTTGCTCCGCTTTCAGTATGTACTGCTACACAGATAAGAAACGAACATACCTTGGCCGGCGCACTCGATCTTGTCACCCACACGCACAGCTTGGTTATAGCTAAACCGCTTCAGGTTCTTTTGACCAAGTCCTTCGTATGAGTAGTAACGAAGATGAGACATGGTGTTGAGTCGTGAGATTGGCTTCAAGAAGTCTACCCGTCGACTGGTTTTAATCAGGCATTGAAATCTTCAAACGACGAAATGTGCTCAATGGGTTGATTCTGGACGATAGATGATAAATAGGCAACGCTTGTGAAAGATGTCAGATTGCTCTGGCCTTTATAGGTACTGGCAAGACTCATTGTACTTACCCAGTGTCGACGTCATGTTCCGGAAACTATATTCCTACATATGGGGGCCCACTCCACTATATTCCGTGCCTTTGACGATTTCGAACACCTGGAGTCACATAGAGAACAGGTTAGAGCACAAGAATGATGTATCATCCGATCTACTAGCTCAAGGTTCCAAGAAAAATGGGATTGGGAAGTTTAAACCTGAGTGCCAATATAAATTTTCCTTTCGTGAAGTTGAGATAAACATGACCGTTATGTGTTACTGTTCAAAGACAAGGGCCACAACTGCAGAACAAGCAGCATGGAAAGCAATATAAATCTCTTCAAACAATCTTGGTGTAATGTTGCTATGGCATGGAGGTTGAGCCCCACGCAAGTACAGAGCTGGTTGAATAGCGCGCAGTCCGGTCAAAAGCCGACCGCAAGATAGGAAAATAGCACGATAGAAAGCAAAAAACGAATACGAGTACCAAAGAAAACACGACCAGTCACGAAATACAAGAGACGAGGGGCTCTTTTCTTTTTCTTTCATCTCCATCTCTTTAGCATGAGTACTCCTCACCGAGCACCCTGCTGCTTTTCCCTTCACTCATTCATGCCTGACCCTTTCCCAGCAGAACCAAGTTGGCCACATTCATCGCCGCTATAAGGATCCAGATCAGAACAGCGAAAACAGCAGTGTACCACGAATTCGCCATCTTGACCATGCCACTCGTGTTTTCCGATGTCTCTTCATCCGATGGGGTCCGGAATCGGGCCGCGCCATCACGGACCGTCATGTACTTGTTACGGCACGTAAAGTAGATCAAGGGCGCAGTGATGAACGGCAAAACGACACTAAGCACGACCTGCGACGCATTCAGCGCGTCGCTCACGCCCTCCCGACCTATAGCACCGGCGATTACTATGCTCGGCGTGACGCTGATGCTGCGAGTCGCGAGGCGCCGCAGCCAGGGACGCATCCTCCAGTTCAGCGCTCCCTCGCTTACCATCTGCCCGGCAATCGTGCAAACGATTCCAGCGGAGATTCCGGAGAGGAGAAGGGCCAGGGCGAAGACTGTGCCCGCGGCCTTAGAGATGGAGTCCGTGAGAAGCTGGTGGATGCTAAAGATGTCCGCATCTGGGGCATCCTTATTCCCATAAAGTGAGGCACCCGCGACGATTAGAATAGCGGAGTTGACGAAGAGGGCGAACGTGAAGAGTGAGAATCCCAATTCGGCCGTCGAGGCCATGAGGGAGTGCTTTATGGCCTTTGCAGATGGGATGTAGTAGCCCTTGTCGATACTATCACCACTGAGGTCGAGCTCGTTCGTTTCAGGGGGTAGCAAGCCGTTCTTCGTGTCGTAGTCCCGTAGGCGGGCCTGGACGATCCCTGATCCGAGGTACAGACTATGCGGCATTACTGTTGCGCCAAGGATGCCACAGGCCTGGTATAAACTGCGCATTGTCAGAACAGTGCTAGAGAACAGGGAGTGAAAGACCAATACCCTTGCGACTCGACGACAGCATGTGAGGGTAGATAGCCTCGGAAGACCTCCCCCACCGGCGTGTCCTTGATCAGGGAGAGCTGGATACAGAAGCAGACCACCACGCCCAACACTAGGCCAATGACGAAAAACTCAAACATCCTCAGCCCTCTCATGGTTCCATGCGGCCTGTAGAAGATGAGGATGATCATCACGTCCAGGATGGAGATGGCACACCCTGCGACCAGGGGTATCGCGGGAATGAGGAGGTTCAGGCCGATTGCGAAGCCGATTACCTAAATCAAGAAGTCATTCTCAGCGTCCGTTGCGCTCTCAAGAGATTGGGTCGCAACCGGGTGTGAGAAAACGCACCTCTGCAATGTCGGTGGCAATAATGGCAACCTCCGCAAAGACATAGAGAACATAGTTCATCCACCGCGGCAGAAACGCCCGACAAGCCTCAGCCAGGTTCAGCCCGGTGACGGTGCCGAGCTTTGTGCAGAGACTCTGGAGGAAGATGGCGAACAGGTTGGCCAGAAGAACGACAAAGAGCAGGCTGAAGCGGTAGGACGCTCCCGCAGCAACGCCTGTTGCGTAGTTTCCAGGATCGACTATTCACGCGGACGGGTATGTCAGTCAACTTTGTTTGCTCACTAGACAGGTCATGCGGTCCTACTGTACGCGACGGAGATCATGAACCCAGGCCCGATGAAAGAACCGAACTTTATGATAGCACTCTTGACACGACCAAAGATGCTCCGCTGCGTTTGAGTGTCATCTCCTCCAGTGGGAGATGAGCAGCGTGAGTGAAGGGGAGGGAGAGGGGCCGAGAGGGCCTCCTCTCCCACGGGTTGACCAAGTCCAACTGACTTGGCCGACGCGGCGCCGCTCGGCGCCGGGCCAACGCCGTCTTTCCCCCAGTCGGTCTCGGAGCGTGATATACCAACGTCACCGGCCCCCGGGAGAGTTTTTCCGTCTTCTCCCGGCTCCAGTGCTCTCGCATTGACGGTCCCGTTGAGGTCCTCGTTGGTGGTCAAATCGTTAGACAGAGGGTTCGGGCTCTGATTGTAGCCCTCCTCCTCGTAAGGCTCATCTGTTCGAGACGGGCGGTTCATGACTTCGTTGTGACTTGTAAGCAGCCGATAATCATGCTTTGGTGAGGAAGTACGCTACGTAGTCTCTTGACCACTGCCGTGCACGTAAGGTTTCGGCTAAGCCGAAACCACGGGCACGGCATGACTAATCATACGATAATTTTGCGGGTCTATCGAACTTCAGCTATGCAATCGGGAAGACGACGGCTATTCGCAGCGTGAGTTGGCCAGCCATTTTGCTCCTGTAAGTCGGGGCGAGCTGTTCAAACTCTAGAAGAGTTGAATAACGAAGTTTGCCCATAACGGCAAGTAAGAAAGGCTGCATCCACTTTGCCAAGCTGCCAAGCATCGCTAAGAGCCGGTCAAGACAATGGAACACTGGTTTATTGTGCAACCTCGCAACCACATGTATTCAGACTCACTTTTAGTCGTCTCGATAATATGAGATTCAATAGTCGTAGGTCGTAGGTAGGCATCCTCTGTATAGGGGGCCAACGACGACTATCCAGGTAACCCAACAGGTACGGGTGGACCTTGAACACATCGACTGGCACGTGTAAAACAAAGCTAAAATAATAACAGAAGCTGGTATTTGCCCTAATGATAAGCACTGAGTCTGGAAGGAGTGGAAGATAGTGTGATTATTGTTGTTAACGTATGACGCTTGTAGAAACTCCGGCTTTAGGAGGTACTTGTAAACCAGGCTAATTCACACATGATTGGACACCATGATATTATGGGGAAGCTTATGCCTATCATAAGTGAAGCTGCAGTATGGAGGCAACTCGTTCGAGGCAGAAACTCACTTCATGTTTCCCAGTCAGCCTTCTTGCTTATTGTTCTGACACTGCTGGCTTTCCTTGATGTGTAACACTTATGCTGGAATACTGACTAAGACTAACCTGCATGAAAATGAAACTCATCAAATCTGATCAGTCTCTGAATATTATAAATAGGCATGGAAACCGGATCGAGGATCGGGATATATTTAAGTATAGTAAACTTTTCCGGCATCACGCTTCTTTGCTAAGGCTATTCAATCAAACAAGACAGGGGATGTCTTGGAATAGTTGGTCTCATTGGAATCTAAACACCAATCGATGTCTTGCGTCGCTTACCTCCCAGCCGTGCCGCCACAAAAGTCGCAGTCATCGTTGTACAACACACCCATGTAGACGACTCCAAGCGAATGTTGAAGGCTGAGAACAGCAAAGAGCATCAACTACGGCAAAGACCTCTAGGCATAGAAGTGAAGGAGTTACTCGGCCGTTGTATGACATCAAAATCGAATGTCGGGGGTTGATCCAACTTGCGACCTTCCCAAGATTAGGACGTAGTCAAGGTCTACGTAGCAGAGACATTGGGCAACAACCGTCAAATCCGCAGAACCAGTACAGTCAGCTTCAGAAGGGCGCAACCCACTCCGAGTCCGCAACGCACAGCTAGTGTAACCGGACCATAAACATGTAAGCTCGCCAAGCAGCCGCGCATGCAACACCTCTTCAGAGGCGCGGCGTCGCGGTAGCAAAAGGTACACGCGGGCGAACGAATCGGCTCAGGCGGGCTTGGAGGTGTATTGGCGCAGGAAAGGGAGCTTCAGATGCGGCATGTGAGTTGCGACGGAGTCTGCCCCATGTTATCGGCAGCCAGACCAATAACACTCAATCATCAGAATCCCCGGACCAACCGCCAGATACTTCAACTCCCCTCCCTATCGGAACCCTCCAGCGAGCGAGCCAGCTCTCGTACGCGTCGGGATCCTCTCCCGCCCATCAGTCAGCGTGTCCGGCAGCCACCCCCCCTCCCCTCCACCGCGCGCCTGGTCCGATCACCACGCGCGTCAGACCGATCATCGCCGACATGTCGTCACACCTCCCTTACACAAAGCAACAGCCCCCCTCCCTCAAAGGCAGAGGAGATCCTCGGGTTGCTAGACAGCTTCGCACACCAACGCGCGCTAAGCTTTTTGTAGCCAGCGAGTGGACGACAAATCGACAATGCCATCCATCAACCCAATGGACCTCACATGCCCGCCATCAATCACCTCCCAATCGTCCGCAAATAAGAGTCGATCGATCCGCAGTGGGGGAGGGGATTCGTGTTTGTAGCTATCGTTGCCCATCGACGTCGAAACTGTGTGGCACATGTTCGGCATTCGATGGATTCATTATCCGCAGGCCCTCTCATGCAAGCTTGCTGGTATTCCCGAGACAATGGTGCCCATGCCGACAGGCCGCTTTCTCCCACGTGTTGACCTTCGAGCAAAATAACAATCGGTAGTTGGGGCTTTGAATGAAATCGGTAATCGGTGGCAAATGACGTCGGCATACATGTAGACCGTAAGCTGCGGATCGTCGAGTGTGGCGCAACGCAAGTGGCCGTACGTACGCCGCACATCGTATTTCGGTCGAAAGAAGACCGTTAGGTAAATATCTTTATGCAAATTCAGCATGTCGAAGGATTCACCTCGTCAGAAGAGACTCCCTTCTGTAATCGCGCGGTGGCAACTCAGCCAAGGTGACTGCAATAATTTCGTGGTTCAATTGAAGGTCGATGCCTTTCCCCCGCCTAACACGAGGTATATACACAATATGTGAACGTAAGACCAAAGGCTAAATAAAGCCCTTACCAATAACCGAAACGCCCAATGCTGTCCAATGCCCAATGTGTGTCATTTGATGGTATGTCAAAACCCCCGAATGATGATGATGATCGTTAGTATACAAGTCGCGAACCGATGCAAGTTTCTTTTTCCACTCCGAATACCGTGTCCGTGCCGTAAGCCATAAACGAGTCAAGTATAATGCTGCTGGCCAGCTCGGCCACAAGGGGTATCATGCCCTGCGCGGGCGGTGTCCGATTATGCTGTGTAGAGAATGCCCTAGGATCGTATCCCAGGAAAAGGTTTGGCCCCGAAGGTCGTCAGGGTGCGCGTGTCCCGACGGCGGGGTTGAATGATGACCGTGATTTGGTGGTCATGCTGTCGCAAGCCAGATGCAGAGTGTCGAGTCTTTATCGACACGCGCGGGGGAGTGGTGCGATTTTCTTTGTTTAAATGATGTCCTCCTCTTCTGATTTGTTCACAGAGCCCCCAACTCTTCATTTCTTGCCCTTGCTGGGGGCCGCAGTGATTTTACTCGTGGTCATGAGGTCGCCAATGTACTTCTGAAGGAACTTGTTGTTGTTATCCAGCTTGTCGTGTTCTTCTCTGACGGCCTCGATGCGGTTGAAAATAGTCAGGAGAGAGTCCTGAAGGGCCTTCGCGTGTCTGAGACGGGGGTTCGTTAGCCAAAATCATTCCGTAACACTGGTGGAAGCGCTCACCTCTTCAATTCTTCCCGGGCTTCTCTGCCAAGTGCTTCAATGTCCTCGCTGGTCCTCCGCGGGCTCATCGCCCTCACATCGTCAGGTCCAAACTCGGCATCGATGGGGCCGACAGCCGAGCTGTCTCGGGGCACGACTAGAGGTCCACTGCTCTTCCGGCTGGGTAAACGAGGGCGGATGGGCGTCGGCTGGTGGATCTGGTGCTCGTCGTGCTCGTGGTCGACAGAAGACGAGGACGAACTCGACTGGGAGCGCTCGATGTGGGGAGGAAGGTGCGACTGTTCGCTGTGCTGCGCTTGATGTTCGTTGTCCATGTTTACGGCGCTAAAAAGTCGGTTGCTGTGAGAGAGATGTGGAATGTCGCGAGTGTCGATTGTCGGCGAGGGGTGTGCCGGTGAGAGCGCAGGTAGGGTTTTGTTGCTGGGTGAAGCAGTTCGTGGTGCCAAGGTGTGTAATAAAAACTGCCTGCTGAGGAGCGAAAGGGCGGCTCAAAAGGCAAATATGAATGGAACTGAATGGGACTCCGTCACCGGGTTGCAGGCTGAGAAACGGGGTCTTGCCACCATGTATTGTAAACAGGGTCAAGGCTCTCTTGGGAGCTGGCGAGCAGTGGCGGAGAGGAGTCGAGGAAGGCGGGAGAAAAGAGTCAGGTGGTTGCAAAGGCGGCAAGGCGGTACTGGTAGCGGTGATGTGCGGGTGGTGGTGGTGGTGTATATGGGGGGGCGTGGGCTATTATGGAATGTAGGGAATGTAGGGGTATTGGGTGGTTGTATTCCGGAAGCAAGTAGGGTCCTACCGGTCTCAAAAGGCAGGGTCAGAGCCGGCGAAGCGGGAAGAGGAGGGAAGAAGAGTCGTGGGAGAGCAGATGAAAAGGAACAGGCCGAGTCGAGCAAAAGAGTGAGAAAAAGGCGCGGTGGGCCGCAAAGAGCAGTGCGCACGACTATGAATGGGGGGGATTGGGGGGTAGCGGACGGGATCTCGTCGGTGTGAGTGGGTTTTGGGCAGCCTGCTATTTTTTTTTTCTCTTCCTATTCTTCCTCGCTCGGTTTTTTTTTCACCCTCGCCTTTACTCCGTTCCTTGTCACTTGGCCGCGTGATTTTCTTGGTCAGGTCGCCTGGCGCCAATTGCTGGGTTTTTGCTGCTCCTTCGAGGTGGGGTCGTATGGCAATCGGAATTTGACGAGGGAGAGAGAAAAGAGAAGAGACCCAGAGAATAGGTGACTGCGAGGGTGGGAATGCTGTGGGAGTAATACGGGATTGCGACGGTAGGGTAGGGAAACCGTGCGTGCAGGCGGTTGCGTCGACGGCCGTGGTCGTCGTCGTAATAGTGACTGTGCTGCGTACGGTGGAATGGGATGAATGGGATTGGGAAAGAGGGACCTGACGTGAGGGTGGTCGCAAATGGCTGGCTTGGCTGAGTGGGTTTGGGTCAACATTGACGTTCACAGACGGCCAACTTCGTCGCGATCTGCGGTACTCGGGACCAGTTGGCATTTGTAACTCGCAATGGCTGGGATTGCCCTCTTTGTGAATGGTCACGATGGACCTTTGGGTGTCGATCGGATTGTGGGCTCTCTCGCTCACACAGTCTCCTCTCTCGCCCACCGTTATGTGCAATGTGCAGTGTAGAGAGACGGCGGCAAGGATCGGACGAGGGTGTCGAGGGCTTGGGAGCCTTGAGTCCAAGGATGGTGGGGGGGCAATGATGGGCACAGCAGGGGTTAGGGAGAGGGACGCGGACAGCGAAGGAACCCGTAACAGGTTGCTGACTGGATAGCAAGCCCGGTCAGGCTGAAGCGGTGTGGAGAAGAATGATGTTATCGCAACCCTTTTTGTCGCTGGGCTTGTGTCGTCGGCTGTTTTGCCTCTGCAACTCTGTGCCTGTTGTGGTACTGGGTTAGGCCAAGTTGCGAGAGTTGTTGCGTAGTACCGTATATTGTGTACGCGTGCGGAGGACAGGCAGTAGGATACCTGGGCAGTCTATTCGCAGACCCCGTTGGTCGGTGCTCTGCAAAGACGTGTTGATCTTATTGGTCTGAGCAGTGCAGAGCCGAGCGAGGAACGACGTTGGAGGAGCCTGAGCTGAAGACGGTTTGCACCTTGTACGGTGTGCGGTGTGTCGCCTGCTGGCGTGGATCGAGCAGCGTGTGGAATTGCGGCAGCCATGTGGGAATGGAATGGGAGCGCGCTATTTGCGTAGCGCGTACGACATGAAAAGGCACTGGGCGCGTGGTGATTGGTTGGCTAGGTCGAATGTATTAGTTGACGAGTCGGGGTGAGATGGGAGAGGCGGACAGCTTCCCGGGCGGTACGGTGTAAAGAGCAAAGACGCGGTGCGATGCAGGCAGCAGATCGTCAAGTCTTGGACGAAGAAGATTGGTGGCTGGTGACCCAAGCATGAGAAGGCGTCCCCCATACATGCAGGAGATGAGCTGTTGGTGTCGGTGTCGAACCGACGGACGGGATGAGAGCAGGCCGATATGCACAGGAATGGGGGCCTCAGCAGCTGGGCTTCCTGTGTGCAGTGTCTCTGTGTGTCGTTGTTCGCAGCGGAGAGAAAACCGCCGATGCCATGTGCAGAGAAGAACCAAGACACGCCGGCAAAGGTACCGCGTAAAACACCCGGCATCAGCACGGCCTCGCTGGAATTGAAGTTGACGACAGCCTCATCTCAATCGCAACGCCATGTGCAATGGGCGCCAGAGCACAAAGGCGCCGACGGTATGGGTATGTGTGTGTAAATGTTTGCGCCTGAGACCGAGACGAACGGATGCCAGACGGGCAGCCTGGATCCGCATCCGTCGGTACGTATCTTTGCGGTCTCCTGCTTCGCTGGGAAGACCCGAGTGGGTGTGTGTCCCGCTGCTGCTAAAAGCGTTCAAGTGCCAGGTTAGAACGGAAGGTGCCCCCCTTGGACCACTTGGAACGAGGAGGGGAGAAAACGGCCGGAGGTGAGAGAGCAGGAGCGGACCCGCCAGAACTCGCACAGGCAGCCTGCTGTTTTGGTCAAGTGCAAATCCCAGCCGGGTTCTGCTGAACTGATTGGAAGCCCCGATACGTACCGCGCTGGCGGGTCCTGCAATTCCATGTCCCTGGAGCCAAGAGGTAATTCGGTGCTAGGACCTGAGGCATACTTTTCTGCCCACATGTCACTCTGCTTCTCCCCACAAATTGTGCCGCTGGGAGGGAGTCCGTTCTTGAATCGTACCTCATCTCACCTTCCATCCTTACCCCACATGTCCGGTACGTACTCTCTACCACAGTTTTTTCTCCTTTTTCCTGCTTTTAGGTTTTTTCCTTTTTTCCCCTTCTCTTTCCCTCGTGCTCCCATCTGCTGTGCCACCCGTCGGTCATCCTCCACGGCATCTTTGTCGTCCATCCTTGGGTATCTCACGATGTCGCCAACATCCTCCCCCTCCAGCTTAGCCTCGGAGGGTGGGAGAGCTACCACACACACTTTCACACTAAAGTAAAGGTGGGTGACACGAAGTCTTGCCGATAGTCTCCATGTGGCATGTGGCTCGCTAAAACACTAAAAACTCAGCATTTGCTTTTCTACCTTGACTTTCCCATCCTCTCTGCTTCTGGTCATGTCGGGGCTTATTTGCAAATCCCCCCCTTTCATCTCGATCATCATTTCCTTGATACTGACGTGACAACCGTTGATGCCGCCGATGCCCTGACTCCTATCCAGCCCCCATTCATGTTTCAATATGGATGCAGCAAACCGCATTGTGCATGAATGGGAAATTTGGATTTGACCTCTGCCAGGAGCGCAAAAAGAAAAGCCCCACGGCGGCACCAACGCAACCATTCCTGCGCTGACCTCACCATTCACGCGCTCAACTCTTCTCCACGTGTTGCACAGTTGGACAGATACCAGACGTCGTCCTGTCCCTCTCCTCGGCCTCTGGCATCCTCCTTCAAAGACCCCTGGGGAGTAACATCGTTGGCTCCAGCACCAAACAAGGGCACGAGGTATGCCTGCACTAGCACCAACGAAGAAAGCCGCAACAACCCTCGACATCCGCGTCTGCGCCTGCGCCTGCGTCTCTGTGCGGATGCCGCAGGATACTGTGCCGCAGGATGCATCCCATCCCACAGTACGTACACGATGTACTATTACCTAGTATCGCACATAAGCGTAGCACTGAACAGAGGATAGGTACGTATCCCCTCCTGCTGCAAAAGCTCGACCCTGTCGGGACAATCTTTTGCTGATCAACGCCTGTGACGCCATACCCTCCAAGGGCAAGGCTGGGATCCCGATCTCCACCATTCACATCGACGTCAACGGGAGCTTGACCTGAACTCTCGGGCTTAGAGGAACATCTTGTACTGCCAAGTGCAACGCTCGACTTCTGACTGGTGCGCGACGCTCCCGCCATCCACTTCCGGCAGACAGCAGCCGGTTTGGCGGCTTCGGCGGCCCCCCCTCTCCCTTCTCCGCTGCCAGCCAGGAGACTAGGGGGCTCAGTAGTGATATTGCGCCTACTACGAAGCGGGTACCAATTCCCTTGTTGTCTTCGACCTTGGTCCGCCAGTTGGTCCGTCGGCGTGTCGCCCCTCAGTTTATCGTGCGGGAGCAGCCCTCTCCTCGTCCGTCGGGCATCATAGGGGACCACGCTAATACCTAACGCTACGAAGGAATCAGTCTGACATTGGGGGGGGGGGGGGGGGGGGGGGGGGGGACGGGGGCGGCACGTCGAGGGAGGTGGGGGGGGCAGTCCCTTTTTTCTTCCACGATTGACTCGATCCGTCAACCGTTCCGCCCATCCGTTTCTTTCTTTTCACGCCTTTCCTCCTGTTATGCATCTGGTGTCTCCTAACCCTGATTGTAGGATGTAGGATTCGCCCAGTCAGCAGCTTGTCGTGAGCATGACAAAAGGTGCTGGCCTGCCTTCTCCATCAAACTGAGCATCTTGTTGCGATACTCCGGACTCAACAAGAGGAGCTGAGAGTGAGAGTATGGCTAAGTCAAGCGGCATTGGGCAGCGACGAGTGTGTTTCGATGGTACTTACCACCAACATCCATCCACCGCCAGCCGCCACGATCCTGTCCTGTCATAGGTATCTTGGGATACCGCTGTCCGCAAAAATGACAGGACCCCCCTCTTTCACACCGTGGCAGGCCCCCAATGCTCAACCGACCATCACTTGACATCCCACTCACCCAGGACCCTCTTCGGCCCCGTTCCTACATTAGAACAACTGCCCGACCCAAGTTCTATTCTACACTACTACGTATGCAGTCTTGTATCAGTGTACTTGGTGTCCCGTACTCTTCTGTACATTAGCTTGGCCAGTGCCACGGGTCCGTCTTGGAACGGGACAGGGACATGCCAGGCAGCACGAGGTAGCTTTGGCAAGGAAACGCTCTGCCAGTAACCCGAGGGCAAGGCAATTCAAGCCAGCCTTCACGCCGTACCGGTAAACCAGCAAGCGCAAGGACTAAAGAAGCATATGTATTGTGAGCCTCCGATGCAGGGACCCCGGATCACACGACCGCGATCTCAGGATTCTCTTCTCGCCTCGCTCCGCGCAAACTACTCCTTCCCTGCCCTCCCTGTCCCTCGGGCCTCATACATAGTATTCCAAAGTGCCACTTCGTGGATTCCGTCAAACACCAACGACCTGTGGCATCTTTGCCTTTTGTCTTGATACTCTCAACAAACCCCCATAGCCCTGCGCCCCGCCTTGAAAGCCTGAACCTGTCTCCTTCCCCTTTGGCCTATTGGTGACGGTTGGCGGTACAATCCGGCGGCCTTTACCCCATCATTTCTGCCTGCGCCTCCAAGTGTGATCCCAGCGCCACAGCCGTCGCACCTTGCGCGCTGTGAACTCTCTTTCTACGTAACAGGCAACCTGACACACCGAGAAGGGCGTTCGGGCAAGGTACCCCGGAGCCCCTGACATCAGCCGAATGATGTCATCGGATCGACGGCCGAAACCTGTCTCTTCATCCATCAACCTCTCAGATCCTTTGTTCCGTTCCCTCCCGTTTACCTCTCGCCATCGAGACAAACCGTCTGCCTGGCATCACCCTCAGGTCAGACTTTCACCAGGCCTTTCTCAGCCCCACGTCCCTCATCTCCTCCCCGGCTGGCTACGGAGTTTCTATCGTTCACGCTACCGTCAGACCGTGCATACCGAATGTCTGTGACTCTGTCACCGGCGCCGTTTCATCACTTCCACCAGAAGCCAACGTTCCTGGAGGAAAGACTTTGCAGACGGCTTAACGGTATTGTGGAAGTCAACAGGGAAGCATCACCAGCTCTCCGCATCCACGACAATGGGCGATCTCTTCTCAGTGCATAGCCTGCCCAACCTCCAACATCTTAGCCCCGTCTCCCACGGTTCGCCTTATCGTTTCAGGCTGGCTGAAAGCTCTGTAAGGCTTCAACTAGCGGTTCAGATAAAATTGGCTTGACTGTGTCACCAGAAACATACCTCCCCTCTGCCCTGCCGTTCTTCTCCCTTGTTCTTCCATGTCAGTAGTAGACCTTGTCCGCTCGCTCAGGCGACGCCAAGAGTGACGGGGAGATCGTGGGTCCTCAAAACCAACCATTTTTCGATGTCCCTGATACTGGCGTCCGGAACAGCCAAGTGAACCGGAGATGGTGAGTGGGCAGATCATCATCGTTGCGTCCCATGAATTTGTCGCAAGCGGTCTGACAGTCGCACTCTCCTGTGCTAGTGATGGATCGCCCAGGGACAAATGGTTGGACGAACAACCTCCCCACTGCGAAACCTCAACCCACTTCTCCATCACACAACCTCCGGGCGATCTCCATCCCGTTCCATTCTTGACCCTTTCCAACAAACAGCGGCCAAGCGTCCGGGTTTTGTCTTTGCTTGACCGCACGGCCTGCATGTGTTGTAACCCTCGCCCAGCATTCCCTGGCAGCATTCCCACACTCTCTTCCCTTCCATGTGCTCAGCTGTGCGAAATTAAGAACCCAGGAGAAACAAGGACGCATCGTTCCTCAACGTCCCGCAAGCCACCCGGGGTAACCTCCGAAACCCAAGAATGTGAGAATGGCATTTCCCAAATGCGCAACGGCCCCCAAAACTTTCCCCCATCCTTGGAATATTTCCCAAGGCCGCTGGCCTTTACAGTATTACCGTCTTTCTTGTCGTTTCGGGCAGGAACCCCTACCCCAATCTGTGTCTCTCCTCCCCCTCACGAGATTCCCAACAAGGCAATGCAATGACAACAAGCGATCGGCAGTACCCAGCACGAAGCGCAGCGCCCGGGACTCATAATAGCAGGACGACGATCCCACAATAAGCCCGACCGACTCAGCCGATCGGCCCCTCGACCAATAGCATTTCCAGCACGGGGATCGTCATCAAACGGGAAAATACAGGATTGTCAGTGCTATATGCTGCGGAGTTGGACTGGCGGACGGCTCAAGAGCCGATCGGACGCAGTTGCTGCTGCAACCTTGACTGACACGCTGGCCACACCCTACCACGAGACATTCACACATATCCCCAGCAGGTACATCAGGCACAGCGCGTCTCTACCTCTACGGACGCCGAGAGATGAACCTCCTTATTGCCCCGCTCCCAGGCCGGGGAGAAACTCGGGATATCCTGCGGACAACGTCAGTCTGGCGGTGGGATCATGGCCGTTGCTGTGGCCGCTCCGTGTCGGGCTTCTTCGTACTTCCCTGCATCGTGCCGTATGTGCCATGTCTCGTTCACTCACTCACCCCCCCGCCTGCCCGCGCGCGCGTAGGCCCCCTTATCACACGCTCATATTCACTCCCCATCCTTCTCCATTACCCTAAATAGACAGCCGTGATTCCTGGTCTTTTCCGTTTGTTCCGTGTGATCGTTGGATACAACAGACACACGGAGCACACATACACACATGGCAAGCGCCCTTTCCCAGACGGCATTGAACGCCGGGGCCACGGCAAGAGTCAGATGAGACCGGACGGTAGCTTTCTACGACCGCAGACGCGCAATCATTCCATGTTTCTTGCTCTCCACCCAGCAACGTCCAAACTTGCTGTCCAGCGACGGTGGTGGCTCGCGGATCCTACGCTGTTACGCCGCCGTCTTGACTATTCACGGCCCCCTCGCCATCCGGTGCCGTGGCGCCGTGTACGTTTTGCTTGGCTCTTTTGTCCTGCGCTCCTTTGCCACTGCATAATGATTTGATTTTGCAGTGGATCGATTTTTCCTTGCCGCCAAGGGACGTCCCCAGCCCCCGAATGACGCCGTGCGTCTGCCGCATGGCCCGCCCGTCGCCTCTTTCTCTGGCAGGAGTGGCGGTCATCGTCGGACCTTCTCTCGGCGGTCCGGGGTTGCGGTTCGTAGTCACGTTGGCGGTTTTTCAACCTCAGCCCACCACCGGACCCTCCCAGTCCCCGTCCGCGTCGCCCTCGGTGGTCGTCCGGGCTCCCAAAGCGTGTGAACAACAGAGGGCTGCATCACTAAAGATTAAGTTTCGAATTTCGATAGCGCGGCGGGATTTGGCGTGCTCGATCACCTTTGCGAGTTAGTGGTGGGCGCATGGGGAACAACGACTGAGAAACGGAGAGAAAACCCCAATTGCTGGCGTACACTGGCAACGACCCACGTGGGATTTTGGGAACAAGGTTTCCAACACAACCTAAGTCCCCGTTCGTGCTGCGGGCGATGAGAGTTTGTTGCTAGTCACGGTCTCACAGCGCGGAAGACCAGGACTATCGATGTACCTGACCACATCCCAAGTTGGGAGCAGCCTGGTTCGAGAAGAGAAACCTTGAACGGCGGCAGTACAAATGCTGCGTTGTGCCCGGTCGAAAGCCTGACTCAGCTTCCAAGCAAGCATACGAGCACCTCTTCTCCATTCTTTCCTGTCGTCCTATCCGTGTCGGAACGTAGGGCTATCATCAGAGGGTTTTCTCCCCAGCCGATTGTGGAACCAGCCGAAGCCATAATATGTTTTCCCGGTCGAACGAGCAACATTGTAGGATTGAAGAGCGGTAACGACGATGCAGGGGCAAGGCTTCCACGGCTCTGCAGCGACCATGGTCACGCCATTGGACAGCGTCGAGGAAGCATCGGACACGACAGCATGTGAACCCAACTGAGGCCTTTGTCTGCGCATAACTCGGCTGGCCACCGCATGGAAAGTTACTGCAAGTAAATGGAACAGGAGTGCCCCTCTTTTCTTGTGCCTCTTCATGGACAAAGGCATCACTACGCGGCCCTGGACTTTCTTCAAGTTTCATGATGAGGTGGTTGGTTGAGACGAGCTGAGACAAGCACGGCGCCGGGAAAGGCCTCTCAGCGAGCGAGACTTGAGGATAGTTTGCTAGTGGAGGCAGAATTTCTATGGGAACACTGGGATCGGGTCGTGTTTGATGAGGAATGAGAGGGACCAAAGGTAAATACGGGGTTGTTACGATGTAGGTATTAGTTCCATCCTATGACGACTAGACTTTTCCCGAGGTGGTGAAGTGGGTTGGTTGGATGGGGAAGCCCATTCTGCCGGGCCCTTTGACTTTCGAACTGCACCGCTGGTGGTGTGTCAGGAAAAAGTTCGAACGATGAAGAATCCGATAATCCCACCAAACTCAATCCTCCCCCGCGCCGGAGTCAACTCCTGAGTTCAAGAGCGAATGGGGTATTGACTCAAAGATGTATGGGGTTTATGAAATCCTAGAATACGAGCTGAACGGAAACGTCGTGAGGCGAGCCCAGAGGGGGGGGGCTATACTTGGTGATGCCCAAATGTAGGACGATCGGAACTGGCAAACCTCTTCAATTTCAATCGGCGATTCTATTCAAGATTGGCTGCATGACGGCGGGAGTCATAGAAGTGGAATGCGCCCAACGCCTCTGTTCCTTGGTTCTAGTTCTGATGATGGCGGCAACCGTACGTAGGACATTGACGCTGACACTGGCGCTTTGCTTGCCCAGCGGAGTACGTTCCGTTGATGGACATGAGCTTTGTTGAACTGAAGACGTCAAAGGCTTTGCATTGATACAATAGATTCGCTTGGATCTGTATGCGTAGTCATGAATCACCGAGTCGCACTTGAATATCATTAGTCCATCCCTGTCCGCGGCCGCGTCGTCGTGGTCGTCTGTTCTAATCCACCTTAATCCAATGCAAACGCAAAGGGTTTTAAAAATAGTCAAAGGCAGGGCGATGTTGCCTTCTAGCGAGTCAACTGAGTGTTTCCGAGTCCAGACGTTGGACTTAGACAGTTTGAACATAGAATTAGTTCAGTGGTAGTGTAGCTTGTAGGCTGAGATTGTATAGAAACAGAGACATCTGTGGAACTCACTACACATAGGTTATAAGGGCTTTTGTAACACATGTAACTACATTACAAATAAACCAAACTCAGTTTTCTGGTGCACGGAGATTATAGAACTACAGCAGGCTGAAAAGTCAGGTCTTTACATTCCTTAGACTAAATACTAGTAGTGAAACCCAAACAACTACGATGCAGGATATGGATGGGGAATTGTAGACTTTTAGATAGTAATGGGAATTCCACCGTTTCTCTCTCTCTATTCGGTTGTGTCTGGAATATCTTAGTGACTATGGTAGAGTGTTCACGCAAGTGTTCATCTTCTTTCTTGAAAACAAACTTACCTTCATCCATTGCAACTCTACTATCATAGCGAGCCTATGAAACTAGACTACAGAGATTTATACCAAAGGGACGTCATCGCTAGCAGCTGAGGGTTTCGTTCCTTACATAGAGCAGCCCAGGCCCGAGTGCATTCGAGCCTTCGAGTAGCCTTCCACATAGCAATAGGACGATACCACGTCTAGCAAGAGAGCTACATAAACAAAAAGCAATCTGATACAGATTGAATAACGAAAATGAAGCCTTCAGCATGAATTACAAGGTTTTATATGTATTCCTCTGGTGACACAGTAAAACATAGATGGTAGCCCGAGGTGATGAAGCACTATTTCATAGAGTTTAAGCCATAGCAGGACCTGAATACTACTAAAATCGTCTCTTTATCAATTTGATGGTCAGAACTAAGGACAACGAGATTGTTGACATGGACTTCGACAGAAGGACAGATAATATAAGGTGATCCATGCTGTCAAATCCCCTTTCAAGAACGCGTCAAGAGCCACATTAATAAGAGCGCTCGGCACTGGATCATGGTTGTAGTAAACACTGCTGGAAGAGTCTATCTGTGTGCAAACAGTTGGAATGGGAGATCTTGGGAAAGGAAAACACCACTATGCAGAACTTGGACACAGACGCAGCTTCTTGAACGAATCGCGAAGATTGAAGAAGAACGCCTTTCGTGAAGTCGAATCTGATGGTTATATCATTTTCTGATAACTAAACGAGACGGTCGAAAATCGTGGAATTCGTACTCTTGGATGGAGAACGCGTTGCCGTATGTTGTTGAGCGTCTCTGGCGTCAACTGACGTCAATGCCGGCTCCAGCTTGATACTTATCCTACAAAATCGGCATCATTAACTGATAGATTCGCTCGCATTTATTTTGCCACGGCGCCTGAAACATCTTACTGTGATTCTTCCAGATCCTTCGAAACTGTTCAATGGTCGGAGGCAGCCATCAACTGCCCGCTTCATTTCAGGGACATAATCGCTTGTCAAAAGTCACCAGTGTAATGCACTCCTTCTGACGCCGAACGGGCTGCGATTTTCACGACAAGGGGACCTTGAACCAGTCAGATTATAATGCAAGGGATTTGAACAAGAATCAATGAGAGCGGTAAGCAACACCTCTGCCGGCACGATTGCTGATTGCTACACGAAGAGATTGACCAGGCAGCAGCGCTCGTGAATAGCGACTCTTACCCTCAACCAACCCCACCAAAATCTCTCCTCTCTTTATATAAACTCCCTAACACAACCACACCAAACAACCACACATCTCGAATCTGTATTTCTCAACCGCTGCAAATAACGCATCCTACAACGTGCCAGCTTTGCCCCTGTCCAGCGTGTCCCTCCCGCTACAATGCCCAAGGAGAGGTGGAAGAGGCGCATTGCAGCAGCGAAGAAGAGGAAGAAGAGGGGGAATACTACCTACGATCAGTTCGAATACGAAAGACTATTGTCCAGCCTGCGCCCAGCCATGACGGCGCTCCAATCTTCGCCGCATACGAAGTCCCAGAGAATGCCACAGAAACAGAAGATAAACTCCAGCCTTTACGTCCCCCGTTCGCCCTCGTCATCTACGACGTAACACACACCGCCCGCCCTGCCAGCAGCGCCAGGCTCACGCGCGCTTTGTTTGACCGCACACTCCGTTATCGCAGGTTGGGAAACTGGCAACCGGACCGGATTGAGGTTGTCACGCTGCCCCTGAAGAAACTTTCTCAGACAATGAACGCGTGGAGGCTTGCATCCGCCACCATGATCAGGAGTTCCAGAGCCGCCTACTCATTACCGATAAGGCTGAGGCGGTCTCTTAGTTTCTGGCTGAGCGCATTATGGATAGGATGTTTGCACGGAGGATCCTTGCAGTCAACTGCTTTCATGACGATAGCGATAACGACGCCGAGGTGGCCTCTTGGGAGGAATCGTTCGGCAAGGAAAAGCTGCTCGACTCAGCTAAGAGGAACTCTGATGCTAATGAGAGCTGTTCAGGAGGCTATCTTGAAATCGACTGGCAACCTCGCAAGCAGCAGTTATTTGCCCTTGTCTATCATCCAGATTATGCCCCTCCTGAGAGACCTCGCATAAGTTTTGAAAGTCTTCCGTTTAAGGATTTCGGAGATAGCCTTTATCATATGGCGCGGCCAGCTATGCCTTTCTACATTCATTTTGTACCCGATGATGTACTTAATCGACAGCTAGAGGAGGCTAGAAAGGCTTGATTATGGTGCTCCTAATGTATGACTACTTTCGTATCCTACAAAAGGGAAGAAGACTAGTGTATGAAAAAACGCACAGTTGCATGCGATCCAGAACCATAAGACCCCATGCAAATTTCGCTTCCCACTAACGTGCTCAGATGGCATGTAGCGCCGTTAGTGCCAAAGTCGATATGACAGCATTGTCAACAGTTGTCCAGAGTCTCCTTTTAGTGCTTTGAGTATGGTGACTAACAGGCGTCAGGATATGTACCCCTGGGCGTCGCCATCAAGCGGAGCTTGCCACTGGCAGAAACGTTGTAGTAGAAGATCGATCTCATCAACGGCTAAACAGGATCTACCGACATCATTCTGGAAGATTCCAAACTAACATCTGTTGTAAGAAAGTTAGCCACCTAACCGTCTGCGTCGAGAATTTGTGGATGAAGCCCAATTTAGCAAGTGTGTAAGGTCGGCACAGGCTTAGCTGGGAATTGTGGCGGTGATCTAGAGCTTGTAAAAGAATTGCGGTCAGACATTGAGCAATCGCGAACTTAGGCCTCGTATTAAATAGACGCTGACCCTTGTCTCTTTGATTCTCACCGTGCCCTTAGTTGAAAGGGCCCCGCAAGTTGAAACAGCTATTTGCACTAAACTTTAAGACTCTGTGGCCGGCCGCTACGTTAGGTTGCCCCATGTTGTCTTTGACGAGACCGTATTTGGCTGATCATTTATGTATTATTCTTTTAATGTTAAAAATATTTCCCCTTGAATATAGGGGGCCATTAGCGTATGAAATGATACATACTCTAAGGCCGAGCTGGGCCTACACCCTGAATAAATAGCCAGATAGATACTTACTTGGAAACCTGGTAGTACATTTGAGATGCTCTTTTAGGAGCTGTCGGGCCGGTTGACCCAGACAAGCATCCATAGTAAGTGGCCTTAGCCGTATTGTTGAACAACATTGGTGCTCACATGGCCATATTTATGGGCCATGTTTCCAAGACTATTACTGATAGGTTATACAAATAGGTCACCGGGGTATACTCTGTCGTGCTGACATAGTGGGGAACCGAACTACACAGACGGTGAGAAGTCTGCACTAAAATATGACTGCAGCTCCGAAAACACCTCCCCCCATGACCAGGCGTTGACCTGGTCAAATGAAAAAAAGAAGAAAAAAAACGGCTAAAAGCTTGATTATTGAGATCATTGACTGGCAGGATGATGTTATGTATGACTAGAAGCACCCGCAAAGCTTCAAAAAACCACTGAACATGACTAGTAAGTATATTGCAATAGTGAGCTTCTATCGACATGAACGGATGCCTAGCCGGTATACGAAGTTGGAAACTATTCATTGCCTAGTCCGTCTGGAACTGAATCCCGGGACCAGCAAATGAAGCCCTGCATAGCCGTCAGTTGCAGGAATGAGGCTTTGAGTCTCGCTACATGTTCGTGCAGATCTTTGACGACCTTATTGGTCAATTCATCCCTGTTGCGCGATAAGTGACGGACTCTCCCGCAGTGGCGCTCTTGGCATACATACCAGACTTCCCTTCCCTTCCCTCGTACCTTGATAGTAAGCTATAAGAGGAAGAAAGTGCCTTCAGGTTACAGCTTCTGTCATTCCCTGGCAGAGTGGCCGCCGGAATCCTCACCACCGCTGGATCCGGAATCTTTGCCAGAGCCTTCACCGACGGAGCTTTTTCCAAAACACTTAAGCGAAGGTATTCACTACTGCATTCAATGGGGCTCAGTTAAGCCAGAGCGTTCACTTTTCGAGCTTAGCGAGGTTAGGACAGTCAGGTGTAAGCTGACATCCTCCACTTATTTGTGGCTACTCCCGATCATCCTGGAACTTTGGTTTAAATGCTCACTTTTACTCCACACTTTGGTCCGTACAGATGTTTTGCTTCGTCTGTGTTATAGGACTACAATTTGATATCCGTAGCTCTAGGCAGCTGCCGCTCCAAATTTCCTTACGCCTCTGATCCTTCTGACCCTTTTGCATCCTCCTGACCCCTCTTGCACTTTAGGATGTTTGGGTCTCTGTAGAGGAATATAAAATGACGGTCCGAGGACTCGAATTTTATCTCTCTCTCTCTCTCTTGGTTCCACATCAGAAAGCCTGAGACAATCGAAGTAACAGACTCCTCTGCTTTCATTCATAATGGTCAACTTTGCTCTTTCCGCTCTAGTTGCTGTGGCTCTGGCCCAGCTCACTGGAGCCACCCCAGTTTCCACCCAGTCCGACGCTATCGAGATATTCTCCTTCTCTAAATGGGTTGACGGCATTATCGCCAACCCTAGCGGAGACAATTTAACTCCCGAGGAGGCTGTTGAAGCCTGGCACGCGTCTCTTAACGAAACGAGCGCGGCACCAACCGGAGAAAACCTTCTTCAGAAACGCTACACTTGTAATACTATTCCCGATACTGAGGCTTACGTACGTTTACAACATTTTCCGAGCAAAATGCATCATTCTAAATCCGCTAAATAGGTCCCTGATGCTGTGGCCTGTATCAACGACCTCGCTCGTAAGGGTAGCCAGGAGTGCAGAGTCGACGCCGTCAGCATATTTTGCGTCATTGGTCGCGCCCAAATCACCGGAGTTAAGGGTGGCACCAACAACCAGTATACTTCTTCGACTTGGTAAGATACCCTCGTTGCGTTGGCCACAGACTGATTGCTAATACCATATGTCCAGCAACGACGTCGCACGGGGTGCTGGTTACGTGATGGACCATTGCACTCGCGCGGATAACACAGTTCAGGGTGCAGAATTCGCCTACGGTAACGGCAACCTGCTTGTCTGGATCCGCCGTCCCTAGCCTAGTTTGAGGGTTCATTCACTATAAGCTTTAGATATTTCAGTTTCTACAATGTCATAGTTTACGGGAGCTGACTGGTATTCGCAACGGACTGACACTCGTTCCACATTTGAGGTGAAAATATCATTCGTGTTACTTTTACCAGAGATTAGGCCTTAATCCTCTTTCTCTTATAGAAAAGCTTGCTGATATGTCCTAATTCGCTTTAAAACCTTGACACATGTAATCTAGAGACGTTGAGTCAAAACTTTCTTCACATTAATCCTCGTCGGCTTTGCGCAAAGGCTTGTATCATAATTCTTGAAAGCTTGTGTCAAGAAGCTTTCGAGTCACCGCTCACACTCGGCAAAGGCACATCGTGCAGTTACCGTCCTAACCACAACTTATCAGTTGACAAAAAGTGCTAACAAGTATCTATTGCAGTCTGTGATAGGTGTCCACGACCGGCGGAGCCGTCCATTATTTGGGTCAGTCAGCCATCCGAAGGCAGTATTCAGTCACGCGTTGAATAGCAAGGACCTCTGATGATGCGTTTAATGGAGGTGACATGCTATATTCGAAGACCAATTTCTCATCGCGTTTCAGCATCATCACAAATAGAAGAAGCTAGGAAATACAAGCATGCGTGGCTATGCCTGGGTCGCCAGCAGCTGCCTACTTCCTTTCTCGCTCCGCTCATGTCACATCTCATCTCAACCAGATGCCACCGACAGGTCGGATTCCACTCTACAAATGAAACCGATGAATGAAATATCTAGGCTGCATGGAAATCTACATATGATGTAGTACTTGCAAGGCTCACATCGAAGTCGGAGACTGCAGAGGCCCGATTCAGGTGTCAGTTGTCAGCTGTCAGCAACCGACAAACCTGACACGTCATGCGGACAGGCACCATCATCGGATGCAAAAGCTGAAATTTATGTGCAGCTGTTCGTACAAGGAAGCATAGAAACCTGTGAGAGCGCCATTTGTACCCATAACTGTTCGACTGTGCGTCTGGTCACTGACCGATCTTCTGCGTAATCTCTTCCACACTAGATGAATGGAAGTCCATTCTTAATTGCTCCGAGTCATGACATCCTAGCGCACTTAACAAATCTTTTACCCAGTCAGTAGTCTATCATCTTGATACCATGTGATAATAATAGCAAGCATGTTGATGTCACAAGCAATCCTTGGACACAAAGCTCGTATCATGTCCTATTGGCTATCACCCCGCTCCATGTAAGTCAGCTTGTTCTGCTTATGGCAAGGCATATTCCGGCTGATCGCGGCATATACGGTGTGAGACCTGAGTATACATAGCCCTTGACATATTTGTTGAGTTTGTGTACAAATGAACTAATTCTGGCTCTTTTTTGTGCACAGTCGAGGCTTCAATCATTGGTTGATTTTATCCAAATGGCTCATAAACTTGTAATAAATGTCAAGCAGCTCCTATGGTGTCAGGTAAGCAGATGCCGTTTGCCCATGTCTCGGCAAGTGCAGCCGAAAGAGCTACGGGGCGACTGCAAATGCGTATTTTTCTCAGGTCAGCCCCTGGAAGTTGACTTAGACACTGCGCTAGCCACGCTTTTAGGGTCGGCTCGACCCGCTGCCGAACTCGATCTAGTAAAGAGGTTCCCCTCTCCTTAGAAATCCTCCCTACACAATAAGGTACAAGAATTGAGGACTTTCATGATGACTGGGATTCAAGCGACAGCTTTCCATCCAGTCAACTTAAATGCGGGCGGAAAGTCAAATATTTTTCCTTTGAAAATTTGCAAATGACAAACAAACTGCGCCTGAACTATGCTTCTGCCATTTCGTCAAATTCCAAATGGCCGAGGTAGTGTAAAACGCTTACGCGTGTCTTGTCTTGTCTTGGCCGTTGGGGGCATGACAGGCAGCCGTTTGCGACAACGTATGTCCACGGCAGGGTTGTTGAGAGCAACGAACTAATCCGCATCCGTTAAATTCGATTATAATCCCAAAGTGCCTGAGCCATTTGCTGTCGTGTCTTCCCCTCAGACTTTTCAGCTTGGCTAATTTGTCTTACTGAAGCATCAGCTTCCAAGCCTCGGTGAGCAAAGTGTATGTCGATCCTGCAGCCTCGATGTTTTGAAGCATGTGATGGTTGAAAAGAGCGTAGCGACAAGTTGAAATGGTACGAGTAGCTGATGCGTTCAGCAGCACCTATCAGCATGCTGTGAGACACGAGGCTGACTTGAAATCCTCTGCTACGGAGAAGGGATGCTCACTATCACGCGCCTACCATCACATTTCCGACGGGGCCGATTAGTAGCACTCTTCAATACAGTAAGCTTTCAGCTTGTGGTGCCAAAAATCTGCTGGCTAAAAGTGTCCGAGACGGCTGGTACTGTCAACTTAAGTCATTGAGCGTAGACCGGTTGTGCTTAAAAGCCTAGGATCACCTACCTCAAGTTTTCATCTAGTCATCAATCAACCAGTTCATCATCTCGACTTATTTACTTAAAACATCTGCAATCATGGTTCGAATTCAGGGTTTCGAGGGCTTGCAATATTCTCGGGATGGTAATGAGTTTGAACAGCGAGACTACGCTTTCTTCAACCAGCAGTATGCCAGCTCAACTTACCAGAGTGAGCGAGGTATGAACCCGGATCTAATTGTCCGGCCCAAACATGACAACGATGTGATCAAGGCAGTCAACTTTGCCCGAACGAACAACATCTCTATCGCTGTCAAGAGCGGTGGTCACCAGTACAGTGGCGCATCGTCCACCACCGGCAAGAATATCCAGATCGACTTGTCCAATACTTACAAAGACCTCATGGTCATTCAACCAGCAAAACCAATTGCCGATGATAGAGCGCTGGTATACGTTGGTGTTAGCATCCGTAACATGGAGCTGAACGCTTATCTCAAACACAACAGGCTCTTCGTCCCCCACGGCCAATGTGCCTACGTGGGCATTGGAGGACATGGCCAAACGGGAGGTTACGGCCAGCTTGCCCGAAGCTTTGGACTCTTCGGCGATCACATCAGGACTATTACCATGGTCTGTCACGACGGTGACATCCGAGACATCAGCAAGGCAAGCGACCCGGAGCTCTTCTGGGCCATTCTTGGCGGCAGCCCTGGAAACTTTGGCATCATTACCCACTACATCATTGAGGTATACAAGTCTCAGAGCTACATAACCGACGTTCCCGGCATCAACAACTCCAAAAATCCACAGGGTATCAAAGCTCTGTGGCTGTACAACAAGGAGTTGCTCGACAAGCTGCTCACCGTTGTCGCTGAGATGGCCGACGACCGCACCGTCCCGCGCGGCTTTGATCTCTGTGTTAGTGTTCTCAGTCAAGACTTCCCCATTGCGACCATTTTCAAGGAGCTGCAGGACGGCAAAGAATGGAGCAAGATGCAAGAGGAAATCAACCGTCAGATTGGAGAGGACATCGCAAACTTTCTCGAGGGCAAATTCCCCGCTGCCATAATACTTTATGCGCAATGGTGTCCGACCAGCAAGACCGACAGATACGATGCCAGCGTTGACGCTTGGTTCGGCAAGTTCCGAAACCTCAAAGGTTTCGCCCTTCAATACAAGAAGCTTGACATGGAGATGGCCGACATGACTGGTCAGTGGATCTTCCCAAAGGAACGAGAGTTCGACCTCCCCTACGAGAAACGGGCGTACGCGACCAACTCGACAAGTCTTGTCAAAGACGGCTGGGTGGAGACCGTCGTTGATCGTATCGATCTCATCTACAACCCGAAGTCAGCCATGGAGGGCCAGGAAGGCGACAAGAAGTTTGAGCTCTACCAGAGATGCAAGCTTGCGGTGCAGATTCAGTGTTTCGGGGGAGACCATTCGCTCTTTAATCTCAACAAGGACAATGGCACGTCTTTCAGCTGGAGAGACAGTACTGTCGTCCAGGTCCTCGACTGTTTCCACAAGGAAGACGACGAATCCAGGCAGATCGCCCAGGCGTGGCAGGCCAAGAACGATTCCATTATGAATGGGCCTACCAGTTCTTTCAGCAAGAAGGACAAGCGACTTCTGTGGGGCTCTTACGGGGAATGGAACTTGGGTGACAAGAAGGTTTGGCAGTATTACTATGAGGACGAAGAGAAGTACAAGAGAATCGGCAGGGCGAGGGCCAAGGCTGATCCCAACGGCACATTCACGGCGAACCCGTTTGCTGTTACGGCGGCCAACTAGTTGTCGTTCGAGATTCCTTAGCTGGCTTCTTTATGAATAGCCTACTAAACCTTGATAATTGTTATAAAACAAAGCTGTTGTCGTATTTTGTACACCTCAGCTGTTACTCACAAAAGAATTGTTCTCCTTATGTTAGTAGCCTAAACAAGAGTGGCACTGACCCTCAATAACTCCTTGACGATCTCAAATTTCTTCGCGGTGGAGACCTCGATTAGCCCGAAGCCCGAAGCCTCCTGCTGAGAGCGAAACGATAGGCGTGACGCCACTTCGAATACTCGAGTATTATACCATGGTTTCACATCATGATGAATCTAATAAGCCGGTAACTGTAAAACACACAGCAATCTTCAAAAATAAGATTATCGGATGCAGACCATCCCAAAAAGATAACGATGACGCAGATCGATTGGCACTGTGAGATCTTGGTATGGGACACTTACCAATTGCTCTTATTTGACAGGGGCAAGAGCCGGTATGCATTTATTGTTCAATACAAGCAAGAGGGTGAAGCAGACTTCATTTTGTAGAGGAGAGTAGTTGGGTGTCCAGGCAAGGAGCTATAATGAGAATCAACCCAATAGGAGGGAACGGAAACCCATCTCTTAAGGTGTCATGGGAATCGGAGTCAAGCTTTTGGGACAAGGGCATACGTGACGACTTCGTAACTGGTATTCAGAATATGTAGACCGAGTGAAGTATGACATTTGGCAGATTCAACCACTAACATCCCCAATATACCTTGCCACCCTGCTTTTGCGAGTACATCTGCTGGTTCTCGTTCCACATCCATAACAAAGGTGGAATCTGAGACCCACGCAGCAACCCAAAGAAAAAGGACCCTCACTACCAACCAAGCTGCGTTGATGGAGTGTCCCGCCTGCCCACGGTCATGCTCCTTTACCCATGATTCATGACGCCTATGCATGATAAAGATGTCCGCGAGGGACAAGTAATGCCTGGACATACCACAGACACTAGCCGGTCTTGAGGGGACTCCTGATTGAAGCCTGGGACAAGGTCCCGGAGTTGGAAAGATAGATATATATGTCTCATGGGGAAATTGCCCGCCCGATGCACCTAATTAAACCCAGAAAATAATGGAAAAAAAGAAAAGACCTTGTGCCGTCGTCTCGTAAAACCCAAACGCTAATATCCACGCCAGTTGTTCCCCTTCTTTCTGCTTCTTGAGATGTCTCTCTCTGTCTCTGTCTCTGTCTCGTCTTTTTTTCTACAAGTCGTTTGACATGGGAACTCGTGCAGATGGCCCCTATTGCACTTCCTTCTCCTTGCCCTTCTCATTTGTCGCGGTGTCGTCTTCGTGATACAGACCGTGCTCGTCAATGTACTTGATGACCTCGGCAGGGATGAGCTGTGTCTTGTTAGCAATTGGCTCACCGAGAAGCAGCAGCGTGATGAAAACAATTGATAAAGAACCGCTAAAACAGCACACCAGAGGAAGTGTCGGGAAGGGGAAGAACGGTATGTATAAGCAGTGGAAGGGAAGACTCACGTAGTCAATGCTCATATTCCTCCTCAACAACAAGCGGATCTTGGTGCTCGACACATCGTTGGGGACGACTTGCGGGATGTAGTAAATCTGGTCCTCGTACTCCTTGAGATTGCCGAGGGCCTCGTCAATGTTGACGCCGGCCCTCTCCAGCACAAATGCACCAAAGTCGCCAAGGATGTGGCGCAAATCGGAAGGCGACCAGACGCCTGGCTGGCTCATGGTGTTGATCAGATCCGCACCGGCGAGCACGGCAATCTTGACGCGCTTGCCGTTACAGCCGCCGCGCTTGACGTTGATCTCGTACTCGAAATGGTCGAGCACGACGGCGGTGGGCACGTAGGCGGTCTGCTCCGCCTCCCAGGGGTCGACCATGAGGAAGCGCGAGGTCTGCTCGGCAGCGATCTCGCACATGCGTCGACGGTGGCAGGCGGGCGCCAGGCCACGCTTCTTGTAGGCATCAGAGACGGGGGACAGGTAGGAGCCAATGAGCTCAAAGTTTGTGTTGTAGCGGACGTAGTCGGCAGCCATGACGGCCATGCGCAGGTGAAGAAAGGTGATGGGGCTGTAGGAACCCGGGGCGACGAGGACGAGGGGCTCGCGGTCGGGTTCGGACTGCTGCAGGCGGAGGCGGTGGTCCGGGAAGTTGTAGCCAGGAGGCGTCATGGCCTCGATGGTCTCGGGGGTGGCCACCATCGTGATGTTGTTTCGGGGGGCGGGGGTGGTGGTGGTGAGGTTGCGCGGCGTGCTGAGACGCCGGAGGGGAGGGGTCGGGGAGCGGTACGCTTGCGACGACAGAAGCCGGAACGATCCAGCTCGCATCAACTGTCTGCCGCTGCTTCAGTACTATTGAGTATCCCTTGACAGAATACCGGCGAGAGCGAGAGGTGATCGATTGCGGAGCTAATGGGGTTTAGGTCGACGGTGGGAGGTGGTGGTGGATGCTCCGTCAAGTTTCCTTGGAGGGGAAGAGTAAGTGTGAGGTGGTTCGTCTCGGGGACACGGCTATCGGTCGGTCGGTGCCTAGGCACACAAGGCAGCGGGCGGCGGAGGGAACGGGGAAAGACGGGGACTACTGTCTGTATTGTGCTGCTCTGTGTGAAAGACGAGGTAAGATCCGTCAGCCTTGCGCCATGTACGTCATGTGAGAAGCATCCAAATGAAATAAATCAAAGCGAGGGACGACGGTTCTTGGTAAGATGTACCTTTTTTCCCCTTTGAGGTTTCGGGGACAGCTGCGATGGTGCGATGGTGCGTTGGTCGGCTATTTTTCTTCTTGGGACGACACGACAAAAAAAGTAGTGTTTCTGGTTGTTTGTTGGAGGGTGTGGTTACGGGAAAGTCTGGATCTCAGTTTGGCGGATTGCGTGACTAATGTTAGGGATGACACCGAGACTTTTTAGGGGGGTAAAATATCTCTTTTGGTCCAAGCTAGTTCCTGCCGGTCGACCAGTGGCCAGTGAATGGTTGAGTTGAGAGCAAGAGAGGGGAAGGGAGCATGTGTGTGAGGGGTGGATCTGACGGGCGGCGCTGCGTTGCGTTGCGTTGTTGCGGCGCTTTGTGCCGCACGTCGTTTTGGCGCGCAGGCTGCTGCTTCGCATCGAGGGGTCGGTGGGGTTGAGGGAGGGGTTTAGTCAGCGGGATCCCGCAGCAGTGCAGGACGTGATTGGACAACATGGAGTATCGGTGCATCGGAGAAAAACCGGGTCAATGGCGGAATTGCAGTTCCAGACACGGCGGCATCTCCGATCTCCGTCTTCGGTGCGCCATCTCAGGTATGTCTCTAATGCCTGGCCTGAGAAACTCGCTTAAGAATCTGCGCCGGCGCTGTCAATCCTCGCGAGCTTTTGATGCCCTCAATACTCGTCCCGTTGTCCAAAGTTGGGGGCTGGCAGTGCATATGATGTCGCAAGTGCCGAGGCGGGTGAGGGGGTTTGGACTGGTGGCCGGCAATCGCCGATGACACCGGATGACGCGTGCGGCATGTTGCGCCGATTTTCCCTTCCCTTAACACCGAGAGCCCCCAGAGCCTGGGTAGAGTTGCGCCCGTCGTGACGAGCAAAACCATCAAACGGCGGGATGCATCACCTAATTGCTCAGCTTGCGCTAACGCTGGACTTCACCAACACAACCAGGCTTAAGCGACAAGTTACACCGCATTGATCCTTCAGCGGCTACGAGTCACGTCGAACACCAGTTCTTCAACTGTAAATTTTAGCAGTCCTCTTCCCGCCGTTCGATTCAGTCTGGTCTCTTTGTGTTTCAAACCCCCCCAAAGTTTGCCGAAACCCTCAACGCATTGCTGCTGGGTTCGGCTCTGTTCCTGAGGAGGACGCGGCGCAATGGCATACCTACTGAGACCCTTGGAAATTGACTTAGCGAGTTCTCCGGTAAAAACGATTCGTCATGGCGCACGTTTGACTTTCTAGACCTGTCTCACTCTAAGTTCGGTTCGTTGGGTTGGGGGAGGTGTGACATTCAGCAAGAGGCCTCTCTGCTCGACCACGTGATTCACTCAACAGCCTGCGACCCTGTTGTCCCCGAAAGCTTTCCATTCTCCCTCTTTGAACCGCAACCGCAACGTCCCCCCCCCCAAATGGCTCCGACATCGCCTTTCCCCCTCAGCGTTCTCTTGCGGAAGGAGAGCTCGTTAACGCCCCAATGCCCTGTGGCTCACTACCTGCTGCACCCTCGCCTGGATCAGAGCGGTCCCCAAGCTTCTCCCCCGGCACGAAGTGTCCAGCCGAAACACTCGGCGAAAAGAACAATTGCCGGCTTTTCGCCCAGCGGATGGTGGATGACAAACACTTCACCAACTGTTGTGTGCCTAGTTAGGCACGTCTTTCCCAGATGGCTGGCTGTGCAAGAGTTCAGCCACATAGAGCCAATGCACACCACCGCACCACTGCACCACTACACCACTCGTCATTGGCCACAGCATCTCAACTGAGATCGGATGGCAGGTCGACTTCGCCTCAACTCCCACGAGCGTGGGTAAGGTCTCGAGTCGCAGCTTTTTGAGTCTGCGCTGTCGTACATAGATCCGGTCATAAGATAACGGCCACTGACCGACGAGATGCTTCTTTGTAGGTGCAATGAGAAATTGACACCACATGGCTTCCGTAAACTGGATCGATGGACAAGTACTGGACGCGAATGCTATGTGATGCTGTTCCAAGCCGCCCATGCACGTACAGAGTTTGCATTTGATGTCGCGTCACAGGAATATACAAGACATACGAACTATGTGCCCAATATCGACAATGACGTCCGACAGGTGGGAAAGTAGTCGGCCGAGGATCGCAGAGTAGCATCCGTCAACAACCTTAGCACAGCTTAACAACAGCACCTTAACTGTCCGGAGCACTCCGTCGAGGAGCATTCCCTATTCGACCCTCGTCTAGTCAATGTGACCCTCGCATTTCGCATTGCGCAAGACTTCCCTGTTCGCGGCGGCACTGCAAACAAGTCTCCGGCCGCCATCATCAACATGAAAACCACAAAAAACCTCCGCCGCCGTTGCCCCGGCCCCGCCGGGCGCCCCTTCAATATCGCCCAAACGCGCACAAACGCCAGGGATTCCCCACACATCATGCCCCTTTTGGACAGCTCCTGAGCACGTCTCATCCCGGTGTGCTTGAACCAAGTCTGCCCATTCCCACCAATCGCCCTAGCATCTTTCCGACCTAAATGAATATGCCTCCCAAATCGGGAAGCTTGAAATATACATGCGCTTCACGGGTTCTGTATAGGAATGAATGATGGCGATCCCATCAAGGAGACGGAGAAAATAGGCTGATGAAGCTCACTCAAGCTGGGTGACTCAACAAAGCACCCGGCCAAATATGCCCAAACGAGCATGTCCCCGATCCCAGCGGCGACAAACCTCCATCCCCATGTAGCTGTGCCGGGCTGACCCCTTCCAAATCCCCTTTCTGTAGGGGCTTGATGGAAAGCAGTCACGGTCCCCTGAACCACACACCACACCACCCATCCCGGTGGATCATCACCGCGAAAAGGCGGCCAGTGTAGAGCCCGTCGCATCAGCGACGTGAGCATGGGAAAACGAAACATACAAAACTGGACCTGGGACCCCGTCTCCCTCCTCGTCCCCCTTTTCCCGCGGTTCTGGGATCTTTGCCTTCTGTTACGCGTGCCGTTCCGTCCCCTTGCCTATTCGAGGTGATCTTCGTTACCTTGAGGCATCAAGCTTCTTTTCACACCTTACAACCCTTGGTTTCAAACTGTCTGGTACATTCGTTTCGTTTCCCATCATGAAGGCTTCCGCGACTCTCCTGGCCGCTGCCGCCCTCTTTTACCAGGGCGCTGCGGCTCTGCCCTGCAAGGACCCTTCGTACGTACTTCTCGTCTGATCCTTCTAAACACTCAACAGTTTGGGAAATCCATTGTTCCAAATCATTCCCTAGAAATGGACTGACAAAACAAACAAACAGGGCGTCCTGTGGTGCTGTCGGCTGGACCGGCGCCACCCCGGTTAAGCTCGCCGCCCGCGCCGACGCCGCCCCCTCCGCCTTCCCCGGTGCCGAGGGTTTCGGCCGCAACGCCGTTGGCGGCCGGACTGGTAAGGTCTACAAGGTTACCAACCTCAAGTCAGTACTCAAGCCGTCACCTACCGTTGCTGTGTCCTTGTACTAAGATTTTGTTCCAGCGACTCCGGCACAGGTTCCCTCCGTGACGCCGTCTCCCAGGCAAACCGCATCGTGGTTTTTGACGTCGGCGGCGTCATCAAGATCAGCTCTCGCATCGTAGTTTCCAAGAACATCTACATTGCCGGCCAGACCGCACCTGGAGGTGTAAGTCAACCCCCGTTCGCCCTGGAAAACACCAAACCCCATCCCACTCTTCCCCCTTCACGTCTAGTAACACTGACACCTACGACAGGGCATCACTGTCTATGGCAACGGCTTCTCCTGGTCCAATGCTAACGACGCCATCGTCCGTCATATCCGCATCCGCATGGGCAAGTCCGGTGACAGCGGCAAGGACGCCATCACCATCGCCGACGGCAAAAACCTCATCTTCGACCACGTCTCTGTCTCCTGGGGCCGCGACGAGACTTTTTCCATCTCGGGTGACGTTACCAACGTCACCATTGCCGATTCCATCATCGCCCAGGGCCTCGAGACCCACTCTTGCGGTGGCCTTATGCAAACCGACGGCGGCGTCTCCCTCTTCCGCAACCTCTACATTGACAATAAGACGCGCAACCCCAAGGTCAAGGGTGTCAACGACTTTCAGAATAACGTTGTCTATAATTGGGGTGGAGGAGGAGGCTATATCGCGGGCGATTCCGACGGCTCAAGCTACGCCAACATCATCAACAACTACTTCATTTCCGGGCCCTCCACCTCCGTTACGGCCTTCACGCGCGGCAACGCAAACTTCCGCGGCTACGTCAAGGACAACTTCTACGACTCGAATCGTGATGGATCCCTCAATGGCGCTGCTCTCTGCGTCTCCACCACGTGTTACTCCAACATGGCCATCCAGGCCACCGCCTTCGCCTACCCGGCGCCCGCGAAGCTCCTCACCCCAGCCGCCGCCGTGGCCCACGTCTCCTCCAAGGTCGGCGCCTCCATTGTCCGCGACGCTGTCGATACCGCCCTTGTCAAGGAGCTCGAGTCCTATGGCAAGTCCGGTAAGCTCATCTCCGACGAGGCTTCCATGGGCGGCGCCGGCACCATTGCGGCCGGCACGCCCAAGAAGGACACGGACGGCGACGGCATCCCTGATGACTGGGAGACGGCCAACGGCCTCAACCCCAACGACGCGTCGGACGGTATGAAGATTGGCGCTGGCGGGTACGCGAACCTCGAAATCTACGTAAACTCGCTGGCCCCGGCTGTCTACTAGACGTGGCTGGCGGTATTTTGTAGCGGTGTTGGAACCATGCATCGATTTGTAGTCCACCCAAAGGAGTGGAAGTTAAAAGGGCCGCATGTTGATGGCGGACCCCTGGCTTGACATGGCACGCACTCTCATTTTTTCTTGTGTATACTGCCCATCGTTGATCTTTCGACGAGGTACATATTATAGTCTTCTATCAAACGGAAATATAAGTTAATTGTTCTTTACACATGGTGCTCTCTGAAATTCTTAAGCACTTGCCTGCCAATCTCTCCAATGAATAGGGTGACAGTATCAATTCAACGACCTCATCTGGTCACGTATATTAACGCCGTCTATGCTTTGTTTACTCTCACTGATCGGTATAGGCACAAGCACCTTTTTTCGGACGTTAAGCGGAAGGCTTCTTATCGGGCAGCCCGCTTTCCAGAAGAATCTCCGGGCAGTCAGCGCCGGCTACACGTAAAATTGTTTTCCATAGTCATGTCACAGGCCAGAGTGCGCGGATATCTATAGAAACGTAGTTATCATGTTATGCCTCGTCATCCAATATAGTAAGACAGTAAAGAATACCCTAAGAGATCACCCGCTCTCAGCCTCCTTTTCGGCAACTCCTTCCGCAAGCCGCCAAAAGGTCCTACCTACTGTGAGACAAGCACAAAAGTCTCAACAGAGTCTCCAGTCTTCCTGTTTGGCGACTGAGATTGAACAGCAGGACAGGTTGACCGGAGTTTGGGACTTCGCAGGTGTGATCTACGAGGGTTGTTGTGGAGAATCCTCCTTGACGGGCTGACTGCCCCAGAGGAAGCAGAAAGCGGTAAGAATATTCTACGAAAAGATAAAGTGCCATGGCAATCGAAATTGTACAAACGATGGCGGCCAAAAAGTCTCAGAAATATTCCATATGAAAAGGGTGAGTGCTTGAAAGAAAAGTATAAACGTCAGAGCTTGGCCAACACGGCTTATAGCCAACTTTAGTAAAGGCTGCCAGCTGCAGTACGGCAAGGCCCATATATCCGCTCCGATAACCAAATTGGCGGCGTAATGAATTGCGGTTGACTTGTTATTGCCGAGGGGCCGTCTTGGTACTCTCGATGTTGGAAACCTGGTTACGCTACTACGCATTGGTCCGAGACTCCGGTTGAAAACTCTGGTTGAGAACCCCGGTTGGGAACGTCAGTTGAACATGCGGCCCGACGCTGTCGGCATATTCTGACCGACATTCCGTCTTCTCGCTCCACAACTTTTACCCAATGCTGCGCGTGAGTTGTAAATCCTTGTTGGAAACGTCAGTGGGCAGTGTAGCCCGATGCCGCCGGCCTAAGATGACCTGTGAGCCGTCCCGGTATCTTAGAGAGACGTAACCTCAACGTTACTGTAGTTGTACCGGGCATCCGCCCCGGTATCAAGTGAAGAGATAAGAGAATAAACTTATAATGAAGGAGATATCACATGCTCAAAGTAAGTCGTGAAAACTTACACATTGCATCGACCATTAAATATCACGAAGCTCACCTATTCCCTAATAATCCTCGCCTTAAACTCACAACTTTAAACATGTCTGCAGAAGAATTGTTCCAGAAGTATCAGCTAGAGCGTCAAAAGCGACTCCGGCCTGAAGGCGCAGGACAATATGCCGACTTTCGGGACCCTACTGTTGGCGACAAGCTAGGAAAAGACCCTTGGGTAAACAAAGAGGAGGTCCAGGCTCGCTACTCCCCTCTGAACGACAAGAGTTCGACAAAGTTTCTGATCATCGGCGCCGGCCACGCGGGACTTCTCCACGCTGTCCGCCTGATCGAGGCCGGCTTCAAAACCGAGGACATTGTTATTGTCGATACTGCTGGCTGCTTCGGCGGCACGTGGTACTGGAACCGCTACCCCGGTCTCATGTGCGATGTGGAAGGATACATCTACTTGCCGCTGCTAGAGGAGACCGGCTACGTCCCCAAGCACAAGTACTCGTACGGAGCCGAAATCCGCAGGCAATCCGAGCGGGTTGCTCAGCACTACGGGCTCCGGACCCAATTCTGCACCCGCGTCACCCACCATCAATGGAACGAAACAACGCGCCGGTGGACTATCAGCCTGGCCCAAGACCTGGGCCGGCCGAACGACCCTGTCCACTTCACAGTCGAAGCCCAATTCTTCATTACTGCTGCTGGTATCCTCAACATCCCGCATTATCCGAAACTCCCAGGCTTCGAGGATCTTGTGGCGAATAAGAAAGTGTTCCACTCCGCCCGTTGGGACTGGCAGTAAACCGGCGGTAGCCAGGCAGATCCAAATATGGTCAAACTCAGGGGGGAAATAGTCGGCATTATCGGCACAGGCGCAAATGCCATCCAGATTGTCCTGGACCTTGCAAAGTGGGCGGATCACCTCTACGTTTTCCAGCGTACCGCCACCTTTGCAGGACCGCGCAACCAGCGGGAAACGACGCCTGCGGAGTGGGAGAAGGTGGCCTACAAGAAAGGCTGGCAATACGAGAGACAGGACAACTTTCACCACTTCGTCACCAATGACCCGGTTTCCGAGAACATGGTGGACGATGGTTGGACCCACTCGGATTCCCATTCGATTGCCGGCTTCTTGGGAAGTGCTACGGCAACCATCACCCAAGACACAGTCCAGAGCCATATCAGCTCTCTGTATCATCTAGATGTTCCACGAGCCGAGCGTCTACGCGCCCATGTATCCAACGTCGTCAGTGACCCAGAAACTGCAAAGAAGTTACAGCCGTGGTATGGGGGCTGGTGCAAGAGGCCGGCCTTTAACGACGACTATTTGCCAGCCTTTAACCGATCAAACGTTACACTTGTCGATACTGACGGAAAAGGCGTCTAAAGTTTCGATGCATCAGGGGTGGTGGCAAACGGGACCTTGTACGAGCTGGATGTCCTGGTCCTGGCTACTGGCTTTTACACCCGTGTCAAGAACAGATCTCCCGATACCGGAACAGATGCTTCCATCGTCGGACGGGACGGGGTCCAGATTTCGGAAAAGTACTTTTCTCCAGACTATGGAACTCTGTATGGCGTCGCAACCAACGGATTTCCTAACCTCTTCTGGACTGGTGCTTCGGGCGGTGCTGGGATCTCATACAACTTGACCTCAGCATACGACGTATTCTCCAGACTGATTGCCTACGTGATCGCCGAAGCTTACAGGGGGACCGATAATGCCGAAACTATATCCATTGAGCCAACCAGAGACGCAGAGGCCCGCTACGGGGACGAAGTCCAGAAGCGTGCCTTGTGGTTCAGTGTCATGGCTACATGCACGCCCGGCTGGTTCAGCGGAGAAGGCGATGGGGCACTTGAGGTTAAGACTGCGGAGCAGAAGATTGCCCTCGCGCGTCGTGCACCATGGGGTGCAGGTCCACTTGATTACAAACGGAGGGTTTTAGAGTACATTTCCAAGGGCAGCCTGGATGGATTCGAGGTATGAAAGTGAAGGAGAAGCTCTAAGTTAGACCGAATTCAGTCAACATCTTGGTAAAGGACTTGACTAATAGAAATTCATTTGACAAACGTAAAGAGAATGGACATATTGTGAACGTTGCCAACGAAATCAGAATGCGGATGTCCGGATTCTCTTAGCAGTGTTTGCTGATGTCCTCGAACTAGGGCTGGCCGACCGTGAACTTTGCGAGTGTCTTCGCTCGGCAGTTTGATGTCCGGATGGCAGCGAGGTGTTTGTCGACCAGACGCACAGGGCACGTCCAAGAGATGCAATACGGGTTATGGTTCGCCAAGACAAGGGGGCTTGAGACTGGCAACAGGCAAACGATAGCGCCGCGCATCTTGTATGCTGGTTGGGTATCATGTGATAGAAAAGTTGTTTGCTTTGTCGCGCCGTTGGCCCCCATCTCATCTGCAGTCCAATGCATCCGAGTTGCAGTCCACTGTGGCAAGGTTGGGGAAAGGCAGGCAGCTTGCTCCCTTGTCTTAGCATGCCAGGTTACTGGCATCCGTATTGGCAATAAGAAGACTGTGATGGGCGTTCGATTACCATCGCCTAACATCATTACCGTGTGAAGGCTCTTGAGCTTCCCATGGCTAAAGCTGCAGCTGCGGCACAGGCGACTAGACAATGCAAGCCAGCCAAAAGAATGCATGCAGCCCTGCGTGCAACGCCATGGGCAAGGGTGTCCATATGCCATTCTGGGTGAATTGCCAACATTTCCGGTCGATTCTCATTTCAGACCGCAAGCAAAGGCAGGCCAAAATGATGAACGGCGTTCAGGACCCTGAGAGTTTGACATTGGGGATGGAAGATCGGGTCGTGGGCCGGATGTGATGCTCCAAAACCCAGCAATTTATCGCTGTCGTTCATCGATGGTACCCTGCATCCCGATAGCCTACAACGGGTCTAGTCGATCAAAATCTTTTTTTCTTCTTCTTTTTTTCTATCCTTTTTAACATAGTACACTGGCGTTCCCTCCACCGATGCGATGACAGCGAGGCATCCAAACACGTCGTGATTGTCTACGCCTCAGGGCCGCATTCCAGCAAGTCTCAGTCTGACCGAAAAGACGGCAGACTGCTTGGACGGATGCAAGATAGAAGTAAGCATGACGGATGACGGATGATGATTCGATGATGGGGAGGCCGGGCAGATAGAGAGTGTGGCTTCGGTGCGTCAGCCTCGAAAATGGCGGTCAGAGGAAGTCGTGCAGTTGAGACAACCATGTGCAGGTGGCCGATCACCACATTACCCTGCATTAGGTAAGGCAGAGCAATGGGCTCTACGCTCCTCGTGTCTTACTCTGCCTCGAAGTACCTATTCTTGGATGCCTAAGGTAAGGCAAGGCCAGACAGCTAGGGCAACCTGAGTGAGAGAAGAAGTGGGGAGATATGAAGGAGATCAGTCGGGTCAGAAGGCACGCGAGGTACAGGGAATTGATGCTTTCCAGATGTTCTACCTATGGGGAAGCGATGCAGCAGGAGGGGCGGCCAAGCAAACGCTCCTTGCCAGATCATCATGTCTGTACGACATTCTTTCCTCCTCTCATTTCCTTCGCGCCCTTTCCCTGTTTAGTCACTGCCCTCTTCTTTCTTCTCGACCTCACTATTACGTGGTACAGATACAGTGTGGAAGGTGCAGACTCGACAGGTATTCTCCAGCCCACGCCTGCCCATTTTCTTGACGGATGGACGGTTAGTGGGGACCGGGATCTTAGCTGGCACCTGCAGCCAATAACAGGTTTTGACAGCAACATCCAACGGTCAATTGAGTTGTCGCGTGGAGGCAAGACACCAACCCCCAAAGTCCCGGGCGAGCACCATTTGTCACTTCGGACAACGGGTCGATCGGATGAGTAAGACCTGCTATCTCACTGGCTTCGAGTACAGAGGCTTCGCTCTTACCTTCTTCGAGCTGCTAGCACATGACGATGCGTGTTCCTCTTCTTCAAACACGGTCCCGATTACAAGTGATTGGCAGTCTGCCTACCACCCGTCATCCTCTTTTCCCCAGGCAACCTATATCTCGTCGATGCTAGGCCAAAATTCCGTGACACGGATATCTGTCCATCTCTCTTGATCTGGGGTTTTTCGTTTGCCCCGACCATGTCCATCTGGATGCCACATCGCCCAGGCATGCCCAGGCCAGTCCAGAAGAGCGTTGCATCAATCTGCATCAAGTTGCGTGCCGCAAATAAGCAGAAACCCAACCATCGGGCCCGATTGGTGATCATGCCCTCCATCTCCGCGTCCTAAGCTACGGCGCGGCAATCATCATCGTGGGGAAGGTGGCTGTACATGGCGTGGCCTTTTCTTGCCTTACTGTGCTCGACATGTTTTTACCGTCGTACAGTCTTACGTGCCCACCATTACCCCATGTAACCCCCGACATTTCCATCCCATGTTCAGACTCCCGCATGTCTAATTACTTCACACCATCTTCTCCCAGATCTCATGTTTCCCTCTCGGTGGAGACGTCGCCGACTACCAACGCCTTCCCGTTGGGTTTGGAGACTCGACCGTTCGACCTACCTTACCGTACCGCAGTTTGGCTTGCCACACCATACTCGAGTTCTTCCGCGGGAAAGGTACATGCAAATCTCCTCTATCTACCCAGCGTGTTTGTTTGGATTGTGGGAGTTTCCTCCTTCGCTCCTTCTTCTCCACCTCCGCCTCCCCTCTCAACCCACCTTTCTTTCTCCCCTACTAACCTACCTAGGTCCCCGTGCCTTCTCCTCCACAGTGCTCTGTTTTGACTGCATCTCTTGGTACCTGCCTCCAGCTGCCCTCCTTCTCACTTAACCCTGGACGGACTTCTCATTCTAGAACCTCGACACACGCAACAAACTGTACATCTTAACCCTCGCGCCAACATCGCTGTTCAAGCCACACCGATCCCATATTGCCGCCAGATTTAACCGGGGAAAGGCGTTGGTTTGACATCGCCCATTGCCTGGCTAGAATGGGATAGGTACTACCACCTCTGGATGTCCTGTCTCCTCTCAGCCTGCAATATCACCTTTCAGTTTACCGTCCGCCATTTACTCTGTACTTTCCCAAGCCAGACTATCCCTCGCCGACTTGCAGGAGATCACTTGCAATCCGGATCCCAGTCGCCACCAACGCCTCGCACTTCCACCCATGCAATCTCTACTTCAACCGTTCTCGTCCGTGTAACCCCCTCCTTGCGTCGCCGTTCCTGCCCCCTATTCCAAGGCTCGTCTCGGTTCTCTGTCATGCAGTTTCTCAATGCTCTGCGGCTACCAGCCCGGGCTCCCTGAGATTAATACATGACCTCGCCTGCTGTTTGTTTTCCGCCTCTCATTCCTCACTTTCCCGCAGACGCCTCAGCCATCGAGACACGCTCCAACACTAGGCCTCTCCCGTACTGCAAAGGCCAGCGTCTCGTCGTACAAGCCTGCAGCCGAGCGACACAACCTTCTGCTCTGGCTTTCGAGCCTTCGAGGCCAGTTCCGACTTCTCGACAGCCACTCCTTTCGGCTCTTGCCCCTCCATGGTGCTTCCAACCGGGCCATCTGAACCTCTTTTATCCCGCCCTGGCCGCCTGTGCTACATTCACCGTCAGGTCCAACATACCCCTACGCCTCACCTTTCGGGCCTATCCGGTATACGCCAAGGCGGCCGAGTTTTGGTATTCTCTGGCCTGTATTCCAGCTTCAGGGACACAAAGGTGATTACTCTTACTACTATTACTCCTCCCTCATCCTGCTCCTTATTGCATAGAAATCAAGAATGAAGAGTCCTGACCTTCGTTCACAGCGCACTTTTGTCGACTTGTTACCTCCATCATCGGTTTGTCGCCAGGTCTCCCGAGGTGCCTTGCCTCGACCATTCTAGTTTCGAGCCACGACCATGTCTCTGACCCAGTACGAGATCGAGGTGGTGACCGGTCTTGAAAGAGCTGGATCTGCATTGTCACTCATTGCCGTGACATTGATCTTCATCACATACTGGAAGTTCAAGCGCATTCGAAGCGTGCCAAACCTATTCATTGTCTTCGCTTCAATCGCCAATATCGGCGCTTGCGTAGCCTGTGCCATCGGCTATGAAGGACTCCGTATGGGCGAGACCTCCGCTTTATGTCAGGCTCAAGCCTTCTTACTTGAAATGTGCGTTCTCTCGTCTCCCTCCCTTCGTCGTCTGTTACTGATACCTTTTCTCGGCAGGTTCATGCAATCCGATCCTTGGTGGTCTTTCGCCATGGCCGTCAACGTTTACCTCGTCTTCTTCGCCAGCGCCAGTCCCGCCTCCTTTCGTCGTTATCTTTGGGTCTACTGCGTTGTCTGCTTTGGCTTCCCTCTGATGCCTGCTCTTATCTGCCTCTTCCTCCGCCCCGACGGCCCCGACGACTATATTTACGGCAATGCGACAGTACGTACACGCTTGCGCCTCGATAAGGGCAGGTTGCAACAAGACTGATGCTGACATTGCGTAGTTGTGGTGCTGGATAAACACGAAATGGGGCGACCTTCGTATTTTCACCTATTACATACCCATTTGGTTTTGCGTTCTCGGGTCCTGTGTCATTTACTTCGCCGTCGGCTATCACGTTTTCCATCATCGTAACCAGCTTCACAATCTCACATTCAGCAACACCAGACGAGACGGCAAGGACGTAACCTGCTCAGACGAGCGTGAATCTGCTGAAAAGGTATCTTACCTGTCGCACGCAGGCACTCGAGATGACCGTCCCCTCGTTGACACCCGTCAGAACCTTACAGGTCGTACCGAGTTTTATGGCACTGCGGTAACGGAGGTGCAGATCACCACCATGACCCCGAGACCTTGGACACCCCAGTTGCCGCCCGCAGCCATCACCAAGGGAGCGGGTGAAGAGCAACCTCGACACCAGCGATCATGGCGTACGAGCGAAGAAGGCGGTTCGCCGAGTCCACGCTTCGAGACCACTTGTACATCCGAACCACCTCCACCGAAGCCCCGGCGTCATATCTTCCAACGGATCGGGGCTGTCGGGACCAAGTTTTCCAACAGGCTGCAGCGCCTGGATCCCGTAAAACTTGCATATCTTCGAACCAGTTTCATCTTCGCCATTTCCGTGCTGGTGACCTGGACACCAAGCTCAATAAATCGAGTATACAACATGATCAACCGCGACGAGTCTCACTTTGGCCTGAACGTCGCCAGCGCCACGGTTCTGCCACTGCAAGGGGTCTGGAACGCCGTCATTTTCTTCATGACCAGCTGGAAGGTTTTCAAAGAAGAGTGGAAAGACATGCGCGGTCGCCATCAGATTCGACTGGGCAGCTGCGACGAAGAGGGCCTACACGGGAGTGACAGGATCGAGGTGCTTCGAGGCGACCAGCAGGACCGCTTCAGGGGTGGCTGTTATAGGCACACAAAAGCACTCGGCAGCGACCAGACGAGTGAGCTTGAGCTGACCACTCCCTCGGGCGGCGGCGGTCATGTTCGGGCAATGCAAGGAACGTTTGATATCTGATCTATTAGCTGCCTGTCTAACCCATTGGGTGCCAGATTAGCTCATTTCTGCCAAGACCTGATATACCCATTTTAGGTAGTATCCACCTTAATTATTATTTCAATTGGTACATGACGAAACGTCACTGTGCCTTCTTTTTGCCTAAAAAAGCATCTCAGCCAATGTCGTGTTGTCTTTCGGTGTTTCAGATATCTCTGGTGCCTCCGTACAGAGCTGTCTAGTCGTTGAGATGCTTTACCGCCGCTTCTAATATCGGCCGTCCGTCGAAACAGTGCGATGACAGCACCGTCAGGCCCAACAAGCCTACGGCTGAGCCAGGACCTCCGGTCACCTCGATACATCTCATATGGTTGCAGCCTCGAGCCCTAACCCAAACCCAGCATTGGAACTCAACTCGAGCATTGTTTCAGCAACCCAACGCCCGCTCTGAGGCCCTGTAAAACAAGATGTTCGAACCATCACCACCGGCCAAAACATTGTCATGGTGCGGTAAGCGGTGCCCTCCGCCGTAACTTGTTCTTTACCCTCCAAACCAAAGACGGTTCGTATGTCTTCGATTATTTCTTCCACAACTATGACGCCGTCAGACCAAGTCGGTATCGGGCCGAGGTCTTCGGGGATATTTCCTCGGGCTTCTCTGATCCAATCGAGTAGTTCCATGGCTCGCTCGAGAAGATAGATTCTGAGAGCACGGTAGTGGCTCCTGGCTATCCCGGCCGAAGTTTTGTCCGATAAGATAAAAAGCCCGTTGAAGACTTTCTGCTCTTGTTCATAACAAGTCGAAACACTTGAGAAGCCAAGGAAGTCAATCGCCGCGACGAGATCTTCACTCAAATACATGCCTTCCCGCAGCAATTCTACCAGCTTTTCCGGTGGACCTTTGGTCAAGTTCGTTTCGCCCCCGCCATCTTGCGTCAAGAGGTCAAAGGCTCTCTTGAAATCGACAATCTGCCGAACAAGGGGCTCAAGGATCGGTCCCTTGCCCCACGGGGTTTCAACCGTTTCCAGAACCGGCCAGAGGGGTGTCAGGCGTTGTCGTTGGATAAACGTCTCCATCAGCTGGTCGTCAACCCGTTAGAGTCTGTAGCAGTATATCCGGTACCTTTTGAACGTAACTTACCGCTGCATGGCAAAAGTACATGAAGCAGCCTTTGTCCACTTCATTCGTCAAGCCATGCTCTGCACGATATTTGAAAAGCTCCAGACCTCCCGCGCCATGTGGGTAAACATTCTCCTGCAAATCGACAGCATTCCCGCCTCGCGGGCCATTAATAACCTAAGAGGTTGTGAGCAACCGTTCCAAAGTTTATAGATGTCGATTCCATGAATGGCTTACTTCGTATAATCCAAATAGAAACAGCGTTATAAGGTTGGCGTCATCCCGTACACCAACCGGATCTCGTAGAGACTGATTCAAGGTCGAAAGCGCTCTACAATAATGCCCCCTGGCCTGCAGCATAAGTCCAGACTGGCGCAACGACTTTGCCGCGCTTAGGAGCGACACTGCGTGAGTGGCATGTTGTACGTGGCTGGCGTTGGGAAGGTCGGTAGTGTAGTACTTTGGCAGTCGACTGAAGATAAACACACTTGTGTGCGTCGTGTAGCCCTTATAGAAGTGGTTCACTGACATCAGCTCGGGCCCAACTCGGACGGGTTTGTGGAGGATTAGTTTGGGTTCCTGTTCAGCCTCTTCCCCCTTCTCAGCCTGCCGAATTCGCTTTTGTGCGATTACCACGGGTCCGGGTACGCTGTTCCGTGTTTGATTCTCGGTCTGCGGCAGCACGATTTTCTGACGTATCTTCCATCTCGAGACCCACGAGGCGGGGTATGCGGTTGTTCGCCGCCGTTGAGGCAGTGCGAGGCTCGCCATGCACGTCTTGGGCTTGAACACGTCATGCTGGGTCTTTCGCGTTTAGCATCGACTCTACTAGTAATCATGGCAGCGCCAGTACCTTTGCGCGTTTCCCTTCCGCCCTCGAGTGGCCTTGGAGGGGCTCAGCCATGCTGGCCATGGCGAGTAGGTCCTGCCGACAATAGCCTATTGCAAGTTTTGCATTCCAAAGAAGTTGGTGTTGTTGAAATTTGATTCAAATCGAGCGTCAAATTCCGGGGGCTAAGGGAGTTATGTAAGACAAGCCTTTTGGGAAAGCTCAACGCCGTCGAGGAGGGTCTGTTTAGGCTAGTCTTGGTCTAAATCAATCAGGCCTGCAGCGGCAAGTTCCATACAAATTCTCGGGTTCAAATACATATGAAAGGCAGGAGAGGAACGCATTTGGGTATGTAGTCATTTGGGCATGTAGTGGCCCTCCCAGCAAACGGATGTGGCAAGCCTAGGTGGAAAGCTTAATCGCCGTCCGTCCGTCCGGTGATGGCGGCCGAGCTTGGAACGTCACCATGACCCCACTCAGGACCTTGAAAGTCTAATTTCTAAATGCGGGCAGGTCGCGGCGCGTCTGCTAAATTTGTAATGGGCCGCTAATCTGTCAAGTTGTCTAGTTGGGGATCCGGTCCTGAGTACTCTTTGTTGCCCGAGTCCTCCTTGTCGCCGTGATCTGATGGCGGACTGACGTTCTCCCAATTTAGCAGTCTTGATGTTTGGCTAGAGCCCGAGGCGCGAACATTCAAGATGCTGTGATCTATAGACTCATGTGCTTTTTATGCTGTGTGGAAAATAAACTTGATACTTTTTGCTCTTGATTTTAGAAACTTTGGGCTCAGATTTGGGGACAGAGGCTTAAACTGCACAGACAACATCTTTATTCTCACGGTCAGGGTTGGTACCTGCCACAGATCCACCCAAAAAAGCCCTCAGCCGCTGGCTTGTGCGTTTCCCTCCTCTTGTCCTTGAATAACACCTTGACAGAAACCAAAATGGCCAATGGGATGTTGGTAGTGGTGGCGGCGCCACGAGCCAAGACGAATGAGCTTCCCATATACAAGTTTGTAGTTCGGGGCAAAGCAGTTTCCCTAGTCGTATTCGATGAAAATTTTCAGCAGAGCTCATTTGAAAGACAGGATGACCAGTTCTTCCAAAGAATCACGCGAGACGCACGCGGCCTAAGCTTCCGCCGAGTCAACTCGATTGCGCAACGCCATGCATATTTAGCCCAAGACGTCGGATGCATCCGTGCATGCCTTTGGAAAACATCGAGATCTCGCCTTGCACTCTGTTGAACGGACGGATGATAGATAACTTTGATTTGCCCAAACAGAAGGCTATTGATCCCACACGACAGTTGTAGATCCTTGCATATACCTTTGCGGCGCTCTAGTACATGTTCGTGGACTATCGTCTATGGCGTCGAAGACTGTCCGGGCTAAGCTTTGGAGGAGTAAAGTGAGGGTGGGGAAGTATAGCCGTCAGACATGCGATGACGAGGGAAATGAGAGGGAGCTTGGACCCCTCGATGAACCCATCGTGCTTCTTTGTCCCAAATCCATAAGCATCACCTAATCTCAGACTGTCTCCTGATGATTTCTCCTTCCCCACCCCTAACAGGCCAACGGTGCCGGCAACTGCTTGCACGGGCTTGAAAAAGTCAGCTTGGTCGATAGCTACGCCGAGGTATGGTATTCATCCGGAATTCGCGGGATGCCATCCCCGACAATTTCCCGACATCGGCCTTGTTGTGCTTGCAAAGGTTCAAATCGGCAGCTATCCTACACCCACCCATCCATTGGGCCGCGGCATAATCGACCTTGACGGTGACTTGATACCGATTTTCAAACACCGTCCTGGACAATGAAACGAATCGCTTCTTGAAACCAAGGCACGTGGCTCAAGGCAGGATCAACGTTCAAAGTCATTGGCAGCCCGGGCCGGTGCATCCGACACCCACGAAGTCCATACTACGCCAGTGACGCTGTCGCTGTCGCTGTCGCTGTCTCTGTCGAATACGGTAGATGATCCATCCAAAAGACTCTGATCACACTCACGTATTTGCTTCTGCTTTAACTCGCCTTTTACCCAGTAACCATGACCCTATTCTGTGCTCTGGATTCCGATTGCGGCAGCCGCGCTGATGGGTTCAGATGCATACATTTCTATTCCACGAGGACCTTCAGCCTTGCCACTCCCCGTTTCGGTGGGTCAGATTCTGGGACCACAAGTTATAACCCGGGTGGATCTTGGTGGTGAGATATAAGCTGGCTGTAGAGAGGTGGCCATAGGGTTAAAAATCCCCATGGGTACCCATTTGGGTCCTAACCCATTTGACCCATGGGTATCTGTTGGGTACCCATATGGGTTGGTATGGGTTTTTGGGTTATACCCAAATGGGGATTTCTGTTCGCTGGATATGGGTATTATGGGTATCTATCACGTATTAAGCAGAAAACCCAGCAAATATTCTTAACCCATAAACCCATCCTTATCTTATCATTTGGGTATGGGGATTTTTATACCCATACCCAAATACCCAAAACTCAAAAAACCCATTTCATGGGTTGACCCGTTGACCCAACCCTAGGTGGCCAGAGAAAGTCATGTCCCTGACAGCATATTGTTAGTCTAACTAAACAGAGACTTGATAACCAGAAGACGGCATTCATTTCCCACTGCCACCAACACCTTCGGTCAGTCATAAGTATTGGGTAGCTATTCTATCTAGGGCTCTCAGCTAAGTGTTGTGTCTCGCACCCATAACGACCGTATACGCAGTTAACCGCCACCAAGAGATCTGGGTAATTTGCTGACCACCACCGTCAACTAAGACATGGACTAGAGTATGGAAAGTTCCTTCTCACTTCCATAAAGTTAAGAAACTCGGTATTATGTCCCAACCGCCTATTGCCTCAACGATTTGAGGTCACGTTCTTGTGAAGCCAAGTGCGTCATAAACCTTTAGAAGAGACACCAATAATATTTCTGTACCCACGGATACACTGCCCCTGCCATGACTCTAAAGCCCTTGGTGCCTTCATCATTTGTTGAATCGAGGAAGCTAAGTGTTGTACTATGTAATATGCCCTAAGCGGTAACCTGCTTCCCTGGCAGTACGCCAATCTTTGTAAACCATCTCTCCAAATGTCTGTTGCAATCCTCGCTCTCAAGCTATGGAACCAATGCCCTTTGCCTTCAATCACAACGATTTCGTCCAGTATCTCGTCGCCTTTGGGCAGGTGGTCGCGATCAGTAGCAACGTACCAATGGTTCGACCCAAACGTCATGCGGGGGCACTTCAGCTTCCCTGCAAAGGCCTTCACAGCGTTCTCGCGTCTCTCCAGACCATGTTCCCGGTCGCCCCATCAGCCCAAGCACTGTGCGAAAAGAACAGCCTTGTCATGTTAGGCCATGAGCCAGAGGTGCCGTCTTCTGCCAGGCTGGGCAGGCAGGTGTGTAGCCTTTGGCCTCTTTGAACTTCTATCCTGATCCTTTTCATGTATCACCTCCTTTTTCTTTTTCTTTCTTTTTTCTTTTTTGAGGAAAGACATGACCATCGCTCAGGCGGCTCCAGCAGCTGCGGCACCAGCGCTTGTAGAGAGGTTGGCCTTTTTGCCATTTTCGCCCTTCTTCTTCCCGTTTTTTGCACCTTTATCCTTGGACTTTCCGTCGTCCACCGCCGTACTATTGTTCTTCTTTCCAGCGTTAGATTTCCCATTATCCTTCCCTTTGTTGTCCTTTTTTCCCCCAGCATTCGCTTTGCCGTTTTCCTTCTCGGTGTTGTTCTTTTTTCTATTTCTCTTCTGATCGTTGCTGTTGCCAGAGGTTGCTTTCTCAATTGCCTTCCCGTTGTTCTTCTTCTTGCCCCCGCTGTTATTCTTGCCTCCTCCTATAGTTGAGTTAGCAAAATATTTCTTTAATGCACTGTAGCCCTGTGTATTTATGGCTTCATACCACCCGCATCGCTCTTTGCTTGACGCGCCACAATTTCTCCAAGTGACCCATCTATTCCGATGTCACGTCTACTTAGCTCATCTTCTTCATCTTTCTCGTCACTCTCATTGAGAGAAAAGGATTGGGGAAGAACATCGTCTTCATCTCTTTCAGCGAGCGTGGCGCTTTTCGCAATGCCTTCGACATCCCGAGCAATCTCGTCCTGGGAAGCAATGATCTCGGAGTCTCTGACAGCTGCAGCAGCAAGGTTAGCCAGGACAAGAACCGAAACAACCTTCATAGTGATTGAAAGAAAGGAGTCAGGCCGGAACTCTCAAAGATGGTGTTTAGTAAAGTGCGCTAAAGATGAAAAGTAGAATTGGGGAAAGTCAAACGAGCTTCTCGCGGCTCAAGTCAAATGCTGACAGTGAAAGTGTACGAAGAGAATGGAAAGTGCCTGGCGCAATGAAGGAATCTGGTTGTTGATACTGTGACTTCTGGTTTTGAGGCCCAAGCAACTCTTGGGATACTATTTGTTTTATAGGACGAATTCCCTCACACTGAAGGCGCAATTCAAGTTGCCAGAGTCAAGTGTATTACAAAAGAGGTGCGGGGGTCTCCAAAACCCCTGACCACTCAGTCATGTTGCTGGCGATACCGAAAGCAGCGAAAACAGGCAGGTCGGCATTTCTAGGCACCGTGGGAAAATAGAGAGGACATGTGTGCATTCCATCGCAGTGAGGGCTAGAAACGACTCAGGGGGAGACTTGTGTTCATCTGGTGTCAACTAAAGGCTGATATCCATTCGCTAGCGAGGTCTGCACGTCATCTCTGGGGCCGGAATCGGTACCGAGCGGCTGCACTGTAACAAATCAGATGAATACATTTGTTTGGGCACGCAAGCCACAAGGACATCATTCTTCACTTCGGTGCTATGGGCAACATCTGGGATCCATGATTAGCAGCCTGATCATTCGATTACCCGCCCTGCCACGGCAGCACTGTCCACAGTTCTCCAGCCGCCGCAATGGCTTGGTATATCCATGGAAAACTGGATCTTTGCGAAGCTTTTGCCGCTGACCATTGCGGCCGCGGAGAAATTGCGCGAACCCCGAGGCCTGCAGTCTGAGACCTCGAAAAGCCGGCATGCAACCCCAACCAACTGACTCGATGGGTGGCTCGTGCTATTCACCTTTGGCAACTCGTGACAGAAAGTTGTAAAAGAAGTCCTCGGTTTTCCGTGCGGGATTACCGATCGAGCATTCAGAGACCTCAACTCAACAGAGCGTCCAAGCACAGCAAGGTAGCCAGTTGTCGCAGCAATGACGGAATTCAGAGTTGAGCTTCAGCTCGTGTAGAATGGATTTCTAGAATATGAGTCTCGCAATCTGGCCTAGACAATAGGAAGGGGATTGAACGATCATATCTCAGCGTACAATTTCTAATTTTCTTCTGGTTACTGTTGGAAGTTTATTCAACGACTTCAGTCACGAAACTGTACATACGATTCTTGACTAATTGAATAGAGTGAATGGGACAGTACCAAATTCTTAAACTAAGTCTTTGACTGTAAACATTATGGGCTTTGATGGTCATGGGCTGCAATGGGCCTTTTAACCACGGAAACTGGAAGCCGTGTGTAGCCCATTTATTTCTCAGAAACACATGCGTCTCAAGGAGAATTGTCGTTTAGCAGGTTTTACCGGGTGAGTCGGGCTTTTTGGAGAATGCCTTTGCATGGAATTGTTCGGGTTCATCCTTGCTCAAGGGCTACTTCGTCGCCGGGGGCTTGGACAATTCTCTGCCGTAAGCCTGTCGACCCACAGAACAAAGAGCGACATGGGACACAGGTCCGCAAGTGGGATGGGCTCTGCCATTTAGGTAACGGGACGATGCACTCATGTCTGATTTTACACAAAACATGTCACATAGCGGCCAAGCTTCTCCATATGCCTCCTGAGTCAGGCATCAACACTTACAGTATTGCCTAAGTAGTTACTCGGGTCAAGTAGCCTCGAAAGTCCATTGGTCCGCGTTTGGCAATCCTTCGTGTGGAAAAAATTATCCTATCTTATGTGAATATGCATGACTTTGTCTTCACAAATCTTGTCGCTCATATTGCGTTGATTAACTTATTCCATTAATTCCCACCGATGACGCGGTAGCTCAGCAGCCGATTACCCTCCCCAGAAGATGTTTTATCGTCAATCTGTCTATAACAGTCGTTCTTATTGCCAGAAACCATGACCCTGAACAGACTTTGGTACCAGCATGGAACGTTATGCCTTTTGCCAATGCTCAACTGATAACGGTCTGTCATTTTTATTTGAATGAATCGGATTCAAAAAAGAATTTGGTTTCATTCGTCTCCCGATTTGTGGCTGCTTGTTCTCCCTAAATGTGTGTGTGTACATATTACAAACACACTTCCACGGTTTACTTCGCGTCACCAAAAAAGATTTGGGTGTTCTTGACTTCCCGACGGAAGATTTAGAACGCTTGCAGCTGGAATTATCATACTTCTACTTGACCATGCAAGGTTTTGGTTCTAGTACTTAATTCGGGTAATCCTTCAGGAGAATGCCGTATCCCTCGAATAAAGAGGGGCCTCCAGCAACCACGGTGATCTCGTCATTGCCACCAACTACGACGCCATACAAGTACCGGTCACCATTCTCGTAGAGCCAAAAAGGCCCACCAGATTGTCCTCCAGCGATATCGGCATCCACCACAACTGGAGATCCTCTGTCGCACCACGTGGCCGCCGAAGCCGTGATGGCTTCCTGGCGGTAGGGATGCCTTGCTCCCTTGTCTCCTGGGTATCCGTAATGAAAGAACATAGCCTGGTTGAGCTGGGTATCGGGATCTACTGTCTTCAGCCCAAGCCAGCCATTGGTCTGTCCCGCCTTCTCGCCAAGCACGAAAATGGCCCAGTCATAGGCGTTGGCGCACCAGCCTTCCTGGCCGTAGTTGGGACGGAATATAACGGTCACATCGTATCCTCCCAAAACCTCGCCGTCATAGAACGCTGGTTGGAAACGTGCACCGACGCCCTCACCTGGGATACAGTGACGGGCCGTAACAACGTGTCGTGAGCCGATCAGGGCGCCGCTGCAAACTGCACCGTTGGATAATTGGATTCTGCCCATGGCACTGTATGGATAATCTCGGTTTGGCCACAGGACTCGGTTATCGACGCCGCCAATGATGCCGCGCTTGATGGGCTCAGTAGGGCCCGTCTCTGAAGGGGGGAAGTCCGTGGAGTTTCCACCTTGTCCGGAGAGATCAAGAGTGATAATCTCTGGAATGACTTTGGCAACTTTCAGGCTTTTAGCAGAGGAGACAACAGTAGGGTCGAATCCGATGGGTTGCTCGAAGTTAATTGGGGCTGGAATGATGGGTTCCTCGGCAGTAGGGGCAGCGAAGACGACTGAGCCGAAGGAGAGGGCCGCAGACGCGGCGAAGACATTGAGACGGACCATAATCAGTATAGTGAGAGAGAAAGGAGCTCACTTGGCTGAGAACCCTATGAGAGTATGGCTTTAGGTTGTGTATGACTTCAAGTTATTCTTCAGTCCGGAACTCGTCGCTTCTTTATACTTCTGTGACTAAGTGCCCTGTCAAAAGGATAACTCCGGTCATCCCCCTCTGCTCAATATTCGGCTTCCTTTGTCCCGCATTCTACCCTGTCTAGATGAAAAATATTGTTGCCTAGGATGCATTTCCCGTCGTCTAGCCCTCAACGCACCTTCAAAGCGGCACAACAATTTCGATAATGGCGCCTAAATCTTACAAATCGGACAGCTTACTAGCCAAGACTTAATCGACAGGCAGACAATAAGCATAAGGGCTGACCACTGATCCCACAACATATGATTTTGGGCTAGATGCGGTAAGGAGTGCAAGCGAGTTCATGTCGCCAGTCTCCCCTATAATATAAACTAGAGGTTTGTAGTTAGCCTTCATCCCCTACTGGCTTAGCGACGGTTGCTTGGCGGATCTGAAGGATGAGGCGTAAGCTATGCATTTCAGGAGAAGTACTATGTGGGATCCTTGTAAACTAATTCGTGATAGGCGAGATCGGTTTTCTACCCCTGGTCTCCTGCAAAGAGTTTAAAGTAAGAGATGGGGTTGGTCCGTTCCGATACCACCTTCCGCGGAAGCAGTCAGATGAACCACTAAATCCTCCGGAGGTGATCAAAAGCTCGCGTTGACTTGGAATAAACCCCAACGCGCATTGGCAATGATTGCTGACTCAATTGCTTGAGTTATCGTCACATTCGTGCATCTTGAAGTTTCTCAATTTAACGTTAACAGCAAATGTATTCTGTTCTGGTTTAGCGCTTTGTACCGCTGATGCTATTGTTATCCTAGAAATAAGCGTAGCGTGACATTGTGTAGGACTTGAAATCCCGTTTTCAGCGTTGCGGTTTCTAATTTGGCTTCCGATGTAACATTATCAAAAGAGGACGAGTGGAGAGGATTCCAAGTCTGTTTATTTTCCTCATACACTCAACAAGGATATTCCTTTGCTGATAAAAGGCCGCAGCCCAGCGTCCATAGCCGGTAGCGGAGGATTCAATATGTATGCGTTCCTACAACACTTATCTTTTTGACATCCCAGAATTCCGAAGTCCATTGCGACATTTTTAGCCTATACCAGACTAAAACATCATTCGAATCACAAGGATACATGTAACATTGTATCAGACAAATGGACTTTTGCTTTAGTTCAGAGGCTTTACTTTTATTCTGCATGCCAGCTCTCTGGTCAAGAACTAATGCTGTTGAAGGCGCAATATTTCCCACGTCTAGATACCCTACTCCAACTTCATCTATGTCTAAGTGGACAACATTGGTATAGCTGGACTGCTTGTCATCGCTATCACATTCGTTGTCTATCAGAGAGCAATTTACGCAAAAGTGTAAAATTAATACCTCAACAGTACATTGCGACCAACTTGTGTCTTGTTTCAGATGGTGCTGAGAATTTCGAACACCTGCCGTTTGTTCGTGGACTGATTATTCCTATATCAAGAAAGTGGCTGCGGATGATGTAGGGCAAAAATCATGGTACTTGCAACTACCTTGATTTGAGGCGCCATAGACACACGTATTGAAGATGGAGACTTTCTCTAGGGACTTCAAATGAGGTAGGTCGTACAAGGTGTATTTCTGACTTTCTGGGGCAATCTGTCGCAAGTCGAATCCGTGACCGCTTTGGATGAATTACAGGCTCCGTTCCACCGCCCACCGGATAACGAGTTCAGCATTTGCATTTCTCCACAGGCAAAGATTGCTAGAAACCAACGCCTCGGCTCGCATGCATGCACGATAAGAACCCAAAGTTACACATCAATGAGTGCCACAGATGGCACGCTCAAACTTGGCTGTGGCTCTTACACAAGACTCGACCTCGGATCGCCATCCAGAGAAATTAGGCAAACTAGGTTCACAATGACCTTAGCATCCTTTCACAGGTCCTTGATCAAACCGCATCGTGCTTCCCTCCAGCTCCGCTTGCATCAAGGCACCGTTGGGGAAAACAAGATCCATGATGTAGCCATACATTCTCATGGTGGAGCCGAGTTCATCCCATGATGCGAGCTTGCTTGCACAAAAAGCAATTGTAAAAGGTATCGAGTACGTGTACGACTTGACAAGCCCTTTTCCATATTTATGACGGATGAGCGATCGTGAACGGGATGCATGAAGCTCAATGTCCTGCTGACTATATTGTACGGGGGCAATCGGTCGTCACAAACTGCGGCTTACAAAGTAAAATAATCTAGTACAGATAGTTGTTCGCATGGTTACTGCAAGGAGCAAATAGGCGCGCCTGAATGAACAACTCCGATGGCTTGTCAAAAAAGAGAAACAGGGAAGCAGATGGTCTGCAAAAGAGTTGGGCCCTAACCAGGGATCGAACCTGGGACCTCTCCCAGTTGTGGGGTTTAAGCCCTAAGGGAGAATCATACCGCTAGACCATCAGGGCGATGTACACAATTATATGGTGAATTGATGACTGCTCGACGAATCCGTAACCTGTCTAGGATCACCATCAATTTGCTACCTCATCTCATCAGTCTGCTCTATCGATGAGGCAAACATTTCCTTTATTCTAACCAAATTTTGTTTCTCATTGAGTCTCATATGTACGTACTCTTTAGGCCGCATTACACGTAGTTCTACTAGCAAGGTCTATAACAAACCTACAGACTCTTCGCTGCTCGCGGACCGATTCTATAGGGTGTACAAGAAATTAGGTCTCTTGTCCCCCAATGCCTCAATTTCCTTCTCCGATCTGTTTTCAGTCCAATGGTCTCTCTTACCCTGCCTCCTCTTTTGGTTCTCGATCCTCAGTAACGTTGTCATTAGCACGCTGCCGAGGCACAAAAAGATGGCCATGTAAGCGAGTACGACGCCGTGGCCCTCAAAGAAGCGGGGCTCGCGGAAGTAGATGTTTGAGCTGACGATGCCGTTGAGGTTGCCCCATCCGATAACGAAACCCAAAACCACACCTCGCTTGTAAACCCCCTCGACATTGTTCGCGACCCAGGTGATCGTGTTGCTGATGCATGGGTAGATGCCGAGGGCTCCCAGAAACGTACCGGCGTATTTGACTTGGGGATTCTCGGTGGCAATGAGCATGCTGAAGCCCACGATGCCAATCAAGCTGACAAAGATGTTGCAAAGGCCGCGCTGTTGAGTCTTGTCTGCCACCCAACCAATGAAGACAGTGAATATCGCGGCTGCAGCGTAGGGAGGCACAGTCATCAGCTGCGACCGGACAACGCTGGTATTCCATCCGAGCTCGTTGACAATGGTGGGCAGGAACAAGCTGAAAGCGTATAGCGGCATGTCACAGCCCATGTAGATGGCCATGCCTAGCCACATCTTCCAGTCCTTCGCGGCTTGCCAGAAGAATGTCATTTTGAACTCTTCGTGGTCGGCTGAGGCTTGTTGGTCCATCTTGAGGCGGCGTATGACGCGGGCACGATCGTCTTCGGAGAGGAACTTGGCCTCGTCAGGGAAGTCGTGGACCATCCAGAAAGACGCAATGCCGAATAATACTGTGAGGAGACCCTCAAGGATGAAGATCCACGCCCAGCCAGGGCGGCCGCCGACCCCAGCCATCTGCTCAATTGCTGCGGCTAGGGCGCCGCCAAAGGAACCTGAGATGGCTGCTGCAGAGAAGAAGATAGCCTAGACTTATGAGTCAGAAACTCAAAAATGCTTCATCTCCTCGAACTTACAGCACGGATGCCGAACTCCGATCGCTTATACCAGCATGACAGGTAGTAGTTGACGCCTGGGAACAGCCCTGCTTCCGTGAGTCCCAAAAACCATCGAGCAGCCATCAGGCCGCTCCAGTTGTACACAAATCCCATGCCGGTCATGGTCGCGCCCCAGAGAATCCTACATGATTAGCATTAAGGGGCTCGCAGATTCGGACTGTTTGGTGGCTTCAGCTTACATGATGATCGGGATGAAAATGGAAGGACGAAGCTTTTTGAGGAGGATGTTTGTTAAGGGCTCGAACACCGCGTATGAAACGAAGAATATCGTAAGCGACGAGTTGTACTGGGACCGACTTAACCCCAAGGCATTGTTCAAGCCAGCAATCTTTGCGTTTCCGATGTTCGTTCTGTCAAGGAACGCCAGTAGGTAGAGCACGCAGAGCTGCAACCGCGTCAGTCAGGCTTGTCCAGAGACTTGAATCTCAACTCACCCATGGGATAAGAATCCAGTCTAGGCGTCTAACCAACTTTCGTTCCTGTTGGTGACATATTAGTGCTCACAGAGCATTATAATGGAACTTATGATTTACTTACCACCTCTAGTCTTTCTTCTTCACTAAGGTGCGCATCCGGGTCATGTACAGCTACCTGTGTGCCTTGCCCCAACACGGAGGGGGCGTCCGCCTTTTCGTTGTCGCTCATTGTGACTTTCTGTCAATGTCCAGGACGAAAATGTGTTCAGCCTGGTTGAGGAATTCTAGGCTTGCCAAAGCGGTTGTGCCAGGGGTGGAAAGCGCCGATGCACTCGCTGGTAACGGGCCAGATGTGGTCGATAGTTCGGCTTGCCCTTGGGTTCGAGAGTAGATGGTGTGGCAGCGAGATCATGACGAAAGCCCGACCAGTTCGGCGGGAGACAGGTCATTATAAGGAACACCACACCTGCCCGCAACGGTGACAGGTGGGGGCGCAAAAAGGAACCCTCCATCGCGGCAGAGGACTTCGGGATACACTCGGCAATGAATGGGCCTGTGACCTGTAGGCAAACCGCTGCAATGGAACATACTGCCTTACTAAACGCATCGAGGTGAAGTCGCATGGAACGGTAAGTGGGACCCGTCTTCGACAGCCAGTTGGTTCATGCGGCGACGGCGACGGCTAATTACTGTGTGGAGGACCCATGCTCGGTTCAGATGCTTCGAAGGCGTTCTGTTGCTCTGAATGATGGGACCACCAAGTCCATGAGCTTGCTGCTCGCTTGCATTGGCTTATTTCTTTAGCCTATCTCGGAGTACCAAAAGCACCTTGAGCCCTGTAGCCGGCTTTTCGGGCATCAGGGTTACACCCGATACTGGTTGCGGATGTACGGTACTTCACAGAAGGACACAGATTGGACACTTGTATTAGGTCAGTTGTTTGGTTCAGACTGTTGATCTGTGTTCTATGTGGGTTGTCTTGGTTCGTCTGGTGGCTCAAAGGAACCCATTCTCATGAGGAGGCATTCCGGGGTGAAATCAACAAGTGAGGCAAGAATCACTGGGGAATCTAACGGTCATAGGCGCACGGAACACCCGCAGTGTAACTATCCCCAGCAACCCCGCGTCTGCTAGTCTGGTCATCCAGCTACCCCAAGAAGCATTGATCTGCAAACTAGGCGTCCTAGGATGCGGAGAATCGCCCGGGTGGTGCTTCGCCGCTGCTGTCATAGGGCAATTCCTCGACTGTGCTGATCTTCCCATAGAACAGCCTACCGGACTTCCAGCACGGATCGATCCCACGTGAGGAAAGGGATGGCGCCGTTGTTCGAGATCTGTGTTGCAGTGGTACAAGAGTGAAGGTAAGCCAGAGCAGCATCCAGCGAGGTTCATTGACCAATGGTGCAGCTTTTTCGGATGAAATCATACTACTGTGTGCAACTGAGATACAATGCAGTCTTCCGTCCGGCAAATGAGTGTTGATCACCAGGACGAATGACTCCTGCTAATAGGCATAGTATAGGCACTCGATTCGCTTTTGAATGAGACCGAACAAATCGCTATACTCCTCGCAGAGATGTCGAAGGAAGCTCGTAGATTCGTACTCTAACGGCCCATTGGCAGGATGGATCTGCAACGTCAAATGTCCGTCCGGCATAGCTGGACTTGTCCCGGCTTGGCAGACCTTTAGTAGGGGTTGCGACTAGCATAGCCAAGGGAACGGAAAGAAGGGCTACTTCGAGGTATATGGCCGACGTTCAGGCTCCAAAATCTGCTCAAACACCTACGGAGCCACTGCACGAAGCCGAACAGGGCCCGGGTTTGTCTGGTGCATCTGGGCCCGTACCGGCCGTAACGGGACCCGAAACCCTGGCTTGTCAACCCGCAGGAAAGCCAGATTGACGGTGGAACTTATCTGCGGCAACCCGGCTCATTAATGGTGGAGGCTACTAGTAATGGCTGGCTATTGTACTGCTGTGTCCCGATTTGCTACGCAGGTAATGACCTATTCTTCTTGGGTTTAATGGATCTGGCCTTGCTCTTGAGTACTCTCTTTATAAGAGCCAGAAGCCATATCAAACACATCTTAAATATACGATGCTGTGCATGTTCATCCTCGAGGCTTTGGGTTGATGCACAGCCATCCTCGCCTGCCGGTTCCATCCTCTTCGTTAGTGCTGGATCTTTGAGAACATGTGGGGCGCATGTCGCGACTGTACCACCTCTATCTAACAAGAATAATGAGAAGAAATTAAACTACAAACCTCGGGAGACAAACATCGATCCAGGGCTTATACTGAGCTCGAATATCGATGTTGGGGGGAGCGATGTTCCTCAGTGGGATACCATGTGTGAACAAGAACAGAGATGGAAGAGCTAATAGACCAGCTGGCGCCAGTCAGTAGACGCCTGCTGACAGGCCGATCAACTCACGGCGATGCGATGATGACTCAGCACGGAAAGCGCCGGTCTCAATCGGCGACAAGCCCCATAGCTACCGCTAATCCCCGACCACGACATGGCGCTTTCGGCGGCGGCGATCTGACGTGAGAACTTCCACTGCATCCGTGTGGATTGATGAGACTTTGGAGCGTGGTGAGATGGCCCTCTCCTGAAATTGTGGGTTCAGGGCAAAATACTGACTGGTTTGCAGCTCACATAACCTTCAATCTTCCCTAGCAGCTCATCCCTTAGGGACAATCTCACAGTGAGGGGTGCAGCTCTCATCCCACCTTTGTCCCGTTTCACTCCCTATCACCGCCTCATCATGGCCAAGCGTGTCTGCATCGTCGGTAAGGAGCCCTGACCTCATCCCTATCAAGCCTCCGGCCCGATCCGACTGACCCTCTTCGTTCAGGCGCCGGGCCCTCCGGCCTCGTCGCCGCAAAGACCCTCCTCCACAATGCCCCCGCCGGCGCCTTCACCGTAACCATCTATGATGCCCAGCGCCGCATCGGCGGCCTTTGGCCCACCCGTGCCACCGACACCGATGGCCTCGTCCACCCACTCATGGTTGCGAACCAGAGCCGTCACACGGTGCAGTTCAGCGACCTCGCCTGGTCGCCCGAGGACCCCGAGTTCCCGCGCGCCTGGATGATCGGGCAGTACCTCGAGCGGTACCTCGATCGCTACGGGCGCGGCATGGAGGTGAAGCTGGGCCACCGCGTCGTAAAGACGGACCTAAAAGACGACGAGACGTGGAGCATCACGGTTGAGTCGGAGGGCGGCGAGGAGACGAGCGTCTTCGACTATCTGCTCGTCTCGTCTGGCTTCTTTGGCAAGCCCATCATGCCGGATGTCGTATCCGGAGAGACGCCCGTCCCGGTGATTCACAGCAGCAAGTACCGCGATCTGAAGCGACTATTCCCCAATGGCGTGCAGGACGGCGGCAAGATCCTGGTCGTCGGGGGACAAATGTCGGGCGTCGAGATTTCAGGAACCATCGCGACGCACATCTCCGCCGCCGTCAACGCGCCGGACCCAAGCCCGTTCCCCGACGCGGCCAAACTCAACGTCGAGCATCTCACCCAGCGTCCTACATGGGTAATCCCTCTTCACACCTCACCAAAGGTAGCCTCCACCACTTGAACCAAACTCGCACTCTTCACTAACCAATTTTCAGCCCGGCTCAACCGCAGCCCCTTTCCTCCCCTTAGACTTCCCTTCATACAACCTCAACAACCGCCCCGCCCCCATCAGCAACAGCCAGGGTCACATCACCCCCGACGCCGCGAAGCTGACCCACGGGGTGTACACGACCGCCCTCGGCCAGGACCAATCCGAATTCTCCCCCGCTGTCGCCGTCACCCCGGACCACCACGCCGAACCAGCCTACCTCGCCGTCAGCGAGAACTACATGGAATTCGTCCGCGCTGGGCTCATTACCGTTTCCAAGGGCAAGCTCCACTCCATCACGGGCACCACGGCAACCCTCGCAGGCCCTTCCTCTTCCAAGATTGAAAACGTCGCCGCCATCGTCCTGGCCACCGGCTTCGACCCTTCCCCATGCATCTCCTTCCTCCCGCCCAAGGTCCTCGAGACCCTAAAGCACTCTCCACAACACTCCAACCTCCCTCTCGCCCTCGCCTTCCACGGGACCCACGTCAAGGACTTGCCTTCTCTCGGTTTCGTTGGCTTCTACAGGTCTCCCTATTGGGGTGTCATGGAGATGCAGGCCCGCTTCTTCGCCGCCCTCTGGACGCCGCCCTCCCTCGCCCCCCGGCCTCCGAAGCTCTCCGAAGCGCTCCTCGACGACGCGTCAGACTGGCGCACTGTATCCCTCCGTGATGACCCACGGACCTCGCAGTTCCCGATGGGCGATTACCCCTATCTCATGCAGGAGTTCTCTTCCGCCCTCAACATCCCCATCGCCGCGCCCCCCGAGCCCCCGACCCCCGTCCTTCCGCACAACGGCAAACCCATGGATATCCTCACGCCGGCGCGCTACATCTCCCCCTTGGCCGATGAGGCGGCCAAGGCAGAAGCTGCAAAGTCCCTCCAGCAAACCCAATCCACCGCCGTCGCAGGCCTGACGACGAGCCGCTTCGTCTCCAAGGCCGTCTTCCGCAGCCTCCTGGGCACCTGGAACCTCGAACGGGACCTGACCAGCAGACTCCCCAGCCACCCAAGCGGCCACTTCAGCGGCACGGCCCAGTTCCTCCTCCGCGACAAGACCGCCGACGGGCTCAAGTGCGCCTCGGGCCCCCTCGCAGCGGATGAGCCCTCGGACGACGACGACGGCCTGGCAGCGGAATACCTCTACGTCGAGGACGGCGAGTTCCGCGCCGACAACGGGCTGGTCTTCAGGGCCACGCGTCGCTACGTCTGGCGATACGACGAGAAAAAGGACATGGTAAGCGTCTGGTTCGCCAAGACGGACGATGCCAAGCGGGCGGACTACCTCTTCCACGAAATCGAGTTCCTCCCGCCCCCCGACGGGGACCAGAAGCCGTGGCAGGCAAAGGCCGGCCACCTCTGCATCGACGACTTCTACGACGTCAAGTACGATTTCGCTTTCAAAGCTGTCAATCTCAAAGAGTGGAATCTTCGATACACGGTGAATGGTCCAAAGAAGGATTACACGATACACGGGGTGTATAGACGTTAAAAGTCAGAGAAGATAGAGCTGTAGAACAACCAAAATGTTGATGTTCTTGAAAACCTATGGATGGAAGTTAACAAGAGTTGCGATTCTGTTCCTAGGGTGATGTGAACTATTGGTACGTTTAATCATTCTGGTAGGTTCTGCTTATCCATACTCTTCCAACAACCTCTTCCCTTTCGGAGACGTGTCCCCTTCAGCGAAGCTCAATGTCTAGTCTCGCCACACCCTCGGTGTTCCCAAGGAAATCCGCATTGATAAAATCTTCCTCTTTTCCACGGGTTGTCAAGCGATAGTACCTGTATGACAGAGGACGGTCTGGAGACGGACAGGCAGACTCAGTCGTGACCTTGCCATCTAACGTGAGCGGTCTTGTTGCATCCGACGGACAGCCTTCTGACTCAAAATCCACAGACACTTCACCCATTGCTACATCTCCATCGCAATCAACCTCTCGCAGACTCCCGTCTCTTATGACCGCACTTCGTAGCATTCTTTTTTGGTCTCCCGTATTGAGTGCCCAACAACGAACTGAGCCGTGCCCACTGAAAGCCCAGACCAACACATCGGGGCCTGGGTCTAACGCGAGGTCGACAATGCCGGAGCAAACAGCAACAACCTGTCCGTGAATGTCTATCGGATATGATGGTTCGCTTTGGACGAGAGAGGACTTGTACAGGCCGCTACCGTGGGCCGCAGCAAAGGGTCGAAGCAAAGACATCGGCCACCACGCAGTCCAGTCTGCCATGGGACGATCGACGATGCCAGCCAAGTTTTCGAAGCGGGAGATGTCTTTAAACATATCTGGAGGCAAGCTGTAAAAGACAAGTAGCTGCTTTTTCGACTGGAAGCCAAGCTGATCCACCCATTGTGCTGTTGGGAAGACGGCGGCAACCCTGACTCCATTGGTCAAATCATTTCCCACAGCGCAGAGGATCGGCGCGTTTGAGCAAGCTGTTGAAGGAGGACAGAATTGCACCTTTCTTTGAAGACGGGTCATTGATCCAACCGGCGAGTCGGCACCCAAACACAAGTATCCGGTTCTGGGGTCCGTGAAGAGGATATGAGAGCCGTCGCTCAGGGGTATAGCTCTGTAATTGTCCGCGGCGGCGGGCCTGGATTTGATGACCTTTCTTTCCCATCCCCTCCAAGTAGTCCTGCGAAAGGGAGGAGGGCTGATAGAAGCACTTAGTTGCTGTTCTGTGATTGTGTAGACATTGGACATGTCCGTTTCGGGTCCAGCAACGGATGTCTCAAGTCGCGAGATGACGGCCGGAATATCCGGAGGATAACCACCAAAGGTGCCGCCCAACGCACCCAGAATGATCTGCATCGAAGTTGAGCTGCAGTCCGTAGCTGCTGCTGAGCTAATGAGGCGAAGCTTCTTGGCTGAATCAACGGTCGGCCGAGGTGGGAGAAAGTAGACAAAGTCGCTCCGCGTAGACAAAGGGAAACGGCGAACAAGGTCTTTGTTAGTATGGCTGTCAACCCAATGCAGCTCAACAGCAGACGAGGAGCCAAAAGCGACGCAAACACGTTGGGGGCAAATGGCAACCGAGCGTGGCGGGTTGTCGGCCGTGCAAACGTTGCGATAGACGGACCTAGGTCCTGTCTCGACAGGAGGGGGAGCGAAGCTGACCGCGCGCGACACATGCACGATATGCCGTTTTTCTTCAAACGAACGTCAGTGTTTTGGCCGGAGGAGTTTAAGGATATCGCGGTCACCTCATGTTTTGAGACCAGTCCTGTGATGTCACAAACGATGCCATTCCGGCCGTCGAGGACAGCAGCGATGGAGTAGCGTCCCCGAGATGTATCCATGGCACAGCAGAGAACTTTATACGGGCATAGAATGGTTGAAACAGGCCGCAGGAGACCCTTTTGGCGTTGTGAGGTCTCCTCCTACGAAGACAACACCCACCTGGGCGAGTTGGCGTTCCTGCATCGATGGTTCAATTCGTAGACATAAATGGTTGCTCCGTAGGTGACCATTAGGAAGCGGCCACACATGCTTGCGGTGTATGTGGCGGTGTCTTCAGCGATGGCAGGTATCGAAGTGTCGGAATGCAGGTCCGCGAATTGCGTCTGACTGATTTCGACGAAGGCGGGCTCAGATCCGCGGTGATTTGGGCCCAGCGTGCACTCTCTGGCGAGCCACTTGGACATGATCCACTCTTGATTTAGACCCTGGCTTTGAATCTTGGGCATTTTATCTTTCTGTTCTAGGTTGAGGATGCCCTCGACGCTGGACCACCAGCCTCCCCGCTTGAGCATGCTGATGAGAACAGTCCGGCTGAAGCCAGCCAAGAACCAGGATCGACAGGTGTGTCGTGCGACGTTGAAGTCGTATGGGTCGAGCAGCTCGTAGATCTGGCAAAGGATCTCGACGGGGAGACGCATGGCGGCTGGAACGGGTTGTGGTACGTGGTGGCCATGACCGTGAAAATGCACCACATCGTCGGGCTGGGCGTTCATGGCGACGGCGAGCTGACTAGCGGGAGACAGCATGGGGAAACAATTCGTGAAGAGAATGATGTATCCAATGTCTAAATGTCAAAGAGAGTACTTTGGGATAAAAGTCTTCCTCAGCCTGGTGAGGGTGCTTTTTGGGAATGGTGCTGATGCAAACGTCGACGCCAGCTGGAGATGCGAAACGGACGAAGTAATGGAGAGACGAGATGTTTTAGGGGAAGAAAACAATGCCTGGGAGTTTGAGCGTCGTGGATGTTCAGGAAAGGGCAAACAATCCTAAGGCTGTTGCTCAATAACTTCTTCACCAAAACAGCAAGCACCTACATTTCAATGGCGGGAAGGATGATACAATGCAAACAGCGACGGATCCACTGAACAAGAAGGATCAAGCCTATACCAAGGCACAACTACAGCCTGTAACAACTCTCGCAATTGAAAAACAATTCCCAAGTCAAGAGCAGGATGTTCCCTCGTATTTCTCCCTTTTTCCTTTATGGTGCTATGCAGAACCCCTTAGGAGACGATGATACTGAGAGGGCGACTTGACCGAATCCCAGTGTGGAGCGGGCGGCTTGCTGACCAACATAGAACGCTAAACCGCCCTAGCTCCTAACCAAACAGGTCGGTTAGCTCAGTTGGTTAGAGCGTGGTACTAATATTTCACCAGAAATGTTGTGTAATGCCAAGGCCGGGAGTTCAAGCCTCCCACTGATCAATTCTTTTTCTTGTTGATCTTGTCGACAAAACGCTTTTACTTTTTGACATTTTTCGCTCTCAGTTGCTTGCAGCTTCTTGCCGTAGAGGACGACCCATTTATACCATGTTCTGGAAGCGACAGCCAGCCATTTGTATGCCTGCTCGTTTTTCCCTGCCCACTACCCTAACAGACTAAACTATGTGGCACTTTCTATCCTCAGCCGTTACTTATGCTATGTCCGAGTCGCTCATCATCTTGTTAGCATTGACCAAAGCGTCAGCCGGTAGGTAGGTAGGCCGTTCCCAATGCCGCGTACTGGAACCTTTCTCGCTTCGATTTCTGCATGAACAACGGCCATCACCCAACATCGCATGCTCCGGCCCCGTTGCGGCAGTAAAATCGCGACAAAGTGAGGGACCCACCACGGCCACCTTCCGGAATCCCCGCGCATACGCTCCGAGTCGCTTCTCGCATAGGGCCAAGCCTGGCAACACCGGACCAACGACCCGTCCCGCAACCATGCAAGCTACAATGACCTCGCTGCGCAAGAACTTGGGGTCCTCCGTGACGCAGCTGTCTCACATTCGTGAGACGTATAGCAGCAGCAAGCCTATCCTTCCTCGAGTATTTACGTCGCGCCGGGTGTCGGGGAGTCTGGGGATCGAAATCTGGGAATCGAGGTCGAGGGGATGGATACCTGGCCGTGACTGTATGTTAGTTGTGAACCGCGCATCAGCCTAGACGTTACTGGCGTCTGGCAACACTAATCATCAGTTGCGCCGACAGCTCCTCAAAATCCGAGTGTCCCGGTCACGATCCGAGAGCAAAAATGCCAAGATCCAAACCCGTCAACCCCCCGGACGATCTTGGCCGACATGTACGTTTCTTGAACCTCCTTGACACGCTCTTAAATCGGGGCTGGGCACGCCGACCACGAAGCAGCCCGGGAAGCGGAGACCCAAGTCGCGAGCTCCGACTTTTGAAAGCTTCCGGTCCACCCACTTTCCTCTTGGTCTGCCTGCAGTGATAGTCAGCCACACATGCCCAAAACCGTTCGTACCCCGTGGCCCAGTCTTGACGAGCTGCTATCGACTCTTCGGCCGGGAAGCCAATACCCGCGACACATGGTCTCCTTTTAGGCATCAACCAGAATCAACCAAAGCCCACGTAACCTCCCCCCCAAAGCGCTAAAAGCCTCCCACTGCATCCAACAGCACCCATGCGCGCTTCCAATCCCTCTACTTGTCACACCCACCTGTTAGACTCCCACGCCCATTATCTCGGCTCATCTCGCAGGGACGTCGAACCCCCCTGATTAGTCGTAAGATACTCTGTCATCGCTCCCCTTGACAGCCGCAATAGCCTCCGATCCACCTGTAATGCCTCTGCTACTGTAGCAATACCCGGACGCACGCCAGCGGATCCGGTCTCCAAGACGGCCAGAAGGTGTTTCCCTTACCGTCTTAATCCCCTCTTATTAAACTCTGCGTGTCCTGTGGACGCGATACCAAGTGGACCTCCGAGCACACACACGCACGAGGCTCGGATACCTAGGACGATGAATGGTGATACGCCCAAACACCGAGAGCTCGCTGATAACACGGCGCTGCAGTAAGCGTGCATCGTGCATGTGGTGACAAGCCCCCCACTTGGTCCGTCGGGAATAAGCGCTTTTTGCAAGCGTAATCAAAAGAATTTGCGTCCATCCTTGAAACCCTATTTTCTTTTCTTTCTTGCTGCTCCAACCCCACCTGTTAGGTCTTTCCGCGACGAAAATGCGGCGAGCGGTAGCTGCGTCCACGTCTGCCAGCGCTTGAATTGATTGCTCTTGCAACGCTCTAGCATGGAACTGCGGCGAAGAGGAGCAAGCCCAGCGTATCTCGCGTATCTGGCGTATCTCTCGGGGATTGAAAGGGAAGGAAACCGAAAGAAACCCACGAGAAAAAAGGTTGAGGACGATGCCCGTGTGCGACAGAAAGTTCCATGGCAACGAAATCTCTTCGACCGGTGCGCGGGACCCCTCCGGCCGGAGCCCCGCTACGAACCCACCCGTCTCCGCCGGCTTTTGCGGGCCCGTGCGTCCCGGACGAAAGGGGAGCTTCCTCGGCTCAAGAGAGAGCTTTGCTAAACACGCAGCCGACGCAGACAGCGGCATCCCTTCCGCCCACTCCAACCCCAGACATCGAAAAGGAAACAGACTTTCAGAGTTTGGACGAGTATGGAGAGGCGAGGGCCAGGCGTGATGCGATACGGAGGCAGGCCAGTTCATGCGACCCATGATGCGCCCTTTCTCAACAAATTTGGGGAATGTCAAGTCGTTTTGGATCTTCTCATAGTAGCAAACAGGAAAACTTGTCGACGAAGCAGAAAATGACGACACCCCGAAATCATTCCGAGATTTCTCCCCCTGTTGTTCAGCCCTGAGGGTCCAGTATAGACACGCCTGGGGTCCCCCCAGCAGGACGGGCCTCCCAAGAGACTAGTGCCGCCCAAAAGTCATTTCCTCTTATTCCCAGACCCGTACTTTTGCACCCGGCCGCACCCTTACGCTTTGTCGCCTCTCCTCCCCTGGCAACCCAAGGGTACCTAAACCTCCATCACCTACCCGGACAGAGCCGCAAACCTCGCGAAAACGAAAAAGGAACTGACGCCTCGAGCCATTCGACGCAACACGGGACACGCCTCCTCGTCTAGGCGCATGTGCGCTCGCCTTTGTATGTATGTACAATGGTAACGGTGAAAGCTGCCCCGGGAAACGACGCGATTGGGCTGCGGGCCGCCGACCTTCCAACCCTTGTCCGGGTCTTGGGTCACAAAGATTGAAGCTTTTCAGATTCGTTCTAGTCCAACCCAGGGATAGCTTCAGTCCGCCGCAGACCAGAACGCCAGGTCGCACTCGCGTCAAACATGCCCCCCGTGCAAACGCAACCTACAGGCAGAGAAGCCACAGAATCAGGGAGAAAAAAGTCGGCGTTCGTGTCAAACGCGCCCCGACATTTTCTGCAATCTCTCACCTCCCGACTTCTTAGCCCTCATCCTCCCCGTTCCACGTGCCCTGCCCAAGCAGCGGTGACATGACAGGTAAACGGTACTCGTTTCCTCGAACCCCCTCCCCCTTCCGCCACGTCTCATTCTTCTGGCCGGCCATTACTCAGTCGCCTAGGAGATCGCAGGCCTCACGTCCTCGAAACAGGCTCTGCATGCAACGGTCGCCTCCAGTGTCGTGGACCTCGTCATCAACATTCTGTGGGGACTCGAAATGTCATCAGGCAGAAGGGGGTAGAGAGAGAGAGAGAGAGAGAGAGAGGAACCTGGACATTGTGCAGTACGTATCGATTCCACATGAACTACTCACGGACCATGTCGCCAGGGCTCTGTATCACGAGAGAACGCAGCGTCTAGACCACAAAATCTTTGCTGCCCGGTACGGAGGTACCCTGTACAAATCGCTGTCACGAATCACAGGGTGCAGATTGGTCCAATTCGGACGGGAAAAGCGGGTCGTCCGCGATGGTGGGTACCCCGAATGCCGCGCCGATTTCCCACCCATAGCCCGAATTGCGACCGGATCCCAGGCCCTGCTTGTGTATTTACCAAGAGGCTCGAAAATTGACTCATGTTCCTTCGTCCAAGACGGGACAAGTATAAAGTCGGGGAGGCGCCCACCCTCCCAGATCGTAATGTCTAGAGAGTCCTGTCCCTTGATCTCATGTTCACCAGTCCCGGGTCATCCCCTAGCCCCTCGCTCTCTGTGATCTACTCCTTCGCAATCCTTGACCGCTAAGGGGATCCGTGCCACTAGAAATTCGCATCACACCTGTAATTCACATCCCAAGAAGCCCACAAACACACCGCCCAAGATGGATCAACCATCACGAACCTCCTCCTACACACTACCACCGGGCTCCTCCTCCGACTCGGACGACGCAGCGGCAGGACGTCAGTACGCCCCCGTCACAACCACCGCAAACACCCATTCGTCATCACATAACCGACGCTCCTCCGTCACGAGCGTCCTCCACCCCGTGGCGACCAAGGAGCGCCTGGACCCGGAGCTCGACGTCAACCTCCCCTACCGCACCCTCTCTCCAAATGCCAACCTCGACGAATACCGCGTCGAAGCCCGCGATGGTGAGATCCCCGCGACGGCCACATCGGCCACCGGCCCGGACGCCCCAGCCGGCAACTACAAGCTTGTTACCTTCGTCCCCAACGACCCCGAAAACCCCAAAAACTGGTCCAAAGCCTACAAGTGGTACTGCACAATGGTCGTCGCCATGACGTGCTTCGTCGTTGCCTTCTGCTCTTCCGTCATCACCGCCGACGTCGCCGGCGTCGCCGAGGAGTTCCACGTCTCCGAGGAGGCCGCTCTCGTCTCCATCTCCGTCTTTGTCATCGGCTTCGGCGTCGGGCCCATGGCCTTTGCGCCCCTGTCGGAGATCTACGGCCGCCAGATCATCTACGCCTCGACCTTGCTGCTGGCCGTCATCTTCATCATCCCCTGCGCCGTCGCCAAGAACCTCGGGACCCTCCTCGTCTGCCGCGCCATCGACGGCATCGCCTTCTCCGCGCCCATGACCCTCGTCGGCGGAACCCTCGCCGACCTCTGGCGCAACGAGGAGCGCGGCGTCCCCATGGCGGCCTTCTCCGCCGCCCCCTTCATCGGTCCCGCCATCGGTCCCCTCGTGGGTGGCTTTCTCTCCGACGCGGCCGGCTGGCGCTGGTTGTACTGGATCCAAGTACGTCTTGCTACAGAGAAGTATTACAAAAACTTAAAAGAAGTATGCTAATGTGGATCCAGCTGATCCTCGCCTTTATCGTCTGGGTCCTCATCTCCTTCACCGTTCCCGAGACCTACGCGCCCACGATCCTCGCCCGCCGCGCCAAGAAGATGCGCAAGGACACGGGCGACGCGTCCCACGTCACCGAGCAGGACATTGACATGCGGCCCCTGAGTGAGCGCCTCGGAATCTTCCTCATCCGCCCCTTCCAGCTCCTCTTCCGCGAGCTCATCGTCTTCCTCATCTCCATCTACATGTCCGTCCTCTACGGCCTGCTGTACATGTTCTTCGTCGCCTTCCCCATCATCTACCAGAAGCGCAAGGGCTACTCGGCATCCTCGACCGGTCTCATGTTCATCCCTCTCGCCGTCGGCGTCCTCTGCTCAGCCGCCTGCTCCCCATGGGTGAACAAGCACTACCTCAAGATGGTCGCGAAGCACAACGGCCACCCACCCGCCGAGACCCGCCTGATTCCCATGATGCTGAGCTGCTGGTTCATCCCCATCGGCCTCTTCATCTTCGCCTGGACCTCGTACCCTCGCCTGCACTGGGCCGGTCCCGCCCTCGGCGGTTTCCCCGTCGGCTTCGGCTTCATCTTTCTGTACAACTCGGCCAATAACTACCTCGTCGACTCGTACCAGCACCAGGCCGCCTCCGCACTCGCGGCCAAGACTTGCATCCGTTCCTTCTGGGGAGCGGGCGTCGTCCTCTTTACTGAGCAAATGTACGACCGCCTCGGCGATCAGTGGGCCTCGTCCCTCCTCGGCTTCCTCGGCCTCGCGTGCTGCGCTATCCCGTTCCTCTTCTGGGTCTACGGAGCCAGGATCCGTGCGAGAAGCAAGTACGCCTACTCCGCTGATGACGAGACCGCGTCCGGATCCGACATCGAGAAGGCCAAGCCGGAGAAGAACGCTCAGGATCCCACCCGTACCTTTGAGCCTGCGTAAGCGGCTGATGTGCTACCTCACACAACAAAACACCCTTTATAAAGCTGCTCTTCAGCAATCATAAATCGCATCCAAGCATTTAGGTCTGGAATTCGGTCACATTTGGTTCCTTCGGCCTAATCGATTGGCGTTAGATGGTAGAATTCGTGGGCTGGACGCGTTAGATCATAGACGAGTATAGATGTAGAACGGCTGGTGCCGTTGATAATTCTAAACCAAGTTCAAATCATCATCTAATCGTTTTCCTAAACAATGATTGCGTCTTGATACACACCTTGGCGATTGCAATAGCGGTCACGTGGCTATCTTCCGAGATCACACATGACGCAAGTTTGATGACGAACCGAGTGGGGATGCAAGGAATCATCTATTCGTGAGTCGTGATGCGTAACTACCTACAAAGTACTAGTGATGGTTCTAAGGAATAGTGGGGTATCCATCAACCCGCAGGTGTGCCGTTCATTTCCACCGATGGCCCGCCATGCGGGCTCAAACCCCTCAAACAATGCGCACTGGGAGTGAATCTCTTCGCGTCTTGGTGAACTCTTCTCTGACCAAAGAGTTCGAGCACTTGCGCCCAAGCATGAAGTCCTCAAGGTTGCGGAAAGTGCACTCGGAGATCTCCTGCAGCGCTTCCTCGGTGAAGAACCCTTGGTGGCCGCAGATGAGAACGTTGGGGAAGGTCATGAGCCGGGTAAGCAGGTCATCGTCGATGATGTGGCCCGAATGATCATTGTAGAAGAGATCACCCTCGCCTTCGTATACGTCAAGGGCCAGGCCGCCGAGATGCTTAGTCTTTAGGGCGTGGATGACGGCCTTTGTGTCAACCAGGCCGCCTCGGGACGTGTTGATCAGTATGGAGCCGGGCTTCATCTGCTTGAGCGTCTTGTCGTTGATGATGTGCTTCGTCTTGTCCATCAGAGGGCAGTGCAAGCTGATAAAGTCGCATTTGGGCAGAAGCTCCTCCAGAGGCAGGTACTCGCCAAACTCCTTGAAGGCGTCCGACTCGAAGGGGTCAAAGGCGTAGATAGTGCAGCCGAAACCCTTCATGATGCGTGCCATAGACACACCAATCCTTCCCGTACCGATGATGCCCACCGTCTTCCCATGTACAGTCTTGCCTAGTAGACCATCGAGGTTGAAGTTGCCTTCGCGGGTCCGGTTGTAGGCTCGGTGAGTGCGTCGGTTGAGGGATTGCAGCAGGGCGACAGCGAACTCTGCGACAGCCTCGGGCGAGTACGAGGGGACGTTGGCGACGAAGATGCCAAACTTCTCGGCTGTCTTAAGGTCGACATTGTTGAAACCCGCGCAGCGCAGCAGGATGGCCTTGCAGCCAGCCTTGTGCAGCTTCTCGACAACATCAGCGGTAAGAGAGTCATTCACGAAGACGCAGACGGCGTCGACGTCCTTGACAAGGGAGACGGTCTCGGACGACAGGGAGAAGTCGTGATAGATGATGCCGAAGTCAGTGTTGTCATCGGTGAGCTTTGCGTTGTGCTTTTTGAACTCTTCCTTCTTTGCCTCGTGTGCGGCGGAAATATACTTCCTGTCGTAGGCTTTGGTACTAAAGACGGCGAGCTTCATGGTGGGCGCTTGGGGGCGGTATCGAGGCGATCGAGGCAGAGATGCGGGACCAAACGCTGTCGTGCTGGGTGGTTGAGAATGAAGGATGTCAGCCCACAGAGAATGGCGGGACGTGGGACAGAGGGAGCCGAGGGGCTTTTGACGGGAAGAAGAGGAGAGCCAAGTGGGAAAAGAGCAAGAGGCTAAGCCAATGTTCGGCTTCCCCCTCCTTGGCTGCCTATCGCCGCATGGTTCTTTCCCTCTGCGATACCGACGCCAATAGGTACCCACGAATGTTTGCGGCAGCAACTGGTAGATGCCAAATCCGGCGACTTGTTTCTGAACCCTCTTCCTGCTGAATGACGTGGACGAGCCCAGCTGGGCCTGCCGCGCTTTTCAAGCTTGACTTGGGATGCAGAATGGCCTGGTCCAAGAGCTACCCCGCCATGCATTTCCCCTCGAGCTCTGGGCGCCCCACCGACTCGAGGGGGCTTCTACGTACCGGGGGCCTTTCAGGAAGAGCTGTCAGGCGAAAATGTGCTAGATTGTCAGGGGGAACCCAGTTAAGCCCATCTTGTCACATCCGATGAGAGCGACGCTGCAGGAGTTGCAGCTGATGCCGAGAGTATCAAATCCCGAAAAAACAAGCGCTTTTGGATCGATTCCTATTATTGTGATTGATCATCGATCAACCGTCCGAAACTCCATAGTGGTATAGTATAGTGCTGCTATCCCCGCTACCAAACCCCACCGCCTGATCATGTCATGTTCCCGTATGCACTTGAGGGTGATATTTACAGCCAGCACCATGCCCAACCAGCTTGGGCGTTTAAACGCTCTGTCGGTTGTTGCTGTCCGCCTGTTGCCGCCAAATGTGCGTGTCGCCGAGGCTCATCGAACTATCGGATGCAGCCGACGCCGTGTTTGCGGGCGCGTTGGGCGTCTCCGTATCGGGACCGCTCCCCTCTCCATTTTCCCCGTCCTCTTGGTACGAAGGGGGGTCCTGGTAAACCCATGGCTCTTCAAGACTGCGAACGTTTAGCAAGGATACTTTCTGATTCGCAAACAGAAGGGCAACATACCGAGAAGTCAGGCTGGGGTTCACGAACGTCATGCCCTTTTCTTTGTCCTCGTCAATCGTGCTACCTCGTCTTAACAAACCCTGCGACGGCCTAGGTCCCTCGAAATCTTCATCCAGCACCGCGGCGTCATCTGGATCGTTAACAGCCCGGATGCTCCGCAGCGAAATGTATCGTGTCAGGGGATCGAAACGGCGCTTGAAGTAGACGCTGTACCAGACAGTGAAGGCGATGAGCGGAAGAACGGTGACCGACTGCACGAAGCCCAACTCCAAAGCCATGATACTGGACATTACAACCTGTGTAACGAACAGACCGAGTATGACGCGGTAGCTGATGATCCGCCACGCACCACCAGTCGCGTGTTGCGGCTGGTCCATGGCATATAAGAGCTGGTACTTGTACGTAAAGTAGCCGAGAATGAAGTAGACGAGTCCAACCGTCAAGATCCACGAGCCATACTCCAGAGTGCTGTATACGAGACACAGAATAAAAATGAGCATGGCTGTGGGGAGATAGAAGCCGTAGCTGAAGACAGTCGGCTTCATGATCTCGGCAAAGTCCCTAGGCGTCTTGGCCCCCATACGATAGATTGGGTAGAGAACGATGCTACCAACTTGGAGAAGCCTGAAGGGAAACAGACCGATACCTTGAAGCATGATGAAGTTGGTGTAGAAAACGGCCAAATCCCGGAGCTGCCCGGCAATGGTATTTGTCAATGTCGCTGGGCTTTTCCAGACGTCTTGGATCTGCTTGAGCAAATTGCGGACGGTGAAGGCCGTGTTCGAAGTAGCCAAGACGATGAAAATGTTGAAAAAGGTGAAGAAGAAGTTTTTGGACACAATCGAGAGCTCCACGTCGCCCTTGGAAATCATGCCTTGCTCGTATGAGAGAAACTCGTACAGGTACGGCACAGCAACGTTGAGCAACGAGACGAGAAGGGTCGGCAAACCTGTCTCAATCAAGGCGCGCAATGTTGGCCACTCGTCCAGGAATGCAACCACTGACGGGAACCATGTCCTGAAGTTACAGATGCTCAGAAGAGTAGCAATGGAAGCGACAACGGCCAACCAAACAATCGTCAAGACGGCGACGAAAATAGTAACCGACCAAGACCGGAGACGACGTACCCCGCGGGGCGCGTATGTATTGGCCCACATCACATCCGACGGCGACGGCGCGGGCTTGGTCAGAAGTTGTCCGGGTCGAGGGTCGATGCGGGCCTGGATCGCCATTTGACATGCGGCAATCGAGTCCATCGTTACGAAAGCCAGATCGGTCGGTGCAAAGTCCTTATCTCTAGCCTCGCGAATCTTCTCATCAAGTCGACGTAGCTTCTCCTCGTAGTAATCAATAGCGTCCGTCTTGCGGTTTCGGAGCTTCAAAAACCCGTACCAGAGCCTTACCCTAGGCCGCGATCTCTCAACAAACTCAGGGTGGATGTGGTTGTGATCTAACAAGCGGCCGTTCTCCCCAGCCTCCTCGTCGACTTCAGCCTCTCTAGGCTCCAGGACCGACGGCTCGGCCAGCGGATCACGCAAGCGTTGCACGGATTTGGGGAGAGCAGCCTGCTTTCCAAGGTAGACGCTCCAAGTCTCTTCCAGCTTGGCCAGGACCTGCTCCCGTTGCGCGACCAAGGAATCGAGCTCCTTCCAGTTCCGACATAAGCTGACATTCTCCACCTGCCCAATCTCGAGCTTTTCGATAAGCCGCTTGATTTTGTCCTCGGAGCGCAGGTTTTGAGGAATGCCCGTCAAACGGAAAGTTCTGTCTGTAATGGTAGACTGGGTTCCCAGGTACTCTTGTCGGACATGGATAACTCTAAAAGTCGCCTTGTTCATAATGTAGAGGGTGACAACCGAGAAGAAGTAAAGAAACACCAGATATGCCCATAGATAACCGTTTTCGCTATCAAAACTCTTGTCGCCATCCTCTGTTTTGTTTTTGCGCTTTTTGCCACCGAATTTGAGGTTGATGGGTAGCAAAACGGCGTAAGCGAAAAAGGCCAAGATTGCAAGAATCCGGATCGCCATCTTGAAGAAGGAAAGAAACTATTCCAGTCAGAACAGCTCGCCCAGTCCACAGGGAAGCTTGCGACTTACGACAAAGGCATCGAGACCAGCAGAGGCGAGGACCTGTTCCTCGGTTACGCGGCACAGCGCCGGTATCCATCCAAAGAAGGTGTTCGGTAGGGCAGGCAAGCCAATGCTGGGATCAAGTCGGCGCTTGCGCGCGGCGTACAGGGTCGGCCATCGTGGGCGCAGTATGCAGAAGGCGATGAAGGCTGAGATGCCGATGAGCAGGGACAGGCCGAGCTGGACCCAGACGTCACGGCTGGTGGTCGGTTTGATGGCATTTTCGCCTTTGCAGACATCTGGGTTGGGTTCGAATATTAACGCGTCCATGTCGCGTGCAGCATCGTCTTCGGGCCGGGATTCGACGTGTGTAAAGCTACTGTTGAGTCGCACGTCGTCGGGTTCGATCTGAAGATGCGACGGGACAAGACTTGGACTCGGTTGAGACAGAAGCTGGAAGAGAGCTCTAGGCACATGGAAGGGAAGGTCCCCACTTTCATCTGAACCTGTGACGTGATGATGCGTCGGGTGACTCCTGCTTGGTGGATTGCTTAGCTTGGAGATTGCACCGCCACAAATGGGGATTGTGGCTAGACCGGTTCAGCCACGCAACGCCACAGTGTTGCTTGAAAACCACTGGAACGGCAGAGGGTTTTGATCTAAGGAACAGTATTGGTTTTCTTCCGGATTTAATCTCAGTGATATAGTGATATGGCATCTTTTTCGAAAGATTACTTGTTGTCTTGCGCTAACTTGCCTTCCACTCAAGGTAACATGGATTAAATATGGCACTCGGTGATCAGTCACGGTCCCAGTCTGTTGTCGCCCTTCCACCCTTGAGGCTGACATATAATATTAACGTAGGAAGCAATGAATATTCTTGATGAAGACAGTCTGGTTCCGCAGTAGTCGGATACCACCCCAATGATACACGAATCCCGGTACCATTCCAGCCGCTAACTGCCGGTAGCGACCCACTTCCCGGCGGTGTTGGCTCGGGCCGTCACGGAATCCCCGTATCGCTGTCACGAGCAGACAACTTGGAGTTCGGAGTGCGACCGAACGGCATCAAATGAGGTCACCATCCGGCAACGGTTATTGAAGGAGGGTCCTTAGTCAGTCCCGGGCTCGATCAAGTCTCGGACTCGTCGCACGTGAAATGGCCTTGCAGCAACATGGCTAACACAGCCACCCGGCGCTCTGGCTCACTGGTTTCGGCGGCCGGGCGTGCAGCTGAGATGCAGGCCAAGGAAGCATACCGAAAAGCTCCACCGTGAGACAGCACAGCCTCGGACAGGAACCGTTGATGGCTAGAGAGGATCGGCAAGATCGGAAATCCCATCCCCTTGGAGGCCATTCACAAGCAACAGTGGTAACTCGGACGGCGAAGTTGAGACGGATGGGAGATTCCGCCTCATAAACTCAGAGGTTTCGAGGCCTGTGTGGCCTGAATCAGTCGGTGCCCGCCGAAGACTTGCGCAATGACAAGGAATTTTTGGAATCGGGTGTTCCACAGTCGACCACATATCAGTCACTCTGGGAAAGGCGGCGGGAGCAGGCGCGTTAGATCACGAAGTGGCTCCAAGGGATTTAGGGGGTGAGAGACAAAGGTCAAAAGTAATCGCCCTCTGTGGCTGCATCTAATTGGCGTTGCTGAACGCCTCTGACTGTCCCCGTTTGCGGTTGAGCCTAGACAAACGTGACGCCCCCGAGCAGAGGCAAAAGAAAAGACGACGAACGTCTTTCACATGCATCGTCAGATCTAAAATTTGCAGAGAATAACGCTGTTCGAGTCTCGCTCGGGAACAATCGATCGTGGCAGGCAGGATCGTGCTCGTCCGCCGAAGCAAAGCAGAGCGCAGGCAGCAAGCGGACTAAAACGTCGTGCCAGCTGTTGAGACCGAGCCGAAACAACGTGCTTGCCCTCTTTCTAGTGCCTGGTGCCAAGGTGCGGCCCGGCTAGGGACGAGTAACGAGAAACGCGCGGGACTCTCAGACCGAAGACGGCGAGCGCGCCGTCCGTCGTCTCATGCTTGCCGGCACCAGAGAGATAGGGAGTGAGAGGGAGGCTTCGGGCCAAGTCGTTCTGGCCAACCTTGCGTCGATGAACTTTGCTAAAGTCCCGGTGGTGTTGCGGGGGAAGGATCGCTGCCCAGTGGCCACTGTCTTTGTTACGTACTGACGGGTCTAGATTGGCTTTCCTGGCGTCACTCCGGTGCCGAAGTAGAGCGTGTCCGTCCCTGCCTCCAGTGCCTCCGCAGCTCTCGTCTTCGTCGATGTGGAATTCAAAAGAGCAGCTGCGTCCGGTTGAAGGGCCATTCCTGAATATGCCCGGCCACATCCTCCTGCCTCGACTAGGTACTGTTAATGTCTTCCTCCCCTGCCACATTCCACATTCTCACTCGTCTAGCGCCTTCCCTTCCCGTCCGTGTCTTCCCTTCCTCCCCCCCCCCAATCCGCTCCCTGCCTCCCTTCATTCTCCCCGCCCTTACCGGCGCTCTGGACTCCATCGGTAGTACAAAGTACACGCATCCTTGCCTTCGCCAGTTCTAGGTCGCACTTCTTTTCTAGCATGCGCTACGGCTTTCGTCGGCCCACACAATCGATCAATCAATCGCTCAATCAAGCACAGCAGCCGGGAAGTGCCCACGACGACCGGGAAACAGAAAATTCTCCCCGGTTCCCGCCCCCAACTTTGCCAATTGAACCACGAAAATTCGGCAATTTCCAATCCGCTGCTCCATCGTCAAACCCCTCCATGCCCCTCACCTCCACAGACTGACTGACTGCTCGCCGACGACGACGACGACGACGACGACAATCGACAGCCATTGAGCGACAGAGACATGCTAGACACGAGCAAAATGGCCGACACAGCAGTGACCTTTGGTCGTACAGACGACTACATCATCATTTCGAAGCCCAAAAAGGGTATTGCCTACGTCGAGGCCCGCTTCAAGGACGGCAGAATTGTACGTTTGGCCCCCGCGAAGCTCCGGTCCACGAGCATCTTCCCCGACTTGTCAATCCCCCGCTCACATTTCAAATAGCCCTCCCACACCGACAGGGGCTGCCAACTGGTCAGTCTCTAAATGCCATCCCAATCGGCCTCATTTTTTCTAATTTTCAGTAGCTTCTCTCCAGGCTCGAACAAGAATGGAGTCCACCCAAGCTCAAGGACGACACCGTCATCTCCCTCGAAGCAGACCTCTTGAAAGAGCCAGTTTGTCAGTCTTGCCCTATTCTCATGTCGATGCAGCATGTTCACTGTTTCCTAGTCCACAAAGGCGTCCCCAGCGACATGTTCCACTCCCTCCGCGTGGTCGAGTTCCAGGGCCTTGATCCGGCCACCCGCGTCGTCTCCATCCGCGACGTTGCTATCAAAGTCAACTTGTACGGCTGCACTCCGGAGTCCCCATCTCTGTCCGACGATGAGATTGTGACCATGCTGCCCAACTCCACGCTCGACGGCCTATGGGAACTGTGAGAATGCCTGCCCCTTTCAACGTATAATTATGCATTACTAACGGCACAACTCCTCCTAGATGCTGATTCTGACCCCAACTCAGCTTGGTCGTCGACCATGCCGTTGAACCTCAAGTCTGGCGATGGGATGGCAACTACGGTAGGCCTCATCGTCTACTCTGGACCTCACACGATGACTGACTTCTCCCAGTAGTAGCTCTTATCTTGTCCATCAGCTCATTGCTTGAGCCACTGCAGGCTCTATCGTCATTTTGCTCGGCGTTGCTGGGACTGGCAAAACGAGAATGGCCAAAGCTCTGGCCCGAAATGAGGCTATCTGCCTATACGCAACATACCAGAGTATCCCGCCTCGTTGAAGCCGGCTCGCGGCAGCTGTACAATTCTGTCCTTCATGACAGGGCGGCTCTTGAGGAATCGTCTTAACTTGATGTTTTCCTCATCGCCGATGTCGAAACCAATGCTTGATCCCGCAAATGCGAAAGCACCGAGACGTAACAGTCCGGAATGTGCGCGTCACAGACATCAGCCTCGCCAGCCTCGATATCTTGAGAGCGGTAGTCAAACTATTGGTCATTGTTAAGTCAGGCATGCACAGCATCCTTGACGATGGGTTCCTCGAAAGATGCAGCATCACGGCAATCCCGATCTTACCGAAGATCCCCGAGCGCTACGAGATACTGTGACGTCAGTTTCTTCGCCAAGTTCATCTGCCGCGATGCAGATCTTCGTGTCTGGAGGAACAGGCGCCGACTCTCGACCCCCGCGCTCTTCATCCAACAATAGTTGTTGTAGATGACACCTCTTGATCGGTTTCTGGCCAAAATTGTCGCCATGCTCTGATGAGCTACACCCATGATTCGGGTTACGATATGGACGCAGCCGTTGATGCCTGTGCTCGGTTCTGCAAGAAGCGCACACGCGCTGAAATCAGAGATAGTGCTAGATAACGTTATTCTTGTCACTAATTGGTGTAATGAATTGTCTGTGAACTAAATATGGCAGTCTCCAAGATCAAGGAAGCTTTGATTCGGCTCGATGAACAAGAGATATCCGTCGAGGTCGAGAACAAAGATTCTCGTTTCAATGCCACAGAAGAGTAAACTTTCAAAATATGGTGAAAATGGTTGGACGAGAGCCCTCTTCAGGGCTGGTAGATTATTATGACGACCTAGCTAATGAATAATCTCTTGCAAAGCGCCGTCACTCAAAGGAGCCCAAGTACGATATTACCAGGTCACATTATGGATCATGCCAAAACAACCGCCTCACACGACGCTGCGGTGTTGTTGCTGTATCCCGTATTAGAACATCATTGTCCCCAATCACAAAGCTTTGAGACATGGCAGACAATCACAGCACAGCAAGTTCACCCCCAACAATAGAGAACCCTGTTATCAGTGGTAGATTGACGTTACATAATCCGTAACTCAGTTCAAAAATGGAATGCTTTACTTCATCTCGGATTCAAGCTCATTCTAGCGACATATCCGCAGTGCTCTCTCTACATTTGGCCCGCTCTGAGAGCACGAATGTAAAGCCACGCTTCTCATGTTTGCATACGGACTCTGTGAAAGAGTCATCAGCTTTTTCTTCAATGTTCTGATAGGAGCATTTAGCGGCTAGCAGCACCGCATTTGACCAGTCGGTTCCAATGACGAAAGTTCATAAGCACACTTTTCAATCAGGACAATCGTAACAACAGCTAACCAGTGAAACAACTTTATTGCTCTGACGAACGATTGGCCCTCCTATCAGAAATAGCTGTCCCTTTATTCCGGTGCATTGTTTCTGTTCAGATGTCTGACATCGTTATTTCTGCTCCGACTCTTCAACATCTTGCCGACCAACCAACATTCTCATAAGCCTACCCTGCGAGGATTGAATAGATATACGTAGCCAAACTTCATATTCGGGGTTATTTTAATCCATCTGAGAGTGACCAGCGAGAATACATGTCAGTTTGGGCAAATATCTAGCTCCTGGTTGCTTTCCGTCGAGAACGACCTAGGCCCCAAAGGCTTCCTGGGCTGATCTCAGGCTGTTTATCCCATTCCTTGGAGGATCAAAAGTGAAAAAGGACGAAAGAAACAGAAGAAAGAGTCATACAAAACATGACAAGGGTATCAAATGCGGTTCAATCAAGGGTTGGTATACCAGGACTTGAATTCTCACCCAGCACAAGCATTCAAAGTAACCCCCCTGCAGAGATAGCTTCCCTGAGAAGTATGTAAGGCAGACTGATCATAGCATTTGCCGGGTTGGGGTGTGATAACACTCTATCTGATGCTTTGCGTTATAGAGCTACAACACTCATTTTCCTGTATCAAGTTGTACATATCACGAATATCCGCAACTGGAAGAAATCCATCTGTCAATTTCTCCCTCGTGCGCAGCTTGAACAAGTTGTTCCTCTGGAGGGTGCTTTAACAGTGCGGATCACCACCAGGCTACATAAGTCAGTAAGACATCACGACACACAAGGTTTATAGCCCGGTTGTACTAACTCCACATGGGTCAGATGGGCCTTGTCTTGGCTTTCGCACCTCCAGGTTCATATGTGGCTGTGAAAGCTTTAACTGACTGGTCTCATGGTGAAGTTGAAGGGTGCGTCAAACCTCTTGAGCCGGCACGGCAAGAACAAGAGTCGCGAAAGCGGCCGTTAGAAGAACGTGGAATCGCATTTTCAAGAGTCCTCTGCAGAAGATGGAAGTAAAGTAAACTCAAAGAACCTGTTTGGGTAGCAGGATAAGTTGTTTGGGTAGCAGGATAGGCGGTCGGAGTGGATGCTTGACTGAGGACTGCTGGGGCGTTTGTAGGATTTTATATTTCTTGGCCCTCGAAATCTTTTGCTTGACTCATGCAATAGTTGCCCTTGCCAACATCGATGGGATCGCCTTGCTGGAACGTTAGTACCGTGCTATAGTGATGACGAATCCTAGAGCGATATTAGGGTTGGGAACTGGAGCTGTCTGGTCGTTAGACTCCGCTCGGGTATCGAATGCTATATTTGTGACAAGCCAAACTTCAATAATGTTTTTAGAAAAATAGAAGAGCGGCTACGGGCTCGGCATCTGACAGCATGCCGTTACTGTCGGAATTGCCGGAGTAGGCCTATCACACATGATTGTAGGTGATAAATGGCACTTTTAACTTTGGTAGCGGTTGGCTGGAGACTATTTGACTTTCCGTTAACCCCTCCCCAGAGTCAATTTGATTCTAGTATACCCATTTCTGAGTTCTCCCACTGGGAACTAGTGAGCCTTTTTGTTCCAAGTCAGAGAGTTTCCTCTTGAGTACCCATCTTACTCCACAATACTTGTTTCCTATGTTCCCTATTGGGTTGAAAGTGCTAGTCGATGGATCTGACTAGTCTACCCCCTTGGCAACAATGACGTCCACAAGCGCTCAATGGGGTGTTATTCTGTATCAGGATCCGAGTATACAAGACATGTCGTATGAACTCAATGATGCATAATGTTGCGAGTTGCAGGATGTGATACTATCCAGCATGAAACTCAAATCTGTGCTCTGCTTATATACAGAAGTTTTGCATGAATAGCAGGGCCTTTGTATATATTCTGGTAGTCACGCTAGCCCCCAAGGATGTCACCATTCCCTGGAACTGTCGAGAGCGCAATGACATCTACACAATATAACAAAAAGGCCACCCGGACGGGCCCACTCCGCTTTGGGCGCAGTGTCAATTGGGCGACCGCCGGCGTCGTCGCTACTCTTGCAACTGTGATCTGGGTTGCGTGTTCTGGTGTTACATTGAGTCATTGGCAGCCGCGAACTCAAACTATCATTGTCTCCTATGATCCTCTGATCATTTACCTGGAGAACTTTCTCAGCAAGGGCGAAACCAATCACCTGCGGCAGCTCGCGTAAGTAAAGAGCATGGTCGAAGACATTTTGTGCCAAACACAGCGTGATTCTAACAACAGTCCGTTGGCAGCAAATTGAAATATCATCGCTCTCAGGTTGTCAACGACAATGGAGTGAACACAGTATCAGATGAGCGCAGAAGCTCAACCGCAATCCTACCTCGCAATGATTCTGTGGTACAATCCGTTATATCTCGTGCAGCCAGATTTCAAGGATTCCTTCCCACGTCCAACTTCGAAAACCTTCAAGCTACCATGTACACATCCGGCGGCGAATATGAGCCTCATTACGACCTCTTGTCGACAAAAGCTGACCATACCGGCACCAAGAGTCTGGAACATGAAGATACAGAGCGGGTGACTACCATTTTTGCTATACTGGACGATAGCTGTGGAGAACAATGCGGTACCGAGTTTTCCCGGATCCGCATCGACTGGGGGGCAGAAGACAAGGAGTGGTGTAGTTATGTTGATTGCGACGCTGAGAGGCTTACTTTTCAGCCGAAAGCCGGTAACGCTGTCTTTTGGAAGAACCTGAGGGGGAATGGTTCAGTCGACGAGAACACTCTTCACGCCGGTTTACCATTACTAAGGGGAGTCAAGGTCGGCATAAATATTTGGGCCAGGACAGGACAGTATACAAATTCAAATACCTGAAGAGTAGGGTAGTCAACTCGGCATATTGATTTAGACGTTAATGTAATCAAAGCTACAATCAAGTAGGACAACCGACTTCTTTCCCCAAGCGAGACATACTTTGTCTACATCAAAGCTAGTAATACACTATTCTCAGGGTCTTCCTTTCTGTCCAAACACCTGCCATCGTGACACCTACTCCAACTCTTCGATAACATGGTGGTTGAACAATTTCGTTTGGGGTCCCCTCCTCAAGAAGAATCCAGTGATGTACAGCCGAAATGTATCCGGGGTCATTGTCAGACCCCTGAAGGTGGCCAACGAGAAGACATGACGGGACATTCGGGCGTTGTTGACTTAAGGTTTCACTCGCGACGTTGACTTTGAGCAATCTTGGCTTAATTTCGTGTAATTAACACCTCTTGCAAAGACACTCGCGACGCAACTGTCACGGGAGCATTATCCCACCCTCGACTTTGTCTGAAGGGACAGCCGCAAGGAAAGGGACAAAGGAAGACAACCGGACAATCAGTGTGTGCGGCTGTGCCAGCCAGCACTTTCGGAAAGCTAGGTCTAGTTAGATCAAGATGGCAGCTGTTCTTGACTAAGCCAGTGGGTAGCATACCTGCAGCCTTACATTGTCGATGGTTCCAGAGGCTTGTTTGGATGTCTTGTATATCCATCTCCCAGGCGTCAGCCCGAAGCTACAGGCGCAGAAGTCCCCAGCATTGTAGTAATGGGGAGATGTTCAAGCGAAACAGCCATTTAGAAAGCTAGGCCATCGATAGAGTCCATGGTTGGGCAGAAAGAGGTTGATTGTTAGAACATGTCTCGATGTCCATCACACAAAGCTAGCTTCCAACCCACAGCAACGCTCTAAATCTCTTTGACAAACCCGACTTCAACAACCCTCTCCATAGCCAACCTGAGATTCGCTATCTTGGCCCGGGTGTTATCCCGAATCCACAAAAACGTGCCCAAAGTAAACCTCCTCACAATACTCGTACCCGTGCGGATATGCATCTGCCCTTTACCGACAATGTACAGAACCTTGTGCGCATACGCCCGATCCAACTTGGCCAACTCCGCCGCCAGCCTCTCATCTCTCAACTCGGGCGGCCCATCTGCGTCGTTCAAGGTAGTAGAGGTTTCCTGTTCGCTCTCGGCTGCCGCCTTCGCAGTAGCCTGTCTGACCACGAACTTGCGCACCTGCTCGTACACCAACGCGCCTAGGTCTGGGCTGACCACCTCGTCCATGAAGCCATGACGCACGACGAGGCGGTAACACCCAGGGATGTTCGCAAAACGCGAGATGTGGTACCGCTCGGCGGCTGGGACGGTGGGTACTTCGACGGGGTGCAGATGGAAGAACACCGACACGTCCGGGAGGGCACCCAGCTTGGATGCGAAGTGTGTGAAGACGCTGGGTGTCTGGACACCCGTCTTGTCGAAAAAGATGCCAAACCCGCTGACAGAAGAGAGGATGTCGCCGCCCCAGCGTTGGGTGAGCGCCAGCACGCCCTCCTTGTTTTTGGTGACGAGGGAGCTGGGCTGGAAACGGTCCTCAGCCTCAGCACGCCATTGGTTCTCCTTGCCGAAGCGCCAGAGAAGGAACATGCCCGCCATGAGGGCTGATATCATTAGCGTGAACCAGGCGCCGTCAGGGACCTTATTCAGAGCCGAGGAGAGGTATAGGCCGTCGAGCGTGGCGAAGGCGAAGGCCGGAAGGGCGATGAGCCAGACCGGTAGGCGCCAGACGAGGATCGCAACCAATGTAACCATGAGGGTGTCGAAGAATGTGACGAAGATGACGCAAACGCCGTAGGCGTGACCGAGGCTGGTTGTGTTGTTGTAAACGACAGTGACGAGAATCGTGCCGAGCATAAGAAGCCAGTTGAGGAGGGGAACATAGACTTGGCCGTGGAAGGTCTCCGAAGTGTGGACGACTTTCATCTGTGGGCAGTAAGAAAGCTTCATGATTTGACTCGAAAGCTGCGAATTTGTTAGGTGGGGGCTGGCATTAGACTGGGATGGGTAGTTCGTAACTGACCTGGAACGTTGCTGTGATAATGGCTTGCGAGGCAACGATGGCAGCCAAAATAGCCAGAATCAAACTTGGGTACAGCATTCCCGGGGGAACGGTATTGAAGAAGGGGTTGGTGTACTTCTCCGGCATGATGGCGAGGTGTGCAGCCTGTCCGCTGTAGGCGAGTATGAGGCACGGATACGTCCACAGCAGCCAGCTCATCTGCACAGCGCGCATGCTGAAGGCGCCCAAATCCGCAAACAACGCTTCGACTCCAGTGAAGCAGAGCAACACGCCGCCGAGCATCTTCCATCCCTCCGTCTTCTTCTCCACGAAGAAGTGGATCGCGTAATAGGGACTAAACGCCTTGAGGACGGTGTAGTCATACTTGACAAGGTTGTAGATGCCGAAACCACCATTGAAGCCCAGCCAAACAATGACGATGGGCGCAAACGTGCTAGCGAGCTTGGTCGTTCCCAGGGGCTGAATGAGGAAGAGCAGGACGAGGATGCCGCACGTCGTGCCCACAATCGTGGAGTTGTTGATGTCAGGCTTGACAACCGAGAGACCCTGGATGGCGCCCAGAACGGACTGCGCGGGGTCAGGATACCGTCGGCGATGACCATGGATACTGCCAGGACTCCAATGGTTTTGAGGAGGCCTCTTGTTACTCTGCTCTTTTCGATGACGGTGCGGATGCCGCGGGTCACCGGGCGCACGTCTTGGGTGTTGTGGCGTTCCATGCGGACGGTAGCCTCCTCGCGGGGATCGAAGTTGGTAATCCTTGCCTTGCCGTTTGTCAGTTCAGCATGTTGTAGAGCGTTGGAGATTGGCAACTTACAAACCGAGTCAAGAGAGAGTAACAAGAGAAAGTGCCACCCTCACCCTCGTTGTCCGCATGCAAGACGATGAAAACATACTTCACCGTGACCATGAGGGTGAGGGACCAGATGATGAGGGACAGGACTTGGGTGAGATCGTTCTTCGTGGGGAGGTCTACGAAGGTTGACGAGAAGACGTAGAGGGGACTGTGTGTTCATCAGCGCCAGGCGTACAAGGCGGCTCGAACGAAAATCCGGAGCTCACCTGGTTCCAATGTCGCCATAGATAACACCAATCGACTGATATGCGAGCCTAAGGGATGTCAGCGAGGCAAACGTCAAAGGGAGCTACGTAACGTACCAAATCAGGGTTGTTCCAGTAAAGACCTGTTTTTTTCTCCCATCGTCGCGGCGCCAGTCGCCACCATTCTCATCAGCCTCTGCAGCGGACTCTCGAGTGATGGCGCGCGAAAGGCGGTTCGAAGCGACGCGGTTCAGGTCACGGCTCGAGTAAATACCGCCGGCGACACCAACACCGGAACTGGAGCCGACATCAGGGCGCTGCCATTGTGCCCACTCGTCAACGGTCGATCCCGACTTGTGTCTCTCGAGCTTTTCCTCGATTGTGATTTTGGGAGCAGTGGGGGCGCGGCAGGCGTTGAATCGTCCATACCAGGCGGGGGTTACAGAAGCTGAGGCGGCTGTTTGGGTGATGCGCCAGTGTAGAGCACAGCGTGTGGGAATATCGACGTGGCAAAATGGCGATATTTTGTTGCTGTGAGCAGACAAAGAACCAAAGGGAAGGAAATCAGCACGGTCAGAGGAATGAGAAGCTTCGGATTGCACTACAGAGGCTAAGAGGATGGACCAATTCTTTATGTTCCAAACATTTGGAATGGGACCGTCGGTCGGGTGGCCCTACCCTAATCTCACGATCGACCTGTCTCAAGAGAACGACCGAAAAGTAGAGCGACAGAGGGTGGGGGTCCAATGGGGATCTGGGTTCATCTTGCCCATCTTCGGGTCCTGGGGCCAGGCGGTCAGGACAGGCTTGACGAATTAGCGCAAAGGGCATTTCGCGCATCCTTGGGGCCAGACGGTCTCAGTCTCTCTGGTTTTAGTGCCGGAAGGCGGCGCCTTCTGGGACAAGGGAACGGTCATGCCCGGAACCCAGCCCCTCTCTCTTCACGTCGGGTCTATGGTACTAGAACGCCATGTGGTGGTGCAGCTTTTGCACATGTCATGCATGGTAATCTGGACGACTGGGGTCATGGGAGTTTATCATAGACTCTGACTCTGGTGACAGAAACTTGTCTGTCACAAGCTCTACATTGGCTCAGCCTGAAGGCGAGCGGCTACTGAGTCTATGGAGCGGTTCGCATTTCTTCGGGTTTGATGTGTGTGCGTGTGTGCCGAATGGGAGTTACGCCGAGGCGGGGGGAAGGATGCAGTGAGCAATGAGCGCCCGCTGCGTGCCGACATGCTGGCGATGATGGATGTTTGCTGCCGGCGATGGCAGGGGTAACTCGAGTAAAGTAAGGGTAAAGCGGCTCCTCCAGTATGAAGATGGTGGGAGGCAACGAGAAAACGGAGCGTGAGTTTGCTGGGTAGGTAGTATGAAGAAGGCGAGCTTGTCGAGACGCCGATCCCGTTGGCAAGGTTTAAAATAGTGACAGAAAACTTGTCGCAATAACTAGCACTGACGGGACATTTTGGCTTGCTGTCTCCCACTTGGATTCCTTGGTGCCGTCTTCTCTCGGATTGTGTACTCCCACTTCCCAGTCCACGCTGTCCTCTGCTCTAACCCGGCACGGTTCCACGTGCAGACTACTGCTGTCGTAGGCAGGTGGTGTCACCAACCAATGGCAGGATGTCCTCTGCTCTTGGCTACTCTCGCCTACGTTGTGTCAAGGGAGTCAAGTTGCGGGCGTTGGAGATGTGATGGTGATCGATGCGGAGATTTACGAAGAGGATGTTTGCCCGGTCTCTCTCCACTTGAAGGAGCAACATAATGCCTCATTGTGTGTCACTGGCCGTCTGCCGTTCGTTGCCGGAGATGGCCTGGGCTGTGCACAGCATGACTAGGTTCAGTGGGCAGAAAGATGGAGGTTGGTCGAAGGGAAGAGACGAGAGGGAAGACGGGCGAGAGAGAGAGAGAGAGAGAGAGAGAGAGAGAGAGAGAGAGAGAGAGAGAGAGAGAGGGAGAGAGAGAGGATGGAAGCTGGGAGGCAACCCAACGCAGGCAGCCTAGAATGGCAAGTCCAGTCCAGTGTGAGCCGGCCATCGAGTCAATAGAGTTGGAGACAAGACGAAGGAGACAAAGAGGACAGGGCGTCATGCAGGTGACACGCACATCCCCGTAGCTACCCCTGCCATCCCCGGAGCTCGACTGTGGACTGTGGAGAAAGGACGGGCGACAGTCCCACTTTCCGCCGTGTTTGGTTTGTTTAGAGCTGCTAAGCTTCTGCTAGCGGCCGCCAAGGTCGCCGCATCTATTTCCTTAACAATTATTCTGCGCCTGGCTATCCGCCCTAAGAAAACGCGACTTTCTCTCACCACTTTTTCCTTCAAAAAGCTTCTTTTTTTTTCTGCCTCAGACTCTGGTATGCGTGATTTTTCTGCGCAAATGGTCCCATTGGGCCGCCAAGACATTGCTCACTTTCTCGTGCCAAGCTTTTTTATGGGAGACGTTCATTTTGCATAGCCACACTGGATGCGGCAGCCCATTTCGCGATCCCATTCAAGTCGGACAACAACAATTGTGCTCATGTTCAAGGGGACCCGACGAACCAATGCGTCAGTGCTAGCTAGCCGCGCTTGTCGATGAGCCCATATTTTGTGCGTACCAGACAGCTGGAATTCTTCGAGGATTGTTGTTGTATGTACTGACTTGGCCCAATGCCTGTGAAATCTCGTCTCTTTGATACCTGCCCACTTGGACCCGGACTTGCAACTTCTCGAAGGCTGAACCAAACCATTCATATTACCACTTGGTCGGATCGTTGGATCACTGCGCCATAAGTCTTCGAGGCAGTTCAGAGCCTCTGCAACATGCAGACACTGCTCAGACACTGCTCGAACGCCGTGCAATGTCGCGCGACCCCCGCCAGGTGGATATAGGTCCCAGATAATAACTTTTTTTCACATTCCCATTTTTACTATTTTATTTTATTCAACCCATCCAGGACGTCGTACAACGGGACCAAGCCCTTCTCGGCGAATCCGGCCGACAGGCGGCCCCTCTGTGATGGGACAGGGTGCGGACTGCAAAAGTCTGCAGCCTCGGACGACACAAACGCTCAGTCCATCTGGTCAACCGTCTGCGCCGACCCGTTCGTCTTCTGCTCCCCGACGACGGCCTTGCCGTCCGCCTCGCTGACGGCAAAGTTCCACTTGAACTCGTCCTGGAGCTTGCCGAGCTGGATGCCCTTGAGCGTCGAGAGCAGCTTCAGGCAGATGTCGCCCGCGTCCTCCTGGCTCTCGGGGATGTACGTCACCGTCTCCTCGCCGGCCTTGGCGCTGCTGACGCGTTCCTGGGCGCCGGCCGCGGCGAGGGACTGCGGGGACGAGGCGTCGACGCGTCGCGTGATGGACCGGATGGGCACCAGCGCCGCCGCCGTGCCGGCCGCCATGACCTCGGAAAAGGTAGGGAGCTCGCTGTACTTGATCTACGTGGCAACCAGTCAGCGATGCGCACAAGGTTTGTGAGGGCCGCTTCTTCTTCTCTAGTAGACTTACCACTCGCTTCTCCACCTTCCAGCCGAAGCTGCGCGCAATCTGCTGGATGCTGTCGCTCGTCACGCTGTCAATGACGCACTTGGAGTCCGGCACCACAAGCGTGATGTCCTCGCCCTCCTTCTTGACACCGATGAATCCGCTCGTGCTGAACTCGTCAATCTCCTCGTGCTTGACGCTGTCCAGGTGCAGGGTGATGCCGTAGCCCTCGTTCCGCGCGCGGTCGCTGAAGCGCAGCACGGGCGCGTAGTTGCCGCCCACCTTGGCGTGGCCGGTGCCGTTGGGCGCCGAGCGGTCAAAGTCGTCCAGGATCAGAGCCTTGACGGGGTGCGTGCCGTGGTAGACGCCTGTGGGGATCACAAAGACGGCGAAGATGTACTCCTCGGGCGGGTTCAGGCCGAGCTGGGCGGAGGATCCGTACAGCTGGGGGCGGATGTAAATGGCGGCGCCGGTCTCGTGGGGCGGGACGTAGCCGGCGTTGAGGGAGACGGCGGCCTTGCAGGCGGCGAGGAAGAGGTCCTCGGGGACGCGGGGCATGGAGACGACGTCGGCCGAGTGCTGCAGGCGCAGCGCGTTCTTGTCCGGGCGGAAGATGTTGATGGCCTTGTCGCCGGGCGCGCGGAAGGCCTTGAGGCCCTCGTAGGCCTGCTGGCCGTAGTTGAGGGCCGGGGCCATACCGTGGATGCGCATGAAGGGGTCGGCGACGAACTTAAGGGGTGTCCATTTGCCGGTCGAGACGGAGTAGGTGGACTCGATGTGGCCGTTGACTGGAAAGGGAGGTCTTGTTAGCATGCAGTCTTGAGAGGCTTCTGTTGCCCGAGCCACCATGGGCATCTCTGTAGCTCACCTTCGCGGACCTTGAAGCCGACATTGGACCAGTCAATGGTGTTGACCGGAGGGGGCGGGAAGGCTGCCATTGTGACTATCGTGTGCGGGTTCGTCCGGTCGAAGAGTGGGTGGGTGTGTGTGTGTTTGAAGGTTTCGCGGGGTGGTCGTGCCGTGGCGGGGTATAAAGTTGAAGGTGTAGTTTGGGACTTTAACGTCAATTGACGTGAGCAGGCCTACGTTGGGAAGATGTTCCACTTGGATGACTCGGACGACAATGGAGCTCGCTGTCACGTAATAGCCCACGTTGTGCCCACACCGAGTTTTTCCTCTTTTTCCAACCTTGCTTGAGGAGTCATTCCCGCTTGCTGCCAAACTTTTGGAGAAGCGCCGATCTCGGGACTGCGGGGTGACCGACCCCGTCGTCCGACTGCCTCCTTCAACCTCGTGTCATTGGCCCATTGCTTACTGAGGCGGCGGGGCACCCCTGTCCGCCTCCGTCTCCCGGAGCTTGCAGATGCGACGGGCACTTTGGGAAAAGGGGTCCAGGGGCATGATTTCATGTGTAATTGGTCAGGTACATAGTATTTTATGCATGAAGATTCCCACGTCGTCGAGTCTCAATAGAGTACATATATATCTGATGAACACGGAAGACGTAGACACATAGTGGCACGTTGAAGGTTTCCTGGAATAGTCGCTTTGATGTGGACGAGGCCACTTTTCATCTATGGAACGAAACGACACGTCTACTAGGCCAGCGGAATTCCACAACCCCCTGGAACCATGCAATGAGAAATTTGTCCCGCAATCGTACAACCGTGGAAGCCGGCAGCGTGATTAAATTCATCCCGGTACCACACATGGACGACTCGGCGGGCTCAATTCGTAACGGCGCGGCCCGGCCGCTGGTACGACTGTGCCGGTGTGGGCCTGGAACCCGAGACTTGAACGGAGAGCGAAAGAGAATTGAACGACCTGTTTTCCAGCTTGTAGAAGTTCTTGCACTGTACTCAACATTCAAATTCCTCACAAGCACTATTTTTGTTTCTTGGACAGCCACAATGAAGAGAAATCTAGAAACCGCCTACTAGGGATTGATGGCGACGCAGCACTGGCCTCCCTATGTGTGGGTCCTCCCCGCGGCCAGGATGCGTCATCCGGGTCGCTCGTTTATCTTCCCTGTGCACTGCGGGGACTTTCATCTAGACTCTCAATGTTCCATTCTCGCAGCACCAATACAGCCGATACGGTGTGGTAGTCGGGCCAGTATTTGCTGCTGATATAAGAAAATCTGGGGCTTGGCATATCCGCAAAAGCCAGCTTTTTCGAGGGTTCGGGGGAAATTCTTTGCGATTGCAACCAAAAGGCAGTACGACTCCAATTTCACAGGGCAGACTAACACATCAGGAACGCCGGTGGATCTTCCTTCTAAATGTACCTGGATATTACTGCATCCCAGCAAATAGATCCATGAGACTCAACGAGATACCTGCGTCCTGACCATGGATGATGCCCGGTATGCCAAGAGAGCTCGTCAGGCGTGCGAGCCATGTCGGTAAGGACTGCCCAGCCCCCGGCTTCTGACTGCATTCGAAGAACCAACGGTCTTACAAAGCATAATGACAGCCGCAAAAAGTCGAGATGTCCGGGGGAGAGACCAATATGCTCCTTTTGCGAGCGTCTCGGTCAAAATTGCGTTTACAATACACCAGGCGAGACGTCCGACTCGCAGCAGACGCCACGCAACAGCGACACCGTACGTGACCTGCTGATTGCCGGTATGACATGCAGTCCAAGCTGACTGTTATTTACACCCAGCAGGAAAGCCGGTTAAGTAGCCTTGAAGACAAGATGGACCGTCTGATCCAGCATTTGATGTTTGCCACAGTCCACCGCGGGGGTCCCAATAGTCTCGCTGACTTTCTACTAGCCCCGAACCGCGTTCCCCTCAGCCATCATCGGTAACTCGCCACGTAATGTCGCCAAAAAGGACGGCACCTATGAAGCCTGACCCAGTCAGCGATGAATATGCTGTTCTTGAGAACCCTAGGTGAACAGGCAGCTCCGAGGTCCCAGCATACACATATGCGAGAGATTGGCTAACGCCAAGCTTCTGCAGCCCCTCGGATCCAGAAGAAGCCCAGTTGATGGAATTGGGCCGTCGGTATTTGCTTTGGTTCCATGGCCAACCCATCACGCTCTTTGACGAGGACACGTTCCTCCAGTCGCTCCCATCGCGGGACCCCGAGTTGATCCTTGCATTACAGGCGCTAGTCCTGAGGTTTCCGCCAGGGTCCCTCACAGACTCAGGTAAACAGCAGCTGGGCGACAAGGCGCGGACCTCACGCCGAATGGTCATGGGCCGGGTGACGGAAGGGCGAGTCGAGCTGTCGACTCTGCAGTCGTTGTGTCTGCTGAACATGTTTGATTTCGCGTGTAAGTAGGAAGCTTGTTGAAGAAAAAGGTGGCTTGCTTGTCACTAACACGTTGCCGCACGATAGCTGGCAACACCACGCAGTCCGGGCTGAACCTGGCCATCGCCGGCCATCTCGCGCACAGCATCCCGCCGTCCGCCAACCCATCCAACGCCAAGGAGAGGAACTACTGTCTACGGAGCATCTTCGTCCTCCAACACCTCCAAGGCTGCCTCATCCCAGCCTCGAACCCAACTCCCTCCGTCCTCCCAGGTTCATCCACCAGCCAAGCCTCCCTCGGCCCAATCTCCTACTGCCACCTCATGGAACCCTCCCCGGACGACCCCCCGGAGAAGAACATCTCAGCAGTCGCCGCAGACTTCTGCGTCGTCTGGCGCCTGGCGCGAGCCTACGCCGCGTCCCCCGTCTCCCCCGACGCACCGCCGCCCTGGGACTCGCGCTCCGACTACTCCCAGGTCCTCCAGTCGCACCACGACATCGACTGCCGCGCGCCACAAAAGTTCCGCTTCGCAACCAACCGGATCGACAGGCAGACGCCCGAGGCCCTGCAGGCGCAGCGGCGGTACTGGATGCCGTTCCTCTTCATCCAGTTCGTCCACGAGACGATCCCGTGCCTGCTGAACCACCCGTTCCTGCTGTCGATGCGGCTGCGGCACCTCCGGCACACGATGCCCGTGCACTTTATCCAGCAGTCGTTTGAGAGCATGAACCGGACGGCCGGGTGGGTGATTTTCTTCCTCGACGTGCTGGACAAGAAGTCGCTCACGGTGTCAGACCCCGTCGTGGCGCACTGCGTCGTCGTCGTCGCGACGATCCACCTGCAGCATAGCTTCGTGCATGACCCCGTCCTCCGCAGCAAGGCGAAAACGGGGTTCGACAAGTGCATGACCTTTTTGAAAAAGACGGGGGACATTTGGCCGTGTGTCGCCAACATGGTATGCGCCCGACGCCCATCTCACGTTCGACTGCTGCTTCGGCGAGACTAACGGGTGTTCTCGTCCAGGCAAACAACCTAAGAAAGCTCCAGGACAGCGTCGTCATAAAAGCACCACCATCGGATCGGGGCGACTCCGCCTCCCAGAACCGCTCGTTCTCCATCGACACCCAGCTCCTCTGGAACCTCCTCATCTACGACCGCGCAGGGCGGCCCGACGCCGGCTGGGACCAGTCCGTGTTCGGGCCGACCCTGCGATCCGACGCAAGAGACCTCTCCACGGGGGCCGACGCCGCGGACTTTGACCTCGTGGGCTCGGCGGGCCTCTCGGCCCACAAGGCGGTGCCGAACAAGGCGGCGGTCTACGCCCCGGACGAGGACATTGCTCCCGTGGCTGTTCCGGCGACCACGCCGCCTGCTGGACACGGCCTCGGGGACATGGGGCCGTCGTTCGAGGACATCTTCTTCGAGGGCGTGGGGCCGTTTGGGGACCAGGCCAACAGGTTCATCGAGGCCAACGACTATGGCAGGGCGATTGACGACTGGTTGAACCTGGATAACTGACGTCGTTGCCACGCCGTTTACAGAAAAGGAAAGCAGAAGTCATAGCCGGGACTTGCCTTAGATCCGTGAAGTCAGCGAGATGAAGCAGTTTGACACCGTCATCCTGCGGGTGGAAAGGCCAAGGCCATGGACGAGAACCCCGCGAGGAGGGTTCGCCTCAACATGGCCCTGTCACAACAAAAGTCACCAACGCCTCATGGAAGGACGGGACCCGTCGGTTTCAGACACAGGCATTTCACATGCCGTCGGTGCCAATGGAATGATGCCTCTTGGCTCTAAGCTACGCGTCATCTACTCCCGACCTCGTCTCCATCTCTTCCTACTCACGTACAAATACACAGGAGCCTTTCGGCATCCGGCTCGGCCCTCTTACATACGGCAAAATAAAAACAAAATGCAATCCAAAACTTGGTTGTTGGTACATGGAAGTGGGGGGGGGGGGGGGGGGGGGGGGGGTGGTTTGTGTAATGGCAATATTCAGCCTTTCAGGTGTCAGCATCATCACAAGCCTTCACGTTGAGTTCCGCAGCCGGCAGCAAGCGAACAAAACTAAAGCGTTTGAGACTCGTGAGGTGTTGCAGAGTACTGAGAAAGTTGCGCCAAAAACAGGTGCAAAAGGGACCAAATGGACATGATAAAGAAAAGAAAAAACACTAGGAGATATTCCTTTAAACGAGGGTCGCCCCTCAATGCATGATGCATGCCAATGCAAAGTCGTCATCGTTTCCTTAAAAAAGATACCCGCGCGTTCATGATCCTTCGCCGACAAGACAAAGACGATAAAAAAAAAGACCCAACGAAACGAAACCCTGGCTTCCTGTTTTATACGCCATCGCACTCCGTCTTTCCACCCTTGCTAACCCACTGTGGTATCATTTGCCTGGTGTTATGGCCAGGTCAACATCAATCAAATGCGTGGCGTCAAATGCTGACAACTCTCCGGCACAGCATAGCGCTGTTCGGTTGTCTCGAGAATTAAGCTTATTCGGTGGCGGCCAGTTTCTGAAGAGCCAACAAGACACCTGTGCCGTCATTAGCATCACGACATACCTCGGGACGAGGAGCTGACTTACCGCTCACACCCTGCGTCATGGTAAAGCCGGCCTCGGTGTTGCGGCTGTGCAAGCTGACAGTCACCACATCCTTAACCACCTTCTCGTTGCCAAGAGCGTTGGCCCACTTGAACACCTTCTCGTCCTCACGTCCGTCTCCCACAACCATGAGGAAATCAACAGGGTTCTGGTGTTCCGTATCGGGCTCCATGTGGATGCGAAGGTCATCAAAGATCTTCTCGGCTGCGGTGCTCTTGGTCCAGTCGATGGGCTCGACAACGATGGAGCCGTCGAGCGGGATGGCGTGGACACGCTGCTCCTCGCAAGCATCGTTGACGTGGCTGGCGCAGTCCGAGGCCTGGCGGGCCGCGGACTCGTAGTCTTCGGCGCTCTTGTAGTGGAAGATAAGGCTGCAGCGGCGCTCCTCGATCTCGGCACCAGGAGTACGCTCGAGGTAGTAGGTCATGATCGACTTGACCGACTCCTTCCAGCTAGAGATCTGTTCTCTGTCGGCCATCTCTTGCCATGTGTTCTTGCCGCAGTCCTTGAGGAAGCAGCCATTCTCGGCAATGAGGCCGAGGTTCGGGACGCGGCGGAATAGTCGATCAAGCTCTTCGGGGCGGCGGCCGGACATGATGTAGACGGTATTGCGCTCGTCCAGCAACAGTTCATTGAGCACGTCCAAGGTGCGCTGTTACAGTTAGCGCCATCCTACGTATTAGAATTCTTGGGGTTCTTACCTGAGGGCTGACGGGAATGATCTGGTTCATCGGACCCCAGCTGACCAAGGTGCCCTCGTAGTCAAGAATGAACAGCCGTCGGTTGCTGCGCTGGTATCTTGAAGCCAGGGTATTGATGTTGAGGCGCGGGACAGAGGTCTGGTCGTGCTTGTGCTGCTCGTCGTACACGCGATCCAGGCGGGACAAGAACTCACTGAACCAGTGCGAGCCGGTGTGGTGCATGACAGCCGAGTACAGGGCGCTCCATCGACGCTCCTTCTCCTCGTCTCCCATCTCGAGCGCCTTCTTGATGGCGTCGGCGCATTGCCGGTAGTCCCAGGGGTTGACTGCAAGCTCGTTGCCGCCGAAAAGCGACGATGTGCCGGTAAACTCGGACAGAATCAGGGAACCGTGCTTCTTCTCGGAGAAGACCTCGCCGTCCTGGCAGAAGAGGTATTCGTGCGAAGTCAAGTTCATGCCCTCACGCTGACTGGTGATCATCAGCGCATCAGCCATGGTCAGCAGAGCAAGGTACTGGGGGTAGTCAATATCCTGCTTGAGGTAGACAACAGGCTGGTAGGCCAGGTTCGCCCAGGAGGAGTTGACTCGGGTGACGATGTCGCTAACAGTCGCGTCCAGGTCAGACTTCTCGCTACTAGAAAGCGCCACCTGGATGAGGACAATCTTGTCCCGCCATTCGGGGTTCTTGTTGAGGAACAGCTCGTAAGACAGCAGTTTCTGGCGGACTCCGCGGACGTGGTCGAGCTTGTCACGAGCGACAATGAGCTTCTTGCCCTGGTAGCGCTCCTTCATGATCTCAACCCACTTCTTGACGTCACTGTCGCCCCGGTGCTCGCTAAGGTTGACAGGGTCGATGCCGATGGGCAGGTTGACGACGTCGACAAAGCGGTCCTCCAACTGGAGGCCGTCGGTGGTCGCCTCAACATTGAGCAGTCTGCTGCAGGTCTGGAGGAAGTGACGGGTGTACTCATGGATCTGGAAGCCAATCAGGTTGGCACCCAGCATTCCCTCGAGGAGCTGCTTGCGCACAGCCAAACATCTGAAAACCTCGGACGAGGGGAAAGCAACGTGCAGGAAGAAGCCGATCTTGGCTTCAGGCAGCTTCTTGCGGACCATGCCGGGGACGAGCAGCAGGTGGTAGTCGTGGACCCAGATGACGTCGCCACGCTTCCAATTCTTGACAATCTTGTCGGCGAAGGCCTGGTTGACGTTGACGTAGTACTTCCACGAGTGGTCCTCAAAGGCCTTGCTCTTGGGGTTGTCAGGGATCTGGTAGTGGAAAACGGGCCATAGGATCTGCTTGCAGAAGTGTGAGTAGTGGCCATCAAAGTCCTTGTCCGAGGTGAAGACGGTGAGCATGTCGTGCTCGGTGGCGAGCCGGTCCTCGATGTCCTGCTTTTGCTGGGAGCCCTCGAGGGCATCGGTGGGCATACCGAGGGTACCGACCCAGGTGTACTCTCCAAGCTTGCCGTCGCGAGCAGCGGCCTCGGCGGCGTTGCGCAGTCCGCCGTTGCCCTGGTCGGCGTTCATGATGCGCCAGTTGGCGTGGGCAAAGACACGATCGTGGCTGTCGCTTCTAACGAGCGGCCGAGGCTGGGTGACGCCCTGGCGACCCAGTTCCCTGGCCTTCTCGAGAGTGCGACTGTGCTCGGCGATGAAGGCAGGCGGGGGCGAGCTCGCGCGCGACTTGGGCTGGGTTGCTCGAGCACCCCACTTGGGAGAACCTTTGTCGACGGGCGCTCCAAGCTTGCGCTCCTCCTCGGGGAATATGCGGAAGCCATCCTCATTCGTAAAGGGGTCCTCGGCGACAGCTTCTTCGGTCGGGGTGATTGGGGGCGTAATGTCGCGGATCGGGTTAAAGAGACTCGGCTGGCGGTCGGCGGGTTCGGGCCGCTTGGGCTTGTCGGTTCTGGTGCGGCGCAAAGGGTCTCCTCGCTGAGGGGTGCCGGGCAGAGCGAAGTGGACGGTTTTGGGGAGAAACCTAGAGTCGCCAAAGTCAGGCTACTGTCTCGCAAGGGAATGCGACCAAGATTCGAAGGCGTATCGGGCGGTGGGAAACGCAGCTGCAGGCAAATTGTGCGCAGAGCGGGGTCATCCCGGAAGCAGCTGCGCGGTCGAGAAGGGTGGCGGAGGGGCAGGGCAAAAGGGTACACGTCCGTAGTGTAACAGGGGGCCACAACTCACAATGATGCAATAAAGACCGTCATCTTGGGCGATTCGGCTGACGTCTAGCCTTCTGGTTTGGTTTGTTGAGAAGAAGAAGAAGAAAAACTCGAAGGCAAAGCGCCAACGGTGGGTTGGTTCGTTGAAGTGGAAGACCGAAGAGGGAGGTTGCAAAACCGAACGAGGTTTGGTGATGGAACGTGGATGAGGCAGGAGCTATGAGCAGCTTTTCGTAGGGCAGAGCATGAGGGAAGAGTCGAGCGTCGAACGGGGGCGGTTGAGCTGTGGCCGTGTGCGGGTTTGGGAGGGATCGCCGGCGTCAAGACGAGGGAGAAGAAGTCGAGAGGGAGGAGGTGCGAAGTGAGGTAATGCTCGTTTGTGTAGCTGTACCGGAGAAAGTGGACAAGGTACAAAGCTGTCTCCGTCTAAAAAAATAAAAAAATGATAATAATGGAGTGGAAGGACGGGGAGGACGGACGACAGCGTGTGGCTGAGGGTGAGTGCGGGAGAGGCGAGATATGATTGGGTTTATGTTGGTCTCAGACACAGCCCGGAGTGTGAGGTGGTAAGGCAGTGAATGTGTGAGCGAGGTGAGAGAGGTGTGTCCGACAGTCGCCAAGCTTAGCTGCTGGAGCTGCGTCTGATGCTGTTGCTTTCTGTCTGCTGCTGGGAGCTGCGCAAAAATATTCCGTTAGCTTGAGCTTTTTTGTGAGCTCCTATTAGTCCCGGGACGAGACGAGCCAGAGTCTGAGCCTTGCGTAATGATTTGCAAAGAGGACGAGCGCAGGCACAGGCACATGCGTCAAGGAAAATCAAGCTAGCAAGGAGAAGGGGATAAAAAGTAAATAAAAACAAAAGATGGTTGGACCGCTGGGCGATGCAGCTGCGAGGGATCGATCGGGGGATAAAGGCAAAGGTAAAGAAAGGTAAAGGGGAGTGAATGTGTTAGTTGTCTCCCGTTCGTGATACAACTGCTTCCTTCTCTTCCTTTCTCGGGTCGTCTTTTTTTTCTGTACTGTGTTCTCGAGAATATTCCAAAGTGGATCTCGCTCTGTACTTTTTTCCATGCCCTCTTGAGTGACGATTGGGGGGGGTGGGATGGAGCGGGATGGGACGGGGATGATTGACTTTTTTTTAGTGAGATTTCGAGGTGAAGTGGGCGGTGGCTGCTGTGACGGGGACTGTCACTGCGCGAGAAAGGCAAGATTTACCTACGGGATGGGGGTGACTTAGAGGGTGAGGGGGGATTGGTTCGGAGACGATGGTACGGGCTTGGCCTGCTGGGCTGTCCAGAACGAGATGGAAATGGAATAGAATGCTCGAAATGCAACTGCAACGAGAGAGAGCAAGGGGAGACAGGCCGGTGAACAACACTGAAATAGAGAAGGAGAGAAGGAAAATCCACCTGGAGAAGTGGTGCTTTCACTGTGACGCCATTCGTGGGACAAACAAACCCACAGCGTTCTCTCTTGCTCTCTCTCATCACCTGTCACTCACTCACTCACTCACTCCCTCACTCAGGCTCGCCCTCGACTCACTCCCGGGGCTTCAAACAGCTGCCGTACGTAGCTGGGCCCCCCCCCCCCCCCCAGGAAAGGAAAGAACGAAACAAACGTACCCGAGCTTTTTTTCCCTTTTCCCCTGCGCAACGGCAAGGAACGTCACTGACGTAATGAGGAAACCAGTTACGTACCCCGAGGCGTCGGCTAGGGAGCTAACGCAGCGCAGGCGTGAGAGATGGCGGAATCGACGAGCTAATGCACGCCCGCTCAAGAGAACGGAACCGGAGAGGAGACGCCTGAGAGTCGATGGTAGGTAGGTACTGGACGCTGCCAGATGCAACGAGCTGGACGAGGCCTATGGGGGCGAGCAGGGAGGAGGCCGCTGCCGCTAATGCGATGAACTAGTCTGATTCGACCGTTTAAGTCGTTTTCCCTGCACCCGGTCGTGCAGCTTTGGTTGGATGGATTTTTGTTGGCCTTTTGAGGATTGTTTGTAGCTGTTGAGAGAGAGAAAGAGCCTGGTTGGACGTCCAACAGACGACGAGTACGTTCGATGCTCGATCAGAGGCGATATCCCTGATCTGCTCTCGATATGTTTCGGATCGAGTCACCGGCTCCTTCTCACTTTTTTTTGTGTTGATGTCGTTTGAAGTTGGCGCCCAAAGCAGGGTGCACCACGTTGTCGCACGCTCGACCGCTGTGGACCGGGTGAACGGCCAGACGGGGGGTGGTTGCGAGGACAGGGACAGCTTACAGCCCAGGCGGCCGACAGAAAGTGACGGAACCGACGGGGGGCAGTAACGGAGCAGACGTCCGGGGGGGAGTGCGCGACGACCAACGACGACGACGACGACGACGACAACGAGAAGGCTGGAGTATGACAACTGGGGACGCCCGTGCTGTTGGGCCGTGAGATCGACCAAGGCGGAGGTTGAACAGTGGATAGGCTCAGGAGGTTTTGGTCCGCGGAGGCCTTTCAACGGGCGTGATGGAACGACGATTTGACGTCGAGTGGGCGACGGCGACGGGTGGGAAAACACACCCAGGATAAATCAAGGAAGAGCCGAGGAGCCAAAAGAGCTGGTGTGGGGAACGAGAGGACGAGGGACGGGAGGGCAATCGAAGATCGGGGATGGCATGAGACTTTTAACTAGCCAGAGCCAACTGTGAGTCTGTGATACAGCTACCTGTACGGCGTACGTACCTATGGTACTGTACACACTGCGCAGAGCAGAGGAGAGCAACCCAAAGGGCGCCGCCAGCTGTCGAGGCCGGGATGGGATGAGATGGAGGCAGAGCCGGGATCACAAAGGGATGGATTTCCACGTCGACAACGACGACGACTACTACGACTTTGTGCCTCGCTGCGAGATGGGAACCGGGGGAAGGGGGGAGGGCCGTCATCAGGCGCAGACAACGGCGACGGCAAGTAATCGCTCACCCAAACCCAACCCAACGCCAACCCCAGATGGATGGCATGCGCACCACCGCCGATGCAACGAGCAGTTCTCTTGGACTCGGCGAAGGGTGAAGGGGAGTGAGCCGGGGCCCAGGGGTCGCCGCCGTCGTCTCGTCTTGGACAAGCTCAAAGTGAGAAATGCGACGTTTCTGCGTCACGGGCAAGAGGTAGGTAGGTCGGTACCTCGACCGCGTCAAACGAGTACACGGTGATCTGACGAGCGCCGCTGCCAGGACCGCGTATCGCATGTGTCCAGGTACATTGTGTCTTTCCCATCAAGGGACGGGAGTGGGAGTGTGAGTGTGGGAATGAGCGGGCGTGCATCATCCCGAGCAGCGCGCGGCGACTGAATCCCACCTCATGCGGGCATAAGTGGAAGAAGGCATCTCGGAATCGGTCTGCGCAAAGAGCAACACACACCTTCAGGTACGTAGCGTGGCATAGGTACTGTAGTGTGTACAGCGGCACGGAGGCCGCTGAGACTCTTGGGATCTTTGGCCGGCAGGGGTGCTGTGCTGGACCTGTCCATCATCCATCCGGCCAAGACCAAAAAGAACAAACGACTAGGATCTTTCGGGAACGACTGGACGGAGGGCTGCAGCGTGCGCAGTAGCCACGGCGGGACTGGTAAACGGGCTGGCTACATGGCTAGGATGGTCGGGAATTCAAATGTTTCCCGGCCAGACACGGACGGACACAGGTGCTGCCGGAGTCGAAAGGCTGGGCTGGTGAAGCCAAATGTGATTGATGATGGACTAATAATATCTCGTGTCTTGATGGCCGACACCAGCCGTCCCTTTTTTCTCATTTGTGACCAAATCTCACTGTGCATAAGCTTCTCGTTGCCACAGGTATTTATTTGTCCGACCAGGACCGGGCCAGGCCTTAATCCATCACGATCACCAGTACAGCACACGCGCGACTGGACGTCGCTGTTTGCAAACCTTGGTGGGATGCTAGCTCTCACCATGTACTGTATGAGAACGAGCCTCCTGTCCATCGTTATTTCGACTCGTCCGCCTCATTACCTAGCTCAAGGGCCAGGTGAGATCGGCCTCTGGCTGCTAGATGCATACTATGTATGTGCCCCTGTCTCGTCTGGCCAGTGACACGCGCCGCAAAAGTCACTGATGTCGGAGTTGGGCAGGCACACCCACGGGCCCAAGGAGGGAGTTGCCGTCTCAAAGTCTAACGGCCATGGGTAGCGCGAGAACGTGTACTCACTCTGTAATTAGGGAGGAGGCATCGTGTCTTTGCGCCTAGGGCCATCATGTGGCATCTCCCCTCTCTGTCTACAACACACCCTCTGTCGACGTCGTCCCGTCTCCCCTCGTCAACCCCTCTTCTTCGTCCTCGCTCCTCTTTTCTCCTCCTGGCGGAAATGAGGGGAAACGCAAACACTAACACTAAACAGCAACACCACCACCACCATCTCATCTCTCTTGTTGCTCAACACCAGCAAACCATGGCAGCCACCACCACATCCTCGCTTGTTTGCCCGACGAGATTCGGCAAGCCCATCGCCCGCCACCCAATGATTCTGTGATACCACCATGCCAGCACTATGCCTCGTCCTGTTAGATTGCCGCCGCCGCCTACGACGCAGAGACGCATGCATGGCGCCCGCCTGCACATATGGACATCGACGCTGGACATGCACCTCACCTCACCTCACCCTACCCTACCCTACCACCAGCACAGCCCAAACGCTGTAGCCCAGATGCGTCTGGCTTCGCCTTGCGATGAACGCCCTTCGAGCTGGTAGGTTACCAACAAAATCGTCCACTCGCAGCCCGTCGCGTGGCCCTCCTCCAGCCATACGTCCGGACACGCCTCGCTGACGAACCCCCGGGTGCCGACGACCACGATGCTCCGGTCGATTGTTTGCCGCTTGCCGCGTCTCTAGTTGACGACCCTGACATCCTGACCTGGCATCGTCTTGCGTATTACGTTTGACTTTCCATCGTCTCTGAACCCTCGTTGCATTGCTCCAAAGCTTCGACCAGCACAATCCCCCGTCGTCAGAACATCACCACATCATCGCCCACTAAGTGTACCCAAAACCGACTTAATTTGGCGACGCAACTCCGAGAGCTTGTTCTCGCGGACACACGTCGCATTGGGCCCGTGTTATGCCGATCCCAAAAGTCACAACGAGCAACCTTTTACGCCACGTCTGACGTTCTAGGCTTCGAGGCAACTAAGTAGCTTCTCGATAACCGTGACCGTTGGAGTGTTCGACAAACGGCTTGCCATAATGGACATGACGAGGCCTTTAACAAGGCTACAGAGCTTGCCCCAGCGGCCATAGCAACCTTCCAAACACCTTTTTTGCAGTACCCATGCCCATGTCCAGGCACCCCCCTGGCAGAAACGCCGGCTCTGGCCGGGCCCATGGCCCCATGCGGGTTCGGGCTCCTGTTCCACGTTTCTCCTTCTTCGCCTTCTTTGGTGTCATTGTCGTAGGCCAGAGCCCCTGTCGGCGCGATGGACGCCGCGGCCCTTGTAACAAGCGAGTTCCTCTGGAGACGTGAATGGGGAATAACCTCCATTCTGGTCTCCATCACGCAAGTCATTTAATCAATCAGCCGGCTGGTTCGGCCCAGTTTCCCACCCAGCTTCATCCACTTGCACGGAATGGGTGGCTCGGCAGCGCCCACCAACAGACAGACCTCAACATTCGGAGGACGGGACTTACGGAGCGGGGAATCTTCGCCCTTTGGGTTTCCGTCGGGGCGTGTTTGGTGAAGAATTTCGACAAGACTCCATGCCTCATCCGCTGGTCCTATCAACACCCCCAACTGCTCCCCGCCCGCAGTCCAAACCACCTCCACACACTAGAAGCTAGAAGCATGTGCTTCCTGCACGGGCCCCGAAGGAGACGCTCACCACCACCACCAGACGCGTCCTTGCAAGATACAGCTATTTTGCCCTCCACCAATCCAGCCGCCGAGGAGGTGAGGGGCTGACGATGACAAGAGGAGAATGAGGGGCCGCATCATAACCTGGACGCGTACTATGTATTGCCAAACTCTGGGCTGCTGGGCATGGAGATTGGAGCAGTGCATCGAAACACCACTTCGTTATCGGGCTTGGAGGCCTCGGTTGAAGTGAGGAGCCCGGTCTGGATGCCATCCTCGCCCCTCACAGGCGGTACCTCACGACGCAGTCATCCTTTGAGGCCTGCCCGGCGCAGTAGACAGCCAAATCGGTGACAATGTCACACGTCGGCCTTGAGGTTCGGCCCTCTCAGGTGTTGCATCGACGACCGATGCACTCGCTAAGGGCGATGACAGGATAATAGATCGGAAAGTGCGCCGGCAAAGCCGTTTTTTGGGTTATGGTCTGAACTATCATCAACTATTCTTCTTGGTGTTTGTCGGGCATCGCGACACCATAGCATTGCCCATCGGGAAATGCCTCATTCACAGAAGCTAATCCCAACGGCCGCAACTCTGATGGCCATGGCGGCCCAATCGACCCCGGAAGACGGATTTGGCCTCGCATCTGGAATCCTCCCTCCAGTCACAACTTTCACCTCTGCCCCGTGGCATCTGTGAAAGTGCTAAGAGTGCAGACCAGACGGAAAACCCCACAGTCGGATCCATTCGATGTTTGATGCCCCGTCCCATCTCTCCCCACACACAAACAGAACCCCGGGCCCTAGCCACCCTCTTCTCCAACTGATGACCCCAGCCGCGCCGCCATGTTGCATGCACTTGATGGCTCGCGTTTATCAACTCCAACCTCGATTCTCGACTCCCTCTGTGTACTATGTACTGTCGCCATTCCCTGTGTCAAGCGCGCGAACGGCAAGCGCCCGACATCTCCCGATGGTGCAGTGGGCTCTCAGACCTTGCAACCTCCTCCATAGGCTAAATGTCAAATGGCGAACGTCCATTCTTGAGATACGCAACGCGTCAGAGCTGGCAGATGCGATAGCGAATTAGCTCCGGCCTTATTTCCCCTGGGACGTTGATTGCGAACCAGCCGCTTTGCATGTGTCCGGCTGCTTGGATGCGGAAAAAGAACCATCATTTGTGACAGAATTTCCACGCCAATCTTGTTCGAAACGGGCATGTATTCCAAGCTTGGGACCTACGCCTCAACACACGATCCATCTCCCTCTGTCCGTAGCCACCCATTCGAACAAATGGCTTGTTCTTGAGCCCACAACCTGACACGGTGGCTCGGCGGCCATCACCCAACTATCCCCTAGAGGTACCAAAGTTAGCAACTTGACTAGCGCTCGGTTTTTCGGCCCAGGAGGCCATATGTTCGGCTTGGATCGGACATGGCCTCAGCATAATAGCTTACTAGGGGCGGCCCGGCCCTGTCATTCCGCCAAAGCGCTGGTGTCGCCCTCTGTGATATAACGCACTGGTGTGTCCACAGCAGTGCACATTCCCACTAGTAGGACGAACTTCTGTAGCCCAATCCAGACGGCCGCCCTTGATGCGGAGAGATGCTGGCCATGAGAGTTCGCTATTGGGGGAAAGGGGCAGATGGGGTGATCGGGTTTGACGGATTGACGCCAAGGATACGTTGCAGAAGGACATGCAGCATTTGACGTGCGGCGTCTGCGAGAGGAGGATCTCCATTCGACCACTGTTCCTTCAGCCTCTCTGGTCTGCCAGGCAGTTCGGAGCATGCTGATTCGTTGGATCTGCATCCGAGAAGCACGAAGGCTCTTTAATCCCGTGAACGCGTGACCTCGTGGCTATCATGACAGCGAGCATGGCCATTTGATTTGCTCTTGCTCTTGGGATCGGCAACTTCTGCACGGGATCGAAAGGTACAGGTGATGATCAGGATCGTGTATGGACACTTGTCGGTCACTGTATCTCTTCACGCCTTGTTAGCATGCTCTGACTGTGATTGCTTGTCGGTGTATGATGGCAAACCGCCTCACGATGTTCCGGCACGAGGAAGCATCATCACAGGTTTACCTCATGTAACATAGTCGAGGGGATGACCACATGATATTGCTAGATTTGGCTTTCTCGAGCTAGAGAGCTACCAACGGTTTCATGGTGTGACTTTACCTGCAGGACACCTGTTACAAACGCCAACGCTCCGTCACATCCTATCTAACTTGCCGCAGGGGACCTGATGCAACTCCGTTGGTCCGCGAGTGGGGCCGAAGTCGAAAGGTGGGCCGGCCCGGACGCCTGCCCGGCCGGGCAACGGTGGTCAACCATAATTAAGGCATACATGGGCTCCTGTGTGGCTTGGAGAAGTATCGGGGTCTTGGCTGATCAATTGGCAAAGGTTGAGCGTCTGGGCTGTTGAATATGCAATCGAGGCTTGGCCATTACGTATTTGTGATTGAACGGCCCGCCGTTGGACGATGAATCGCGGTGTCTTTGGCAACCTCAACGTCAGCTGTTGACGGCGTTCTTTCGGGTGTGCCTGTTGAGCGGTGCCCTTCACACGGAAGATCGGGTTATTTCAAAGAACAGTCTTTTTATCACCGTCACAAGTTAGGTTACATGTAGTCGTTGGGAAACGACGCTTCGCGGCGGTGCCGTAGCATCTATCAAGGCGATCTCAGGAATTTGTTGACCCAGTGTGCCCAGTATATATTCCACCTGCGTAGGTAACATATACAAGATTGACCGTCAGTTTCTAGGAGCAACAACTAGTGGAATCACCGCACCGAGCAGCCACTGGAAATTGACGTAGTCAAATCCGGAAATGCTTCACAGTCCCTGGAGATATCAGACGCACACAATATCAAATACGGCGGCCGAGCAATGTTGCTCGTCAAATGGTAAAAAAGGGGGTATATTCTCTTTTATGTATCCGTAGTCTAGATGCCGAAAACCCATCATCACCGCAACACACACACGCCTCTAGTGACACCACAGCCGGACAGCCTTGTCCTTGCCGCCGCTGCCCACGCGCATGCCGTCTCTCGGGCTCCAGTCGACGGCGTACACCTCGTCCTGGTGTCCCGGGAGGTCGACCTGCAACTTGCACGTGGCCATGGACCACACCTTTAGCGTGGTGTCCTTGGACGCGGTGACGAGCAGCCGCGAGTCGGCCGAGAAGGCGCACTGGTAGACGGGGGCGACGTGGCCGCGCAGCGTGTTGATGAACTTGCCGTCGCGGGCGCTCCAGATCTTGGTGTGGTTGTCCCAGCCCGCGCTGGCGATGAGCGTGCCGTCGGGCGAGAAGGTGACGTGGTTCACCTGCTTCTGGTGGCCCAGCATGCGCGCCACGGGCTTGGTGCCCTGCGACGGGTCCCAGAGGTACATTGTGAAGTCGTCGCTGGCCGACACGAGGCGCTCGGCGACCTTGCCCTGGATCTTGGCCGCCTTCTCGAAGCGCTCCTTGGCCTTGGCCCGGCGGGCCTCCTCCGTGTCCGGGGTCGGGGTGTGGTCGAAGAAGCCCGTCCGGAGGGCGAACTCGGTCGACAGGGCGAGGTGGTTGACCCAGTGGGCGTGCGACGAGAGCGTGTGCACGAGGGTGCCCTTTACGGCGTCCCAGACCTTGACCGTCTTGTCGTGGCTGCCCGTGTAGATGAGGCCGGTGCCGCCCCACTTGACGCAGCTGACGCTGCTCTTGTGGCCCGACAGGACGTGCTCCGTCCTGCCCGTGTTAACGACCCAGATGCGCACCGTCGCGTCCTTGCTGGCGCTGGCGAGGCGCGGGGTGTCGTCGCGCCAGAGGTGGTAGGGCTCCCAGGCAATGTTGGTGACCCATTTCGCGTGGCCCGTCAGCGGCTGGCCGACGGCGACGCCTTTGTCGGGGTCCCAGAGGCGGACCGTCTTGTCCATGCTGCCCGTGGCCAGGCGGCGGCCGTCGGCGGACCATGCGACGCAGAGGACCCAGCCGGCGTGGCCCGCGAGGGTGAACTTGGGGGTGCCCGTCTCCGTGTCCCATATCCTGGCCGTCTTGTCGCCGCCGCCCGTCGCTAACCGCTTGCTCGTCTCGGGAGAGAACTGGGCCGAGAGGATGGCCTCGCCGTGGCCGGGGATGCGGTGCGCCATGCGCGTTACGGCCTGCACCTTGAACACGGCCTGGGGCTCGGCGCTGAGCGTGACGGTCGTCTCGAACGGGTTGGCGACGCCATGGCTGCGGAGGAGCTCGAGGAGGTTCGTGGGGTATTGGTCGACGATGATGTCCGTGTCGGGGATGTGGATTCGGAACTTGTACGGGAGGAATTCTTCCCTGTCCTGTTTTTTTTTTCTTCAGTGTTAGACAATGAGCGAAACAGCGATTGGGAGGTTGCTTCGAAGGAGAGGGCGACTTGCCTTGCCTTGCAGGGTGTTGAGGAGGAGCGTGAGGTTCTTCTCCGAGGCGTCGGCGAGGGGCACCTCGATCACCTCGGCCAGCTGCTGTCCGTCGCCGTCGACGAAGCGGGCCTTGAACGAGCCCTCAAGCCCGGGGGCGACGGCCGTGACATCCTGCTGCGTCTGGGTCTTTGCGAGGGTCTCGCGCTTCTGGCGCTTCGAGGGCGGGGGTATCACCGTCGACATTTTGTTGCGATGCTTGTCTTTTTTTTGTTTTTGTGACCGCCTTGGGTCGTTGTTGGAAAGATTTCAAGCACGGCGATGCGGGATGGTGGGGCAGAAATTTTGAAAAAGGACGGGGACGCACCCGGTGGACCAGGGACCATCGGCCAAAACTCGCCCGTGGTTGCGACGGTTTTTTTTTTCCCCTTCGATTTTCCCCCACTGCAGGGGAAGGGGGGAAAAAATGTCATCGCTAGCAGGTGCGGGTGGGGATCCAAGGGAATCTCTGTTAGTGCGAGCATGCCAATAGATAAGATAAGAAACCCCATGGTTCAGACGGTGATGATAAACTCCGAGAGCCAGCCATCCTTGCAGCTCCTCCTCCCAGATGTGTGCTTTTCCAGCAAGAAGAAAGAAAAACAGCCTGCTGCGCTGATGTCCTTATAAACGCCATCCCCCGATTCCTCCGTCCGGTATAGTCCATAAGCACCCCCCCGTTCATATTACACCCCGAGTCTGTCTACCTCGGGCCCATTGCCCTCGTCCCAACCCATCACTACCAAGTACTACCTCGCCATGTGAAGACTGGCGTCGAGGCTTTGATCCATTGTAGTCTTCTTGGGCCGGCCGCGCCGCTTCGTTCCCGTAGCCGTCGATCCTCCGGCAGCTCCCTGCGGGACGGCATTGTTTGTGGGCGTCGCCGCGTAGTGACGGAACACAGCCGCGTTGGGCGGTGCCGACTGCATGCCGGACTGTATGCCGAACTGGGGCACAGGGATGGGCGTCTGCTGGACGGCATTCTGCTGGAACGCATTATTCATCTGCTGCCCATGCATCTGCATCGTCCTCTGGTTCCTTTCCTCCATCTCCGCTTGCCGGTCTCTGTACTGCGCATGCTCGTCGTGGGCAGTCTGCTCGAACGGGTGTTTCGGCATCCCCGCCATGCCGTCCCGAGACATCTGGCTCATCTGCTGCTGGACGTGGTTGTGGTTGTGGTTATGGTTATGGTTATGATTGTGATTCTGTACCTGTGGTTGTTGGTGCTGTTGACGCTGCTGGTGTTGTTGTTGGTGCTGCTGTTGTTGCACCTGTTGATGCTGGAGCTGGTGCTGCTGCTGAGGCATCGCTTGCTGTTGCTGCGGCTGCGGCTGCTGTGGTTGTTGTTGCTGCTGCTGCTGCTGCTGCTGCTGCTGTTGCTGTTGCTGTTGCTGTGGTTGTTGCGCGCTTTGCGACTTACGGCGGTTCTCTTCGATTTCTTGATGCTTCTTCTCTTGTCTGGCCTGCCTTTCTTGCCTCTGCATGTCTTCGTTCTCGACGGCGTAGATGGCCGCGATGCGTAGTTGCATCTGTGCGAGTATGCCAAGGCGCTCTGGCTTCGACATTTTCCGGTATTCTGTTTTGAAGTTGTGGAAGACGTCTCCGGTAAGCCGCATCGTGTTGGGCGTGACACCGACCACGGCGAGAAGGGCGGCTGTCGTAGGATCTGGCGCCGGACCAGAGCTCTGCACCTCAGGAACTACCCGTGTTAGTATATGGCGACAGCTCGACGGCCTCTAGGGGAAACATACCAGCTGGCGTATCCTGGACAATGTCGGCGTCTCCCTCTGCGTCGGCGTCTTCCTCGTCGGTCGGCGGATCAGGCGTTCGCGCCTCATGGTTGTGTTCGCTGCATATGATCGTCAAGATCCATTTGCCCAGGGTCTTACGATTCACGGCTTTGGCCTTCCACGGGCAGTTGGTTTTCTTCGTCGATGTCTTGAGCTGCGTCGCGGTGCACTTGTAAGGCTGCCCACCTCGGTCGCACACGAGGTCGCATCGGACGACCTCGCTGCCCTTCTCGTAGGTGCCACCGACCTTGTTGCGATGGGTCCGTGACTTGACGACCTTGTAGCCGTCCTTCTGCATGCGCGACTTGAGCGCGGCGAAGAGCTCGTCGAACGAGGCATATTCCTCGGTGCCGTCGCTGCGGTCGCGGGCGCCCAGGATGCCAAACATATTGGCGACGAGCGGCGACGGCTGGGAACCAGTGTCGCGATAGCTTCGCCTCGTGCTCCCAGACTCGATTCGGTCGAGATGGGGGTTTCGAGTCGTGGTGTCGCGGCGCGACGCGGTTCGGCTTCGCAGAGCTGTGCGGATTGCTAGAACAGCCTGTAGCAAACTCTTCCAAACGTGTTGGGGCCGTGGGGATGACGACTTGACTCCACCCCTCGACATCGCATTGGTGGCTGGAATGTTTCTTGTGGTCCGTGCCGTATGTGGCTTGTGTCTGTGGCTCCACCCCCAGACTTGGTCAGGACAACCCCGGTTCATCCGTGTAAGTCGGGCAGGAGCGTGCTGGTTCGTGACTGTCCATTCTGTAGTGATGTTCGATCTTCTCCCACCGACATCTGTTTATTCGATGAATTCGACGCGCTTCGAGAGACTCTGTACTAGAGACCAAGTTCCTGCTCCCAACTATTGGAGGTCTTCACCACATTCTGACAGCGTGGAGTCTTGGACTCTCTGAATCTGCCCAGCAACATGAACCCTCGACACACACGGGTCTCAAGGGCGTCCCAGGCTTCGCCGACGACATCTTTTACTACAGCACCACCACAGACGCCAGCACACGATGGAATAGCCTCTCCATACTTCTCCCAGGTCACTCCTAGAGAAGATGGTCTCTCAAGGACTCCGAATAGGGTCACTCCTTTTACGAGAACACTGGCGCCATCTTCTTCAAGGGCTACCATTTCTGACACAGCCTACACCACGAGCTATGACTATTATCACAACGAAAATAGCCAGGCAGGAAAGCAAACAGCCGTGACTAGGCCGAGCACTTCCTACACCAGTCGCACCTCGCAAACCCCTTTCCTCCCGTACAGCGAGAAACACACCATCGTGTGCGCACTAAACGAAGGTCGTGGGATCACCCCGGCGGTCGGTGTCTCTTTCTTCAATGTCGACACTGGTGAGGCTATTCTCAGTCAAATCTCCGATAACAGGTTCTTCGTTAGAACTCTACACAAACTCCAGATCATGGAGCCATCGCATCTTCTGATCGTCAGTTCCTGCTGTCCGCCGAACCCAAAATCTAGGCTCTACAGCCACATTGAAGAGCATGTGCCAGATATCAGAATCATTCCCTTCGACCGGAGGCATTGGTCAGAAGTGGAAGGACTCGAGCGTATCCAGACCCTTGCCTTTCGAGAAGATGCAGAAGCTATCAAAGTGGCTATTGGAGGCAGCTTCTTCGCAACCTGCTCTTTCTGTGCGGTGAGAAGCTCTCTACCCAATATTGCCACAATTGCTGACTATGATAAAGACTATCAAGTTTCTGGAAGTCGAGTTTTCCTTGTGCATCATCCCTCATTCTCTTCGCATACGATACCAGCCTTCGGAGGACACAATGATGATCGATGTGTCGACCATTATGTCACTCGAAATCCTTCAAAACCTTCGCAATTCGAAGTCGAAAGATACTCTGTTCGGCATCCTCAAACACACGCGGACGCCAATGGGCAGTAGAGTGCTTCGGAGCAACCTGCTCCAACCATCAACTCTAAAAGACTCGTACCTTGAGCCAAGATATGATGCCTTAGAGGAGCTTCTTGCTAATCATGAGATGTTTTTAGGAGTTCGAGAAGGTAGAAAATATGTATTTGATCCAATGTGCTCACTGCTAATATTTCAAAGCGCTGAAATCTGTTCTGGACATCGAAAGTGTGTTGACCCAGGTAACTGAAAGATCTTAACCCCCCAACAGGCTAGGCTAACAGCCTCAGCTCGTCATCATACCCAATAAGCCATCCGTAGAGGCATCTGAGAGAGCCATGAACCATGTCCTGATGGTCAAAACATTTCTGGACGCTATACCTGCGATATGCCAGGCACTGGAGCCCGCTACAAGCCCCTCCTCACCAAGATACGAGACCTCTGTCGACCTGAACTTACGGAAACAGTCAGAAACCTTGTCTATGAGGGCATCATCGAAGATGTCACATATGTGAATTCAGCTCTCGATCTTCGGAATCAGAGAACCTTTGCAGTGAAGGCAGGTGATAACTCGTTCTTGTGGTGGAGGCTAGACTGACTCAACACCAGTCCGGAGTCAATGGTCTTCTCGATGTCGCTCGACAGGCATATAAAGAAAATACGAATGACGTACATAGCCATGTGGAGGAGCTTAATAGTAAGAACCGCTCCTATTGGCTTCCTGCAATTCCTACCGAAGCTTATCAATTTGCAGAAGAATACAACATCGAGGCCGACCTCCGATATGACACGGGCCGCAAGTACTGGATTCGGCTACGGGCGGTTGACTTTGAGGACCGCCAAGTGCCCCTGGTGCTTGTTAACCAAACACGAAAGGGTCCCTACATCGAATGCTTGACTCTGCGACTCAAGAAACTCAACCAAAGAATTGCGGATTCCGTTGCTGAGGTCGTCATGCTTAGCGACAAAGTGATCCAAGACCTTATGGACAGCATCCGTACGCAGCTGCAACCCCTTTACCGCGTCTGCGACAGCATCGCTCTTCTTGACATGATCGCATCATTTGCGCAAGCAAGTTCTACACAAGACTGGAAGCGACCCGAGATAGCAGACACTCTGGCACTAAAGGCCGCCAGACATCCAATTCTGGACAAGGTTCGGCCATACATCAGCTTCCTCCATCCTAAGCTGACAAGGAGACAGATATTGAAGGCCCCTTTTGTTCCCAATGACTACTACGCTACAGATGATTATCGCTTCCAAATCGTCACCGGATGCAACATGAGTGGGAAAACTACGTACATCAGAAGCATTCCATTGCTTCAGATAATGGCACAAATTGGTTGCTTTGTGCCAGTCGAATATGCCAGCTTTCCTATTGTCCACAATATCTTTGCGCGGGTAACCACAGACGACAAAATTGAGTCCAACATGTCAACCTTTTCTTTGGAAATGCGAGAGATGGCGTTCATTCTCAGGTTCATCCCAATCCCGGCAAGTTTCTGGCTCGGTGCTAACAGCCACTAGCAATGTCACTGACAAAAGCATTGTCATCATCGATGAACTTGGCAGAGCCACAAGTACCAGGGATGGACTTGCTATTGCAATTGCCATGGCTGAAGCCCTTATCCAAAGTCATGCAACAGTGTGGTTTGCCACGCACTTTACAGAGCTTGGTAAGAGTTTCCGAAGCCCCCAATGTTGATTTGAACTTGGAGTTGACTTCGAGCAGCTGATGTCCTTGCTGATCGCCCCGGAGTGCTGAATCTCCACCTGACTACGCAGACGTCTACGACAACTGACGGCGTGCCCAAGATGACGATGCTTTATAAAGTGGAATCTGGGAAGAACGAGGAAATACTGTATGGGATCACGCTTGCGAAGGCCATGCCTTTTCCGAAACGGTTTCTCGAGGTAGCGGAACAAGTCGCCGTCTCATTACGCCAGCAGAGAGAGCGAAATAAGCAGGGGTCCGAGGCGAGGAAGATGCTCAACCGTCGTAAGCTTATCCTCAATTTGCATGAGCATCTGAGGCAGGTCAGTCATTCGGAAATGGACGAATCTTCCATGAGGAGCTACCTGACTCGTCTCCGGGAGGAATTCATATTGCGCATGGAAGCGATCGAGAATGGGGGCAGCGAAAGAACCGTCGATGACAGTGAGACGAGGCCAGGCGATGAAGACGGCGTATTCGATGACGATGATGTCTTTGATGCTGTCGATGTAGATTCTCTCTGGAGTATTTGAGCGTGTTTGCAACGTATGCTTATTGTTCCAGGGTTATTACTGGCCGGATGAGACGGTACCGCGGTTGAAAGCACCTAAGCAGTAATGAAAGTTTTGGGACCGCTTGTAGATTTAGCGCAATGCAAACTTCGAACCGCTCTACCTAGGTTGTTCTTGTCATGTGAGAGGTGACCTCAAGATCGTTGTTACACTGTGGTTTCCCTCCGGATTTGCACGGCATATTATCGAGGAAGGTGTTGACTAATGCAAGCGGCCCTACTTTGGAATGATCGCACCGGGACATACCAGCAGGAAGGGATCAACTGGCTCGGGTATTATTCTTCTTTGCGCCGCCGGCAACTTCTTTTGTTGACTCTTTAAAAAAGCTGCCCTCTCATCCTTGTGGAAAACGCTGTCCTTCGGCACCCGATCGTATACCGCTCGGCGCCTCAGTGGTGCCGTGCCCCTTATGAACAATCCGCATTCCTGGCCTCAGTGTCGATCTTCGGGTTCCTCCCGCTTTGCTCTTGACTTCAGACCAAGTGTGGCATATCTTGAACGCGGCGACTAATTGAGGATATGGCCTGTTATTGCAACTATGACAAGCTATTTCATCAACTTCGCACCCAGGCCCCCATACCGATTCGACTTGACTATGGGAGCATGCCAGTCCGCATCTTCTCCAACACCATGACGGCAGACAGCTCAACGAGCCTGAATCCCGAATTCAACCGCCTCGACTCTATTGACTGTCCCTCTGACCGGTTCGTCGACCTCAGGAGGCGTTTGACTTAGCCTCAATCTTGCTCGTCTACGTCACATCATGCACAAGCGGTAATCGGGATAAACACAGCGGCGGACAAAACTTTCCCTTGAGCAAAATTCCGTGTCCTAGGACATCATTTATATATAATGCAACTTGATCTCTTGGCGGGGTCATAAAAGTCCATCTCAAACCTTCGATGCCAGAATCCTTTGCCACCCTAAGGCAAGTTTCCTTCACAGCGTTTGTTTTGATTGGTGACAGCCAGTCACTAAACCGCCCCAATTTTTCTCTTCAGCTGAGTACAATAACTTCCTAGAAATACTTTTGATTAGCTCAATATTCAGGTCGAGGACAGGTCAGTTGTCAGTCTGATAGAGCGTGGGTCACCGGGCAACTTTGGCATCAGCGTTTTTTGCATTATTTCCCTGCGTGACTATTGCGGCATCCTTGACACGAAATCGAAAGCGCTGATGTTGCCGTTTAGATATGGCTGTTTAACCTGAATGCTTCATAGTGATCTCATTCCAAACGGAGATTTTTGTAAGTCTTCTCGGTTGTCGAGTCCGAGCCGTACTTTCGCTTTGCCGACTTTCCTGATCCTAGTGGTGCAAAAGCGCTCTGGGTGTTGGCCGGGTGTACTGTATTTTCATGGAGGGTTCCAGCCAAATCCCCTAACTTGGCGGTCTCCAGATCAACCTGAACAAGCCACGGCGGTCGAGCGAGTGTCCCGCCATCTTCGATTGCCGCGTTGACAAACAATGTGTAACCCGCCTTTAAGGGATGTTCATCGCCCATCCCGTGACTCGTCCCGCAGTATCCTTGTGACCGATATTGTTCAAATCTCTCTTTTCTGGCTCGCATAATGTCCTCTGGTTCATTATGCCGGCCGAGATTCTCTAGCACGACCGAGCTAGCATTGTCGATTGCCGACATGTGGGTAGGGGTTTCCGGGATCTGTTTCCTCCAGGCAACAAGCTTGGCTCCCCACCCTCCATGCACGTGGCCGAAGCAGTGAATCTTAGGCTGTGACTTCGCAACTGCGCGGAAAAGCTGAGGGCAGCCAATTCGTTTTTTGTCTCCTGATATGTCAAAAATGCCGTGCGGTGGGCCATGAGTAATAGCAATGTCTGTCCCTTTCTCAATGTTGAAATCGTGGGCACCTGCAAACTGGAAAGCCCATGCTTCAGTTCCTGGTATGTATGGGCTGGCATACACTTTCAAAACCCCCTCGTTCTGGAGGGTGAACTGGTATGTACCCTCGTCAAGGAAACGAACGCCACTGCTCCTCGCCTTCTGAAACATTTCTCTGATCTTTCCGTCGCCGCCGAATTCCTTATTAACCAAGGATGAGTCAAGTGGTTCCTCATATCTCTGATTGGCTTCCGCGATCATGTTATGGAGTGCCGAACTGTCAAGAGAAAAGTCGTGGTTACCGGCGATGACGAGCTTGAGTGGTGCGTTGATTTTATGCAGAAGCTTCAGTGTTTCCTCGTATTCATCCACTTTGGAATGATCTGTGAGGTCGCCGCAATGGATGGCTACATCGAATCGTTCTTTAGGCGTGGCATCCCGGGAGAAACTCAGGCCGTGGGTGTCTGAGATGATGAGGATCTTTGTTTCTACTGTAGTAGCCATTGAATCCAGGCGTATCTAAAGGTTGTTGATATTTGACTGCTTGTGCTGGGGAGTGAGGCTGTGTGGCGGGCGTTGATGTGAAGCTTGGGAAGGAAATTGACCCTCCTTACTTTTCTTATCATGTTTCCCGGACCTTTCTCCGGTAGCGCACGAAGAAGAACAGCCACTGTGAAGACTGCTGGCTCAGAATTACGGGCCAGGGAAACCTTAAACTGTATTGCGTAAGTGGAAAACACTGATCTAACCTTGACTGTCTGCTGGAAAGTGGTGCATAAGCATGGCACTTTATTCACGTACTTCGTCCAACGGCTTTTGGGATACCATTCCGAGCTTGACCACTACGGACCATTTCCAGGATCCGCCGGATTCTCAAGCTTTCTGGAAAGCTAGTGTATAGGCAGCCTAGCTCAAGCAAGAACACTCGAAACAAATCGCTGACCATTGTGAGACCAGAGGGTTGTACGAATGACTCCTTAGAAGCAGAAGAACCGAGAAGATTACACATAGATATGAACAGCCTATAATACAATATCAAGATTGTTAGCCCAAATCACCCCGAGCGCATGCAAGCTTTTCCTCCACTAGCGAAAAGGTGTCCAACTCGGATGTTTCGATCAAGTGCGACTTTGATGGACCTGGTATCGAAGGTAATCCTCTGGATGACAAGGAGCACCGCTATCTGGGGACTTTGTGAGGATGATCTCCTTCAACACAGGTCTTGGCTTAAAGCATGCCACTCGGGACGAAAGGTTGATGCCGTCGCCTCCTCAATTGGAATATACAGGAGAAACCGGTCTATTTCATCATGACCCTATCCGGATCTGTCACTGAGCCAGCAACGGCAATGGAGATCTAGGTCTCTGGTGGCCGAAATGGCTGCTTGTTGTGTTGTTTATGTGACTTGATTGACCTACGTTGCGGCGGAAATAAGTGATATGCGAGACATGAGCGATTACAAGAAAATATGATACACGAGGGAAATAGACAGAGCCTCAAAGCGGAAGTGTATAGTCCACGGTTAGTCAGCAGGCCCAGTTTCAGAGCATTTTTTGAAATACAGCAAGGACTTCATGAACGATTTGAGCTAGTTAGAGATTATAATTGAGCTCTCTCTGTACGATTCCCTTGCTCGTCAAACCATATCTTAGTGCCTTTGACCATGGACTCTTGGAGCGCAGCACCAATTTTAACTGCTGCAACCGCAGACGTCAACTTGACCGGCACCGGCTTATCCTCCAAAACGCTATCTGTGAACTCAATTGCCTCGGTCGTGAACGCAGCTTTGAAGCGGCCCCAGTACGTCTGTGGCAGCTCCTGGCGGATGCCTCCCGGCTGATAGATCCGTACGTGGTTCTCCGCCGGCACAATGTTCACCGATAACTTGCCCTTGGTCCCGATGATCTCTGTCGAGTCCTCCTGGCCCGCGGCCATCATACGTGACGCATACAAGTATGCGATCCTGCCATCGTAGAACTCGACCGTGCCCACGGCGTTATCACGGTCATTATGTTTTCGCAAATCGGGCTCGACGGCCGTGATGCCCACGGCGTGAACAGACTTGACTTTGCTCTTCTCCTCGTCAAAGAACCAGAGGGCGAGGTCAATGTCATGGATGCTGCAGTCAACAAAGATGCCGCCCGAAAACTCTGCATAGGCGACGAAGAAGCCAGAGGGATCGAGTACGTCGCAAGTCTGGCTGCGCAGCACGGCGGGGCGGCCGATGAGGCCTTGTTGCATCTTTGCGTGGGCGTCACGGTAGGAGGCGTCGAAGCGGCGAGAGAAGCCGCACATTACCTTGAGTTCGGGGCGTTTGGATGCTGCGTCGACTACGGTTTGTGACTGAGTCGTCTCGTGTCAGCTGCTGAACTCTGAAAGCTGGGAATATCCCAGGAATTGACCTGCCGGGTAGAGACTTACAATCTCGACCGTTGTGCCTAACGGCTTCTCGCAAAGCACATGCTTTCCCTTCTCAATGGCCTTGATCGCCTGCTCCGCGTGTACAGATGTCGCCGACGCGACGCAGACCGCCTCTAGTCCCTTATGGGAGAGCAAGTCGTCGTAGGATTCGTAGACTGTGACGCCGTGAGGGGCGAGGTTCTCGGCGGCCCATTGCCGCTCCGCAGCGTCCGGGGAGCTGACGGCTACGAGGGTCGCGCGGGGGACATTCTGGTGGAAGTTGAGGGCGTGTCGCTTGCCCATGCGACCGAGGCCGGCAACGCCGACTTGGAGCTTCTTTGCTGACATTGGGAATCTGATCTGGTTCTGGAAGAGGGGAAGCCCGACGTGGGAGATGATTGTGAGGGCTCGGCGGTGTGCGCCGGAGGTCGATTTCTATACGATCGAACGAGGACCAAACGGGTGGGGGGTATCACTACGAGTAGCTGATAAGACGAGAAACGACAGGAATCGCACCTCTACATGTACTGGCACGAGTGACGCAAATGATCGAGGCTGTTGACTTGCTCTAGGAGTAAGGACACCGGCGCCCCTTACCACCTTATGTATGAACTTTGAACATCTCCATAGCTCACCGGTCTCTTATCGGAAACCATTTCCCGACACGATGCATAATAGCTCGTCCGTGGGGCGCCACTGACGCGGTTGAGGGTATTCCTGACAGCAAATTCTCATCGATTGACCAGTGAAAGGCAGGACTGCAGCATCAATCCCACAAAATCGCGTTGTCGACGCGGAGAAGATCCCACTTGTGAGCTGTGTCTTTGCAGCACGTGGAGTTGCAGAGAGGCTTAAAACGTGTTGAGGCGAAACTTCGAAACTTGGACTGACGGTGTTGTAAGACACAATTCCGGGCCAACACTCCCAAAGTTGCGGAAGAGGTAAGTGGGGCACTGGAAATGTTGAATGAAGAGACTTGGATTGGTCAATGGCTTGATCGGGGCAACTTGCCCCGGTTCTCAATTCGGAGAGCCGGACAAGTCAGCCCGGCCTTGAGGCCTGTAGCGAGAAGTCATACAGGCACACCTTTACCCCAACAACTAGGGGCCAGAGGAAGCCTATTGAATTTGGGGTAGCTATTAGATTAGTAGATTAGTGATGCAGGTGTCAAAGATACCATGTAGCCTGCATAGAATAAAGTCTAGGCATCTGATCCTCCGCATCACTTCGATCCGCTCAGCTGGAACGCGCTCCCCGCCTTTAACCGGTTATCTGGGGTGCGGGGTACGGGGTCTGGGGCGGGGTGGGTGGCCTTAATGCTTCGACAATAGTGATTGTCCTCATAGACTGGCTGGACATGTACTCCTTACGAAACTACCATCGTGATTATTGGCGAGGGGCGCGTCAAATTTTCCTATTATGGCCAGGGAAAGGGTATGGCTAGAGCTCACTAGCCCTGTTTCGAGATGTTGGCAACCATCAAGCCATTGCATATATGCACGCGGAGTGCGTTGACAATTGAACTTTCGCAGAAGCTAGTCGCCAGTAAAGCCCCCAGCTGTTTACGAGTCGTCTTCCCACCCCCATGCCCGCTTGAGATGAGACTGCGCAGAAGCAGTCGGCCAACTGTGTTCGACATCCGTCTTTACCAGAATGTCTAGCAGAGCCCTTTGCTCCGCCTGGTCCGTAAACCTGTCACCGCATGCAGTGACACCCATGCACGCCGTAATCATAGCGGGTATGGTTGACTTGTTGGAAAGAGCTGCACCACACAATTCCCGTATCTGCATGCGGATGCCGTCCTGCGAGCTTTGGTCAGAGAGGTCCTGAGATAGCAGTTGGTAGAAGTAGTAGGCTTACATCCAATTTCTTTCTGGCCATTATTCGGCCAGGACCGATTTTGGGGATGCTCTCGTCGTGGCACATTAGTAAGGCTCGAGCTAGCGCTGCGTGCACGTTTCCGATAACTGTAAGGGGTTAGCGCATCGTGCTGCATTGTAACCATCTCTACTATGGCCAGGAGACACTAGTATACGAGATACTTACCTACGGCATGGTTGATATAGAATATCTGTGGAAACACCATGCTTGATGAGGGGTCCGGTTCCGAGTATGCAATAGGCAACCATGACAACGGCCTCGCTCTCAGCCAGTTGTAGTCGTATTCTACCAAACGTTTGTACTCGCTCTTTCTGTCCACAACCTCGCCGAAGCAGAACTGGACGACCTCGGCGCAGTGCACTACGATCCGATTCGCCCAGCAGTCATCGTCCGCTGGCGAGAAGGATCGGTCGATGAACAAGTGGTCGAGCTTGACCTTAATCGGCCGCTGGGTCGCGAATGCTAAGGTAATTTCCTGCCTGAGCCCGACCCAGAAAGATGCCTGTCGAAGCGGACTTGGAGGCGTCGACGAGGCATTTTGGGTGTTCATGAAGAGCTGGATGCCAAGCAGATGGCCTTCATGGTCTGTTCCGATCAAGGGCACGTCGAGCTCCTCGAGGGTGCGGAGGAGAATTGTGGCGGCGAGGAGGTCATCGTTGGTTAGGGCCGACGAGTCGTTGGAAATGGTCGTTAGATGCTTGAGACATTCTTGATGGTAGCGGTCTGAGGCGTAGGGATCGTACTGTCCGTTGAGACTGAGGTGACGGGAGGAGAGGGCGAAAATGGCGTTAAGCAGTGTTGGGCACGTTATTGCTCGTCGAGGCACAACGATGGCGAAGTGCCGTCTTGCATCACAGAGGTCAAACTAAAGGAAACGGTCAGAACAATGCAGGGTGGTAGTAACTCATGGCACAGTCAACAGTACGACTAACCCAGGTGCACATATACTCTAAGTAATACTTCATCAACCGAACCTCATGCGGTCGAGTGAAGGGGAAGACAACATCATTATGATGCTCGAAGTTGGCCAACCCGAGAGTTGATCCTGCTGGTATCGAGCTGTAGATGGAGCGTAGGGGAATTGGTGTCTGCCCCTCTTTCCAGCTTGCTGTGGGCGTGGACGTAGGATGGCTGAATGGACTCGGTATTGCAATCTGGGCCTCACGATAATCTCGGCTACTCTCATCGGTGATGGGAGCCAAGTCATCGGACTGTCGTTCCACAGCGGGTGGATCTACACGTCTCGTCTCCGCCGATGACAGCGGCGGGCTGCTGTGTTCAGACCAGTAAAGGGCCTTTAGTTCCTGAGTTTCATCGACAAAATGTACTATCAATCGAATTAGGCAATTTTCAAAGAAACAATATTCAGTAAGATCCGCCCAAGAGGAGTAAAAATCGCCGTTTCGAGCAGCGTTTGACCCTCTGTGTGATGTGCCAAGTTTGTTGGTTTGTGGAACTGCAACACTTACATCGCCGCGGATAGTGCACCCAGGTCTGCTCCGTAGCGCTCGGCGTCCTAAACCCGGCGAAACGAGCCCATAGTTAGTGATCAGCGTTCCCGCAGAGATGCATTACGGGGTACCGTCGCGCCCCGTGACGAGATTGAAGCGGTGGGTTTCGGTTTCGCTATGCGCTATAGGAACGTCGCAAATCGCAAATTGAGTCGGGCACATCCGGGCAGGAACCCCAGACGCATCCAAGAATTTCAGAATTCCAGAATGGCAGACGCAAAGAGAGTCAGATGGCCATGACTTACTCGGTGGAATGCTTGAACCGAACAGTGGGGGCCGGTACGCACTGCTTGCCAGTCGCTCTGCATCGGATACATGAGATATCGGACCGAGAGGATGACGGGCCTGAGGCAGAAGCGTCATCAGCGCTCCACGCGCATTTGAGGTGTTGCTTTTTGCAAGTCTAATATTGTGCTTGGAGTTGCGTGTATGCTGATGTGGGTTACAGTGGGAATGTAAAGCCCGAGGGCCTGTCATCTCGCACATCCCACATCCCACATCACCAACCCCAGAATAAGTCAGCGAACCATTTCCACAACTCCCGGTTACTCCAAGCAGAATCTGGGGTATCACACAGAGCACGGGGTGGCGGACAAATCTGGGGAAGAGGAGAAGCCAGGCAGGGTCAACTAACCAGACATGTCGTTGACATGATTTGACTTTCGCCTCCGTGTGTTGTTCTGCAGTCCTGCTTTCTTGGTGAGTTCAAGGCGATTGCAGCGAGGTCAGGGACGTTGGTGTGATTAAAGCATTTCCTGGTTGATGAGAACAGGAAATGTGTGCCTCGGGGCGAGTTCCTGTGAATTGTGAAAAGGGCAGAAAGTTCCTGATTCCCCTCACACTACGGTGAGGCTCCTTCGGCTCGAATTACCATATCAAGCCGCCTTGTGTTTTGGTTCCTAGAGTTATGACGAAAGGCGTTAATGCACGTTAGCGATGCCCCTGACTCAAGCCCAATAGGTAGGCCAGCCATTCAACCCCGCAGGTCTTGCCCAAATCCCCAAGTCTTTATGGAGCCTAGGAGCCTAAGCGCTGCCAATCCGCGGTCAGAGTATGGAGCATTTCGATGCCCCATCCATCCCCACGGGCAACTCATTGCGAGAATCTTCTAACAACCACGCCCCCGTTGTGCGTGGAATAGCTTCCCATCTGCTTCTATGGCCCAGAAGCAGATAGAAGACTCAAATTACACCATTCATAGCGATTTCCTTTCGAAGCTCCTCCGTAGTCCCACCCGGGTGCTCGATTATCGGCCGTCTTCCGAGACACTAGGGATCGTTCGCCGAACACTGTCATCGAAACTCGAACTTGTTCAAATCCGCTTCGAAGTGGCGTCACAACCACCAACTTGGAACTGCCAGGCTCATCAAGTGCCGCGGAGCAGGCATAACCCCGGTCCTACTTTTTCTACTGTCGATACCTAAACTCTCACCTGGAGCAATAGCCGAAGGGTGTCCCCGGCGATGGCCATGGCGTCTCCGACCAAGACACGCTAATACCCACGGCTTCCCCATCTTCCCCCAATATCCCCAGAAACCCATCTGTAAAGCGCCCCGCGATTTAGCGGCTTCTCGTCATATTGACCAACTAGCGCCCACCCATTGGCCGTTACGGCTATTGTACAAGCCGTGCCCTCCCTTCCCCATCATAGGCGTGAACACATAGTTCCTGTCTTTCCAAGGTGGACCCTATGTTGATTGTTGTGAATCTGAACAGGCATAGTCGGGGCGGCTTGGCCATGGGGTGGCTCCCCAATGTCAGAGTTTCTATAAAGACGTCGTCGCGTGCCATGTTTGACGTTGATCTACTATTCTTGCGACGCGGGCGGGTTCAACCAAAACTTCTTTTTTTTCTCTTCAGTGATACCCCGAAAGTTGTCTTTCCGGTCCGTCAGACTGGGCAAGTCTCTTGGAAACCCTGCAACGCAGATATTCTTTAGCACTCCCGAGCGTGTAGCCCATCCCATGTGAGTTCATCCCAAGCCACTTTCTTGCGTCTTCATATTAGTCATGAAGCCGTCTCATTTCAACATATACCTCACCTTCAAAGTTTGTATTCCTCGGGCTAACTGTTCGACCTCAGCATTTTGACACGATGGGTCATCGATCGACTGCCGCCTCCGAGGTGGAGAAACCCTCGGCCATCTACCCAGGCGTCTCAGCAGAGCAGCAAGAGACTGTTCTTTCGGATGCCTCTTTGGAGCCTTATGGGCCTTCGGGTATGCACGCACTCGTCCCCGACCATGCCTATGCCGAACACTGACTCTCATGGCAGGTTTCCGCGGCATCTTCGTCTCCCACTATGTTGCGATGTGTGCTGCCTTCTCCGCCATCGGTGGACTCCTTTTCGGTTATGATCAAGGTGTCATCTCTGTCACCCTGGTTATGGATCAGTTCCTCGAACGCTTCCCCGAAGTCTCGGATCACGCTTCTGGGTCTGGTTTCAAGAAAGGTCTCATGACTGCAATGATCACCTTGGGAGCCTTTATTGGTGCAATGAACCAGGGTTGGATCGCCGACATGATCTCTAGAAAGCGCTCCATTATGGTTGCCGTCGTCATCTTCTCCATTGGCTCATCGATCCAGACTGCGGCCCTCAACTACAACATGCTAGTTGGTGGCCGCTTTGTTGGAGGCCTGGGGATTGGCATGTAAGCTCAAGATTCTCGTCATACGTTCTTAACCCTCTTCAAATGCTGATGATTATAGGCTCTCCATGGTTGTTCCGCTGTATATCTCTGAAATCTCACCCCCAGAGATTCGCGGATCTCTTCTTGTGTTCGAGCAGCTTTCCATCGTTTTCGGAATCGTCGTTTCGTTCTGGATTACTTACGGTACAAAGGATATCCCCAACCACTGGTCGTGGCAACTGCCCTTCCTCATTCAGATCCTCCCGGGTCTTCTCCTTGGCTTCGGCGCCGTCTTCCTTCCTTACTCTCCTAGGTGGCTTGCCTCTAAGGGCCGTGAAGCAGAGGCCCTTGCCAACCTATGTAAGCTCCGCGTCCTCCCAGACACTGACCCACGAGTCCGTCGCGAATGGATGGAGATCATTGCCGAGGCCCGGTTCCAAATCTCAGTTCTAGCCGATCGCCATCCCACTCTCGTCGGCAAAGGAGATATAGCAAGTACCCTGAAGCTCGAAGCTGTGTCTTGGACCGACTGCTTCAAGAAAGGGTGCTTCAAACGCACGCAAGTTGGAGTTTTTCTAATGTTTTTTCAACAATTTGTTGGAATCAATGCGCTTATATACTATTCTCCTACTCTATTCGCGACGATGGGCCTCGATCATAACATGCAGCTGATCATGTCCGGTGTTTTGAACTGTGTTCAGCTGGTCGGCGTCATCCCCAGCTTGTGGACTATGGACCGCTTCGGGCGCCGATGGATTCTGCTTGTGGGGAGCTTGGGCATGACGATCTCACACACTGTCATTGCTATCCTGGTTGGCCTGTACTCAAATGACTGGCCAAACCATACCACTCAGGGTTGGATCAGCGTGGCCTTCTTGCTGCTTTGTAAGTTTTTTTTACTCCTTGCCTTACAGCATACGTTTCTTCAACATAAATGGAAGCTGACGACCATTTACCAATAGATATGCTTGTATTCGGAGCCACATGGGGTCCAGTGCCATGGGCCATGCCATCCGAGGTCTTTCCTTCTTCCCTGAGAGCCAAGGGCGTTGCTATTTCTACTTGTTCTAGTAGGTTTACCCACCACGAAGCCCGTTAAAAGACAGCATAGGTTGACTTTGAACAGATTGGATTAACAACTTCATCATCGGTCTTATAACCCCTCCAATGGTCCAAGGGACAGGATTTGGCGCCTACGTGTTTTTCGCCGCTTTCTGCTTGCTTTCTGGTGTCTGGACTTGGTTCTGCGTACCTGAGACCAACGGAAAGACACTTGAGCAGATGGATGAGGTGTTTGGTGACCGCACTGGACTCGATGATGTTGCAAAGAAGAACCAAATTTTCCGCGAGGTTGTGGATGAGCAGACTCACTCCATGGTGACTTTGTCGGCGTAGATAGTTTGAGCGAGTTGAGTTGTGCTTTAGATTGAGCTTGATGAGCCTCTTCCAGAATACAAAGTTCTGATACCCTTTCGTAAGCAACCTGAAATTATGCCAAGTTAACTGCAGAGCTGATGCGATGATGTGGCAACTTCTAGGTTTTGGTTGATCACTGGGGCTTAGTTGCTAGGAGGCAGTCTCAAACCTTACTGCCATGCCGCATGACTGTAGTAGCGATGAAGAGCAGTGAGTGTAGTTAATTCTCCCCTAACGAATCCACTCCAACCTCGCTTTCTTTTCATCGACTAGTTGATTTGAGAGTTAAAAATTTGTAAGCGGTTTGTCTACCTTCACGCCGTCTAGTGTTCTCTTGGCCCCATCTACTCCCTCCCCCTGTCGTCAGCCAAGTCTTTGGGTTCCAGGCGACAACAACAACAAGTTTGACGCAGACTTCAACAGAATTAGGCAAATCTATCTTTCTCTGCATCCTGTCTTTTTCTTCGTGCTATCAGCGTTCCGGAACACCGTGCGGCTATTACTAGTCATACAGCGACATTTAAGTAATTAAGAAGCATTACTGCAACCAAATGTAAATGGTCGTCCACATCGCCTTCGAATTTACCAAAGACTCGTCAGCATCTTTTTCTCAGCCTAAACCACTAGTAATTCAACTAGGAATCCATATCGCAATTCGTGATGCTTGTTTTTGGCTCTCGGTTTACCGTCCTCAACCTTACTCCAAACCCCCTAGCCCTCAAAAACCCGTTTCACTAACGACAGTCGTTTCTAATCAATCTTGATTGTTCATCTGGTGGCGTTCCTGACGGCTCTGTCTCTCTTCGCCAAATCTGCCTTTGCTAATTCGAGCTGGTTGCAGTAGTGTCACAATATCTTCGTGGTGTAAGTCGATTTTGCCTAGATAGATTGCCTTACTTTCCACGCGACCTCACCCGGATTTGTCAGTGACCCTGGCTTTATAAGCGTCCTCGCGTTGAATTCCACCTAGACAATACAAGTTACTTTCGTCCTTATAATCCAATTGTGTACGGCAGGCTCTTAGCGATAGGTGGTTATAGGGGTCTTATCGAGGAGCCTTCTTGGAGCTTTTGAACATTTATCGGTGCCCTTGAGCCTGTCGTTTTCCATTCCAGGTCCTAGCTCCTCTTTGTTATCGCCAACCCCAATCCAGGCTTACTTAGGGCTAGAAATAGGGTGCCCACGCAAATGGTTTACCCATACAGATTCCAGTTACCCAAAGAGCCTATGTCCAATAGCCCAAATCTATGGGCTGCCCAAAGGATCCATAAGTAGTTCTAAAAAAGTACTAGATATTATGGGTAAGCTAGACGACGACTTGGAGAGCAATGAGGAGGTGAGCAGATTAAGAGGACTAAGTTTAGGCATCAATCTGGATTTTGTGCTACTATCTTTTCATGAATATAGCAATCCTTATTCCAATACGCTTCTTCTATAAACAATTCATTTTAGCGAAGACTCTATGGGTAGTATGGGTCGATATAGGTTAGATCTTGATGTATTCTTGGGCAAAGCGGGTAAACCAATACTACCCATGGGCTGGCCGTATATTTAATACCCATGTCCAGAACTTACCCATCTACCTATGGACTACCCATGTTTGCCCATGTATCTAATAGGTATAAGCTTATCTGGGCACCCATGGATCCTTCGAAGCCTATTCTCGCTCAATCAATTTAGGGAGTTGTATGTATGAGGGCCTTGACCACCATCGATGCAAAGACATCAGGGCGATGGTACAAGGAATCAAAATCCTTGTCTGAAGTACTCAAGAAAGGCGTCGATTTTGGTCTTGTCCAGAGTTTACTGCGATGGAGTCAATTTGTCAGTTTGTTAGGTATCAGCAGCTCGTCCTGAGAAGCCTCAGGGAATCACACTTCTTTGGAGCGGCATTTATCATGGACGTCAAGGATAGAGTCACTAACATCGTTTCTCATTTCGTCTTATTCATATAGACGAAAGAAATTCATCAGTCTTCTCTTCGAGAAATCTTGGGCGGGTCGTGGAGCGAATGAAGTGAACTTGACTTGACACCTTCTAGATATCTTTTCTGAGAAACCCGAGTTTTTGGCTTTCTATGAGTGCTTTTAGTCCACTATCAAACATATAAAAGCACAGGATTAGCCTTCCCGAAGACCTCAGGGATGACAAAAATGGCCACCTCGATACTTGTGGACGTGGACGCGTTGACCTGGCCGAAAATAATATGGGAGATGATACTGATGTGGAGGTCTTCTTTCAATCTCCAAATGCGCTCAAGAATTATCTAGCCTTGAAATTATTGAGGTTTAAAACCGTCATGTCAAACTTATCATAAATCAAGATTTTGGTGACCTCTCACGAGTAGTAGCAATACTCGAGACTGGTGACATCGTCGCTCGTCTGACTTTCTGGTGGTTTATCGATGACGAGGTACTGAATTGGATGTCATGGACACCCTGGGGGTATACGGTCCGATGAAAGACGAGATGGGTAACGTCACAGTGTAGGCGATGCCATTGACCAAGATGGCGGCCGTCGCCTCCTCGCGGTAAAGCTACCCAATGGAGCCCACCTCCCGGTACCCCGGGCAGTCATACGCTGCCAGAACTTGAATAAAAGAGTTCAGAGAGCGAAACACCAGCAAATTATATGAATAGCAATTCTAATCACCATAATCTTGTCGTTTTCTTCTAGCGAATGTTCTCCGGCCTCGGAAAGACAGTATATTCCTGCGGCGTCTGCCAAACTTTTATGGTATTTGGTGTTAATGTTCTGGGCGGTTTTTTCGACCTTGAACTAAAAACAGCTTCGTTTGCCTGTAACCAATTCCGGATTGGAGAGATCTAAGAAATCGCCTTGAGCGGGGCCAAGATGGCCAATAATGCCTAAACTTCCTTCCATATCATTGAACCAGACTGAGAAGATAAACGCTCTACGAATCCGAGTTGGATCGGCGCCTTCCAGAAAAATCCCAAGTCAAGACGAATCCCATCAAAACGTGGCGTGTGACTTTTGAGACACTCCGTATGCGTGACGCGGTTGATGATGGATGGACGTTCCATCTGACGGTGGGTGATTATCGGCTGAACATAAGTTAAAAGACATTCGCCCGTTTTCTCTCTTCTGCCCAGCAGTGATGAAACACAGAACACCCTTGAACAGACTAACATAGCATGAAGGATAAATGTTATATTTGAATCTGTGGTGTAATGATCTCTGTGTGTGCATAAACGATGAAGATTCAATCTATATTTTAGAATCCTGGCTACCACACTCATCCAACTGCAGCTATAAGCTGAATGCACGGATGTCTTGTCTGCTGCGGATGTCATGCTGACCGGGATATTTCCAGAGCCACCTGAGGCCGGATGCAGGGCAGAGCACTGACGAGCCGTTCGTTTTCAAGGGGCTGAGGATGACGTGAAGAGAAGTTGTGAAGGCTCGTCAGACCTACGACGCTGTTGGGCACCCTGGCTTTCTAGGCTAACGGTGATACTCCGTCTTCGCTCATCACCTACCGTTTTCATTGCAATGTTTCGAGTAGCCTTACATTGCATCAATATGCACCCTTCCCCATGGGGTCTGTAAAGGTCGACGCTAGATCGATCTAGCCAGGTCCCGGTTTGGTTCCTCGTGTTCAAAAACGAGTTGTGCGGAAAAGCGGCTGTAAACTGGCGGCTGAAAAAGGGCTAGAACGGAAGTTTAGGGACGTGCCGCTAGGCCGACCGAAAGGCTTGAATGGGCGGGCGGCTGCACATTCCCATCCAGGTTTCCAAATGAGGTAACCCGGGGCCGAGACAAAGTGCAGATTCGCTTTGATGTCAGCTAATCTATTGTGAGATGGTTGGACCCAGTTGCACTGCAAAGGGCTCTTATGGCTTTAAGGGAAATCGACCTTGACCCGAGGGGAGGGTGGCACCCTGGGGATGCGGGGTAGAGTTTATGGGGAACCATGGGGTGATGTGAGGCTCACTCGCCCTGACTCCATTTGACTCTCGGTTGGAACATTCGGTTGGAACATTCGGTTGAAAAATGGTGCCGGTAGCCCAACCTGTTGAACGGTTAAAAGCTGTTCTTGGCGAACGCTCGGGAAAAAAGTGTCAAATTAAGCTTGCCTCCCGAGCCACCTCCGAGGCAGGAAAATTTAAGCGCCTATCGGAATCAAACTTTTAGAGGTCGGAAGGCGTCCCGTGTTGGGTCGAGAATCACTGCTCATGAAATCACTCGACAGTATTGAGTATGGTATTGGGTATGATATTGCAGTCATTCAACGTATTGTTGTGGTATCTAATGCTCAAAATCTAGATAATCTAGTGGTATCTCACAATGATCGAGGTCTACAGACCTCACAAGAGAATAGGATTTAATGGCACCGGAAGTCACTCCGTGCCCAAATGAGAAAGCCGGCAATGTGCGGCGAGGACATGATTCATAGCGACAGAAATCGCTTTCAGGCCCACTATGGCCAGTAAAATTCCCAACCAGAGGACCGCATCCATAAAGCTAGAGAACTACACGCTTTAGGACTTCTCAGACTTTTCGACATTCTGCGTCTCCTCGTCTTGGCGGGCCCACAGGCCATTGGGCTCGCTGCTGCTGGTGCTACCTTCACGGCGGTTCTCGCGGGTGGTGGCGTGACCAGTCTCCTTGACATCATCGTAATGAATGAGAAGCTCGCCATTCTTGCCGTAGCGGTGGGGCTCCTTGCGGGCAACGTCGACGACATCGAATGCACCCTTGATACCAGGAGCAGCCTTGGAAAAGATGGAATCCATCTCCTCCAAGGAGCGGTAGGCGGTCTCGGGGAAGAAGAAGTAGGTGACGGGAACGATGATGGCGTTGATAATGGCGAAGATGGTGTAGGTGTGGTGCTTGATGGAGTCGAAGGCGACAGGAGTGATCATGACGACCTAAGTGGCGTTAGTATTGAAACGATGCGGGTCTGTTATTCAGGTTACTTACCATGAAGTTGAAGATCCAGTTGGCAGATGTGGAGAGAGCGTTGGCAGGAGCGCGGATGCGCAGGGGCACGATCTCGGCGGGGTAGAGCCAAGTCATACCAAGCCAGCCAACAGCGAAGAACGTGTTGAAGACGAAGAGAAACACAATGCCAGTGATCTGGCACGCATAAGTCTTCTGAGAGTTGACACCCGCAAGGATAGCCATGGTGATGGCCTGGCCAACAGCACCGAAAAGCATAAGCTTGCGACGACCAACACGCTCAACCAAGAAGACAGCAGGCCAAGAAGCAATGAAGTACTCGGTACCGTTGAGAGCAGCCAACAAGTGGGACATGAAGCGAGACATTCCCAGGCCAGAGTAAATGACTGCAGCGTAATAGGTGATAAGGTTGATACCGCAGATCTGTTGGAACATTTGGTTGACGTAGGCGATGCAAGTGCGGTGGAAGTTGCGGTTCTTGTCCATAGTGAAAAGATCCTTGAAGGTGCCCTTAGACATCTCTTCGACAGTCTCCTTCATGACGACGTACTCGTTCTTGCAGTAATCATCATCCTCGGGCAAGTCGGCAATGGCAGCAATAACTTCCTTGGCCTCCTGGTCACGGCCCTTGAGAATAAGCCAGCGAGGAGACTCGGGCAGGTTCCAGACGAAAGCCAGAATGAAGATACAGAAGAGGATCTGCAGGGCTAGGGGGAAACGCCATGAGACAGAGCCTGGGGCGAAGGACATGCCAAGATCGATCCAGTAGGAGATCATGATACCACCACTAATGAGGGCACCCTCAATCATGACCAGCTTGCCGCGCTTGTGAGAGCTACACGTCTCGGACTGCCAGGTAGGGACTGTTGATGTGTTGCCGCCGTTTCCAAGACCAGTGATGATGCGTCCGATGATGAGGTGCTCAATAGAAAACGCAGAGGCCTGAAGAGCAGCTCCGATGACCATGATGGCAGTACCAAGGATAATCATGCGCTTGCGACCGAGAGGGTTTCCGATGAAGATGGTAATGATGGCGCCGAGGAAACAGCCCAAGTTGTATGAAGCGACCGCAATACCTTGGTTGGTGGAGCGCTGACTCTTGGTGAGCCCATGGAGTATACCCTCAGGCTCGGAGTCGATGGTAGGAAACTGAGATTGGAAGGCAGGGAGGGTGAGGATACCACCAGTGACACCCTGGTCTGAAGAGAGGAAGTCGGGTCAGTCAAGTTGTAGCCTAGCGATCAGGTTCGCGTCGCTTGTTTGAAACCTACCATATCCGAAAAGCAAGAAATCACATCCTGCAATGATACTGATGGCCCAGTTAAGACTCTTGCCTCGAAGGCCGAAGTAGTTGAGCTTGCCCATCTTGAAGACTCTTGCACAGCGGACAGTATCTGATCTGTATGTTCCAGACAATGTCGAAGCTGCAGGTCGTAGGTCGGTCGAAGGGAGGAGTGAAACAGTCGAGATGAATAGGTAACAGCAGGAAGATCAGATGCGAATTGAGACGGCGAGCGTCGGCCTTATAGATGAAATCCCAACCAGACAGCGACAGGGTAAAGATCGGCAACGTCAGCGCCAGAGGTTGAACTCTTTTTCTCCTCACCCTGTACTGACTCCTCACTTCCTCACTATTACCGCAGGTAACGCGCGGTAGTACATGGCTGAGCTACGCTGACATGGGAACATGCTACTCGTGCCAGCCTCGGACCCTGGCGTATGCTGTTTACACCCAACCCAGAAATCCCCAAATAGCCAATCCCCAGTCGTCCCCAAAAAGGCTGCCCCGATTTCCCCCAATCCCCGTACGATCCAAGATCCCTCTGGAGGGGGGTCCTCAGACCCGGAGGGGTGAAAACTCCCCACCAGGATCCATCCACGGGCATGGGGGACAAGACATACGGTGACATGTCGTCAGGCTGGCCAAGACGCCGTCATGGGACGCGCGGGAACCTCTTAGCCAATACGGCGCCTAGAAGTACAAGAGTTTTGCGGGTTCGCCATCGCGGGACATGTCAATACGGTGGCTTCACCGCTCAGAGACGCGGGCTCGTGGAGACTCCGTCCTTCGCGCGGCAGAATTCGGAGAGAAACCGACGCGAAAAGGTACCTTAGAGAAGATAAGGCAGCATTGTTTTGTGAAGGCGGAGTAAAAGTACTCAAAGGAGCCGCAATTGTGTCCATTGAGGCACATTATCGGTGGGGCTTGATGGAGACATGTCGGAGGCTACGACGTCATTTTTGAATTTTGATAGGGACCGATAAGTCGTGCAGCCGAAAAGTACGAAAAGTACCTGGCAGTGCCCTTTGTGCATACCACTCGACTCAATATCGTTGGTTCTGCAACACTTAGTTCGTCCAAGCGGCGCCATCTACGAGTCAGGGGGCCCTGCGCGAACCCTGCGGCAAGCCCTGAGCCAAACTTGCGCTCAAAGGCAGAGAAGCGCCGAGGAGAGCGAGGAGAGCGGGCTCTGGTCAACGGTGGGTGGCATCGTAGCCGCTTAGAGCGCTTGCAGCTGCGGATTCTGACTCTCGCTCTCGCCCGACCGTTTTGGTATCTGTTTGGCTCCCAGTTCAAGTTGGGCCCGCGTCGTGGGGACAACGGTGCCAGAACCAGGTTTCATGTTAAGAATACTCGCACGCGATTTGTCAACGTCGGCAGTTGTTGGTGACAGTGTGTCGAGGGCGGTGGACCACATGACGTATAGTTTTGCGTGATGTTGGTTTAAGGGAAGACTCTTTTTTTCGGTGTTTTTTTCCGACTCAAGTTTCCCGTGTCAGTTGGCAATTCAGTGTTAGCCGCCAGGCATGTCGTCCGGTGTCAAAAGCTTAACCACATGCTAAGATAAAAGTCCAAGAACGACAAGACACGACAAGACAAATTCACTGGAGCTGGCATTTCGCCAAATTTCTTGTCGATTGCTTGTTCACTGCCCATCTCTTGGTATCATGAATCCTCTTTTCTTGTCCTTCAAAGGTTTGACATTTGCTGCGGTTAACTGTGGAGTGTACCGGAGCCAAACTGGGATCAGTTACGATCTTCCTTGTGCACCAAGCACTGTCGGGATGACGTCGTTTGGGAAGAACTTTCGCTTGTTCGGCCCTACTGCATTAGGCAACCCGAAGAGGTTCGCCAGGCATTTCACGGGCGAGCCAAGCCAATGAGAAAGCGACTGAAGTCCCAGCCACTGGTAATGAGTGCGGAAAAACTGACGGGCCTTGGGGTGTTGCGTCCGTTTTCCACCCGCATACCCGCAACAACTGGGGAAGCACCAGTCAACTCTCCAGTTAATTTCCCCCCAAACCCAGGATGACCTGACTCGGGCCCGCAAAAATCTGTTGGTCGATGCTGCGCAGAATGGCAATGAAGCCGATGTTGGACCCTCTTGGCGTACAAAGTATTGCACGTTTCTCCAGCCATCAGATGTACGATGACGTACTGGGCAACTTGGCTAACCTCGTCCAGAGTCTCATCAACTTCTGCGTGTAGGTGCTTCGCAGTCGGCCTCCATGACTTGATTACACAACAAGATACATCCTCAATGATCGTTTCTCAGCGACTAGGTTAGCGACCTTTGTCAAGTGTCAAGCTCCATGACAAAACGTGGTTTATATGATGTACAACCGCCAATTTCCTTTTGTTGACACAAACATAGCGCCATTCACAGGATTTTCAAGAGATCCTCATAACATAGCATCTGCTCAAGGCACCAAAGCGTTTGACAAAGAAGGCAGGACCCTGCCTCTGCATGTCTTGGACGGTTCCTCTGATCTGGGTGCCCCCCACAACTCAGTCGAGAGATGCCTGGCGCAAGAAGAAAACTGGGGCCTGTCTGCCTTGTATTCCGGAAGAAGAGGTAATACCAAGACGAAAAAGTAAAAACTACACAGCAGTGGAAATCGATACCGGAGACACGGTCTCACATGTCGGGTAAACTCGTGTGTATCATGAAGGGGAGATTGCGTCTCATAATGGAAGCCCCACCACATGAAGGACTGTAAAAGTTTGGAGATTGCCGTATCCCGAGCCGAAAGTCAGATCGAGTTCCTCATCGAGCAATCCTCGATCCAATCGAGTCCAACTCTACCGTGTCCTTGGAAGAACCACGGGGCGGGCGCGCCAAGCTGACAATGTCCGCCGATTCGCCGTTCCGGAAAAATCTGCGTCCTCGGCCCCACACCGAGGAACCAAGTTCTTTTGGACTTGGTGTGGACCCGGACCCTGGCCGCAGAGACCTGAGGGCCTGCAAAGGTCAGAAGAAGTATCTGCAGACCCGGCTCAGAATCCAATTGAGGCAGCCCACGCTGGAACTTGGCCGTCAGCAAGAAAACTGGAGAAGAGGGGGGAGGGGAGACGAGGAGGGGAAAACCAGGGGTAGGAGAAGCAAGAGGAGGAGAGGCTCACTCCGGTTATGGAGAGGACCACACATAGCGTGACAAGTTGAAAAAACCTACACTATGTGTATGGCTTTGTGGCTCGACCCGAAACAATGGAGCTTGTCTTCAGCCTGGCGCCGCTTATGATGCCTACACTTAGGAACCATCATGTGACAGAGTGGCGAGCTGCCTAAATCGACCTCAGCGCATCGCGGCAGCCGCATCGCGAAAGTCTTAATCGGCCCTTTCATGCAGCTGCCCTGCGAACTTGATCTAGAAAATTTCCGTTATAGGGGTCCTGGAGACCTGGAGGACGCGAACCACAAGTGCCAAACGTACGGCATACGATCAGGGGTCTTGGATTGCGGTGAAGGACCTTGGTTTACTCCCAAGAATGACGTCTGTGATTGGTCCCCACCATGCCGTGTTGCTCCTTGTCTGGCCGCCTCATTTTCAATTTGCTTGTGACAACGTGATAGCGGCACCGGAGTCATTCCGAAGGTATCGCGAGGGTGTTATCTGTGCACTTTTCGTCATCAATGACAAGCTGTCAGGGACGAAATGCAAGCCCGTTGAGCATGTCATCAGAAATGATAGCAAGCGGCATGGGCAGTGACCGGCTAGACGGCAATCATCTTTACCACCATTAGTTCTTTCGAACGGGCTACAGCCCCATATATCGTGACGAGATCTGGGGCACAGAGAATGCAAAGCTGTGTTCCAATTTTACAAGTTTTGTTGGACAAAAGCCACTGCGTTGCAAGACTCGCGCTAAGTAGGAAGTATCCACGCTCCAGACATAGTGACTGGATTGTTGATGCAGCTAAATCTGATTCAACTAATCACTGAACGTTGCAATTCACACCAATATCCTGTGAAGTAAACCTGATCTACGTGTTCATCAACTGTCCCCTTTTAAACGATTAGGACGGATGGCCGAGCTCTTTCGCTTGGATTTGCACCTTAAGCCTCCCCGGAAGTAAGAACGGGCCATGACTCCGTTGAATAAGGTCATTGTGGACCTTTCATCCCGAGTCTCCCGGTGAGATGCGTATCATTCTCCGGAGAAGGTGGGTCCGATCTCGACCTTGACGTGGCGGGGCCGCCGTGCGACGTCACCACTACCTTGGCTGGAACCAACTCATATTAAAGGGGCTGAAAGCAGAACTATTATTATTAGGCTTCCCTACAAATTCAAGTCAAACTAGTGTATCAGTGCTGTTCAGCCGCTTTCTGTTTCATCGTTGCATCTCGCAGAAGACAGGCAGCTTCGCTATGAGCCATGCGCGGTCAAATAAGATATGCGCTTTCCAAGGTCCACCAGAGGGAATATGCAGCAAGCTGTCAGATCCACAGATTTAACTCGATTTTGGATTGCGAACAGAACTTGTTGCCAGCTTAAGCTAGACCTGAGTGGGCTGCGGTGGTAACAGAAAGCATGACAACGTTGAATATTGGGCACGTGTGTTTGTCAAGACAGGCTACAATGTGAATCTTCCGTGGTACTACGTAAAATAGCTATAGAGTATGTATTGTCAAGTTTCCAGGACATAACTTGATCTCCTTGAACAACTCTGTGTGTATGATGATTTACCTGGTGAGGACTTACCACATCTTCACCTGACATACTGACAGAAAACTGGTTAAATACACTAAGCGCAGTATCATTTATTGATATAGTAATTCCTCGCTCTAAAAGTCATGTACTCTCGCTAGAAGCGAACTGCGATATGTGAGTATACGAAGATAGTAGACCGCAAAGCTGTTCGCAGGATCCACATACGTTAGGGTTAGCAAATCACAATATAACAGTCATCGTTGTACTTCTAATATATTGAGGGGATAGTCTCCATTTCAAGCTCCAATAATCCTTCTCCTGAAGTCAGGACTCTGATATACGCCATTGTTAGCTTTAGAAATGAAGTTTGGGTGGGCCAGCGTCCTCTGCAGCAGATTATCACTCTGGTGGAGAGTTTTCTGTAATCTGATACCGGTTGGCCGGCTCTCTGATAGTCGAAATATCGAAAAAGAATCTGACGAGAGTTATTTTATAAACAGAACGGATTCAGCAAAGATGGGTATGATTTTAGGATTTGTCAGGGCTGTAGACAGAGTGAAGCGTTATATCTAGAAAAGTTTATATTTACTCCAGAATCCTTCATTTACATTGCTTTCAAGTAACCCAAAAGTTCCTTTCGTTTCAAACACCCTCATTTCTGTATATTTGGTAGTGAAAAGGTGGGATTGCAATGTTGCTGATTAGAATCATGCATTGTGCGCCATTAAGGCATCATCAATGCTTAACTTTTTCTGGTAGACTGTTTCCATTATGGATGAACCGAATTTTTGTTCGTCTATAAAGTCGTTCCTGGGCCAAGAGATGAATTATTCCACATACAAGTCATCCGAGGCTAAAAGAGTCTCACCATCGCCATGGCCAATAAGAAAAAAGGAAAACGTGAGTAATGTATCAAAATTCCTGAGCTTTTTTGGGGGTCTTGGGATAACCACTTATGCCTTTTCTCTTACTCCAGATGAAAAAGATGCGTATACCCTAAGCGATTATTTACATAGTCTAATAAGTAGTCGAGATCATCGTAAGTGTTTGCTAGAGGAGACACTGTCCAGAATATTAGAAATTGGTCGTGTTAATAAAGTTATTGTACCAATTTGGCGACCAGATAGTATCGCTTAGCTAGAAACTCAGGCTAGTAACAAAAATAATTCACTCATAATAAAAACGGATGTCTATTTGCTTGGTCAATGTTCATCTAGTGTTACTAATTCCCTATTTGTACAGCTGTCGACAGAATATGTACAGTTGTAGCGTTGAGTGAGATAACCTTGCGTTAACGCTAATATTCATTACATTCCACGACCGAGTCTTTGTGAGCCATGCCCTTACACTAAGTCAGGGGCAATTCAATGTTCTAGTTTTCCTAGATATATTGGGATACCTCTCCCAGTTTACGAGAGAGAGTAAAATTCTTACTTAACACTATCGCGCAGGTGCTACTTCATAGTTCAGTATTATCCAGGGTGTAACTGATATTCAACTTCACTGGCAGTCATGGTACTTGCTAGGCTCGTAGCAGTGTAAAAATGGTCTTATGGCTGATGTTCGTATCATCATCGTCATGGAACCCGCCTGAACCACAGCGGATGACCTCGCTGTGTTTCAAATCTCTGAGTGGTCCCCTCATATATGTAGACGTATGAGTTGGTTCTTCGGTCGGCTCGTTCAATTTGCCTGCAGTGCGGTTTGGAATTTCTGTCAGTACAAATGATAAGATTGAGCGATTGCGATATGATTCAGCTACCTAAGGAAAATAGGATGGCCGCGAGTTAACGCAAGAGATTGCAAGCTTGCACCAGTACCAGCCGCTCTCTTATCAGTCCCAATCTCCCATTAGAAGAAGATAACTTCTTAAGGGAATCGAGTCTGGAAGGCACATGGCTTCGGAACGCCATGCACAGATCTAGCAGGGAGCTTCAGGGTTATGGCGACCGTAGATAGTCTGAGCCTCGCCTTACTGGTCTATATTGCATGGCAAATTCCGAAATGCATGAATCGATGATTGGCCGTCAAGTAAACTTTTGACAAACCTCCAACACCAAACCCTTGTTTGGAATGATAGCGAAGTTTCATCTCTAAGTGGTGACACAAGGTAGAATGACAGTAGTGAAGCATCTGACTTTGTCTTGGACAGTCTGATATTCGTACAGTGATTGAGTTGAGTATGGAACGTACACCAAGGTGTTTTTAGCTGAGAAATTCACAAGGTGACTGTGACTAACCCGGCACAAGGTTTGCATGAATACTAGGAAATCGAAGACTTTGAATGCAAAGTTCATCTATCCTAGCTACAACATTAACTTTATCATGTGAAGACTCTGTCATATTAGGCATACACCAAGTACAAAAAGGATGCGAACACTTCTCTTCAAGTGACCTGTGTTTTTCATCAAGTCTGCCCTATTGAATTCGAATACTTGACACAAAGAGACGAAAATCCTAGGTACTTAGAACAGAATCGGCTGTAACGCCTTGAGACTTCTCAACCTCCATAACATGCGAATGTGTTGCCCACCGTCAAGTGTTGACCTGTTGGAGCCTAGAGACGAAAGGATATCCAAGATTCCAGGAGAATTTTCTAGAACGTTGAGGTTACTACATTTTGACGCTTTGATGCCATTTACCTGTATCGAAACTGCACTGTCTCTATCGATGAAATCCTCATCATTAACCGAGGAGCTGCTTTCATGTGATTTTTGCTTCCGAAAACTGCTGATCGTCTACTGGTAAGGTATATCGGGCATGCTAGATTGCCACGTGACTCTCGTAACAGGTCATCAAACGTCTACCTGAGTCACCAGTCACGAAGTCAAGCTGTGGTACTCGTAGGGCATGGGTCCATACTCCCAGTGTCTGAGGCTGCTGAGGGTCATCAAAGACAGCATGGGTTTTACTGAGGAGAACAAGGAGCAGTATTCGAATTTATCCTGCCGCATTCTTGACTAGGCCATGGTCGGGTTTTTAGGGGACCAGACGACAGATAAAATGCCATCTTTGCCGTCACTCAGTATGCTTAATCACAAAATAGCAAGCATCTGATTTGGGCTTGGGCCAGCGACCGGAAGACCAGGCAAAAGAGAGCAGCCCAAAGTCTTACAGGCTAATATCCTCTCCTTTAGCCAGAATGCGATTATCGCGTCCGAGACGTCTTGTCTGGAGAGGTCATCCCGAACGTTTAATTGAGCAAGTTTTACTCACTTGTTGAGACGACCACCCGCGGAGTGCGCGGCGCTGCGAGTGGGTATTCATCTACAGAAAACAGGACATGACCGGTATCATCTCCCAAACGCTAACAAAAATCCTGGCAACCATTCAGCTGGTTGGGAGTCCCCAGATAGAATTCAATGTTCCTGTCTCATATTCACTGAAGTGCCATGGGACGTCCCTGCTTGTCTCTGCAACAAGCTTATTTGGCTCTCGAGGATCAACAATTATTCCGCCGAGGTGTCTCGGAAAGTGTTACGCTGAACCTGCGATGAGTTTTGGATGACAGCTGACAGGAGGCCCTTTGCTTCTGTCAAGTCGGAAAGCGGAAACAACTGATCATTCTATTGGAGAGTAGCGGCTAGCGGAGAGTATCATGAGGTTCCATGTGATCATACTGGCGTCAGAACGCAATAACTGAAACCGTGCTTCTGCCGATTGGCGGTTGATGCTCTGATTTCAATAATGCAAGATCTAAGGCCTTCAATCGATTACCAATCCTCAACCCATAGATCTGGGTCGTGATCTACAGTGAATTAACCTTTCGAAACAATCCAAGAGTTGCCCAATGCTTGCTCGTCGAACCCATCCTGCACAGGGTCACGCCATCGTAACTGTCCTGGCACGTGTTGTCGAATAAGTAGCGACAGCAGATAGCCGCAATGTGACAATGACAATGGCCGGCAACAGCTTTCGTTTTCGTGTTCTTAGGGTTACGGCTAGACTCGCACACAATTTGCCCTATTGGCGGAGACATGACGCACTAACTGGATTTGGGGTGTGATGCGACGGGTGGTGGCATCATGCTTTCGGTGTGACGATAGTATGGATAGAAATCCACCTGATGAGCAGTTAATTTTGACTTCATATTGCTCTGTTGCTATGATCTACTGAGTTGCGGAAACCCCCGTTGGGTCCTGAGGAAGCAAAGACGTGCACAGTTCACTGGTGACAACACATCCAGCAGGCTCTCAAGGGGGTGAATGACTCCAACCAGCCATCATGGAAGGGCATTAGCCATCGTGACAGGAATGCTCTTAACAAGTAGGTATCAAGCAACCGTCTCAGTTTGATTCATCCCAAGTTGATAGATTGATGCTTAGCCACTTGTCGCAAGACGTCATTTGTCACAGGTGGCAAGATGTCTGTGCCAACCCCGCTATTGGCAACGTGGTGAAAGTAGGAACTTCCCTCTGACGTTCGAACTCAGTGGTGCAAGCAGAACTTAGGCGGTGTATGTCCCTTTTTCATACCCAAGAACAATAACAGGTATTCCCTGATCCTAGCGAACATGTTTGTTTTCCAAGCCCACCCCCACCAGGCTGTGGTGTAAGGGCAGTTTCAACGAGGTCTTGTCAGGGGAGACAAAAAGGCTCATCTGAAGTTTTCAACATGTAACCAGTATCACAGCGAGGGGTTTAGTATCATCCTGCAGGTATTAACACAGCGACAGTACATGACTTGATAAAACAACAGTCCCGCCCGGAAAAGTAAGAGCCGGAACATGCCCCATGGGAACCAGTCCTTTTAACCAGTCTGGAAGTGGTGTTCGGCACGGTCTGGAATCCAAACATCATCCGCATTTAACATCGACAACGTCGGCACTTCTGGAGTTCACCAAAGTTGTGATCGCTGTACTGATATTCGAAGCGTTGATTTCAAATTTTGCAAAAATGTCAGGGACGAAGAAGTCAGAAAGTCCTCAACACAGCCCAGCTCCAAAGCCGTCAACAAGAGGCGTCATGAATTGCAAGCCATGCCAAATTCGCAAGGTAAGTGGGTTCGACACATCAGTTAAGCTTGTTTTCTGATCGACGGTCTGCATATGTGTAGATCAAATGCGACAGAGCGTTACCTTCATGTGGGGTATGCCAACTTTATCAAAGATCATGTTTCTATGGTAAATCTTTCCCCCCTCCAGAACACATCCTACGATCGCGAGACGCTGAACGAAACTCCAGAGGGTGTTCCAAAGAAGCGCGGACCAAAGAAAGAATCCATTAGTGCTTTGATAAAACGAATTGATGGCCTCGAGGAACTTCTGAAGTCAGAAAAAACACCTACACCACCTGGATCCGACGTCGTCGCTACCGAATTCAACGGAAATCATGCTCATAGCAATATAAATTGCGAAACTTGCGGTTCCGCATCGTCAGACGTGTCGCCTTTCAGCGCACTCCACGAAGGAGGCTTTGCAGCAAACTCGTATGTGCTAACAGGTTACTTCAGTTAACGTTCTTCTCGCTGACGCAGTAGCAGGGACTTTCCCTCAGTCATCAACGCAGAAGGTCTCGTTGACATCTACTTCACATATTTCCATCGCAATCCCTATGAGATTCTGGACGAAGAACTCACCAAGCACAAATTGAGAAACAACCAGCTTCCCAAGCCGGTGTTGTACGCTGTCTGTGCTGTAGCCACAAGGTGTGTTCACGAGGTTTAGCAAACACTTAGGACAAAGCTAACAAAAGATCAGGTACTCAGAGCAGCCGGGAAAAGGACCAAGCAGCCATGTTTCCGCAGAGACCTATGTTTCTTGGGCCCAAAAAGAAATTGAAACTTCAGACAATTCGGTTGATATTTGCCAAGCCCTTCTTCTACTGGTGACGGCCTTCGTGGCAATGGGTGATGGAAAGAAGGCCTACAGCACTCTCTGTAAGTACTGCAACCGCTCAATCGACGCTTCATGTTATCTAATCGGTCTAAATAGCCCAGGCCGTTGGCACAGCTATGGTTCTAGAGCTGTATCAATGCTCAGAGGAAAACAATGAGAGCACCCGACCGGAAGCCCAGATGAGACGGCGACTTTTCTGGACTTGCTACGTCATGAACGTTTTCGTATCAACATGGCTCGAGCGGCCCTCATTGATTGATGATGCTATAGTCAAAGCAACTGTCCCGTCTCCCAAACAACATTCTCAGTCTGGATGGCAATCAAAAAACGACTACACCACGGTCGCCGATTCCGAGCCGGTCTGCGACGACACGAAAGCCCCGGATTATGGTCTTCAAAAGCTGGTTTGGGTCGCTTGTATCCTCTCAGACGCCAACAGATATCTGCTTGTTACCGAGCCCGCTACGCAAGAGGCATATGGTCATCGACACAGGATCCGCCGTGATCTGGATCTTTGGGCAGCTGATATCAGTCGCAATCCCGACCACCCAAACCAGCTATTTAACGGCCCCGAGGCAAACGTTTTACTCGAATGCCGGATCGTTTATCACTTGATACACTGCCTCATTTACCGTCCGCTTCTGCCTTTGCATCTTGGCGAGCCTGCAGGAGCAATGATGATACAACACTGGGTGGTCGAAGCCACAGAAATTGGATTTCGTCACGCGACGGCAATCCTTGAGCTCGTTGAACAGACTCTGCAAACGAACCCCCCCCACCTGCCGCCTTTCATTTCCTACTGCATCTTTACAGCTGGAACCATTCACGCTCATGGTGTGCATTACGCCAACGACCAGAAGAGCCAGGGGTTAGGCATTGGGCTTAACTCTTTCGCCAGTTCTCCGTTGGCAGCAGAGTCCTTTGCTACTTCTTCCGAACTTCTCAGTAAGAGCGTGCAACAGCTTTCTGTGATTGGAAACGAGTTTGAGTCTGCGCGGATATACAAGCAACGGCTCGATGAGCTCACAAAAGAGCATATTCAACTATCGAGCAAAAATGTAGCCGGCTACATACCGTGTCAGTCCAACAAATTTTTCCATCGGTATTCTGTTGAACTCCGCCAGAAAGTTCAGGGGTTCCATGCCATCGAGATGCCGGCCAGTACTCCTACACACTCGCAGCCACCAGAATCCCCAGAAGAAAATTTCGGAAAGATGGGATTTCCAGCAGTACCTTGGAATACATCTCAGGATCGTGGTGCTACCAAAATCCCTTTCGCACCGTCTAGGTTGAGCATCGGAAACCCGGCAGCACATAACATGGGTCATTCCAGATCATTTTCGGACAGCACCTCTTTGAACCAGTCTTACTCTTTCGCAACGACTAACCAGTTGTCACAAAGGCCACTCCCAGTCTGGCCAGGTTTCCAAGACGCTACACCCAGGCAAATCATTACCCACGACACGCCGATGTTAGACCCCTCATCACAGCTAACATCCCCTATCCAGCAGCAAGAACAAGCAGCGGCCGCAAGTCAAAATGATTGGAGTGGGGTAAAGGGTTTTGCCGGTGGCGACTCACTTGGTTACGAGGTTCTTCCAGGTTCTATTACGGCGGGCGTTCAATCATGTCAGCCGGGAGAAGAGCTGCAAGGCTCTTTTGTACAATTCCAGAACTTCTCTGTACTATAGTTTCATCAAAGCCAAACATGCGTAGTTCTCCAATTTCAGCCGAAAGAGCTTAGCTGTCAGACATAACTTGCGAAAATCTTGACTGACTCAACCATCATAATTTGGCTCCACGATCATTGACGTTTTCCCACATTTAGTTACTTGCTAGCTTGCTATGGGAACTCTGTTCGTGATGGTTTCTGCCACTGCATCTACACATCTTCCATGGTGAATTCGAATCAAGTCCCTGTCTGGTTGCTTTTCGTATTCGGAAAGAGATAACGAAGAGCGCTATCTTAACCCGTTATACGCCCCGCATATGTTTCTTTCAGGCTGACTCATTCTCCAATCTAATTAAATGGCCCGAATCCATCTGACTAGTGTATGTAGTTTATCCAGAAAACTAGCGCTGTTCTACCCGCCTGACTCAGCTCGTTGACCCCTCGTGTCATGTCTTAGAAACATGCAATATCAATCATCGACTAGGAGAGAGAAGAAATCTACATCTCGGCGTAATGCAACATCCATAGTCTTCATTAGAAAGCCACTTAGACAAGGACAAAGAGACATTCGCCACAAGCCTAAGAAGCACTAGGATTCGAGATTTGTTGCAATTTAACTCGTTTAATCTTCACTGCCATATCTCAAACAGCGTTTCATAGGATGGGAACTGCTCTAATTCCTATTTGACCAGTAACTGGTGATGGTAACGGCTGCTTCCAGGAAGACGCTGTTGATGAGTGATTCATAAACTATGCAATGCCTCAAATAATATACTCGACAATAACATCTGATTACTCTGTCATGTACCATCGTATTGAATCTCCATGAGTGAGGAAAGTAAACGGAAAGTTGTTCCAAAGTTTGTGAAATTCTAAGTCATGAGGCGAGTACTATGTAAGCAGTGCCATATGACCTAAGCGTTAAGTAAAAGAGACCACATAGAAGATGACGGTCTTGTGACTCCTGAAGTTTGACATTGATGGCGCTACGTGAGACGTTAAGGACTAGCTAATCACTTTCGGCGGTCTTCCAAAATAATGACAAGGATAAGAGTACACTGATTGGGGTAATGAAGCACCCTTGGTACTAGAACAGATCTGGAACCAAATTATATCGGCCTCAGACAAATTCGTGTTCGTTAATTTCACGGGGTTTGAAATGGATTCGGTTGTCTCCATCGATGGGAATGATGTTATTTACCATTTTGTTTCCCTCTCTAGAAGGTTGAAGATGAAATTCAACAGGCGAGAGCTTTTTGACACCTGGTGTTACTATAGCAAGAGAAAACAGGGAAATGGCCTCTTTCTACGAGACCAGAAGTTCAACAATAATGTTACTACTTATGCTGGTGAACATAATCTCCCACCTCATTGCATCCAATACAGCAATAACCAAACAACATATGAGCATTTTATCGAGCACTCTTGCTATAATGAAGCCCGGAGAAGTGATGACACTTTGCAGATCAGTTTGATTGACCAGTCTAGGGTATGAATATTAAGAGTCTAGTCCAGAAATCAGTATACGATGAAATTATTGGACGCTTAGGCTGCAGCGAGGACGCTGCAGCGTCAATCAGTATCAGATGTCTATCTTCATTAATTTTTCAAGGTTCGTTTACTGTTCTGTAGACTTCTTGTAGCATTTTCAAAGTCCCGAAGGGTTTGAAATATCCCCATGCAGTTCAAACTACTGTCATACACATTCAGAAGACGTCGAGAGACGAATGTGTCACGTCTTTTTTATACCCTGCAATATGAAGTCGATTGTCATAAAACAGATGTGGCATTGATCTTTGAGCTGAGCCAGAGGTTTTTTTTTAATTCTTTTTTTATTCTTTTGCCGCTTTCCCATGTTAGACATTCATTTATGGGTTCATTGTCACAAATCCCCATACGCCTGGTTATGGTAGGACATTTGTAGTGTGATTTGCCTATATTGACCATCATCTTTACTATGCTCAAAGACCAAATCATGTTCTTACTGCTTTCAATCAGTCTGATGCCTGCGGATGAAGCCGACTTGACCACACTTTGTGCACGGCTTGACATTCTTCCGAGGGCCAGCATGATCCCTGTGATGTGAACGAAAAGCCACTAGTTTCCACCCAACCTTTGTTTGATCTACGTTAGAACCGAAAACTCACTTAAGCAGTATGGTTAAAATGCAGGTATGGACGTCCAACGAATTCAAAATATAGCGTAACGATAGAACACAATCGTATACAGGTTTTCCTTTTTGTTCCTTCCCTTTTTTCTTCTTCTGTGTCAAACACAACACCTCACAGCAAGGGCGGACGAGGGTCGCGGAAAATACATAATGAGGCCCAACCTTGGAGAGAGCAATCAAACAGCCGAGGGAGCTATAAGCGCAGCGGAGTCATTTTTCCAAGGGATACAGAGTGTTGGTTCAGAGACTTTCCGAGATGAGGGTGAGCGTATGAAAGCGTTGCTGGAGGTATACGCACTAATGGCCCGGCTCGAATCTCCATGGGAAACAATAGTGAGGCTATGCATGGCTCAGGTAATGTGAATACAATCTGAATTACGTTTCCAATACTAAAGTGTTCTTTCAGCCGGCGCTTGGTGCAGCCTTGAAAATGTGCAAAGACTTGCAACTGTTCGAAAAGTGGCAAGAGCAGGGTGCGGAACCAATGACAAGTGTACAACTCGCAGAAGTCATTGGAGGGGCATGTGAGCCTGGTTTGCTATGTAAGTGTTCGCATTATGTCTCTCATGACAGTCAACGCTTATCACAACAGATCGAGTGCTGCGTCTTCTCGCTTCAAACCATCTATTAGAAGAGATCTCAATTGGACTTTTCGGGCCGACGCCATTCAGCGCTGCGATTACCGCACCAGTCTTCGATGGACTGATTCACAGCTTGTGAGTCTTATTCTTGTGTCTGCATTGAGGCGTTGCGCTTAGATCAGCTTTACTGAACGTGTTCCTAGCAATGATCTAAGCCTCCCTCTCTACGCTAAGATGCCAAAGTTCTTTGCCGAGACTGGCTACAAAAATCCGCAAGACTCCTCAAATACCATCTTTCAGCACGTTCACGGGTGGAACGGCGACTTGTGGTCCTACTACCAGGCCCACCCCAAAGAACAACAACAGTTCAACATTATACAACAGACAATATCAGCGCAACGCCTTGCGTGGACAGACATATACCCTGTCCATAAACTGCTCAACTCAATCCCTGACATTCCGCTCCTTGTAGATGTTGGTGGCAGTACTGGGCACGATCTGCTCAAGTTTCATAAGATGCACCCGGAAACGGCCTCCCGTTTGTACCTCGAAGACCTAGGATCCGTTATCCAGAGCGCCGTGGTACCAGAGGGCATCAACAAAATCGAATATGACTTCTTCGATAGGCAGCCTATAAAAGGTAATTAAGCTAAAATTCGAGCGGACTAAGCTACTAGCCGTATCGAATGTGGTAAGGCTGATACGGGTTTAGGTGCCCGAGTGTATTTCATGCACTCTATACTACATGACTGGTCTGATGAGCCAGCCCGAAAAATCTTGAAGAGGCAGAAGGAAGCAATGACCCCGGGCTATAGTAAGCTGCTAATTCATGATCACATTGTAGTAGAAGGCTTCGCACATCCACAAGCCACCGCATTTGACTTTCAGATGATGGCAATGGTGGCTGGTCAAGAGCGGTCTGAGAGTCACTGGCGTGCATTGCTCAAGTCGGTTGGGCTACGGATTATCCGTATCTGGGCATTAGCCTCTGCATTTCATAGTGTCATAGAGGCCGAGGTTTCGACGTAGTTAAGAGATCACAATCATGTACCTGGAGCATGCCAAAGAAGCCTGATGTCACGGTTCAATGCTCGGTTCACAGGTGATTCACAGGTGACAAGGCGGCGACTGTGGCGACGGATCGGCTGAGTAGTTGGGGGATAATGAAAAAAGTTGTGGCAGAACGAGGCAAGGCCAAAGATTCATATGACTGCATGTAATAGCAAATAAATTAACTGAGGGATGAAAAACCAAATAGTATCAGCACAATTGTAGCGCCATTTCTTGTACAGTGATCCATGTCTTGCATGGATGTATATGCATTGACAAGACACTATTCTAGACAAGTATAGAAGTCAAACCAAGGACCGTCAAGCTACTCAGGTATCCACAAGACCCCTTGTCTGAACCCTAGCCTTCTCAGCAATTTCATGCGCAGCCTTCAGCTTGTCAATGACACTATCTAAGTGTGCCCGCTTGTTCAAAGTCTCCTCGTTCTCCCGAGCCATCTTCTCAACCTCTTCCTCGCTCAGCATAAACACCCAGTCAGTCGATAGACCCATGAGAGGTCCCTTTGAGTAAGACACAAAGTCTTCAACAATATCGTTGGTCACGTATCTGATGAAAGCCTCAAGAGACAACTAAAGTCAAGTTAGCGGATTGTAGTACTATAAAACGTTCGAGGCATAGGCGCACTTCATAGTATACTTTAATGACATCGTGCACATCATGAATCATGTTGCCTTCGCTGGAGTGGTGGAAATGCTGGAACAAGAGCTTTGAGTGACCCATGTCGAAGGCGCCCGATGGGAAACTTGGAATTGAACCAAGAGCACTGAGAAGTCTGACAGTTCGTAATGCTTGCAACCTTTCCTGGAACCGCAAATCAGTCGTTTGCAGGTGAGATTCTCGCTCTCGGCGACAATGCTCCTCAAGCTCCTGGATTGCCTTCTTTTTGGCGTTTTGTTGAAATTGAGTAAGGGCCTGAGACAACCCTTCGTAAAGAATGCTGGAACAGCCGTCAGGCGAGCAAACATCTTCTAGGATCCAATTCGAGGCGACCTCGATGTCGTTAGCAACATTCTCGATGTGTCGTTCTGCGATACGCTGCCAATTCTTTGATTGTATCTTGAAAAGAACTTGGATAACGTCCGTATTGACGAGCCCCGGTAGTTCGGTTGTCTGCCAGATACGAAGCTGGTCGCGAATCTCCCCAACAAGTGGTGTATGAGTTTGATGGGTCGTCACTGGCTTGTTACGCTTGGTATGCTGTTTCTTGGGTGGGGTCAAAGGAGGTGTGGTGACCTGTCCTTTTTGAAGAGAGTCGCTGTCTCCGTTGGCTACAGGCACATGTCCTGCCAGTCTAGCTGAGTAGAATGATACGGCCTCAGCGAGTTGGGCCATTGGATCCATGCTTGAATCTTCAAACGAATGAGTGTGCCCACGGTGTTGCATCTCTGCTGTGAAGCTCTCGTTTGCTTCTCGTACTAGTCCCCTGACACGAAGTGTCTCGTCGGACAAGAATCCGGGGCTTTTGAGAGTTTTGACCGCAACTGTGTGGTATCTTTCGACAACACTTCTAATGTACTGTTGGCGAAGGTTGTGGGTAGGGCGAGGATCTCCGAGCTCTTGTCTTGATTCTTCAGCCTCCGAAAGGAGTTTTCGGACTGATTGCTGGATTGCGGGAAAATCACCGCGAATCTGGGCACACAGAAGGTTTCCAAGGTATTTCTGTAGCATGACAGAGCCTCTTCGATCTTCTCGTATCTTGTTCCAAGGTGGTTGACTGAAAAGTTTCCGTTCGGCCTCTTTGATGTCAAAGTCGTCACCATCAACTTCAGACCGGTTTCGTACTACGAACCAGCCATCTTGCATTGAATTGCCCGAGTCTTTTCCTCGACCACTAGCGATTTCGATCACCTAAGAGAGATTAGAGCTAAATTTAGGAATGATAAATTTGGAAGTTCAATACCTCAGTTGGGTTCTCTAATCTGTCGCATTTTGTGAAGACACCGACAAGACGACTTTTGTCAACCAAATTGGCAGCCATCTTGAATATGCCCTGGGTAGATAGATCTGCAGTAGCAGCAGCCACACAGCTGCAATATCTTAGTAAGAATGCACAAAATAGAGTCGGCTAAGCGATTGCAATTACTTACATGACAATATTGGCTGGTTGCTTCATATACTCCTCTACCATCAGTCTGACACCTTCTTCCTCATGCTCGTTGACGTCATGTGCATAAGAGAAAATGCCGGGAACATCGAGAATACTGAAGTGTGAACGGGTCGGGCCTGATAGCTCGATACGAAGAACCTGTGTCGCGAAGTTCTTCGTGTGAGCTCCCTGGCCTCTCCTGATCCCCATGTACTTTGTCGATATCTAGAGATGACATGAGTAAAACTCTAAAGCTGGATTTAGGAAATTTGGGATGGAAAACGAACATACCTCTTCCATGATTTCTTTGAAGTCTTCGACTCCTAAATGATCATCCACATAAAGATAGTCTTTGTAAGAGTCGTTGGGTGGATAGTCGAAAACGTCAGTCACTTCAGGATTCACAATTGTGATTTTGACAGCATTTCTACTGCCTGGCACGGTCCTCCGAGATACGATACGTGTAGCAAAGCGAGTACAGCAGCCAGTACCGACCGGGAACGGGATATCGGTCAGGCTTTGTAACAGCGAAGACTTGCCAGTAGATTGACCTCCAACGATGACCAGCTGCACCATGCGATTGTTAGCCATATAACGACGGAGGAGGATGTATACTGTCTCCATATACCTGAGGAATGGCCACTTCCTGGCTGACGCCGCAAGATTGTAGTCGATCAATGGCGTCGAACAAGATTCTACTACGCTCGCTATCAAAGGGGTTCTCAGGAATGAGCTTCTCCTCTTCTTCTAGCTCGGCGTCCGAGCAGGGGAAGTAAGTCACAGATTCGACAGCAGAGTCGACCTGCGACTCGTTGTCTTGCGGGATTGGTGTACTGATGGTGCTTGGCATGGTGAGCTTCGGCCGTTTGTGCCCTGAGTCAACAGTTCTGGTGGAGATGACAGCTGGCTGAGCCATTGTTACGATTTTGCAGAAAGGTTTCGATAAAAGGGCAACGGAAAAGAATGAGACAGAACCAGAAGAAAACTACCGTTTTAAAGTTAGAGACCGCTACGAGAGAACTCAGTACACACAAAAGTGTTTGGGTGACAGGCTTTATATACATAATGACGTGTTGGTGGCGCATGGCTATAGGTAGAATCAATAGCACCACATGTGAAGGAGTACATATTGGGACATTGATGAAAAGTTGTCTGAGCTATCGGAAACTACTGAGCTCCTTCTTTCAATCTCGAGATATCTGTACGTAAGCGCCACCCTCTCGACCATCATGTTGCAATTACCCCCACGGCCTCTATCTTCAGGAGGCGGGTAATATGGAACGTCTCAGGCATCCAAAGTGGACTAACAGGCATCGTGATTGACTCTCTACCGACAACTCTGGTATGCCTCGACAAGGCGGACATGCTTCCTAGGGCGCTGGCGAGTATGAGTTTGGAAAGTGGTCCGCGATTGATATGAAAAGGGGCCCAACCAACCAAGCCTCAAAGATAACTGAGATGGCGTTGTTTCCTTATTCGGAAAGCGTTGGCCGACTCAAATGCAGGGGAGGTTTGACGTCGAGTTCATTTGAACTGTTGGTAGCAGATTTGACATGGGACCTAAGAGAAGGCCACGTGCGGACCAATCCAATGCATCAGCCACCACACCCTTTTTTCACTAGATCGACCCGATGCAGTGGTTGCGAAACGAGCTGAGCCTTCATTGTAACAGCTACACCGATGTGATCCTGCATGTAATCAATAAAAAACGGTGTTTACCGCCATCCCGGGCCGTCTCGGGCTGGACCGCAGCCCGCAGCCCACTCCGTGGAGGCCGCGCCTATTCGAAGAGCCAATTGGCGATCCCACCGACATGCTAATCACAGCCCCAGAAAACCATAAGGTTACGATGGTGTCGTGGTGTCGTGGTGTCTACCTGAGCGCGCTTAGTCTCCCACGGCCGTGTTCAGCATCCATACAAACATTAAGTGAACTGATCAGACATGTTTTGAAACAAGCCCCGGAATGTTAGGAAAGACTCACAAAGGCCAAAGGAAACATGGCACAATGTAGGCGCGGTTGATCGCCGTGCATAATGTGACACTGGATATTCCCTAGTCTGGCATTACTCAGGCGCTACCCAGTCAAGGAATGTAACATACAGCACTCCGTGGGCGTTACGCCTTCTTTTCGTGCTGTGCTGCGCCAACCACGCTAGCCTTCTCCCCATTACCTATTGAGACCTGGAACATATCCTCCGACTTGTACTTACCGAGCTTGCGTAAGTGGATGCCCTCGTTGAGTACCCAGTCGATCTGCTCGAGGAATCTGCCCTTGCATTCGGGGATGCAAAAACAAGTGGATGCAAGGGCGGATTCAAGAAAACTCGCAAAGATGAAACCAAATTTGGAACCTAAGCTTGTGCAGGGTGTTTTTAGAGCAGAAATTGAATGGTAATGTTGCCGAGTAAGTCGGCTAGGATGTTGGCCATTGAGGGTATTCTTTGGGTTGCGTCGCGGAGTCGGAGGCGAAGATCTCGGCCGTGACGGCGTTGTTAAGAGGCGCCTAGGCATCTGTTCCTGGAACCATTCCCGGTTTCAGCTAAGATATCGTTACATACTAATGGAAACACATATACAGCAGTGAAATTGTCAATATGGAGACGATGTTGGTTTTCACCGCAAGCAATGGACACGCTTCGGTACCTAAAGAAACCATTGCTGCAATGGCTGCAGTATGCAAAATTTCCCAATTGAAAAGAAAAGACCTGAAGCAGAGGACATCAGTCTATGAATGGTCATTCAATGGCTTATCGGCTTTGGGGGCTGTGTACATACCGACGTCCTAGACAGTCGCTCAGATACAGACCAAGGAACACCGCAGGTTCACTATGGCGTTGATTGTGGTCATTGTAAAGGGGCTCACAGCTCCAAAATTGTTGATGTATATAGCTCTGTAAGTTGAGAGGAAAGCTTGTTCTGTAGCTTGTTGAAGGAAGTTCACCATAACCACGATGGCTGTTCTCTTTCAGTTGATTCGCTTAAAGAGGTACATATAGTTTTCCTGCTCAGCTTTTCTCCCCAACACGTGTTGAAGGGAAGCGAACCGTCTGTTAATTCCAGTGTTAGAGATGCTTTCGGCTCAGAACCTTCTTTGGGGATGTTTGGGCTTCCTAGACTCTGCCCTGAGTCGAATACCAACGTGGCGTCTCGATTTAATATTAGCGTACGGTTTGAATTCCAAGTAAAAGCCAGCTGGAGTATCTTACCTCAGAGTTGAAGAAACTCAAGCCAGTAACAACGACGGAAATGGCGTTGAACCAGTTGATTCGGATTTCCCATGAAGGGTGTACTGAACTATGTTGTGAATGTATCAGTTCAATTTAGATAACAAAACGCTCACATTAAACTCACAATGAGACTGAATTGGGAAGATCTGACCGCGAAGCTCTGAATTCCAGAGGGCAAAGTTTGTGCTTGGTACACAGGAACCACGGCTAGATGCATGTCACTATGTATGTCTTCGTGAATACGTAGCGCAAACTGTTGGAATAGAGATTTGCACGCATTCGTACCTATCCAAGCGGCAATACCATCTGTAAATTAGTCAGCAGGATCCAGCCTATACAAGGGCCAGATCTGCCAGATATCTAGGACTTAGAACATCATCGGCAACAATACATTGACGGCCAACCCCTACTATCGTGTGCCTCCAGCAGCACGCGAGCTATTCCGACACAAACAGCTGTTGGTCATCTTATAAGAATACGAGCGAGTTTCTCCCGGGTACTAGGTTCGATGACAGTTGTCGCAAGAACCATCGCTCATGTGGTCATTACGAATATACAGCACCGATGGCACCAGCGCGCGCTCACAAGACTTCCGGCGATGACACCGGCCACAAACCCGACGTAGTGGAGACTATTGAATAGCGCCAGCCAGCCGCTCAGCTACTCCCGTCTACCGTTCATGGAGTCCTGGTTGCCGAATTGACGCCGAAACGCGTCTATCGTCTGCGTGGTCGAAGAGCCTGCATTGTCGAAGCCGTCATTGCGGAGGTGGGGACGGCAATAACGGTAATAGCTGCAGCCGGGGTCCTAGTTAATAATGTTTGGCGTCGTTGCATCCAAGTTGTCTCTTTGGTTTGGCTCTCCCAATGATCTTAAAATCCCGACATCAGAACGCAATGTCCTAGTACAGTTTTCGTGGTTCATTCTCTTTTCTTTGAGTGTTCAGACGCTTCTGCAGAGTTCTGTCCACTACCTCGTTAACATTACGGTACTGTATTGTTCCTTGTCAGGTGGGGCCAAAAATTTCTTGGTCCAAAGCTAACGCCCTCTAGCTAGCGAAGAAAAGCCGTTCGATTAGACGCACAGGACGAACCAGCACAAGACCACAAGGTAGATAAGGCTTTCCCAAATTGGAGGACATGTAGGGGAAGTAAAACCACCCCAGAATCAAGGAAACTGATTCCGAGAGACCAGTAGATGATGGAGAAGTCCTATAGCAATGAGAAGGGTTCGGTAGAGCTAGAATGAGACATCCTACAAGAAGCCGGGCCCCTCTGGGTTTTCGACGCCGACTAGGGTAGCCAGGCTCGGAACTCGGACGGGGAGCGGAAAGTGAAAACAATCACGGAACTCGGGTGGAGCAAATATCACTTCTTCTACTCCCCGAGTTCCAACCTTTCCCCAACCTCCTGCATCATCGCCTTTTTGACCAAGAAGATGCGGGTCAATTAGACTAAGAGAATGGAGGCGGATAACTCTCCATACCGAGCATCGCGTCGGCCGCGAAAGTGGTTGCAGATATGCTTTCAGTGCCGTAACCGAAAGGTCGGTTACCTGTTGCGTCCAGATTGAGATTGAATTCCGAATGAAGTTTCCCTAACCCGTAGTCGATAGGTCCGATGTGATGGTGCAGCTGGAGGTTGCGAGAACTGTCGTCGTCTGAAGTTCCATTGCTCTTTCGCAGCTCCAGACCAGTTGCCAGATAAGGGAAATCCTCTTGCGCCAAGTAGCCATCTGAGCCATCTGAGATTGGAAAAGCGTCGCGTGCGCACTGCCTGCATTCAGTGTCGAGACAAGAAGACTAAATGTTGTGGTACACAACCGTCATGTCGGCGATGCTCGCACCGACGGATTGAATGTCACTATCCTGACTTGTCTAGGCCATCATCATCGAAAGCTTCGGCCTTAGATTTTCGTCTCCATTCATGCGCTGCAACGGGAGGCAGCTCGGACAAAGATGCAGACCATTAGAACAAAATTTCCAATCGCGACGTCTCGCTTGCACACTCGCAGCTTCATCACTGAGCCTGCAAGTTCACTCCAAAGCTTGGCAAAGATTGATGCGCTGACAAATCCTAGCGGGTTAATCTTGGACAAGACAATAATTCAGCAGCACATCGGCGCATTGTTCGAATTTGTCCATCCAATATCCTGTTATGCATTCGTTCATAAGGCGACATTTTGCCGAAGTTGGGCGCAGGGGGCACATAATCTACGCCTTCTGAAGGCAATGTGCGGCTTGACTGCGCGCTACCTTGCCTTGGGCGACGCTGCACATCTGACGCAAGCAACTCCATGGTATCAGGAAGCAGAGATGCAGCTTTTGGTTCGATTGGGCGCTCCTTCCATGTCAGACATCGAGGCACTGATGCTCATTACGTTGGATCACATAATCGCGCGTCGGTTCAGCAAGATGCTGATATCAGCATGCCTCGCAACAAGATTAGCTTTCATGATGCGACTCAACTACGAGGACAGCCGCCTGGATTTTTTGACACAGGAGCGACGTAGACGTCTTATGTGGGCAATCTTTGCCATGGAGACGCTTTACTCGAGCGGAAGAACGGAGTTTACCGGTTGTCCAAAAGATACGATACACCTACAACTTCCTTGCAGCGAAACTTCTTTCACTCTCGACATCCCTACCACAACGGAGCCTTCGAATCCTCCGGAAACACCAAACGCTTCAGTTCTAGGTCTAATGGCTTACAATGTCCGTGTTCTTGACATACGCGACTGGATTCAAAGGTGAGGGCTTCTGTACACCCAAACGATGCATCTACATTAACTAACTATCAGGTTAGGTTATCTCATACCATTACTCACCGGCAGAAACCTTTGGTAGAGTCCGTCGCATTGATCAAGGGACTCATCGACGAACTCGATGCTGTTCGTCAGTTCTTGCCCCCACAGTTGACATTTGACATGAAGAATCTCTTTCTTCGGGCCGATACTCTGCAATGTACTCCATTTGTCATGTTTCACGCATGGTGGCATCAATGCCATTGCGACATGTATCGATTCACGATACCTGATTTTCGCGAAGGACTCCCTTTCGAAGAGCTGCAAAATCTGTCTTCAGATTTCATTGCCTATTGTCGAGATAAATGTCTCGAGCATGTCCTTGCTGTTGCAAACATCATGGGCACGATTGTTAACATGGGCAAAGACATCTTCATCACTGACCCAGCTCTAGTAATGTGTACCTTACACTCTGCCCGTGTCATTTCACGACTTGGTTCGGCACAATTCGCAAACCTGCCCAAAAACGTTCTGATTGCCAAATTGAAGGCATGCTTGGATATTCTTGAGAAACCAGCGGAGATTTATCCGACTACAAAGCTCCTCCGAGGTGGGATCATCGACCTGATTCATGATGCGGAGCGTGATACCAGGGATTCCAGTCCTTTAAGGTTTAGTTGGGAAACAGGACAACCAGTATTAAATACGAATGCATCTGGAAAGCAGCGACTTAGCATTCAAAACAGCACCCAGGACTCAGTACCTGAAGTATACTCGAAATACAGCGTAACAGATGAAATTCGGAAACTCAAGTTCCGGCACGATGAAGAAGCAAACCAAGAATACCAGATAGGCGAACAGAACCCTGAAGGTAACGATGCTGTCATTATTTCTCAACAGTTCATGATGTCCATCATGTCGTAAGAACATGGCCCACAATCTTACCCACCGATGCCACAGGACGTGGCAGCAAACGACCGTGGTCTCTCAGAGCCTGGTTTAGGCGCCACAACTGCGCCATACGAAGTCTCGATGACGCTAGGGTTTGAGCCGAGTTACGGCGAGTGTCAACCGAACTTATTTTTGGACTCGTTCATGCCTCTTCAAACCGACTGGAATATGGCTTATTCTGGATGCTCCTAAAAGTTTCCCCGGCGAACAACCCCATCGCTTCTGACCAGTTTGTTGTTGTTCGTACATACATATTCTGCAGGCAGCTTAGGATAAAAAGAGAAAGTCTCGGAGAAAATAGCCACCCACAAGCACTACCATAACAGCAATGTGTGTCGCTTTACGCACGCATGGCTGCAGCTAAGCGTGGCTATCTAAAGACCGCTGTAAGCGTTCTGAAAGTCATTCTAGTGTACGTTTTTGTGGATGTGGAAACCACCTTCTTCGTACTCAGGATAATCCCTGCTGCTTCATGTGGGTGGGGCTGAACTTGGTCGCATACACTGTGGGCACAGTGGGAGAAGTTCCAACCTAGACTAGACCGATTGATGGGCTGCATGTGATCTGTCGGGGTCGTGTTGGACACCAAATCTTATATCACGTCTACCATTGTCGTCATATCATTCTGAGGCACTACCGGCAAGTTACGAGTATCTCACGCCTCGCTCGCGAGGCAAGCTCATGAAGTGAAGTAGTATGCAACATTGACATTGTGCAAACTTGAGGAAACCAACTGCGCCTCGTGTATTCATCTACTCAATGACACTCTGCTTGATGAAGTCAAGAATTCCTAGATTCGGTCCATTCTAACCGAATACCGCAAGTGTCTCTCTGTGTCCTCCGTTGGCGCTGACCGCGGCGCCATTCACCCATCTTCCCTCCTCGCTCGCCAGGAACCCGACAATGTACGCAATGTCATCTGTGTTTCCAATGCGGGGAGCCGCGGAAATTCTCTTAACTTGCTCCTCAATGAAGTTTGGGTAGTGTTTCATTGCCGTAGCCAAAGAATCCGTCTGCGTAGGCCCAACAGCCACAGTGTTGAAAGTGATTCCCGTGGTAGAAGCAAATTTGTCCGCAAAAGACCTTGTGAAGCTGTCGAGTGCGGCTTTTGAGGCGCCGTAAGTCATCAGCTCATTGGTATTGCCTATCTTGCTGGCGATACTAGAGATGTTGATGACACGTCCTCCGTACTTGGGTGCATGCTCCATGAAAGCAACCGTAAGGCTGACGGGAGAATAAACGTTCGCAATCATCATCTCGCTGAAACCCTCGGCTTGAAGTGTCGTGACATCTGAGGCTCTGCTGATGTCTGCGAGTAAAGCATTGTTGACGAGTATATCGATCGTGGTTACGTTGAGGCCGTCAAGGGCATCTTTGATGATCTTTGGCCCAATCGTGGGATCCGTCACATCTGCCTGGATGGCGATGACGTTTTTGACTCCTAAGTCACGGCATTGTTCCACCGTATTGTCTGCTGCGGCCTTGTTGGCAACGTATGTGATGGCAAGATTGCTCAAACCCTTGCGCGCAAAATGGATCGCGATTCCACTGCCAATTCCGCGCGATCCACCGGTGATGATTGCTGTTTTGCCCTTCAGCGACCACGTCTCTGAAGGTGAGGTTGTGTTCGACATTTTGCGACAGTAATGGTCCGGTGATCCAGCTAGTGACGGTTCTGTCTAACCTTTGACTGGAAAGTAGTATGGTATAGAAATGAGGAAGTTATCTACCAAAACCTTCGGTAGATGGCCCTTCTATATATACTCGCAAACTCTCATATTGCAAACATTACGCACATCAGACGGTGATATGACATATCATTGGGTTTGTAATCTCCGTCCGAGCTTTGAGGGGCTGGGTGTTTGAATGATGCAAGCAATACCAACGTCCGGGCTTTGAATAGCACCGCCTAACTTTCGGTACCGGGCTTCTGCCTCTCCCCGCAGCCCAATCTTGTAATCGATATGGCCGGCAGAAGTCGCGGACTTTGCACGTAGAGTCAGACCGCGTTCAGCGGCCCTAGTCAGTGCGAGCAAATGGACGTACAAGGTGCTCGGTTTTGGGCCACGTCCAAGGCCCCGACCTGCAAGTTGTTGATGCTTTTAGTGAGCTCGTCACTAAGAAAATGCATGGATAGTGTCGTCTATCAAAACCGCTTTCCGCAAATTTCACCGGAGGAAGAACTTAAAGACTGAAGTTTACGCAGTCGTAGCGGTATCCTAACCATAACTGGTTAATCTGACCCAACTTCACCATGTTTGCTGCCTATCGTTCACCCTTCTTGGGTAATTAAAGCTTGTGTAAGCTATGACTTCGTGTGAAGCCCCTTGGTGGGTACCGCGGATTCATGGGAAGTAGGCTGGGCATAGTTACATCGTTGGATGCCGTGTAGGAATGTTTCGAGCCAGATGATGAACCGCATCATCCTAGTGCCTCAAATGATTGATGATCACAACGAGAGTCAAGGAAGGTCTTGAATCTGCCCGAAACGCGCCTGCACCAGTTTAGCTGAATCGAGGAAGAAAAGCTGTGAGCTGGATCGCTTTGTAATCGTTAACGATCAGAGCGACCGGTCCTGTTGGGGAACCTTGCATCACATTCGTCTTCCGCACGGAGCTTAAAATCCTCCTTATGTGGGGCTTCAATGTCTCACGGATGTTATATCGGTTGGTTACGTGAAATGCTCAAGGCCTATAGAGTGGGTTGTGAAGATTTCATGTTGCTGTTGGCTTATCAAACCGCGGACGATTCGACCGAGCTTATGAAGTAAGCGGAGTTTACGGAGTTATCGGCCGGCTTGGCTATGCTGGTGGCAGACGCTGCTAAAAAGTTGCTCTCCCGGCCGTCCTCTCGGTCGAATCATGAATTCTCAACGAGACACCGCCGAGTCTATTGTGGTTCCCGGATTAGGCTTGCAGACGCTCACGCAGGCCATGACATCCTTCGTGAAGGCTGGACCGAGCAGCCGCGTTAACGTCATGACTACCGCCAGCGTCGGCACCAGCCCAGACGACTTATTGAACGCGCAGTACTCCTGGTCTGGAATAAGATGTAAGAAGTAAGCACACCCGGCCGGTGAAGTCGCGTGCACCACTTACATGGAACGGCTCAGCAAGGCGGGACGGCGTCCGCATGTTCTCGGCCTTTATTGCGCAAGACGATCCGATATCGCACAGCGGCTGAACATACATCAACGGCGAGCGGAGAACCGAGACGGATCCGGAGAGTGCTTCCAGTGACAGTGCCGACGTAGCCACCGCCGTTAATTAGTGGGGGCATTGCCAACTAAGAACTTGTCAGTGGGTTGGTTGCACCATAGATGTCAGTCCAAGGCATGCGCGTCGACAAGTTAATGGCGTACTGAATACGAGTCTTTCAACGGTCGCTGGAGTAGAAATAAGGCGATTCTTTGAAAGTTATATGCATCCGGACTTCCTGGCAGTTTCGTGACTGGGCTTCTAGGTGGCTGCGCGAGCATGCTAAACCCTTTTAGGAAACAAGATGGACCAATTCTATAGACCAAGTCTCCTCAGGTAAGCCGAACCCCATCGATATGAGCTTCATGTTTTCCCCCGCACTTTTCATACATCTGCAGAGATCACTATCGGAGAGGGGTATGGCCACGGCGATGCGAACCTCGATAGCAGACAATCTCAGACCTCTTTTCAAGTCAATGCTATCCATCCCGAAACCCCTGAACTGGCGGGCAAATTGACACCAACATAACATCCACATACAATCATCAACCAAGTGTAACTCAGTCAGACAACCGCGAACCACAATGGGAACCAGCCGAACCAGAATCGTCGATGGGTCTTGCTGGTCGTGCAAGAAACGTCGCATCAAGTGCGACCTTACCAAGCCTCGCTGCACCCGCTGCTTCAAGATAGGCGCAGATTGCGACTTCAATGCCCGCCGCTTGAGATGGAGCACGCGCCCAACGATCAAGGCACCGGCTATCTACCAGATCACAACTCGTGACGAACAGCTCGCCGCTTCACTTGCATCTGACGAGAAACGCGCACTCAACTACTTCCGTTACCGTTTGTGGCCACTCCTTACCACCGCCCCGGAACCATGCGCTGCCCCAATTATGCAGGCACTTGAGCATCGCGTGGTACTACTTGCGACATGCGTCATCGCAGATGCTCATCGCGTCCTTCAAGACGGGAGGAGTAGCCGCAGCCTCCTCCGGATGAAGCGGCTTCAATGTCTGGCTGCGGTGCGAGAAGAAATAGGCGAGGCGCAGATAGACACTGTCGACAAAAACTCCTTGATGACGTTATTATTGGCGGTTCTGCTGCTCTACTTCCACGATGGCTTTCTTGAGTGCGCCCGGGCCTCTGCATCAACTTCTAGTCATCATGGGGGTGTGCGGGCAATCGTTGACAGTCTTGGAGGCATCCAATCGGTTCTTGAGTCAAGCCACGAATCGGTCCATATGCTACTGTCGGAATTCGCGACTACAGATCTAACGAGCATCATGCTGAAGGGCGGTAGGCCATCGTTTCCTCCCAAGATCTGGGACACAATCGACAAAAGATCAGTGTGGTGGGGAAGAGATATCCTAGGGCGCTCTTCCCTGGCTTTAGTTTTCCAGCAAACGTCCCATCTGGCGTGGTACCTCGACACGCTGAGCACTGGACGCAGACAGCTTTCGATGGAGACTATTCATTGCTTCGAAAAAGCTTTGTCTCCAATGTATACAAGAATTGACGACACATGTACAAATGTCGTCGATGAAGAAGCTGACTCAGAGACAAACCATGCCTTTACCCTAATTCGTGCCTTTCAACACGCGGCACTCATCTACATGTACCGAGCCATATGCGGTTTACCGGCCTCTCATTCCCTCGTGCAACAGCATGTGTTGCCATGCTTGGAGTGCATCCTTAATATCAAACAACCATCAAAGGTGCTCAACTGTGTCATCTTCCCTCTGCTTGTCGCCGGGGCACACGCACAATCCCCAAGACATCGGAAGGCTGTCTTGACGTTGATTCACGCGGTTCGACAGGAGATGCGTTTTGCCTCGTTTCGTTCTGTAAGCGAAGTGCTTAGTGCTATCTGGAAAGCAGATGAAGAAGAAGTTCCTTGGTTTGATATGTTTTCAGAGCTGGGTCCGGATGCCATTGTATTATGAAAGCGTGTTGGGGCGGCAAGTAAGACCTCATGTCTCTATCTCATCTAGAATGCAGCGCTTATAGTACAAGACCCATGTTTACATGCACCGCCTTGGTCTGTGAGTAGGCGGCAAGGCCGGCCTCTCCCAGTTCGCGGCCAATACCACTCTGTTTAACACCACCGAACGGAACACGAATATCAGAGTCGTTGGAGCTGTTAATCCAAACCATACCCGACTCGAGGCGGGCGGCGACGCGGTGGCATCGTTCGATATCCCTGGAGAATAGCGCTGCACCAAGTCCGTAAGAAGTATTGTTCGCCAGCGAGACAGCCTCTTCTTCCGTCTTGAAGGGGGTAATGGCGACGAATGGTCCGAAAACTTCTTCTTGGAAAATTCTCATATCCTTCTTTACATCAGAGAAGACAGTAGGTTCAATGAAGAAACCCTTGCCATCACCGACGTTCTTGTACGGAACACCGCCAGTGACCAGACTAGCACCTTCATCCTTGCCGGCTTGGATGTAGCCGAGTACTTTATCATACTGAGCCTTGGTGATCTGAGGGCCCTGGAATGTGTCATCATCGAAGGGGTTGCCGACCTTGTTTTCGAGGCAGATCTTCTTGAAGCGGGCAACGTAGTCCTGGTAGACTTCTTCTTGAACCAGAATTCTGGAAGTGGATGTGCAAATCTGGCCCTGATTGCTCATGATGCCAACGTGTCCCCACTTTGCGGCTTGATCGAGATCAGCGTCCTTGAATACCAAAAGAGGTGACTTTCCGCCCGTCTCGAGGGTGATGTTCTTCATGTTGACACTAGCCGCCTTCATGATCTGACGCCCAGTTGCCGTAGAGCCAGTGAAGGCAACCTTATCAACATCAGGGTGGATAACCAAAGCGTTGCCAGCCTCCCTTCCGAGGCCATTCACGATGTTGACAACACCAGGGGGAAATCCGGCTTCCTTCACCAGATTTGCGAAGTACAGGATTGATAGAGGCGTTTGCTCAGCGGGCTTGAGAACCACAGTATTGCCGCATGCCAACGCCGGACCAAGTTTCCTGAAGTTGGTTAGCTTGGCCCCGACAGGGTAGAATAAACGAGCACCCACCAAGCCGCCATCATAATCGGGTAGTTCCAGGGAATGATTTGAGCGCAAACTCCAATTGGCTGCTTCAAAGTATAGGCAAACTTTTTAGGAGTAGTCGGAATAGTCTCGCCGTGGATCTTATCAGCCCAGCCAGCGTAGTAACGCAGCGTGGCGATGGTCTCAGCGACGTCCTCGCCAAGGGCAACATTGTAGGGTTTGCCGCCATTCCAAGTCTCGAGAGTCGCCAAGGCCGCTTCGTGTGCCTCGACGAGGTCAGCAAGTTTGAACATCAGCCTGCCGCGGTCGGTGTTGGAGATGTCCCCCCATCCGGGACCATTAAGTGCCGCGCGGGCGGCTTTTACGGCTTTATCGACATCGTCAGCAGATGCTGCTTCGACTGAGGCAATTTCAGACTCGTCACTGTTGGGTAGTCAGTAGTGGCAGTTAAAATGCTTGTCCGTTGCATTAGTACCTTGGGTTGATGGCCGTGATCTTAGATTCACCGTTGCCTTTCACAAATTCGTTGTTGATGAAAAGACCCGTGGGGAGACTAATCTTGGTGCCGTTTGGGGCTGTTAGGTCCAGGGTAGAGGTGGACATGCTGAGCAGGAAAGATAGGTATTGAGGCTAAATCCTTTGAAGATGGGAAGATTATTGGAGGTGAGATGCTAGGATGCAAAGTATTGCATTGCCCTAGGGTGGGAGACAGCACGCCGCTCTTATCTAAGCTTTGGCTGTTACGAAGCACAGCGTTCATCTGATAACAGCTTCCCCCAATCGAACTGATAGGCGACTCAGAGTGGGTATCGACGGATAGATTTGGGCGGGGTGGACGAGATTGACTCAGTGCATCCCGAAGAAGTGGAAAGATGGGCGATAGATAAGCGGTCCAGGGCGACTTCGGGACCGGCAATGACCTGTTGTTGTGTAATACAGCTTCCACCGGCGCACTATTGTCGGAGGGAATTGACACCTGAATCTTAGATGCGAAACTAATCTCTCCCTACGTTGGATTAGTTGCAGCCAGTCTGGGCTACTACAAGTGCGGAGGTCATGCAGAGCACCGGGTGGAGCTGTCCTGATTGGGCAATAATCCGGACCACTTGCGCGGGGCTTCATAGATGTAACGTTTGACTGCGCGAATTCTCGGCCACATCCCCCGAAAAAAAGAATGATGTGAGACTGTAACACGTATCTCGAGTCGTTGAATGCAGTGACTAGAAGAATGACCCAATCATGTTCAAATCAAAAATGGCCAAAGTGACAAGATGCATAAGGCCATAGCACAATTAGATACGTCTCGCTGCAGTGGCCAGGAGAGAATATTTTTGAGCAGTAAACGTGTTGTTCGCCCAAGTCCCGAAAAACCATTGCTGAGAACTATAATCAAATGTCTTATTGAGGCATTGTCTGAATTTGAGAGTAGGAAAAGTATGTGACTGTGAGAAACAGCCATCACAATTACTGGGAACGCTTGAATGAGGGACGCGGTAGGTACACGGCGGTCTTCCTTGTCAAGAGACACACACTGGCGTCTCTCAGATGAACACATCGGATTGGAACTCCTTTGCGTCGGTGCAACGCTTCGCTGTACGTGAAGATGCGTTTTGGGGCGAACAAGTCAGTAGTAGTTAATATGAGGTGTCGTGCCAATCATTCACGCTACATGCTTACAAGCTGTAAAACTACGAATGATTTTTGAAAGAGGCCAGGTCAAAGGTGCATTTAATGCTGACTGAATTGAGTTTACTGAGTTTTCAGAGAATGGTGTTCAAAAAGGCAAGAACTCTAGGTGTCAAAGGGTTTGATCGCAAGTTTACAGCAAAGTACTAATTAAATCCTATCAAGGAATGACTTTATTAAAGCAGACTGGGAAGAAAAATGGATGTCGCGTGCAAAACACTCAACACAAGATAACTTTGATATAAATGTCAGCAGTACAACTGATCATCATCATGTTTCTACAAAAGCTTTCACGAATGTTCCTCAAGCAGGAAGCTCCGCCTCAACCTCAATCTCAACCTGCATACCTTCCAGCCCAAGCTTTCCAATTTGGATACATGTCCATATAGGACGGTGTTTAGGGAATAACTTTTTGAACTGCGCAGTCATAACATTGAAACTTGTGTCCATGTCGATGTGGTAGGAGCGGATCGCGTAAATGGAGTCGAACGATAGACGAGAGTCGACAGCTTTCAGGGCCTTGAGAACGTTCTCGAAAGCGACGCTGATCTGCTTCTCGAGATCGGGTGTGATTTCTCCCTTCGCGTCCCAGCCGCCCTGGCCTGAAGTGCGAACTATGTTGCCGAGCTTGACGGCTTGGGAGTAATGGTACTGCTCAGCATTGGTTTCGGTGCCGGGATAGTTGAAGAACTGAGCGGAAGACATGGCTTAGACCCTTGTGAGATGTCAACGTATGCTGACCGGAATTTCGATTTGTTTAGAAGTAAACCCTATTGTTGGGATTTTATCAGGCAGATTTCTAGTGACACCTGCGACTACTATTTATTTACAAGTTCCGTGCCAAGCCGATCGTGAATGACCGTCTTGCTTAGACTACCCCACAGTTGCCATGTGGGGCCTTTAACCCTAGGTAAGAGAAGGCTGGCTGCAGGTAATACCTGAAAGTGACCATTGTGGCCGATCTTTTTGCTTGTAATGCACTAGTATCGATTTCTTGGTGTTACATGCAGTCGTGACCAGTTTGGGTACTTTTTCGTTTTGTTTCACTCGCCAAAGTGCGGGTGAGTGTGCAAACCCCAGTGACATAACCATTACATATACCGGAGTTTCAAGTGGTCCATCTTGTTGCCTGAATCGGAATAGCCTTATGCAAGATAATGGGATCCGAAGAGGACGAAGCCGGTCAGGTCGAGTTTAGAAAGGATCATTTTGACGCTCGTTTGCCCAAACGCAACTTCAGGGGCGCGGTGATCGGGGATACGAATAGCGAGGAGCAAAATAGCTGCGACAGCACTAATGTGTAGGTTGATATAGAAGCCTGGCCGGATTACCAACAAAAGGCGTGCCGATGGACACTGGCGGAACGACACTTACACCATCGCCAACCAACTGATTGTGTGAAGGAGCCTCCAACGAGCGGTCCACGCACGGTGCCAAATTGGCTCACTGATTGCCAGTCAGTCAGAGGCCGAGTCATTGAGCTGTCTCTGTGCAGGCAGTTACTGACATCCCATCACGGTCCCTAGCATGAGTTTGCATGGTGTCAGCTAATCGGTCGAGTCAGATAACGAGAGAACAATAGGGGACGCACGCGGTTGCTTGTCCATGGGGGAGCTGGAAGTGCAGCATACGTTCCTTGCCTTCCTTTTCGTATTCGAGGTCGGCTCCGCCGTGTGCGGATCGGCCCAGTCATCCAAGGCATTGATAGTCGGCCGAGTCGTGGCCGACCTCGGCGGCTCCGGTATCGTAAACGGTGCCCTCACCATCGTGTCTGCGTTAGCCATGTGGAACCGGCCCTACAAAAGAGCGGATTGTGCCTTGTAGCTTGTCATTATATATATTCGGCCGGCTACAGTTTGTAAGGCACAGCTAATAGGCAAAAACAAGAGTCAGTAAGCGGATTTTATAACGGAGAGTTGGAGCAGCGCTGGTTGCAGAGCATGGAGGCCAGACGCACTAGAAAGTGGCTTGACGTCTGCCTGTAAACCATCTTGTAAATAGTAGATAAACACAGCAGGAACGGGGCGCGTCGTCGCTTAAGTGGTGGTAGAAGCAGACCAGATTTGGCTTGAATTCCGTCTCGTTTAGTCGGGATCTACGGTGCCGAGATAACCTGGGTAAGGTAGGTAGGTACATACTGGGCAGCCAACCGCCGTTTGGTGTTGGTTCGGTTCAGCAGCCTCTTCTTTCATTTCGTGACCCCCCCCCCCCCCCCCCCCCCCCCCCCCCCCCCCCCCCCCCCCCCCCCCCCAAACCAGACTAACAATATTACACATTCACGTGTTGTATTTGAGCAGGGTCACTGCGTGTAGAATATGAGCTGCCAAACAGCCATCGAGGTTGATGAGGGGCCGTCACTCCCTGTCCGTTACAGCTAGGCGGTTTGAAGTGCTCTGCGTTCCTCGTCTTTATATATGGCGAGGAACCGCCTCGCAGCCTCGTCAGCATCGGCCTTTCCACTGAGGATGCGGTGACCTCCGTAGAGCTCTAGTACGTCGGCTTTTCCATCACGACGCAGCTCCTAAGAGAGTCCGTCGCAGGACACGACATGTTCTTTCTCCTGTTGCCGTAGACTCAACGGTACAGCGTGAGCATCCTCTGACCCGCGCGCATTCTAAGTCAGGATATGTCTATTCTGACAGCCCACAAAGAACTCGAACATGCTACTAGGCTTTCAATATCGTCAGAATCACAAAATAAAAAGGTCGCTCGATTCTCATATTTGGGATTTAACTCGTATTGGGCATGCAAAAGGAGTGGTGAAAGTGGTTGAGGTGACTGGAGTGGTTCTGGTTGCATATTGCATACTAGACAAGATCGCTTGTTCTTAATGTCATTAGATAGTTGAACACGCGGTGATGAACATATAATGTGATGAATTATTCGATATTACGTTAACACACAAGCGGGCTCTAAGTCGACGTATACAGTTTGGGGTATCTTCGTGCTATACGCTACAGCTTAATCGCAATCACATCTTTGCATCTCTTCCAAGACCTGTCTGACCAATGGCAAACTCCTTTCTCTCGTCAACGGACAATCTTGTTTCGGCAATCTCGCCCGTTTGTGACTGCTCCTCAACAGTTGAAAGCTTGTCTTCTTCGATCGGAACATGGTCTCTCACAACAAGCCATGTAGGGTAGACAGCTAGACCTGCAAGGAATCAGCAATTGGGTTTAACGGTTTTTTTTGAAGCCAAGAGAACTTACCGAGAAGGATGGTGTTGACAGCCAAGGGCACTCGTCCTCCCTTCCACTTTCTGGTGTTCAAACCAAACGAGATGGCCTGTGAGAAACTCTCCTGGCCTCGCAAGATGCCCGAAAATCGAGCAAGCTCGGAGATATTGTCTGTCTTGGTGGCCAAAAGGTAGTAGAGCCAGTTCTGAAGTGCCTGACGAGCAAAATCCCAAAGCAAAAGAACAAAGAAGCCCTCGGTGAAGCCCTTGTCCTCCCAGTCGTAGGCAGGAGGATTGCGGGTATACTTTTCCTGTATGACCCATCCGTAGACCCAGGCGATGACGTGCCACACAATGACGTAGTAGAAGCCAAAGTTGATGCGCTTCTTGACGCTCAACTTTTTGTAGTCGAGAAGTGTGCTAATAATCTGCGACGAGAGAAGAGTACCAAAATTGCTGACGAAGCCAATAAGAGCGCGAGCGCGAACGCCGAAGTAGTACGACTGAAAGTTCCCGCTGTACTGATTGAAGTACGCAGCCCAGAAAATTGGCAGCAGTAAAAGAACATCCTTTCTCTTAGAAACGCGGAGCAGCGCCTGAAACTCAGCCTTGAAAGACTTCTCGGCCTTGATGATGACTTTGCTGCCATCGGATCGTTGAACCTTTTCAGGGGGCGAAAGTGCAAGTGCCAGAGGGATACTTAAGCATTGTAAAGCAATGAAAACCAGGTAGGTTTGGGATCCAACTTTGCCTTTCGTCTTGGCGGCGGCATTGTTGTTCAGTGCCAAGACGATCGCACCACCAACAAGAGGACCACCAGTTCTGAACCAGAGCCAGACTAGTATGCACAATTAGTCTCTGGCTTAGCCCGACTGTTATTCCTTTGGGTGTCTTACTGTTCATGTACTTGCCACGCTTTGATGGCTCCGGATAGCCCAGTGCAATAGCACCTTCAGACGCCCAAAACAGACCTGCAGAGATACCACAAGCGGCTGCTCCAACTAAGACGAACCACACGTTGCCGAAGCGATTGTTGGTGTAGAGACCAGCCGAATAGAGGGGATAACCAACCGCGCCCAATAGAAGCGTCCATGAGAGTCCTATGCGGTTTGCAATGGGTCCACCAAAAAAGCAGAGGAAGCCCATGAGTCCGAACACAAGCGCATTCGCGGCGTTGACAAGGAATGGTTCCTGGGCACCACCCGCGCCGAGAGCGTTCATCGCATTCCAAAGACCAGGTGCCATAAAGCCTAATTGCGTTAGTTATCAGATAGAACCTAGGCGCTTGGTTGCAACGTACCAACTCCGCCAATGACGAAGGCATTGAAGAGGGTGCTGTGATACCAAACACGCTTGACAGGCGCGACTGGAGCCCCATCCTGGACAGCCGCCGGGACAGACTCGGGTGCTTTCTCGCCCATGTTTGAAAATAGTGAAGTTGGAGATAGTTGCTCAACTTCGTGTAGCATCGAAACCAACTCTGCTCACCTATATAACTACCAGTCTCTCGATTTCTATCGCCACACCAATTGACACTAAGCTACTCCAACACTACAAAAGTACCTGCAATTTTTCTCCATGGGACGAACTCCTCATTCTGGAATCAAATGACGAATATGCTAGTGTAACGTTGAATCCACCTCTTGAACAGAAAACGTGCAGCTTATTCGGTAGTTGATGAGACGAATCCACTTCTTAGCGGGTGGGTTGCCGACCCTCGGTCGCCTTCCGTCGGGAAATTAACCGCATGAGGGAACTGTCGCCAAATCGGGTAAATAACATGCAGAACCACTTACAGATCTCGCGCAAGAACGTGTTCTTGTCACAGAGTGTGGAGGCAAAAATCTTCCTCATTGAATGCGCTTAGGGACGGGACAACCAAGTTCAACTGCGCCATCGATCTCTCAACTGATGGCACTGTCATGGGCTTTCTCAGCTTGACATTCCACATATCATACTACCCGGCTCTTCATCTATCTACACCGTATAATCACAGTTTGGCCTGGATCGCCTTCTGTTCTTTTTCTTTCAATTCCTTCCACCACTTCTGCTTCAGCGCCAACACACCGAAACCGAGCAAGGCCCACTCGTCTTCCCACGCGGGCAATTCATAAGCATCAGTACCCGGCGCTGGCTTTCCAGCAACACTTCGCAAGAAGTCAAAGTACTCCTTGAAATCCGGCTTGATCTCGTGGAATTGAGACGTAGGCCCCTTGTACTGCAACCGCTTTACCTCCCATTCGTCTTGTTCACGAGGCGAAGGAAGCTCCCCGCCTCGATTGGCGAAGTAGCGCGCCACTGCAACCGCTTGATATTCATAAACCCGGAACGAGATGGCCGCCTTGACTTGTCCAACGACTGTGAGCGAGGGGTCCGCAATGTTAAAGACGTGCTGGTAAAACCCGGAGAGACGACCGCTGGGTGTTACGGGGTCCGGACGCAGGAACGGGTAAGACAGTCTGTAGCCTGTGCCGAAGTGGACCTTCTCGATGCCGTTGGCCTCGGTACCGTCTGCAAAGCTCACTTTGATAAGATTATCGGAGCCCACTGATACCTTGGTGATCTGAGGCTTCCTGACGACATTCGGGAGCTCCCATGCATCCTTCAAAATCTCGTTGTAACCCCGTTGTGAGACGTAAAGAGGGCCAGAAACAATGTTGTGGATTTCAGAAACGGTATCGGAAGCAGATACGTTTCCACCAACTACAACAACTTTCTGGGAAACGAGGTCAATAACCCTTTTGCCACTTGCGTTAGAAATGGAAGCTCACCTTGTTCACGTAATCCTCGGGGGATCGGTATGCTTTGGAATGCTCAAATCGCTGCGGCAAGGCAGCAAACGTGTCCTTCAACCCCGCAATGTTGGGCACATAAGGCACCCCATAGTGTCCTGCGGCGACGACTACCGCGTCGAATGTGTCTTGCCACCAGTAGTCTCTCTTCTCATGCCGGAGGTAATGCTGAGTCCTTCTCAGCGTCAGTTGCCATTTTTGCCCAACCTTTTCAACACGCTCAACGTGGGTGTTGAAGGTAAACAGATGCGAGAAGGGCTCGGCAATTTCTTCGAGGTATCCTGCGACCTTTGCGTAGGGATGTGTCGGGTTATCCTTGCCGAAGCGGGTGATGGAAGTCGCAGAGTTGACAGGCGGAAACGGCTTATAAGTGAAGGCCATGACTTGAGAGCCGACATTGCTGTCTAAAGAAGGATAGAGGCCAGTCCGAGCAGTGACATTCTCCGAAGCGGGTGGCAGTGACTGTGGGAGCTTCTTTGGTATTTCCCTGACTGGTTGGCTTGAGAAAGTCGAGAAGGGCTCTGGCTCCTCGTCATAGATCCTGCGAACCTGCATTAACACTGTTCCAGAGCTCCCAAGGAGGTTTGCTTACCATGTACCGCCAATGCGATCTCTTCGGTCAAACACTTGTATCCTCTCGAACGCCTTCTCGTCGCTGAGTGCCTTGACGGCTGAAATTCCGGATGGCCCCGCGCCAATCACGGCAATACTAAAGTATCGAGGGGCCATATTTTGAAGATTAACTGGACAGAGCTTAGTTGTTCATGAGATGAACTTCTAAAGAATTGTTACTTGTATCTTGCCAAGGTGAGAAGCATATATAACCCAGGCGTCTCTGACGAATTGGTACTGCAGATGACGTGCTTGCACAACAAGCTGGACGCGAACGAGATATCAGCAGTCCCACCAGAGCGCTTATCTGCGTCTCTGCAGTTAACCGAAATGTTCATAATATTGTCATTGACACCGCCGTGCCAGCTCGAGTTGCACGGAAACATGTCAGTGACGACGCCTGAGCCACCAAAAAGACCGACCGCAGCGATGTACTTATATTATCCAAGACTTGCGTTGAGTTTGATCTTCGAAAGCAAGTTGTTCTGCTTGCATCATCCAGAGGCCATTCGTTATCTTTCAGAGCCAAGTCCGATTCCCGGTGTCAAGGTCCATGTTCCCGATACATTTGCGCGATTCCATCCGCCGATGGCGTCACAGGGACCAGACAGGCGCCTTTGGAGGCACTCCACGCAGATGTTCTTCATGTCGCCGCGTAACTGAGAAAACCACATCAAGTATCTAGATGATGCGGTAGGAGGTTTCGAATCTTGTGAGGACACTGAAGCTTTTCATTTTGTTACTTGTATCTTCTATGTAATTCCGCGTGCGAGTATTGGCTTGCTACAATAGTGACATCGCTTTCGGGATGTCGCAGCATCAAATATATTACTAAATCCTGGTAGTATAGTGATTTTCACACTTATCTAACTTGGTTGCACATGCCGCACATTTCGGATTGACCAAAATATAGTGGCCTGTTGAAAAGGAACAACTGGAACTAGTTCCCATTATCGCACGCCCAACGGTGATATGTAAGCCCTATCTTCAAGAAATCGAGCCAGACAGCCTAATTAGTGCATGCATTTGAAGAATGGAGCCTTGCATTACAGTGGTCATTCGAGTAGGGACAACTCAAGTTTCTGAGTTGATGATGTAAAACCCAACACAGTACGTATCACTCATTTCACAACAGTTTGATTACCGATTTAAGTACCGCTCAAACCATCAAGGTAAATTCTCTGACAACTGGCTGGAAGACAAAATTTCCGTTTTAAAGTGCTTTTGTCAAAGTCATTTCCAGTATCATACCACAAATCTCCTTCGTCGTTAGTTTTGCAGAACCGTCATCAAGGCACAAAAGGTCCTCTATATCCTTCGGCTTGTCTAATGCTTCAAACGGTTCAGTGGCGTGCACTGAGATTTGCCAAAGTAAGAACCTAAGCTAATATCTTGAATGAGCCTGATGTACAGTTCTATAATAGTCAAACGGGATTGGTGATCGGTTTGGACAGTATTTCGTGTCTCGGTGGATCGCAGCATGTTCGGAACCTATCTCCGATACTCCGCTGATGAGTTGCTCCGGGTTGCAGTTAGTGCTCTGCCACGAAATCACAGCAGCTGTGTCGTACAAGTCAGCTTATAAGTAAGTGAATCAAAACTTTCATCCGCAGTTCCGAATTACTGTGAACCAAAGGCCAGGAAATGAAATGACAGTAATCTCTAAGCATCAGAGCCGGAATCGCAAGGTTGATGGCCGGCGGGTCCGTCAATCGGCAAGTCTCGGAGTAGTGATGCACTACCAACACGTGGCAGCCCGAACTCACGCGACCCGCTTCGGGTCTCGCAACCGGCGTCGATCCGGGTTTGCGGTAGGCGGAGCGTCGCCGCTTGCATTCTTGGACAGGTGGTAGTTACGGTGGGTTCGGTGGCCGCGACGGACTATTCCATGTCATCTTTTGATGGTATGGTCATTGCATGTGCGTACTGGAAGTGATTGAGTTGAACCAGACAATGACTCTCGCAATGCTGGTTGTTCTCCGCGGACAACCGTGGCGGAACGTGGCGGAACGTGGTGGAAAATCCAATCTTCCACGCACAGAGACATGAAGTAAGTGGTCGTTGCAGTATTGGGTCTGATAGGCTCGCTCGACGGAACTGTTCCCAAATGTCAATAACGAACGGTATAACCTATCATGGCCGCCTTTTCCCCCCCATTAGCATTTGGATTGCTCTTAGCGGCCTCTGCGGGCGAATTCTCGTCGCAGTTGGCCCATTCGTGCAAGGGAGAGACTTTCACATGCGCTACTCACCCCCCTGATCAGATGGATGGTCTTGTCCCTCATCAACCCCATTGAATCCCCATCATCGGTCCTCCAAGCACGACCTACCCCGACAGACTAACCCAGAATCCAGAGCCAAGGAGAATCCCAAGGCCGGAGTTCTTGAGGAGGCAAGAATTGTGCGTCGTGGTCTTGGGGCTTGGAGAAACCTGAAAGACCGTAGTGCGAGAGCCAGTCGGAGAGCCCCAGCCTCGGGCTGCCGGCTCCACCCCGGGAAGTTCTCTAATTTTCATTAGGCAGTTCTCACGGCGAAGACGGGCCCCACAAAAGTCAGGCCACCTTCGACGGCCGGTCCCATCCATTCTTGAATCATCCCTCCTTTCTCGGGATCTTTAGCTCAGGACCTGACATGCTGGCACGCTGGTCACCGTAGTTTGGCCCGGTGACATTGTACATCGTAGCCGAGAACCCGCAGGGCTGCCAGGCGACGAGGTTGGTCCTGCTTCGACGGCCGGCCCTGTCCATAGCAAGAGACACGAAATGAGCGGGAGCTTACAGTCACAAGCACGTCTCACGTACAAGGTGCACGACGACCTGTAACGCGCAACTCAGCGATATCCTTCGAGGACCTGCTACCTTTTGCCTGAACCAACCCGTCCTTGTCCGAGCGTGGGTGTGTCTTCGGAGGGTGCCCACCGTGCCGCCGGGCCGCTGTCGGTGAGGTAATCCGAGCTGGGGAGGTTCCCAAAAGGGTCTTTCAGGTATCATCCCCGGGTTCCCTCTTTGTTAAATTTATTCGTGCCGTTTCGTTCCCGTCTTGCGCAAACTTCCCTCCCGCATCCTGTTTTCCTTTGCATCGTTCGTTTTTCATTGTTCCGGTAGACCTTTCTCCTCTCTTTCCGTTTCCTTTGCGACTGACTGACCGATCAAACTCGGGCTCGCACATCCAAAACACAGCAAAACAAATGTAAGCCGCAATCGCCCCTCGGGTCCCATTTGGACCAAGATACCCCGCGATGGCCGCCCACGTGCTGATCGGACCGGCGTCCCTCCAGATCTCGCGCATACCGAAGAATCTACATCAGGAAGAAAAGATACACAAGCGATACCCTAAAGCCGAACCCATAACCAAGCAGCCGCCAAAATGGTCCTCATCACGCGTGCCATCTCCCTCACCAACTTCCTCGTCGCCTCCTCCGCCCTCGGCTTCCAGGTTTTCGTCCTGTACCCCTGGCACGAGCAGCTCTCCCACGACTTCGAAGAGCTCAAGAAAGAGCACCTGCGCGTTCTCGATTACGTCAAGGGCGTCGACGCCGGTCTGAGAAAGGGACAGGGCGGCGCCCCGACGGGAGAGTCGCTCCTGGAGCGTTTGGGCTACAAGCGATAGATCCGTCGCCGTCTGTAGTCTGTTCGTCAGTTGAGATCTCCTTGCGTTTTTTTGGGGGGTTATTCCGGGTCGGTCTGTCCTGTCCGCACCTGTCCTTCATTTATTCGATTGCATGCGATATTACTCCCGAGATGCGAAAATAAAGAAGCTTAGTTACCCCAGTGTGCCGCAGCATCGCCTCGTGTCCGTCGACGTCGTTCTTCGAGTCCCGGTATGCTCTAAACTGTAATACCTGTCGCAAAGCCTGGGCATCATCGGGACCGGCAGATCCCTACCCACGGTCATGCTCTCCGAGACGATATTGGATGTGAAGTGCGATGCCAGCGGCTTAGCCAATGCTGTGCAGTGCCATGTAGATGGGCCGGTCCTGGACGATTTGTGCGACTTTACACGATAATTCCTGGTTCCATGGCCTCGAAAACACTTTTCCCGGTAGGCGTGGCCTGTCCATGATGCTGGAGTTGAGAGACACGGGACGTGATGTGCGACGTAGAGAGACCCGCCTCACTGCCAACGTACTGCAGCATCGGAGCCCGCTCCGGATTGGATCTAGCGATATCGGAATGACGATGGGCGGCCTGCGCAATGCGCCATCTTACATCCTTGACAAAATCCTCATCAATTGTTCGCAAACGCCACGCCTTCTAGACTTGGGAGTCGTCAGATGCCCAATTGCCAAGCGCACGAAGCTTAAAGTGCTTGGTTGTCGAGGCTCATCTCACGACGTCACAAGAAATGTATGGGCGCTTCATCGGAGGCGAGTGTCATGTCTTGGACAACCTTGGGATCCCTTCACACTTCAACATCCAATGACAAGTAGCACCAAAGTCTTTGAATGATGTATACTGTTTTGGCTTCATGTCAGTCAGCCGTCGCTCCGCGAACAACAGATCCCTTGCCGTCGTTCCTCTCTATCTAGCCGTCACCTAGAATCTGGACGGAAAGACGACTTATTTTATCTCATTCAGCAATGACTGACCGTCTCTTAGTGTCTTCACCGAGGTCGCAAACGTCAGCTATGTAGGGTATCGCGAATTCCAAGTCCTCGTCTCAATTCTCATCCAGCCGCTCCGCTGTCACACTCCGTGCTGCTCCGTCTCAACGATTGCCAAGTCTTCCGATTCGCGCTTCAGCAAGTGCACATCAGCTTTTTCTCACCCATTCCATGCACTCAGTTGCCACGTCCCAGTCATACGACGTGATTTTTCGATGCCAGAAGGTTGCAGAAAAATGTCGTTGTGAGGAGGCCAGCTTAGACATGGCTCTCTTGCTCAGCAGGCCAAGTGCCGATCCAGGCAACGAGGAAAATGAGCAGCCACATAATGAGCCAGGTGGCGTGGCCACCGGCGCTGCCGAGGCCAAAGAAGCTTCCGACGAGGAGCGCGGCATGGATGAAGGCTGTGACCAGCAAGAAGATGTCGAAATGCCATCGTCCCTAGAAATGAAAAGAAAGATGAGTTAGCAGGGACTCTGTCACCTCAACCCACGGCAAATAAGACGATCTTTCATCGCCTCGTTAGAGCTCACTCACCACCATGATTCCGAGGACCTTGCGACGACCCTCGGACTGGCCGATAACAGCAAGGCACCAAGCGATGAAGAAGAAGCCAATGACGCCCAGGATGATGCCTAGGATGAGGCTGACGATCTGGGCGTGCACGATGTCGCGGACGACGCCGATGACGGACATGGCGGTGCGGATGCCGAGGATGACGTACATGCAGATGCGGCGGAAGAGGACGGCCTTGTCCGAGGTCTTAAGGCTGTACGCCTCCCACGAGAAGGACCAGCAGCCGCGCATGTTGGGACACATGCGGTCCTTCATGCTGCCGCCTGCGGCCTGTCCGCCGGCGCCGGCTGCGTCTTGCTGATCGCCGTACGCCATGGTCTGGTATCCGATGATGGCCTGGTGTCCGAGGATGGACGCGGCGGTGTCGCTGTCGGTGGAGGAGGACGAAAGGGAGTAGGTGTCGTAGGCTCGAGCCAAGTCTCTGGTGGCGCCGAAGAAGAGCAAGCTGGGATCGGTGCCGGGGACCGGGGGCATGACGAGCTGAGCGGGAGGGGGCGACATGATGGGGTTCTTATATGCCGGCCGCCCGACAAGCGAGATGGGCTGGCTTGGTGGTTTGCTCGTGGGGTCCGCGGCACCAAGTGGGCGTGGCGCAGCCAAGGGGTTTGGGGGTTGCTCGGTTGGTCGTGTTGGTGGGAGCAGGATCGTGGCCTCGCGACAGGGGAGGCTGGCTGGGTTTGCCCAAGAAGCCCATGGGTTTTTTGGGTTATTGTTGTTATTTATTTCATTTTTTTGTGCTTCTCTTCTGGATCTGGCGGAAGCAGCCCTGGTGGACTGCCTGAACAGACTGCTGCCAAGGCTCGACTGGCCCGTTGCTCCCGCTGTTTTGGTTGTTTGGCGATGTCATCGTGACCAAGCAGTGTGGTGCGTTGAGAGAGTTGAGCACAACCTGCTTAGTCTGAGACGTGAGTAGGTGAATTGAGTGTTGGTCGGGCATCAAAGGAACTCTCCTGCAGAGCCAAGAGCTGTTGGCGCCAACGGTGAACTGCTTTCATACAGGATTCACAAAGGCCATCACAAAATACCAGGCATATCACAGGACAAAAATAGATCCAGACTCTATTGTGAATCCGTCTTGGGGGCTGCAATAATCTGTCGGTTCTCTGTTGTTGTCCAAGCCCCCAACATGGATCACCATCAACGGTCGTTTAAGCTTATTCTAGGTAGCCGTCAACTGCTCAGCCACAGCGACGGGAGAGTTGTAGCCTACCATCACAGCACCCGGCGATATCAGCCGACTGTTTCGATGCCGATACCAACGCCAATATGGAGCGGGGGGCCCATTGATTTCAGGGCCCTGACCCATCTCGTTTATTTGGTATCAGCCCTGTCCGATGTGGAGATTCTCATTAGGCAACGGCTTGTCTTTCCGATGCTTTGGCGTCTTGGCAGACGATCCCTGGACTAGGCAGCGTCGAAAAGTATACTCTAGTGTCATTGCTGCCTTTGGCAAGAAAAATCAGAAACAAGAACGGTGTCGGTGACATGAGAGAACGTCTATTCCCCCAAGGTCATTGACACATACCTCCTCGAGTCGTATCAGCCACATCTTCAAGTCCAAAGCTTTTGCCTTAGGTCCATCGGCAATGCCTGTCGGAAGCTCGTCAACTCAAAGACACGAATGGTTCCGGAGCCTTGCTCGTAAACAGCAGCGCTGTGCCGGCCTCCATTCTTCCGGACCGCATGCCGGAGCTCGACGAGCACGGTTACCAGCTTCTGCAGCGGGGCCTGGTGCGTGGTCTCCCAGTCGGCGAAGCTAGCCGCCACACCGGTGATCTTCCTGCTGTCAAAAGTCCCCTCGTTGTGATGACCGACGATGAGCCAGGGTGTTCTGCCGAACCAGAGCTGCGGCATATACTGGCCGGGTGACTTGTTCCTGGTCGTGGATTTGATTTCCGCAGCAGTTGACTGGCGCATCACGTGCGCTTCGGCATAGGCTGTCTCGACTTGCAAGCCTCGCGAGGATTTCTCGACCTCGTGTGGCTGAGTAGACTTGATGGACAGTTTCTCCATAGGTACAGTCAGAGTGTCCGAATCAGCGGCGTCTTGGCCATCAGGGTCGTAGCTGGCATCAACTTCAAACTGCACCGCACAATTCAACGCTCCAAGCGAGTACCGCAGCGTGCGGTGGTGACCCAGACTGTCTTCCAGACCGATGGGAAATTTGACCGAAGCCTTTTCAAAGTTCCGGCCCCAACCAGAGTTCCGCGACCCGCCGAGGATCTCGCGGGCATCCTTTTCGCAGCGCTCGATGATCAGGGTGTCGCGCACCAGGTGAAGGTTGAGTCGGAAGCTGTTGCGGGCCCGGCCGGCGCTGAAGTCGAGCAGCTTCCGAAGGCTGTTGCGGTTTGTGATGATATCAGTGTCACCGAAGGATATGTCTTTGTTCATGGAAGCTGCTGCTCGGAACATTGGTTCGAATGGGTACTCGGGCAACATATTGGCGTTCTGGTCGATGAAGTAAGTTCCCCGGTCGGGTGGTAAGGCCAACGGCAGAGCCACATTTTGCCAGATCGCTGCGTGTCCTGGTCATGGTCAGCTCAAGTCTCAAAGTTTGGAGGCGACGCGACATGCCTGGGACTCGAATCCTCAATGGTTTTCCTTTCTGCCAGTTATAGCTGCACAGCAATTGAAAGCCAGACGGGCTGCTGACTCCAGTCGTTGAACGCTCGATTGCTTTCTGGACAATGGTGTGGACAGGCACGACGGGCCTTTGGACCTGCTTCCACAGCCATGCTTCCTTCGATGCTGTCGCAAGCGAACGCCGATTGCCTTGTCCTGTTTGGATTTCGACGCCTGGCGCCTTGATTTTCGACGGCGAAGGGACTGCGCTGGAAGCCCGGCGGCAGGGGGTGCGTCCTCCGTGGGCTCGTTCCTTGTCTGTTTGATGCTGTATCAACGCTGCTTCTGAGTTGAAGCTGCGGTCGCAGGCGCAGGTCCAGGGAATCATCGTGACGTCGTGTTCGATGCTGTGGTGAGGTCCTCCGTTGGCACAGAGATGTGTTGTCAAATACTCATGTGTGTTGGGCAGTGGAGGGGACTTTAAAGCCCACAGGAAGATAACCGGGTAAAGTGAGGCGAGCACAAGGTAGGAGCGCCCATCCGTTGGTTGCGAACCGTCCTCAAATACGAGACTTGTTCATGAGCACCAACGGTTGGCGCCGACAACGACCGTAGAGCGGGGTAGCATGCAAGACTCCCCCGTTACGATCTTTGCATTGGTAGTGGTTGGTTGCGAAGCTCAAACTTTTCACGGTGTCGGAGGAATCGGCATGGCGATGACTGCTCCTTACTTATACCACCAATGAATGGCTCGGACTCTTTGCACAGTATAAGGGCATACTTCGATTGAAACCTGGACTTGAATGCATTCAACGCTTGCCTTGTGATAACTGTATGAGAACTGGGTGAAAGAAATATGCTGTAGTCCAATGGTATTATGCTGAATCCCCTTCTTTCAAATCACTATATTTCCATCCTCCCGCTCTATGCCGAAGCCATCTTCTCGATCTCACTGACACCTGCTTCAGACTCCTTCTCGGACAGCTTATCGTTGCTGTGCGCCCCTCGAGTCAACCCAGCAACTTCGGTCCTGCTGAACTTTCTCGCCGGCAGCCCTTGCTCGAACAGCACCTCGAGCTCACCGTACGTTCGACCTCTGGGCTCAGGCAGGCGGAACCATGTCCAGACGAAGCAGATGGAGCAGCTGACGGCCCAGAAGAGGCCGCTCTTGGCGCCCCAGTTCCACGCAGTGGGGTTGAGCATCAGAGGCGTCAGGATGTTGGTCGTGATGCCGGTAATGTTGTACAGGTTGCGCGCCAACACCACGGTCTTGGTCCTGAGGCGGGTGGAGCTGAGCTCGGATACCAGCGAGTAGCAGACCGGGCCGACGGTGCAGTCGTAAAAGAAGGTGTAGACGAGAAGCAGGCTGCCGATGGCCCACTGCGCGGCTACGTTCTCCCTGCCGGCGAAGGAGACGAAGCCAGTGGTGGCGAGCACGACGCACATGATGGCCTGGCCTGCGAGATACAGCGTCCGGCGACCAAAGTGCTGCATCAGATACCACGAGAAGACTGTGCCGACGGCACCGATGGCGTACTGGCCCAACGACATGCTGAAGGAGTTTTCCGTAGCCATGCCGGCCTGCTGGTAGAAGTAGGTCGAGTAGCCCATGAAGGTCGAGCCGCAGAGGGTCTGGATGGCCCAAACACAGCAGACAATCTCGGTGCGGCGGAGGTCGTTGCCCTTGAAGCAGTCGAGGTACGTCGTTCCGCTCTGTGCGGCCTTTTCGAGCGCGTTGGTGTGGACCATCATGGAGACTGTCTCATCGGGGTTGAAGTCATGTTGCTTGTTGCGGCTGGTGAGGCGCAGGAGGGAGGCCTTGGCGTCCTCGAGGCGCTCCTTGCGGACGAGCCACCATGGGGACTCGGGGGCGAGGAAGATGCCGATGATGAGCGGGACGGGCCACATCCACTGCAGCGCAAAGGGGATCTTGAAGCCCCATTCGTCGGTGCGCTGGATCATTGCACGGAGGACACCACTCGCGATCAACTGGCCCATGACCCAGCAGAGATTCACGTAGGTCGTCTGGTAAGGGTAAACCGTTAGTCAACGTATACTGGTGTAGTGGTTGTGGGTCTTACAAGGTATGCTCGCAGGTGCGTGGGGCAGACTTCGGAGGCGTAGGTCACGGTCAGGGTCTGGAAGATACCCCACGGGATTCCGATGAGGATCTCTCCAATCAGGAGCTGGACAAGGGTCTCGGCGAAGAAGATGATGAAGACAAAGGCCGTGACGGCGATGAGACCGCCGATCATGGTCTTACGGTACCCGAACCTGTCCGCGATGAGGCCGTTGATGAAGAGGCCCGTAATCTCACCCACGAGGGCGCCGTTGCTGAGGCCGGCCTGCCACGCGGCCGTCAGCTCGTAGGAGCCGTTGGGCTGGCGCTCGCCAAACTTGCGCTGGAAGACGTCGTAGGCGTAGAGGTTGCCGATGAGGGTCTTGTCGAAGCCCTCCATGATGACGGCGGTGCTGAAGAAGAGCGACCAGAAGACGGCCTTGGGGTACAGCCTGATGGACTGCATGAGGCCCATGCCGAGCTCGGCCTCGGTCGCGTTCGCAGCCTCGGTGGCGAGGCCGGCGGCGTTGACGCCGTCGACGGACATGCGGCGGGAGACCTCGGGGTCGATGGCGACGGCCGTGGTCGGCGCCTTGGGCGTGGTTGAGCCGAAGAGCACCATGGCTGCGACTCGATGCTTGTTCGTCAGAAGGATGTCGGAGGGAAATTTGGTGTGATGTGGGGAGAGGAGACGGACCCAAGCTCGATCTTGTCAAGGTTCGAGCTGGTGGTTTGGAATGGTACAAAGGAAGCAACGTTGCGCTCGACCGTTGTCTGAAGTCAAAGATGCCGATCTGATGAGCCTTCTGCTGCTGCTGCTGCTGCTGCTGCTGCTGGGATGAGATCAAGTCGAGATGGGACAACAAGTCATCTTATATCCTCCGGCCCGCGTCAATCAACCTGATGCCGCGCGCCAAGAGATGATGGTGATGCTCCCTTCACGAGGAGAAGGGCGGTTGTCAGAGCGGCGCGGCTTCTCACTGGCTCGCTCAAATTCAATCCAGAGGTGGCGGGAGGAGCTTGTGTGATGTTGACCTCATGGGACAGTCTTGTCTTGAGTTGCTCAATGCAAGAAAAGCAGCCAAAGAACGCTGAGCAACCAAGGTAGAAACCCTCCCCGTAACGCGTGACCCACGCATGAACCCGGGACTAAGGACACGCTACGCTCCACTTTCTCCACGACCCATTGGCTTGCGCGGGGAAGACTGCGTCTGGGAATGGATAGTCTGGGGTTGATGTCGCAGGCGTACCGAGTACCTGTACGGTAGTGTGTGTGTGCGTGTGTGTGTGGTGTGTACGGGTTGCGATCGAATTGGAGGGGACAGAAGCGGGTGGAATGTCTCGAACGGCTGGGGCAAAGATCAAGCGATCGAGAAAGGGGAGCAAAGAAGAAGAAACCCACACCCTTTCACCAGCAAGGAGACCTGGCGGCAGTCGCCTCACCCAAAGTAAAGGGACCCAAAAGAACTGCCAAAAAAAAAAACTCAAACTAAAAAAAAGAAAAGAAAAAAAAAACAGTGAGTCCAATACCTTGTACCAACAAGTCTGGCCGCGTCCTGGAGACACCGCGGGCATCCCTGCGCCATGTGGCGTAGAGAATGACTACTTTGGGGCCTACGAGCCTTTCCCAACAGGGTTAGGCCTTAGGGATTGTCAGGCCCCGACCCCTAACGGCCAATCACAGCCGAGAGAATGTTCGGTGTTTCCACCCACCGGCGATTGGAGCGAAGGTTTCTGCGAAATTTCCAGGGCGGATTGGCCAATGGGGGATTTTGGCCTGACGTCGCTGAAACTGGGCATCCCGGCCTCGCTGCACAGCGCAGCTGCCGATGGGACGATGGATGCCTTGTGGGTGTTCTGGGGTCGGCATCGGTCGTGCTTGTTGGTTCATTTCTCTCCGTCTGGCAGTTGGGGGAGGCTGGAGAGACAGTCGAAAAGACTGGGCTTTTCTTAGCAACTGCCTCAACCAGTTTGACTACGATAAGAGGTCATCAGAAGAGTGCATCATCGAACGCAACGACTTTCTTTCCCCGTGGAGACTCCGCACTTCTCTTGGAACATGCGGCATTCGACGCGGGGGACGGCGTCCACAGTTACAGCGATTGGTCCTTATTCTCGGACAGTTGCCAGTTCGTTGGTCCGCGGATGAGTGAGGTTTGGCGTGGAGAAGCTGGTCGACGACCAGGCGGACGCCTCCCCTTCCGACATGGCCCCAGACTCAAGAGGTTCCAGGTCGGCCAAACTCAAAGGCGTTAAGCTTATCACACGCGGGCCTCATCACGTCGGTACGAGGTCGGCAACAACACCTGGGATCACGATCATACCCTGAGGTCTTGGAAACTATGCAGATCCCTCATGGGCGGAAAAGTCTTGGGCAAAGTCTGTATTCTCGACTAGACTCGTGGGCGACATGAAGCATGAGCCCACTGCAACCTTGAGCTCACCTTTCCCAGTTGCCATGCTTTATGTCATTGCTTCGGTGCCGCCTGGCTCTTCCCCGCACTCTCTCCTCTTTCTCTCCGATCTTCCTGGATATGCGCCTTGGCTGCCCAGCACGCCCTAATGCGGAAGCTACCTAAGCCCCCGTCACGTCTGTTCCCGTCCGCTGCCGTCTTCCGGAGCATCTGCTGCGCGTGTGACCACGGCGATCTGGCTGGGTGCTGTATCTCTGTGACACGACAAGAGACCCACCGATTTATCCCAGACCGTTGCAACATGCGCTGCCATCAGCCGCAATATTAATTTGCTGCACAGCCGCCGCAGGAGACATGCGAAGGCGAAGCCGGAGATCTGTAGTGAGTCGGCACGTCAGCAACGAGCCAAAAAGTTAGCTACGGAGGCCGATGCACGACGCCGCCAGACTTCGGCAGGGATGGTGAAGGTGCCCGCGAGTGGGGGCTGCACAACTCCGTCTGCTGCGTCTGATGGGGGCGCGGGGGCGGGGGCGGGAGTGGAAGCGGATTCGCGTGGGCCATGTGGGCAGCCAAGTGTAGGCCGGGTGCGTTCGGTACGCCCGGATTCCTGGGTCCGGCACCGATCTCCACTGTCGACACTGGCCACCGGTTCTCCGGTCATCTATCACCGTCGCCTCCGGAGGTGCCGGTAACCGATTTTCCAAGCCCGTCCCAGGCCCGTTGTCGACAACGGAAAATGTCAGCAGTAACTATCGAGAGTATTGCTTCAAAGACTTATCGCCTTAAACCAAGTGCCTCTAACGTTGAACATAATGTGAAGAAGCGACGCTATCTCAACAGTATGCATCTCAATGGTATATCTACAGGAGTCTCGTTCTCCATTATCAAGTACAGTGAATGCCATGTGATCAATCGCATGGTTTGCTTTGCTTTGCACATGCTTTCATGAATACCTGCCTTGTGTTCCTGAGTAGAGGTGTCGACAATAGGTAGAAAGACGAGACAAGAGCTCCGATTGCTCGAGACATGATCATCCTTGCAAGTTTAAGTACCTTTTTGATAAGATATCCACGCTCGAATCAAGGCTCTAGAATCAGACAGATATCAAGCTTCTTTTCTTTGTGGCCGCACAAATTACCAACACAACTGCTTGTGGAATTGAGAAATCAATAAGAGTCTGCATCGGCGATAATAAGTACACAAGAGAGCAGCCATGCTAGCTTCATTCCGTTCCCGCGTAGCGGAATCGCAAATGCTGCGCAAATGCTGGCTTTCGTATTCGTGTTGAAGCCCACCAGGCCAAGGAGTCGCAGACCGAGCCGACGCTTTTCCTCATCGGTCCGAAAACCGGGTCTCTGTTGCTCTCAGCGCGGCATCAACGAGATGAACAACTTTGGCGCACCAGTTCAGCACAGAACCCTGGGCCGGTGGTTGCTTGAGGTCCGAATGCAGGGGAAATCCACGGGGTTTATCAAGGCCATCTGGTATTGGTACCTAGAGCCGGATCCGCAGAAGCAAGCGGGTGGATGGTTATGCTCATTTTGCAGTCCACAGCACTTCCCATTCCGGCGGTGTTGACGAATCACAAGGCTGCAATGGATTGGAGTGATCCCACGCCCGCAGGGGTCTGAGCGCATTCGTATTCGGGTCTAGAGATGATCGAGAGGCACATCACGTATTCGTTTCCATGATATGTGGTTTTCAAAGAAAGACGATGATGAGCCTTGATATAAGTCAAAGGCTGGTTATTTTAGAAATTGCTATAAGAAGAGAGATTCACTTGATCTGACGAGGAAAATCAATTCAACAATCCACATTTGTATTCATCTTCCTCTTGTCTCGTCCGTCACGAAGCCTACACAGCCGTATATCAATTTTCTTGCAAAAGTCGGTCTTATTCAAGCACTGTCGACTCTATCAATACAATGGTTGGAACCATTCCTGAAGAGGGGCAAATGCTCCTGGCTAGAGACGCGACGTTCGAGAAAATCCTGCACAAGGGCACGTCGAAGACCGTTGGCATGTCGGCCATGCTGAAAAAGGACCACGAGGCACAGAAGGCGGCCACCGATGAATACTTTAGACATTGGGACAACAAGAGCGCACAGAAAGAAACGCGGGAGGACCGAGAAGTAAGTCGAAACCTCTGGGACCGCAGTGGTGTTTCATCAGCTGATACCCTTATCTTTACAGGCTCGGACAGCAGACTATGCTTCCCTAACCAGACAGTCAGTATTTCCAACTCTTTCAGAAATGACTCGTCGCCTAACTCTCATGACAACAGATACTACAACCTTGCGACCGACTTCTACGAATATGGCTTCGGTCAAAGTTTCCACTTCTGTCGCGCAGCAGCCGGCGAATCATTCAGGCAGGGCATTGCAAGACACGAACACTACCTTGCCCATGTGATCGACATCAAGAAGGATATGAAGGTCTTGGATGTCGGGTGTGGCGTTGGTGGACCGGCCCGCGAGATTGCCAAATTCACGGGCGCCTACGTTACTGGTCTCAATATCAATGAGTACCAAGTGGAACGAGCAACAAGATACGCCATAAAAGAGAAGATGGACAAGCAAGTCCAGTTCGTGCAGGCCGACTTCATGGTATGTTTTGCCAACGTTGTGCAGCCGTGCTTGCAGACCTTCCGCTAACATTATGCGCTTGCCAGAACACACCCTTTGAGGACAACACGTTCGACGCCGTCTATGCCATCGAAGCCACCGTCCACGCCCCCTCCCTCGAAGCCGTGTACTCTGAAATCTTTCGCGTCTTGAAGCCCGGCGGCGTCTTTGGCGTCTACGAATGGGTCATGACGGAAAACTACGACGACGCCAACCTCCGCCAGCGCAAGATCCGCATCGACATTGAGCAAGGCGACGGCATCGCCAACATGGTCAAGGTGACGGAAGCGCTGCGCGCGTTCAGGGCCGCCGGCTTCGACGTCCTCCAACACGAGGATATGGCGGAGCGTCCGGACCCGAGTCCGTGGTACTGGCCCTTGGATGCTGGCAGCTGGAGACACGCGCAAACAATGGGCGACTTGCTGTACACATTTCGCATGACAGGCCTCGGGCGGATGGTCACGCACGGATTCCTTGGGCTCATGGAGACGCTGAGGCTTGCGCCGCCGGGTATGGTGAAGATGTCGGATAGCTTGTGTGTTGCTGCCGACGCGCTGGTGCTGGGCGGCAAGGAGAAGATTTTCACGCCAATGTATCTCATGGTCGGTCGGAAGCCCTCCGAAAAGAAATAAGGATGCCTCCTCACGCGCCATCATGGATATCTTCTTGTAAACGACACTTTTTCTACGTAATTCGGGGGCATGTTTTCACAGCATCCATCATCCTCTAGACGAGGGATGTAATCAAAAGATATAGAATCTATAGACTTAAACAACAGAAACAAATCAGCCAATGCAAAAAGATGGACGATCTGGGAATCGAACCCAGGACCTACCGCATGCTAAGCGGTCATTATACCACTAAACCAATCGCCCATGTGGATGATCTAGCCCGGACTTGAACCGGAGACCTTCAGTGTGCTCAGCCGAATAGCTTCGAACTGTTAGACTGACGTGATAACCAACTACACCACCAGACCATTTGGATTGTTGAACTTCGAGTCCCAAAATATGGGATATGTAGGTATGGCTTTGTGAAATGGTGGGAAAATGAGTCGTGAAGCGAGGGGAGGGAACCCTTGTGGGGCCGATTCGGGGCGGCGCTGGTCTGGACCGGCGAGTGGGCTGGGAACCAATGTCGACAGGCGAACGCGCTCAACCGAAGGTTGGGAATGAGACCGTTAGTACTCAAAATATCCTCAGAAGCAGTGCTGAGAACATTCCTGGAACCATCTTCGAGACAAGGTTCTGACATGAGTGTCTCCCTACGTCCGAGACATGACTTGGTGGAGAGATGCGAGTCTCACTCATCGGAACGATAATCTGATAAGTGAACGGCCAGGCAAGGGAATGACCGACCGATCCATGCATAGTGTGCGATTTGAGAGCCTGCCTCGAGGTGGGAATGCACCAGAATGATGGTCCGTGACGCCGCGCCTCCAGATGAACGACCACACGACACCGTGGTTCACGGAAGAACCTGAAAAGTCTTCCGTGTGGCTTGCGAGGCGAAGTGGGAACTGCAAAGTGAGGGGCCAATCCGGATGCAATGTGAAGCGTTGCACATGCAGGTTCTGATGGCTAGTTAACATGTTTCGCAGGTTGCTGTATCATAATGTGAGGTCGACCCTGAAAGAGGGGGGTCGTTGTTTATCTCGCAATCGATTGTTCAGAGGAGCATTCCTTTTAGTGATCGGATATGTAGTTAGACTCTCACTCTACTGCTGATGTTCCATTTGACAACTATTTTGATTCCGACGGAATTGAGCTCCAGTCCTCAACCGGGGTCTTCAAGTGGCTGGTAATTGAGATTGAGCATGGAATCTCCATCTGAACTCCGGAGACACAGGTAGCCCCACGAGCTTAACCTCACTGATCCACAAGCCAGGGGGCCTTCAGTAAGCCGCGGACCCGTCCACCTCGATATGCAGCTGTTCAAGGTCGCTTTGAGCATGAATCCTGGGCTATCTGTTGGCCAAACTTGCTCTCCCCCACATTTTCCCCAGCCGCTATTTCAGAAGGAACTCGACCCCTCGTCCGCATCTGCGAAACGACCCCAAAGTATCCAGATATCCCGCAATCAAATCAGCCGTGCATTCGGAACGCCCTCCATCTCGCTACCAAATCTTTCAACAAGAAGCATTTCTTGGCTGCGTTCACCGTACCTTACCCAAAATAAACATCGCTTGCCCTGCCCGTGACATTTCCCCGTGGACTGCTATGATCCGGACTGTCGACTTTCCACCACTGAAAGCAGAGCGTCCCTCATTAGCCAGCTCTTGGCGCAGACGCGGAGCAGCGATATGGCTGGGTCAAGGGTCCCGACCCGGCAGGCTGGACGACTATCATTGGCAATGGTCTGCAAGGCAGACAGGGTTCTCCGCATGGAGCCATTGAGATGGATCGTGACGTTTTAAAAATAATGAATGGCTAAAGGCTGAATCTTGGAGGTTGAAGCTCGGTTCGAGCAAGGCCAGAATGTGGCATTGTCTCATGATCATCCGTTGCAGCGTTGCAATTGATGTGTATAAGTAGCACCAGGTTGGCTGCTAAGTCAATGGGTTCGTCTCGTGAATCATCCCGACTTCTGTCTCCTTCGTCTGCCCTGTTTGTTCTAAGGCATTCTTCACCATGAGAATCAACGCCCCCGCCCTCATCTACGTTTTTGCTAGCCTGGCCACTGCCAACCCTCTCGACTGGCTTGGAATTGCCTCCTGGGACGTGGAGGGCTTCGCCAAAGACAACCCCATAGGGAAGACTACAGGAGGCAAAGGCGGCCCGACCGTTACCGTCACGAGCGTCCCCGAGCTCCAATCCGCCGTCGTCGGTGGTGACCCAAAGACAATTATCCTCAAAGGCGAATTTGCTCTTCCTGCACGTCTCAATGTCGGCTCCAACAAGAGTCTCATTGGTTTCAGAAACCAGGCGCATATTACCGGAAAGGGCCTCAACGTCTACAATGCTACCAATGTCATTCTGCAGAATCTCAAGATCAGCTACATCTTGGACAACGACTGCATCACCATCCGCAACTCCACCAGGGTCTGGGTGGATCACAACGAGTTCACCTCGGACATATCCCAGGGCCCCGACTTCTACGTATGTGCTCTTTTGGCAGACCAGACTTGGCCGGCCAATCGCTAACCCTTTATAGGACGGCCAGGTCGACATTATTCGCGCTTCAGACTGGATCACAGTCTCTTGGAACTACTTCCATGATCACTGGAAGTCCTCTCTCGTCGGAAACGACCCCACATTCCGCGACCTCGACTCGGGCCACCTCCACGTCAGCTATCACCACAATTACTGGAAGAATATGGGCACTCGTGGTCCTGCCGGTCGCTTTGGCACGCAGCATATATACAGCAATCTCTATGAAGACTTCCTCTACCAGGCCATCCACTCTCGTTCTGACAACCAGGTTCTCGTTGAGGGCAACGTATTCCGCGGCAAGACGCGTGAGGCTCTGAGCACGTATGGTCTTGTCATCCCTGAGGATTCGCCAAACACCTGCGTCTGTGGAGACGAGGAGCTGGATGGATTCGCCAACCTTGGTTCTCGTAAGTCAAGTTCAGATTGCGCTAATATTTCAAATGAAGGCGCAGAGCTAACACTGCAATAGCCAATGACTGGGGCAAGGCCGGTGTCAACATTACCCAGAAGGGTACCTTCTTCAAGGCACCATACAAGTTCAAGCTCACCCCTCTGCCCCTCTTGGCTCCAATTATCAAACTTGGGGCCGGTGTCGGCCGTGTCTAGATCGTCGTTTTTGAGATTATTTTCAACATTATGTTTTGCTTAGTGCCGGATAATGTTATTTGTAATACTGAGTGCAGCTTAAGTGTCTGATATTGTTAAATATGTGCTTACTCTTGATTGACGCAGTGCATCTACCGCTAGAGTTAATTGGTCGCTGTAGCTTTGACGTGGCGAGTAGAAAGTTGCCGCATGGTGCGATCTGGTTGGATACTACAAACCCGTTCCTTCAGCTAGGCCCTTTCTACTTGTGGTCATTGCAGGGCTTTTAAGACTACATTATGAGCATTTTCACAGCAAACGTTTTACATGTTTAAATCAATCAGAGACGACGAAAGCCCGCCGAAGAGGATTGATCAGATAAATCGCATCGGCGAGCTATTTTAAGACTAGTCGGAGTCAAATGCCATCGCAAATCACCATCAGACGGAAACTATCCTATCATAAGACACAACGCCAGTGTGATGGTCAGTGCAACTCCATCACATTGAAAGAGGGACTGCAATGGTGAAAGTGATTAAGGACAGAGTTGACTAAAGTACTCAAAGTACAAGAGTAGTCAATTAAACTTGTATCGAACCCTATTGGCGATTTCGAGAGTCCAGCTCCGTGGTCCTTGTTCGGCGTCTCGGAAACCGACAGGAAACCGTTTCAGAAACGCAACTTTTCGATGTTATTCAACAAAAAGTTGAAACTGTCTTGACGGAAATCGTCGTTTATGAGTTCAGCCTCGTCAGCCATCATATGGAGCAGCTTGTTGCCGTCTTTCCATTTTGGCCAGTTGATCAATTTCACCTTGGAAGTGCCTGTGCCTCCAGAGGAGTCATTCGGATCGAGGTTATAAGCGAAGTTGAAGTAGTACGCTCGCGTCGCAGCTGCGGCGTAGTTCGGCTTAATTCCGTAAAAGACTTGGAGGAGGTCGGACCCATGGAAAGTGCCCAGGACTGGGGTGCCGTAGTCGTAGCTGGCTAAATAGCTCCAATTGTTGACCTCTGGCTGAACTGCCTGAGAAACGTTGAATACTGCCCGACGCGTGAGAGTGAAGACTGCATCACCTAGGATGGCAGCAAGACGCTTGAACTGGGGACGTACTTCATTGAAGATAGCGGTTCTGAACGGCGATCCTTCAGATGGTAGCGGGTCATATGTTCCTACCAGCTCTTTGATTTGTTGGGGTGAAGCGTTGTTAAAATAGAGTGTCGAGAGGTACTCTTCAACTTTTTGAGTGGTGGTAATGTTTGGTTGGAAGAGGGCGAAAAGAGTACCTTCATCTTCTTGATCCCCGAGAATAAACGGTATTTTGGGCAATTTGCCCGATGTCGCGACTACTTCGGGGCTTGCAGTGATGGTTTTGCCGTCTGGTCGCGGAAGGTATGACAAGGCGACAGAACTGTAACTTAACAAACCCGGCACCGAGTTCGCAGCTTTTCGCATGGCCTGCAAACATTGAGTCAGAAGATTGAACAACGCTTTGACACCTTGGAGACGTCTTACATCAAAGGGGAGGTCGCGGAGACACTTCAACTGATCCTTCGCCCCTTTACAGCCTGCAGCAGACAGTACCTGCTCGTAAACTTTGGTACCTTTAGGGCAATCCATGGGGTCAGTAGGAACGGCAGATCCGGAATTCATGATGGCGCCGCGGAAGAGGTTCTTCCCGTTCCGGGTGACGTTGCCATCGAATAGAATGTACTGGCTGAATATCGAAATGGCTCCGGCAGATTCTCCCCAAAGGGTAACTTTGTCAGGATCACCTCTATGAAGACAAGAGTCAGTGCTATTGGACAATGTTGCGAAGCTGGTAGCCCTTACCCAAAGCTAGCAATGTTGTCTTGGACCCATTCGAGTCCCATCCGTTGATCGAGCAGACCGGCGTTAGAGCTACCTTCTTCCATGAGGTCCTTACCCGGCATAAACCCCCACGCTCCCACGCGGTAGTTGACAGCCACAAATATGACGGGTTTGCCTGTCGACATGCTTTCAGCCACGATGCCAGCTCCGTTGTACATCGACGTGCTTCCTAACTCGAACCCTCCACCAAAGATCCAATACATCACTGGAAGTTTGTCCCCTTCTTTCGTTCCGGCTGGTCGCTGAACGTTAACTGTGAGGCAATCCTCTTGTCCAACGGCCAAACTTTTAAGGATGGGTAGGTTGAGCACCTGGTCAAGAAGTCCTGGAGGGATAAGAGGCGAGCCAAAATCGGTACCTAGGTAAAACTGTGGGCATGCTGGTGGCTCCTCTGTAGTAGCGTCGACTTCTCCCATGGCTTCTGTTATACGAACAGGAGGCTTGAATCTCAACTCTCCAACAGGAGGCTTTGCAAATGGGATTCCCATAAAGGATTCGACCTCGCCGGCCTTGGCTCCGAGGAAACCTTTGGTGCTGCCTTTGAGGTTTGCTTGAGGGGCTTTGATGGTGACTCGAGGGGTCCCGCCACCCGCTCTCTTTTGTGGCGCGCAATATGCTAGAGCAACCAATGAGACGAAGGCTAGTATAGATGGGATCATGGTTGGGTACGGTTCGTAAGGAATAAGGGGTCTGGTGCCCGGTCTGTCCGTTTCCACTGTATTATATACACGACCAGAGTCAAAGACAAGTAACAGGCTATAGCAGCGGCCTTGCGCCGATTTATGAAGTCAGAGTCATGTTGCTTGTCTTCGGAACTGATGGAACGACCATGATGTCATATGATTGCAGAGCCACGATCTCATGGCTTACGTCTATGTTTATCGAGATGGCTTGATAACGGATGAACCAGGTTTTGTGGTGCTGCTGTTCGCGCAGGTTTCAGAAACTCCTGGAAATTCTTCGCATCATACGCCCGAAAGCAGATGTGTTCCTATATTTTGAGAGCAGTCAAGGTTGCATATGGTATCAAGAGCCACTTAAATGGAATGGACAGGGAGGTCACTGGAGAAATCCGGCTCCATTGTTAAGCGAGGTGTGCCTCCGACCCTCGACAACGGCGTCGCAAGTCATGGGCCGGCAGGTGTCATGCACCCACACATTCAGATGGCTGCGGCTAAGGGTATCCCTCCAGCCGAATAAGCGATGTATCTTATGTGGGGGAACGGAAAGCAAGTTACAATCGATCGTTTGTGAATAAATCGGTTGCTTACGATGTCTGAAAACAAGCCTGTATCCCCAGGTTAGGTAAGAGCTTGTGTCCTGTGACGGTCTTTGTTGCGAGCAATATCAGACGAGAGGCGCTTCAGCCAGCCTAGGATCCATTATTTACCCTCCGAACTCGTGTTCGGTACTGAAGTTGAAGGATATCCCCCGGATGGAAACCTTCAGGAAGCTCGGGTACATTAGCGAAGATTCGGCAATGTCCTGGAAGAGTTCGTCTATGGTAACTTCACGTGGAAGCCGGGTCTTATAATGCCGTTCATCACATGCATGCATAATGAACAGGACTTGTGGAAAAGTCCGATTGGTTGTGCCTTGATCTTTTGAACCTTCCTAGATCCTTCCCATACGGACGGCATAGCGCGTCGGCATTACATATGGCCAGAGATAGCCTTGGGCTGGTACAACTCCTCCAAGTATTTTTCCTCCTCATCAGTCAGAACCTTACCATCCGCAGTGATAGCCTGGTCAATTCGGTCGACGCTGCTGAAGCCAATGATGGGGCTCGTAATGCGTTTGTTGATCCATGCAAGAGCCACGTGGGCCATGGGCCAGTCACGTTTATCCGCGATCTCTTGTACACGCTTAATGATGGTAAGGTCCGGCTCGACTGTCCCGTGGCTACCGGGTTGGCTCTCTTTCTCGCTCTTGCTACGGGAGGTGGAGCCGAAATCCTTTGGAGGTCGAGCCAAGTGGCCACGACCTAATTGGTGGACCAGTTAGCATGACATCGAAACTGAATTGACGGGCAGATGCTTACACAGAGGGGCCCAAGGGATGAGACCCACGCCCGTATCATTGCAAAACCGGTTCATCTCCCTCTCTTCCTCACGATATAGGAGGTTGTACTGGTTCTGCATACTGACGAATTTGGTCCATCCGTTCTTCTCGGCGACGAATTGCATCTGGGCGAATTGTGTCCCCCACATGCTGCTTGCACCGATGTATCGTACCTTTCCTGTTTGGACGAGATCGTGTAGTGCCTTCATCGTCTCCTCAATGGGAGTATTAGGATCAAATCGGTGGATCTGGAGGAGGTCGATGTACGGGGTATCGAGTCGCTTCAGGGACGCCTCAACCTGGTTGAAGATGGCCCCTCGGGACAAACCCCATTGATTCTGGTAGTCTTTCGACTTATTGATCTCCTCGCGGTAGTTGAAGTGCCGAGTCTCTAAAATTCCGACCGTTTAGCGACTAGACCTGTTGCTACATAGTTCCGCAAACCTACCGGGTTCCTCGCCAACGGCGAAGAAACACTTTGTCAATATGACAACCTTTTGACGCGGAATGTTGTATTTCTTGAGGGCCTTGCCAATAGTAATCTCCGATGCACCGTTGGAGTAGACATTGGCCGTGTCCCAGGTGTTCAATCCTCGATCATACGCCGCCTTGAGAAGGGGAAGAGCCTAAGTAACCACACAGTGAGTATAGCCCGACCCTGACATCGACACCAACCAGTCCAGACATACCTCATCTTCATTCAAGGCCCAGCCCAAAGTGCGAGAGTCTCCGAAGCTCATGCAGCCAAAGATCGGGACTGAAACGCGTAGTCCGGACTTGCCGAGCTGGCGGTACTCCACCTTGGTGTTCTCAAGTCCCTCTTTGAGACGTGCGGGGAGCTCCTTGGATGCCATTGTTGCTGCTATTTTCTAAACAGGTATAATAATTGGTGATAAGACTTGTGGGATGCAGCTGTAACTTGTCATGAACGACTGTCAAGGAGAAGGAAGATGCAGAGGCGATGGACTCAATTTCTAGCCACCCCGAGAGCTCAAACGTCATTAGACCCGATCGCGACATAAGAAAGGAGGGGTCACAGCGCGGCTCGTCACTGGAACCGAAGGGCGTCAGAGCTACCCCGCACTGCGCTGATCATTTTGACCCCTCCAATGCTAAGCATCCACCAACCGTAGATGCGGTTTGCTGCTGTTCAGTGACTTTGTTTCGTCTAGAGTTCGCTGCAGCAGTAGTATCATTTGTAAGGATGGGAACTTTTGGCCTTTGATTGGTGATTTATTCGATTTACTCCATCATGAACCCGGACTTAAGAAACACAAACTCCGCCATCAACGCTGCACTTTGTTTAGAAGGACGGTCCCAACACTGCTACTGTATGAGATGGTGTAATCAATGGCTTCTTATTTTGGAAAAGAGTTTAAAAGCTTTGCATTGACAAGTAGTTTATGTAGTTGAAGGACTCACTTACGGGTAACTACTACAACCGGAACAGTACCGCTGGGACTGTTCCGATTGCTTTCGCAAGCTCCTCCTGCATTGCCGGTGCCGTGTCCATTGTTGTGACAAGCCATAAGTCTTTGGACGCTGGGGGACACGTCTGCCAGCGAAAATGAAAAGCGAGACGCGTGTGTATAAAAACCTTCACAACCCGCGCTTGCCATGGTCGTCAGAGTCGAAAACGCTTGTTGCGTGGGGACGGATACAGTGACCCAATGGACCGCAGGGGCGCTGCACGGGCACAGTATACGTACCGGAACTTAACTGCTTACCTGGTCGGCAAGCAAGGTACAGGAAGGTGGCCCAAATGGAGGATCCATCCCCCTCGCGTCACTTATCTCTTTTTTTCTTCATTAGAACCATGTATGGAAGTCGCGCCTCGCGTTGATAAACCCCTGGAACATATATAAAATCTAAGATGGCTCTTACCGTGGATTGGGGGCCGGATTGGATGGTGCTCCTGTTGTCACTGGAGGCGGGAACGCTTCGTGCGAGCCGCGGTGTACTTCGCAGATACTCACTGTTCAAGCTCATGAATGAAACGTTGATGGCGTTCGTCACCTGTGGCTCCCAAGGCGCAGCTCACGTCGCAAGATGGATGCCACTGGGTACTACAGTGGTGTGATGGCTTGCCGGGGTCGTCATTCTCTGAGTCTCAGGAGGAGGCCGACGTCTGGATGGTGGGCTAGCTAGGTCAAGTCTGCGTTGAAGGCGCCTGGATATCGGATCTAGCTTAAGGTAGCACCAACAAGCCGACGCCAGAATGGACGACGGAGCATGTTCTCTTTTTGCAAGCAACGAGCCGTTTCTCTCCAGCCGTAACAGGGAAACGAGTTCCTTGGTGCCCCTGGGAGAAATTGCATATGCCCATAAAAGTACGATAAGAGCTTGAGAGCATGGTATTGAGATAAGTGGATTTGTGGCTATATTTAGTACCGTAAGTAGGTAGATTGCTTACACCTGAGCCTTGTACCCCTCTGACCTAACCCTGATGCGCGAACTTCTAAACCTGCTACCCTTCTTACCTGACCTTGATGCGTCGGAACCTAGAAATATTTCCCAAGCTTATCAAAGTTGGAAGCCTAGCTGTGCGGCCAAGTAAGGTGCGGTCTAATGGAGAATCTAGAGTAGAGTATAAATAATAATAAAAGCTATCCGACTCACTCTCATAAGTTTCACCTCTCAGACGGATGACAGGGGTCAACACTGCGCAACATGCGAAAAGCTCTGAGTGCGTGCGCTCTGTAGATTAGCAGTATCGTCACTGAAGATCCGCTGAATCACCAAGGAGTCCTTACCTTGGATATGAGAAACTCATCGGTGATGAGACAAGGCTGTCTTATGTCGGTCCTGGCCAGGATCCGACGCTGAAATCACAGCTCAATATGTCGTCTGAGATGATGCGTGAAAGTGGTTGATCATTGTTGATGCCAAGTCCGCTGATTGAGGAGCGACGTCTTGGGAGGAAGAAGTGGAGGTGGAGGAGGAAGATGCTGACGACGAGGAAGATGATGATGCGTTTATGTATCTGGCGAGGAACGAAAAAGACGGATGAACTGGCGGAGGGCATGGAAAGGAAGAAGAGAGAACGTAAGACAGACGACGAGACACAGACGACGGGAGACAGAGGTTGGTTGGGAACTGGTCGACGGTCGAGAAGCTTCTTATGCTAAAAGCGCTCTTCCCTTTGTTCAAGTTCCAGCTGTGGACCTCTCCTTCCTTTAACTCTTCCTTCCAACCTCGAAGATCCATTGAGGCTAGGTGCGCTCAGAGGAGGGTGAATCTGGCCAGGGACACCCGCACACACACATAGGGAAGGCAACAAGGCTCCTCTGGTGGTGCCCTGTCTGGTTGTTTCCAGGTTGGGATACGTTGCAGACTGCGGATAATAAGATGGCGGTTTACTGATGGTTCCAGTCGAGCAGACATTAGAGCGACAGTGGACAAACCGATCAGTCTCGATAGGATTAGACAATCAAAAGATGCCGGAGTAAGAAGAGTATCGACAACTTGGGTTTATAAGGATGATCAGAATCTTGGCAGCTCAGCCTCTGGTCAAGATCAGAAAAAAAAAAGCGACAAAAGAGAAGTGCCACCCGGCACAGTGATTACCAAAACCATTAGCAGCCGGTAGTTTCGAAATCCTAAGACCAACCTTGCCGGAGCCACACTCATCAGCTCTATTCTTACCCGATCTTGTCTCAGTACCTCCATTCGAACTGCGCGACCTATGTACCCTTGTATCATTTTTGCAAACCGCATGGTCATGGTTGCAAAGCACCTTTCCCGCCGTCTCAGCCATATCATCGCACCTCGCGTTTCGCCATCTGCTCTTCTATTTCTTCAGAACAAATAAGAAAACCTCGTAGATGCGCCATAAGGTAGTTTGCAAAAACCGACATCGGTGCCACTGTGCTTCTTTCCCGTGTACGCTAGGAATAGGCCGACGTACATGTAACTGGCGGTGTTCCCATCAGCAGCCGCAAATACTGGGCAGCTGTGTAATCATCGGCCATCGGTATGACCAATGGTGCTTATACGTGTGCATTTGGTGCGTGTGCAATTAATCAATCACATCCACAGCCAGCGTTTTCACGCCATATGACTTAGATGTCTACCAGGATAGGGATACTTAACGAAAAGATGTATGATCTAGCTTCTAATATACTGCACTGCGCTTGATTAGCGATAACGTAAAATAGTGAGTGCCGAAGCCTCATCCTTCGGCGCAAAGACCTGAAAAGCCCTGGATGGTCCCGCATGTAATGTTCGGGATAAGCTTTGTCGTTCAACCACAAAAGTCTCGGTGCAACGCTAGGAAAACAGAAACCATAATTAGGCAACAGTTGAAGCGTGCTTTCCAGCAGTCGTTCATATCCAGCGTTGAGTTGATATTCGGCGAGCTATCAACGGCGGCGAAAAAAAGAGAAAATTCGGCTAATCCCGGCACATTGCAGGAGCTTAATCCTTCGCACCAATGGCCAGTCGACGGTGACTGACTCAAGCGGTGTGTGCCAGTCGCTCGGAAATGCCCTAGTTTTTTAATCGGGCAACCCCAGCAAAGTCGCTGGCACTGGTGGGACTCAGTGGGCGCCAACGCTGTAGAGGTTGGCGGGAATATGTACTGAATCATTGGGCGAGCGAACGGATCGGGTGTCTGAGTTTTTCGGTGGGAACAGTCGTGGAGGTCCCAGGCGTAAATCTTATCATGCATATCGAACCCTAACGTTTGGGACAACGACACACAACTCGCTGGCGAGGCTATCGGGCTTGCATCTCCGTTCTTGGATCTCAATAACTTCATTTATTGCAATTGCAGCAGATCTCTATACACGCCATTGAGGTCCCCGCAACACATGTTTAGATATGCAAACCTTTTTCACACCTTTCCCGATACGACCGCGCCCAATTTGAAACCACGAGACGGCTGAAGCCCAAAATGACGCACCAGAGCGGCGGAAATACGGTCTTGCTCACCGAGCAAGAAGCACAACGCATTCGGGCTACTGTCCAAGAGACGCAGAAGCAATGTTCGGAGCGCAAAGGAAATGCCAGAGAGTTCAGAGATGCCCACGCCACAGTCAGCCAGGCAACTGGCACTTCTCTCATGATGGACATGGGCAGCATGACTGGACAAGGTCAGAGGGAAACATTGCCAGCTCTTGGCGTTGGGCAGGCCTATCCACCAAGCACTGCCTCTCTCCAAGACTTAAAGCCTATGAAGTTCACTGAACTCCAGATGGACACGCATCACCGGGGCCGTTCGCTCGCCGTCAAGCGTGCCAACCGTTGTCCAGTAATAACCCTTGCAGCCCGGTCATGGACGGTGGTGCAAGACGAGGAGGAAAAGGAGACTGAGAGGCTGGAAATTTGTTTGCATAAGACAACAGACGGCGAAGACACGTTGGAATCGGCACGTCGTTATATCATCAAGGAGCCTTATTTCACCCTGACCGAGGATGGAGAAGCCACACTTCGAATCGATCACCCTTCAGACCTGGTTGTGTGCCGGGATGAGATTGTCAAGGGCAGCTCCACCCAGATGGAGGACGCAGTCAAAGCAGAAGAGCTGGCCAAAAAGTGCAAGGACAAGGGCAATGCAGCACTGCAGAAGAAGGATCTGCCGCTCACTCGCGAAAGCTACACCCAAGGTCTCAAGCTTGCACGACAAGAAGCTGTGCAGAAGACAAATCCTGATTTGGCGCGAGACATCGCTCGCAACCGGGCCCATGTCCATCTGTTACTGGACCGACAAGATGAAGCAATCGCCGACGCAAAATCGTCTTTGATCGGCGCAGACGACCGACGATCAAAGGAGCTCGATAGCAAAGCCTATTTCCGCGCTGGTAGCGGTGCATACAACTTGGGCCAGTACCAGCAGGCCAAAGAATACTTCGAACAGGCTAAGAAGCTTGCCCCTGAAGAGAAAGGAGCGGCCATTTACCTGCGAAAGGTTGAGATGCGCCTACGCGAGCAAGCAGAAGGAAACTATGACTTGCACAAAATCAGGGCCAATCTCTCCCGAGCTTCATCGCGGGCTGACGCTGCTAGCTTCACAGGCAAGACTGAAGTGAAGAATAGTGCAGGACGAGGCCGTGGCTTGTTTGCGAACCGTGACATCGCCGCCGGGGAGATCGTCATGGTTGAAAAAGCTTTCTGTGTGGTCTGGGGTCACGAGAGCGAGGTTTTGACAGCAATGACATACGATGTGCGCGATGACAGAATCAGAGTGGCGCCCGTGGGCTTGACCAAGGCCATTACCCAAAAGCTGTCAAGAAACTCTTCCCAGATTGGAAGAGTAATGGATCTCTACGGCGACTACCAAGGTGAAAGCGAAGCAGCGGCCATTACTGATGAGGGCCCTGTTGTCGACGTCTTTCGGGTCCACGACATTGTGTCGCGCAATGCCTTCGGTCCCGGCGGCCAATACGGCGAGGAGGGTGCAAGGAATGCCAGCACTGGTCTTTGGGTTTGGGCCGCTTACATCAACCACTCCTGCATCGCCAACGCCAAGAAGGAGTATGTCGGCGACCTAATGGTGCTGCGCGCCCTTCGCCCCATCAAGAAAGGCGAGGAGATCTTCCACAGTTACGACGAGTCCGCCGATTACGAAGCAAGGCAAAGGGCGTTGATGACGACTTGGGGCTTCGAATGCAGCTGCGCGCTTTGCGCAGCCGAGAAGACGGATGACGACAAGTTGCGGAAGAAGCGCTACAGTCTGGCGAATGATGCTGACGACTTCGTCAACACAACGCATTGGACCAATGCGAAACGAATTGCTATTGCGAAGGCACAGCGTCTTGCGCGGGAAATAGATGCTACGTATGATGACAAGAAGTACGACGGTGTGCCTCACTTGGCTTCAGAGAGAATCCGAGAATGGATTGGGAAAGCGACTCCTCTTAGATCATAAAACATTAGACTTAGATGCATGTTAGGCTCCTGGATGAACCCATACAGCATGTCAACGTTCAAGAATTAGACTTGCTTGCAAGATATACAATCCGTAGAGAACTTCTCATTTGCTACGCTGCGAAGATGCGCCATTGCTCGACTGAGGTGACCGCCCTTTTAAACCCTGGTGTTGTATCTTCCATCCTGGACTCTCCTGCCATCTTTCGCTGAATATTACGCAGGAAGAACATACCGATCGGGCCTCAACATGAGTGATCTACAACACTGCTGAAGAATTAGCCCCTTATTTAAAAAATCTCTGACTTGGAATATTTACCATTGCATGGCTTGGCACTTCCCAGTAACAGGGCTGGGTACTGTCCCGACTTGGGACTGCACGATACAGTCTTTCCTCCGGTGCAAGTGGCACCCAGGAAATTCCCCCATTGCGCGAATGTAGCCGAATAGTCGCTTCCCCATGCAGTCCAAGCTCTCCATATTTTAAAGCTGCCCTCGAAAGTTGTCAGGCCGCTGCCGCAACTGCCCTGGCCTTTATCTGTCGGTGAGTCGTCCCCCCAGCCTGCGCAGTCAGGCCCCATTATGCCCACGAGCCCGAGGCTTGCCGTGTTGAACGCTTCGTCGGCATTAGAAGCGCATACGGAGACCTGGCAGCTTACTTGGGTACAGCCTGACGCCAATGCTTTCTGAAACTGGAGCAAGACTAGAAAGAAGAAAGTGAACCTTGGTTCACAATTAGTAGGTACATCAGAGACCAACTGATTAAGAAGTAACTTACACCTTATATGTTCCTATGCCTGAAGCCATGTTGTGTTGGAGCCAGGCGCTTGGCTCTCTAGATGTTGAGACTCGAGTTCAAAGGCTCTTTAGACGAATGAAAGAGTGTTACTATGGACAAGGTAATGTTGAAGGGTGAGTTTTTCAACCTCAATTCGTGTTACGCTAGGTCCAAGGGTTCATCGTGGGGCAGATTATATTTATCCTCTTAGTCGGGTTACGAGAGCCGTTGAGAAGCTTTGAATAAACTTGCCACATTCGTTACTGCTGATATCTAGGTATCATGGGATGACGTTGAAGCCGCAGTCATATTAAGGCCAAACGGCATCCATTTTCAGACAGTAGAAACTATTCCTGTCTTCCGGATCGCCGTTCTGCTTTTAATTTAATAGACAGGAAACTCAAGTGCGTACGCGGATTTCTTCAATGTCGTCCACTGACGGAGCCACGTGCGCGCAGATTTTATTGTTTTTACCAATACCAATGTCGCAGGTATGGAAATGCATTACACTTGTTTGCTGATCTTATAACTCTGTTATAGTGAAGCAGATTAATATACCGGGAACACACTGCAATTCCCCCAAGCTATGACAGCCAAGCAATTACCCGTTCACCAGCAATGCCCCATCGATGCCCTAGCGCACGCTCCCCATTCTGGTCTGCGCTGCCAGGTAACGCCAATGCTGGTGCACATGCTGCACACGTGTTGCCCAAATTCGACATTGGGACAGGCCTTTCAAAGATATCCGTGCAGTCAAGGATATCGGTCCAGACTCGAGCAGTCTTAAGAATAGGAAAGCCCGGTTCAACCCTTCAAGTGGCTCTTATAGGCCTCAGCTCTTACTCTGCACGACCTCACATCGAGGATGATCAGGTTCTACTCGCCCTCACCTACTCACTCGCCTTTATGAGCGCGATGCATGTTTTGACATCGTTATTGCTTGTAAGCTGCGCTTATGCGTCCCCGGCCAAGCTTTACACCAAGCAATTCAACAATTGGCAAAATATAACTTGTTCCGCACCCAATATTACCGACGCAAAAGTCGCAGCCGAAGTACGATGGGCATCAGCAGACACGAATGCCTCCTGGGAAGCGGCCTTGGCCGCATGGCATAACTACATACCTGGAGCAGATGCGGTCAAACTCAAATTCCCAGCCTTCATAAGCGACTTTTATAGCGGACCAGAGGGATGGGATTGCCAAAATCCCGTTGATACCCCATGTTCAACAACAGTGAGGTGTGATGATACCAATCATCCAGCAGGGTAGGTCGAGCCCGAAAAGGGTTGAATGCTATGTTTCATGGGATCAGGTCTAACTGTGTCAGGTTCTTTATTCTCAACTCCTTTTCGAGATTGCATGATGTGAGACAATCAGTAAACTCCTCCCCAACTTATCATTACTGACGCGAAGAAATGTCAAGGTTTAAGTCAAGTCACCCACTTCTGGGCACCCCACCCATGTGGGCACCCCAAAAATCCCTCAACACCATGACCAGCCTCCCACTTCAAACTATCACAACATTTTCATCCCTTATCCAAATCACTTCATCTTTTGCAGATACCTTCTTCTATACCCTATAGGTCAATATACCGAGTATAAGGTTAGCAAGGCTCTTAGGGATATCGCCAACAGCGTCCCTGTCCAGGCAGCATCTAGGAAATGGGGCGTCCCTCGGTCAACACTTCAGAATCGTCTCAAGGGTATCCAACCTAGAGATATCGCATTTGCTGACCTCCAGCGGCTCTCTGTTAGTCAAGAGGCTAAGCTGGCTAATTGGGTACGGATATAGGCTGACCTTAGGCTTGCGCCAACGCATCAACAAGTCAAGGTTTTTGCTTAGCGTATCCTCCATACTATAGGCAATACCCAGCCTCTAGGGAAGAGATGGATAGACGCCTTTATACAAAGAAACCTATCTATCAAGGTCTAGAGAAGTTGATCTATTGATTCTAGACGTGTTAATAAGGCATCTACTAAGATTATTAGGGACTGGTTTAAATATCTTGTGATCCTATTAATATCAGCTATCTAGCTAGCTAATAGATATAATATAGATAAGACTAGTATCTTTGAGGGTTAAGGAGTAAATAGGCTAGTACTAGGTAAGGCAGAGATAAAGTCTATATATAAAAAATAGCCTAGATTGTAAGCCTGGGTATCTATTATCGAGTATATCTCAGCTGATAGCCTGGTACTATATCCTCTTGTGATATATAAAGGCAAAATAGTTTAGTAGTAGTAGTTTCTTCTAGATCTTAGCCCTTATGATGGATAGGAGTTTATAGTAACAGAGAATGGATGGATAACTGATGAGACTGCTGTTAAGTGGCTACTAAAGGTCTTCTTGCTACAGACTGCCCTCTCCTAGCCTGATCAGGCTAGACTGCTAGTCCTGGATAGGCATAGGAGCCATATAACGATAGAATTTATGTAGTAATGCTATATTAATAACGTCTATCTATTATTCTTGCTGCCATATACCTCCTATATCCTTCAGCTACTAGATTAGTTAGTCTTTAGCCTAGTCAAGGTAGCCTATTACAAAAGGCTCTAGCCTAACCTTAGCTAATAAAATAATTTAACTATAATAAGTAAAAGACATTTCTTATTTTATTATTAGCTAGTACGCTTAGCTAAGTTAACAAAAAAGAATATTTTAAGTGGCTAGAAATATACTAGACTATGGCCTATTACTATGGATAAACCTCTTATAAGCTCTTTACTGTTACCTAAGGCAATAACACCAGCAATACTACTTAATAAGGCTACCTAAAGTACCCAGGGTATCCAGGATACCCAGGATATAGAGGGATAGGTATCTGCTTCATCTGTTGTTATATGGTTTACGCCTAGGAAGATAAGGGACCTTAATAGTCAACTAGACTTATTTAGTAAGCTAGATCAAAGTATTGTTATATAACGCCAGCTCTTCAGAAAGGTCAAAAAAGGCTTCCAAGAGCAGTCCTTCCAGCTGGCTACTGCCCAGCACCAGATACAGCTTCTCCAGGCCTAAGTCAGCAACACTACAGCAAAAAAAAGGAAGACTGTCAAAATCGACCTTAACACTAAGTTCGCCAACATCAGCGATATACGGCAAGCCCAGATCGAGGCTGGTAATGCTGAAATTGACACAGATGAATCCAGCGCATCTGATTGCCCTAGTGAGGCAGAAAGCTGTATCATAGTTGCATCTGGGCCTCGGCGATAGTCAATTGAAAAGGGTGGTGTTGTTGCGATAGCTTCGTTTTGTGGGTGCCCACATGGGTGGGGTGCCCAGAAGTGGGTGACTTGACTTACCAGAAATATCACGAAGCGCTACAGGATGCACAACTCAGTATTTTAAGCATCATGGGGGACTTTACCAATGTCTTTGCGCCTCAGCTGAAAGCAGATGATGAATCAGTTATTTTCAAGACGATACTGGATGTATTACAATTCGGCATAGGGATCGCATCGGCCGGAATGTGGAATATTGGTGAGTCTGACTGGTGACTCTTGCCGAGAGTTGAATAATACTAATTACAAATAACTAGTCATTAAAAATGCTGCGATATTTGTTGGCAATTCCCACGGTTTCGCTAAAGACAGCTTTAACGCCGCAATTTCGTCATCCATCGCTTTAGCCAAGGACAACACAAAAGCGTACGTAGCCTCTTCTTACTCTGACAACTTTGTAGATCAATTCCAATGTCCACGAACATAAGGCTAACTATAAGAAATGAAGTGCCAAGGACTCCGCAAGTATTCAAAACGACCTTACGTCAGCTATGGGTACCTTGTTCGACGTATGGAAGAATACGCAATCGGACTATCTCTCGGAAGTATTCTCTGGATCAAACCAGACAACGCTGGAAATGCTAGACTCTTTGATCCGGGATGGCTTGATGAACATGGTGCCTGTCGACATCGATCTATCGGGGATGGCGTCATTTGTCCAGAAGATTATGTTTGGTCAGATGATTCCCATAGCATGGGCGGATGCGCCAGCTGCATTCAAACCTTTCGTACTGTGAGTAAAAGCCTTCAGTTCATCTTCTCCCTGTGCTCCAAGTTGCAAAGTTTCATCTTAGGAACATAACTGACGAAGCCGGACCTGTAGTAAAACCGGCGATGCATGCTCAGACACCTTGCCCAAAACATTACATCCGTACATGTCACAGGAAACCCACAACCAGACAGGTGTTTGCTGGAATGGAAACCAGTTTTATGTACTGACCGTTGGAACATATCGAGTTGAGGTTCAAGATGACACGCCAGGCCTCCCAGACTCTGAGCCGCCCTTTCAAACGTTGTCAGGCGGCACGCACGACGTGCTCGATGGGAAGAATTGGGGTGGTATTACTCTGGAAGACATCGTTATCAGCTCGTACACCGGTTATCTGAACAACGGGAACCGGAACGGTTACAACCTGTCTTTGGATGATAGTAGTGGAAGTGTTGATCAGCTGATGTTTACTGGAGGCGTACAAACACCCGGCTTCTTCTCGCTTCCAGTTTGCACAAGTCTTTGGAACACACTAATGCAAATAGCTGGAAGTCCAACTGATAAGGATTACTATCCTTGCGGCATTGAAGTTGAGAAAACCTATCCGACAAGTTCATGATTCGGGAGCTGGCTCACGACCGACCCAGCGGTAGCTTACCTCAGGAGCGGGCTCTGGTGTTGTTTTCACAAGGTAGACATTGCATTTGTTAGGGTAGCCAAGGAAGGTATCTCGCCGCATAGCTGTATGTATAACCGATGTTCGATCTAAATACCACTGCCAACTGTACAAAGTAAATCTACACGTCTCCATTGTGATATCCATCGAATCATGATCGACATTTTCGTTAAACTACAACACACCTAAATTTCTACCGCAGAAGTCACCACTCTCGAACTCATGCCGTTCTAAGCACGAGCGTAGGCCATAAGACTGGGCTCAGCGATAAGCTTGGGAAGGTATGCCAGTAGGCGAACAGCCGCGGAAACAATGGAGCCAGCAGTAGCAATACCGTCTTCAATAGACAAGCCAGGTGCAATGATGTCTTTACAAACATCATTCAGGTTGATGCCTGTAACTCGTGCTGGGCCTTGTCCTCTTTGAAGAACATCCTTAATCAATGCGGCCGTCAAAGGATTGAAGAGCATAGTAGCATGGCCGTAAATGCCGCCGGCAGGCCTACCGGAACAGACAGATTGTACCTCTATGTTAGTGACGCCAACATGACGGCCATCGCTCAGATACGCAGATGCAGCTGTTCCTTGCTGGGGCTCGACAACTTCATCGAAGACGGCACTATAGAAGGTCGTTGTTGGTACATATGCATCAGCTCCACCGCGAGCGCGAAGAGTGTTGACGAATACAGATGTGTACTGTTGTTGGATAACGGACGGGTCGCAGGGAGCGTTGAGTGCGCCATTTCCGGGGGAGAGGCACAGAACGTTGGCAAAAACGGTGCCGTGGAAATCAGGGGAGACAGGAAAGAAGTTTGATACAACGCTGCGAGTAGAGGGCCAGAATGTAAATGCCCACTGGGTGTCGAGGCCGCCCTGAGACCAGGAGATGATGCTTGAGTTCTTGTTACTGATGCCATTGATGTAGTTGATAGCGTAGGCGACATATTCTGCATTGACTTGGGCGTCTCCAAGAAGGGCGCCGGGAATGTTTAGCCAGACAGGGTCGGCATAGGGAACGTTCGAGAGAAGCTTCAGCAAGTTTGAGCTGAAAGTCTCTCCACCGTAGACACCAGTTCCAGGGACAAAAATAACAGGCAGCTTTTGACCATAGGTAAAAGTCTGCGGAATGAAGATGGCTTGTCGCAGTTGCGTTTCGGAGAGCGTGTAAGGGGCATCCGCAGCATCTTTCTTAGGCCAAACGGGTTTGGCTGGGTTCCGGAGGTTGTTGTTATTGGTAGAGTCGATAGCGTTAATGGGAGCAATAAGCTTGTTGGCATTGTTGGCAAGGTCCAAACTACCCAAGAGACCAGTGCCAAGGAGTCCCTGAAAGTTGGAAAGGAGGCCGGCTGGAAGGATGCCCTGGCTAATTTGCTTCTGCACTTTGTCGTAAAAGTCTCCAGTCCCTCCCGTATTCCAGATAGATCCTAACTTTGACTGGAGGTCCGCAGCGTTGAGAACTCCGGCACCAGCCGAAGGTTTCGTCCCGAGAACGCCGGTCAGGAGTTGAACGTAATTAGTGGGTAGAGCCAAAAGCTTTGTCACAGCACCGACGGTGTCGAGGAGACCAGCGGGAGCGGCGTTCGCTGAGTGCAAAAAGAGCGCAGAAAGCGCGAGCTGTTGAACTGATGTACGCATTGTAGATTAAAACAAATGTGTGATGCGGTTAAACAGGCGGGATTGCGAGGAAACCGGGCACTGCAGATGATTGAGCGAATGAACGAAACCGGTATTAAGCTCCTGACTTGAAGGCCGCAAAGAAAACTTTTGAAATCGGACTCGGAAGCTGTTTATATTTTCTACAGATTTATGGTCGATTATTGTCTTCTTTAGCGTCACAAAATACGACAGCTGTGCGCCATTAAGCGGCCCAGGCTACACGCAGCTCATGCTGGATGGGATCCGTGTTTGCGAGCTTGTTACGGAATTGAGCCTGGTGTTGTGAGCGAGCTCTCCCCGGAAAGCTTGTCGATCACCAAGCTAACACTGGCCAATTACGGATCACAAGGTTAACAAAGCCAATTGAGTTCATCGGTTATTGGTGCTATCCATACGCGTCGGTCATAGAGTTCGGTAGTGCTGCTCGTGTTGCTGTAATAGGAATCGCAAAGATTTTAGTACGGGAGCCAGTAGCTCCCCGTCCCAACCATCCCAAAGCGCCGCGCATAGACGGCTTTTTCTTAGTTCCTGGTCATTCACCGTTGAAGCTTTCCAAGACATGGTCCTAGCAGCGATGTTGCCGCTGCCCTCGACAACGACTTAGTGAACGTTCAGTAGCTTTGTTCAAGCGCCACAGCCAAGCGCTCAGGGCCATTGCCGCTGCCAACAACCATTGGCGTCGATTGATTACCTCGGCATGACGAGTTGATGTCTCCCTCCAGCCCATTGTCTGGTTCAATTTACAATATTATCATGCCAATGTTTGTTCAGACCGTTGATATCATGCATGTGCCCACCATGTTTGTGGGTATTTGTAGATGAGCACAAGTCATCCGCAATCATCATTTCATCGATACCTTATTCACACGCGAAACCACTTCATGCAATCCTAGTAACCTGAAGTCAGAAGATTGCTATACACTACAAAGATGCAGACAGACATTACTCACAGACAGTCTGGTGGTTTGCTCGGACGATAGCGGCAGATTGCATCAAAGCTTTCAGAAGTATCATGAAGCTACAAGCAGGGCTTTATGGCAGCCCCGGGCTGCCTGTCGGCATCTGAATACGAAGTGTGTAATGATATCTTGGATAAGCGCTACATGTACTCAATGCAACGGGCCGATAACAGGTCAGTACAGAGTCTGTTGGGTCAACTAATGGTCTACCCATCAGAGACTTCAAAATTCCATCATTCTCTACAGCAGTTGCCGAGTGCGTACACTCATTTGGAAGTATATAGATATTAGCGGGACTGCACATTATTCACGAAAACTATATTCGTAGAATTTGGAATTAGATTTATAGCCGATCGTACGTCCAGGAGCAAAAGGCCTAACCTCAACAATTCTAGTCGGAACTCAAACGTGAGGTGTTCGAAGTGGAAACAAATATCATAACACAACGCAAGGGGTGATGTCATTTTACAAAACTCTTCAGAATGTGACTTATCAGCCTACCAACAGCCTTCCTTATGAAATGCATAAACAGTGTCAAGCTACTTCCACCCCGCTGGTACGTTGTGGTAGATACCATCCCCACTGCCTACAGTTACAGACTGATATCTCAGCAATTCCTGCCTGGGAATATAAATTGTCCTAGAAAAAAAGGATCAGCTACGGAACTAGGTTGCTTGACGTGAGATGAATCTCATTTGGAGGAGACACATTGCCCCTTTCGATATTGATTACTTATTGCCTAACTACTTGTGTCACCATTGCAGTATCTGGCCTGTACCTTTTCTAGACCCCTACAAATTATTGTAGCGCGAAAATCTACAGTTATAATGAGTTGCATGGCGTGCTCATGATTCCACGCTTACTTGATGTAGCAAATATGCCAGAAAATCGACTAGACATCAGACAACGAACGCACAGTTATTGGATCATAAGTTGGATGCTTATCTTCGTACTGTTTAAAGATATGATCACCCTTGGTCTGTCGGGGTCGCCGTCGGCAATATGCTTGCATGAGTTGCATGAATAAATTTGATTGGACTCATTTGAGTGTATTCGGCGTCGATCCTGTATTTATGGTTGAAAATGACTTGCTCGGTAGTCGAAGAAATAGATTGAGTCAGATGATTCCGCTATGGCGACAGCCACCAAAAAAGTTGGCATATTCCTGAGGTAGCCTGACGATCGAGTGAGCTCAGCTTCTTCTATTAATTAGGTATCTCATAATACCATTTCATTTTTAGGAGTTTGCTTCTAATCGGGACATCATGGAAAGCAAACATGCCAGCCGGGCACCCCACTCTGCCATATCGCCATTTCAGCATGACTTGTTCTTTGAAGACTTCTTGCATGAAATAATGCACCTCTACCTGAGCTAGAAATCTTGGCCTAGCGAAATTCCTTGTTTTGCTCTGTTATATTGGAACGGGGCAGGGTTTCCTGCTCCCATTGATATGGTCTTTGCGTTTAGTTCTTTTGATTTCTTAACTAAGCAGGGTCTGATCAGGGGTATAGAAACCTCTATGACGCAGAGGGACTCAGATTAGACACGAACAATCAACACACACTCATCGGACTTTTCCACGCTCAAGGGATCATCGTTTCTGTCTTTCGTGATGACTAATACCTTGATTACACCTACACAAGAACTTTGGGAGTCTCTGCTTTATCCATCGCGTTGCGGCCAAGTCTGATCAGGCCAGATTCGACCTGATCAGGACAGCTGATCTACGACTGGATAAAGGCATCCTGGACAGCTATGAGGGGAGGTTGTGGTCGTCTACCGCACCGCACCGCTCTCTATAGACCTGATCACCCTTCACGCTTTCAATATATTCTCGCTCTGTCTCATATTAGCTTTGCTCGCATATTCGTCGTGAAGTTCGCAGATTTCTTACTACTAGGAGCCTTGACTTTACCAACCCTTGGCGACACACATCAGTTCTGCTGGTGTGGGAGTGCCCACATACTGAAGCTTGACATCTGCCTGACCCAAGCCGCCTGTGACAGATATCCTCAAGACAAGGTCTTTGGCGTCAAGGGAGGCGATCCAAAAGCACCAACAATAGCCAAGATGAGCCAGAAAAAGCAGAAGTGTAACGGTACACAGGCCTACACTGTCATACCTCACCCCTGCTTGGGTGGAAACGAATTTGAAAACTGCTGTTTTGCCGTGGCGGCCAATAAAAGCGTCGTTGACGCTTGTGCGAGTTTCCCGGGGAGCAGGACGGGTGTAATATCTTACTGTTCCAACAAGGACTATGATTGAAAACTGTTTCGAGCAATTTATGATGTAATATCTCAGTGCTATGTACGGCCTGTAATAGGTACTTAAAACTGGAGTGAAGCTGACTTCCTCATTCACAGTCGTGGATGCAACAAAAAGTTTCGCGTTATCGACTCTGGCAATCCGGACCCTCCTTTCTCTGAGTGAAAGGTTTTGATTTGTTCGGGGAGCAAATTGGCCAATGAAAGACACGGGAAATATGAACTCAATTGTTGTAAAAAGAGCCAGGGATTCACGATCTCCCGGTCATGTCTCGATCCGATAGAATAAGCAAGATCAAGACTAATATCATGGTAAATGGAGGCTGTGTACAGCACAACTTCTAGTAGGGTTGGTGATAAGTCTCCTCACTGACTTCAAATCAGATTTGTGCCAGATGTAAATTACAATGTAATACTGGTCAAATGCCTGCGTGAAACTCATTTAATCTTGTTTTTATTCGACTCTTGGCAAACCAGGCTGCAATCGTAGCGGGTAACCTAGAACACGAAGGCCTTGGAGCAAGGAAAACCTCTTCTATGCAACTGACCTCTTCTCGTGGCTGGCATACCTTCGACGTCTCGGAATAGATGTCCGCGGGAGGTAGGCGAGGTCCTTTTGATTTCATTGCGACCAACTGATACAAAATTAAGCATCAAACAGCAGGCAGTTACTCCCCCAGAATATACCTCACTTAGCAACAAGATGGTTTGGTCTTATAAATAATTGTTTCTCGCCCGTCGGAGTGATGCCAAGAATTTCGCTCCTTGTGGATGGTTGTGGCCAATCCCGACGTAATCGTTGGTTTTGCAGCCAGATGACCATGGCCAAATCACCTTCCTCATCTGGGAACTTATGCAACTTTATCATTTTGCCATCTGATTGGGGTAAACTCCAAGATAAGCAGGGTTAAGAAAACATGACATACAATGCCAGGTCAAAAGTGTGAAAACCCTGCATCTGAAGTGCATCACCTACATCACCAGCCTATCACTTTAACCACAAAGAAAATAATCAACTTAATGAATTGTATGGTAAAACTATACTTAAATTAAAAATAGCTGTTTAACTATTAGTATCTTGTATATTAGCTATGTATAGTAATAATAGCCTATAAGCAGTGTAATTAGCATAGCTAAACAAGACTTTATACCTTTGCTTATAGCTAACATAGTCCTCCCGGTAGCTGTTCTGGATCTGATAGGTGGAAAGGACTGCGTTTGAGATGCTGGGCGAATTGCACAGCGGCGTCGGGAAGTGTTAAAGGATATGGAGTAGCCTAACTATGGGCGATATGGCGTAACGTGGCACCGCTGCATGACTTGGCCATAAGGGTGTAAAGTTTATGAGATTGTCTTAGGATGTGGGGTCCTAGCGATAAGCGAAAGGCTGGGCTATGGTTATAACTGGCTAAATCTTAGAGAGCTTAGTGTTAGCCCTGTGATCTTTTACTATTGTAGAGCTTAATTGTTGTAATTTATTGTCTATTTCTTGAAGTTCTGGTATAAGGAGGCAGAAGGGCTGGCGAGGGTAGTGGTGGCCGCGCGTCACATGCGGGGTTTTTACACTTTTGACATGGCACTGTAGCAACAGGATGTTCAGTTCGCGAAAACCCCTTGAGTTTTGGGGCTCATCTTAGATCTTTTCTTGCACCAATAACGAAATAAGCCATTTCATACGGTGGTCTCTCATAACATGCCCTGCCCCCGGCCGTGGTTCAGTGCTTGTCACAAGATTGCCCATCTTTGCCATTCACAGCAATAATCAACGGGTGCTGATCGCGCGTAGGCTTACGATGTCGCCCTAACCGTGCCACTGGGCCACATCATTGTTCCCTTGGCAAGCTTGGTATTGTCAGTCTATATAAGTGTGAAGATTTCTTCCAATAAGAGCTGAACCACCGCCTTGCGTTTCGGCACTGATCTGCCGCAGCCATGAACAACTTCACTGCCATCGCTGAGTGCGAAGGTTCTTTCGGTCCAGTTGCAATCGGCTGCAACGATCGATTTGACTTCACGCTTCTCTTCGAGCAATCTCTGCTAAACATCGGGCCATCCGCAATTTTACTCCTGGTGCTTCCGCTCCGACTTCGACAGCTCTTTGGTCAACGCCGGAAAGTCTTGCAACATCCCCTGAATACCGCCAAGATCGCAGCATGCATCGTCTTTGGCGGACTCCAGATTGCGCTTCTGATACTATGGGCAGAGGCATCACTTTCCACCCACGTCTCAATCGTCGCCTCGGTACTGGGTGTCATAGATGCTTTTGCTTTGGGCATACTCAGCCATACAGAACACACCCGATCCATTCAACCTTCCAGCGTCATCTGTCTCTACCTTATATTCTCTCTGCTATTCGACGCAGTGCAATGCCGTACACTGTGGCTTCTCCCAGACCTGCACAGCCTTGCGGCCGTCTTCACAACAATGCTGTCGGCGAAGTTGACCATGTTTCTTCTCGAGATCCAGGGAAAGCGCAGATTTCTTTTTGCCACCCTCCGTAATCTGAGCCCAGAAGCTACTAGTGGGATTGTTTCTCGAGGATTCTTTTGGTGGCTCAATGGCCTGTTGATACAGGGCTTCAAGGCTACCCTGTCCCCGTCAATCCTCTACGCCGTTGACGATGAGCTGCGATCTGGCAAGCTTCTGCAGAAAATGAATAGGTATTGGGGTCAAAGAAAAGGGAAAGAAGAGCATGCACTCTTGCGCGCGGTCTGCAACACGACGAAACTGGCATTCGTGCTGACGGCTATACCCCGATTTGTTCTGATAGGCTTCAAATTCTCTCAACCCTTCCTGATCAGCAGAATAATCAATTACGTTGACGGCGACAGAGGATCTTACCCCAAGCCAATTGGATACGGTCTAATAGGTGCGACTGGTCTAGTGTACATAGGTAATGCTGTAAGTTCGCCTACTAGTAGAGGGCTGCGCAGTGTGCTGATGACTGCATTGCATACCAGTTGTCGATGGGCTTTTACCAGCATAGGCTCTTCCGTTTCATCACGATGATCCGTGGATCCTTAGTTTCTCTGATCATGTCAAAGAACCTAGACATCGACGCAAGTTCGGCCGTTGATTCCTCGGCACCCCTGACGTTGGTTAGCACCGATGTGAGAACGATCTGCAAATCGTTTGAAGCCATCCATGAGGTCTGGGCGAATCCGATCGAAATTGGAATTGCCGTCTGGCTACTTCAGAAACAGCTTGGCCTCGGAAGTATAGGCCCAGCTGTGACGATTATTGGTACACACACTAGCCGCATATAACACGAGAGCGCGGTATACGCTGACTCGAGGCTGGATAGGTTGTGCAATTGGCACTGCGAAGTTGTCGAAACATATGCCCCGAGCGTCTAAAATATGGAACGAGGAGATCCAAAAGCGCATCACAGTCACGTCGAAGGTGATTAGTTGCATTAAAGAGACAAAGATGCTTGGGATGGTAGACTTCTTGCAACGGGCAATCCAAGATCTTAGGATCTCGGAGTTGAGGAGAGCGAAGCAGTATCGTATGCTTGTCACATACATGAACTTGCTAGGTAAGATCGGTTCCAATATGATACCATTTCTCACATTTTTCTGATTTATCAAAGGCAATGCTCCTCAAATGGTTGGTCCGGTCATCACTTTTGGAATCGCGATTCTCGCACAAAGAGTCAACGTAGGGCTGTCGCTTTCCATTGCTACAGTCTTTACATCACTTTCGATTATTGACCTGGTCGCTGAACCTCTCGCTCAACTTATATCCTCGGTTCCAAGGCTTGTAGCATCTCTGGGAAGCTTTGAGAGGATTCAAGCCTTCCTCAAAGAGGGTACAACAACATCAGCGGCGGATCACAGCGGCTCTTCAACCGATGAACATGTTGAACACAGAACAGTCCCTCATAGCGAGGGTATCGAGATGCAAGCTGCTCCGTTGCAAGCTTCAGCTCCTCACGGAGATGTTGCGGTAGTTCAAAACGGCACTTTTGCATTGGAGCCTGGACTTGAACCAATTCTTCATGATATCACTATACGCATCAGAGCTTCGACAATTACTGTCATCACAGGAAGAGTAGGTTCGGGGAAGACAACGCTACTCCGAGGTCTTCTGGGAGAGCTGCCTTCCACAGGGCTCGTAAAGGGCTTCCAAGGAGCTGTGGCTTACTGTTCGCAAACAACCTGGCTCACCACCTCAACCGTCAAGGATAACATTCTAGGTCAGACAAATTTGGACGATGATTGGTATAGAGCTGTTGTGCATTCGTGCGCTTTGGTGCAAGACTTTGCACAACTTCCTCATGGCGACGAAACAGTGGTTGGAAGCAAGGGGCAATCACTTAGTGGAGGCCAAAAACAGCGTGTTGTAAGTCGCATCTCAACAGACCTAGCCTCTGTAGTCCGTGCTTCTAACAACTGAAGGCTTTGGCACGAGCAGTCTATTCAAGGCTGCCGGTGCTCGTGCTTGATGATACACTCAGCGGATTGGACGCCCCCACACAGTATCATGTATGGAATTGTCTTTTCAGTTCTACGGGACTTGTTCGCCAATACCAAGCGTCAGTTATATTGACCACACATTCGTGTAAGTCGAGAAAGCCCCCTCCCTTTCTTGCAAACTGGTCTTGATTAATTCATTGAACTTGGCTTGAAGTGAACTGTCTGAGTCATGCGGACAATGTTATTATCTTGGGTGATAATGGCAGAATCGCGCATCAAGGCAATTTTGACGCCGTCAAGAATACTGCATATCTTGAAAACCTCTCTCTTGTAGACATCCAGCGCGACGATTCAACCCCTTTTGAAAATGATGTCTCAACGGAGGCGTCGAAACAGATTAAGTCACCAGGAAAGGATACAGAAGTCGACCTAGAGCAAGATCTCTTACGGAAAACAGGCGACACTACACTTTACTGGTATTATCTGAAGTCAATTGGCTGGTTATATGGATCGGCCGGCGCAATCTTCCTAGTTTTGGACTGTTTCGTCCGGATCTTCCCCCGTCAGTTACTCAACTTATGTCATATTCAAGAGACGTTGAAGCTAATATTCGGAAGAAATATGGCTTAAGTTTTGGACTGAAGATAACAAGAAGTCCGGTTCAGCAGATACAACTATGTATTTTGGAGTGTACAGCGCGATATCTCTGATGGGATTGGTTGTAATAGGCATTAACGTTTGGTCTGTCAAGACACGATCCGGTCAGTCGATAGTACACGTACTAACATATCCATGTAGGATCATGTTCGTCGTGATAGTGTCGAAATCTTCTCAGAGCATGCACTGGACGCTACTGAAGTCAGTTATGAGGTGAGTGTTCAGGTCAAACAAGGTACTGACACACAGAAGGCAATTTTCTTATTGGTTTACAGAGCACCGTTATCTTTCTTTGGCTGTACAGACGCCGGTGACTTGATGAACAGGTACTGATGTTATAACATCGACTCCGGTGACCTGAAGTACTAAATCTTTACAGATTCAGCCAGGATCTGTCGCACATCGACCGAGATCTCCCTACTGCGCTATTCATGACCTCATTGGGTGAGTCTCCTGCCCATTTACGAGTTGAGTATAAAAGCTAACATGACACAGCCGTTCTGGACTGTCTTGCAGAGGGAATCCTCATCATGATTGGTGCCAAATACCTAGCGGCTGCCATTCCGTTTGCCCTGATCGCGCTGTATTGCCTCCAAGCTTTCTACTTGAAGACATCTCGCCAAATGCGATTCCTTGATCTCCAAGCATCCGCACCTCTTCTCACCAAGTTGATTGAGTCTATCGACGGTCTCTCGACTATCAGAGCTTTTGGCTGGCAGGAGGCCTTCAGAACCGCTTCAGTCGACCTGCTAGACCAATCACAGCGCCCTTATTATTTACTGTTTTGTATACAGCGCTGGCTAACGTTGGTTCTTGACCTCTTTGTCGGTGCCATTGCTGTCTTACTCGTCTCAATGGCCATAATGATTCCAGATGCAACTAGCACTGGCGCCATAGCAGTTGCGCTTTACAACGTCCTCAACTTCAATCGCTCTCTGGCCCGTCTGATAACTTCCTGGACGGAACTTGAAACGTCTTTAGGGGCAATCTTTCGAATCAGAACTTTTGAATCCCGGACACCAGTTGAACCATCACCCACTGAGGAAGACTCAGTCCAACCTCCACTTCACTGGCCTGCGCATGGCCAACTCGAAATCAGACACATCACCGCCTCATACTCTACCGGTTCAAAGCCAGTGCTCAAGGATATCGTCCTTTCAATCAGCGCAGGAGATAAAATTGCAATTTGTGGACGGACAGGGAGTGGCAAGTCGTCTCTTACTCTTGCTCTTTTCAAGCTCCTGCACCTAGATTCCGGCTCGATTGTGATCGACGGCATTGATATCAATCAAGTACCACATAACATTCTTCGCCAACGCCTTATCGCTATTCCCCAAGAGCCACTTCTCTTGCCTGGTACTCTGCGCACGAACCTCTTCCCCTACGACGACGTCTTGAGCTCCGAAGACATACCGTCAGATGATAGCCTTGTCGATGCACTCAACAAAGTGTCCCTTTGGTCAACCATCTCTTTGCATGGGGGCCTTAGCACTGATATCTCGAACTTGCCATTGTCAAAAGGACAAATGCAACTTCTGTGTCTTGCACGGGCTATTGTCAGGAAGAATTCTAGTAGGATACTGGTCCTAGATGAAGCTACCAGCGCTGTCGATCAAGAGACTGAGGAGGTGATGATCAAAATCATCGAGTCTGAATTCGCCACTCATACAGTTATCTCTGTGGTTCATCGCCCGCAGTTCCTCCGCGGCATTGAAAAGGTGGTGACTATGCAAGAGGGCAGGATTACAGATATAAGTTCTTGAGGGTTCTAATGGATGTTACTAAATGCTTTCAGGTTTAAGAGTTTTGGAGTCGGAAACATCTATTAGTTCCGCCCTCCATTTAGGATATAATAACAGCGTATTCAGATATGTGTCTGGAGAGTCCAGCGCCGGTTGCCTGGCTCGGTCCCTACCATCGGTCGAGAAATAGTAACACTTGACATCTTCCTCTGATTATCTATGTAGCGAATGAGATGTTTGTTCTAACACACTGACTGGGATAAGGAAAAGGGTTGGTATCTTGCAAACACAAAAGCATTCAAAAATCAAACAACATACTGTGCGAACTAGCACGCTCCCCCTGAGCATGGTAAACATATGCACCACTCCAAGCCGCAGCCGCAGTCCCCGCAATTACAGTCCCAACACAAACAAACGGCGCAAGTCCCATCTACACTGGCAGCCGGGACACCAGTGTTGGCGCCATTCCCATTGACCGAGTTCATGTACTCCCCGGCTTCATAAGCCCCGTACATGATTCCGGCTCCGGCGCCAGCGCCGATTAGCGCCCCCCTTCCCTCTTGCAGCATGTATTGAAAGGACTTGACAGCCTTCTCGGGAGTAATCTCGCTCAGCCTGTGTGTCGGTGTTTCGAGGGTTTCGGCGAACCAATCGTAGTCCAAAGCGCATCCTTCAGGCTTCTTGATAATGCGCGCAAAGCTTTTAAGGAGGTTCCGGCAGTCGTCGAACCCGAGTGTGTCCACTGCGAGTGCTTGGCGTGAGGCTTTCCATTCGGTGTCGACCTCTTCTCCGGTAAGGGTAGTCCAGCCGATCTGGCAGACGGTGTAGTCTTGTGTGTGTCCCTTCCCTGGCTTGGTGAGGTTCAGCGTCCGCAGCTTGTTTGTCTCTTCCTTCAGTGACCATGGCACTACTCTGTCCTCATACTCGCGCGGAGTTTCAAAAACGCTGGTCTGCTGGCCGTCCGGCAGTTTCTCTTTCGTTGGGAAGCCCTTAGGTAACCGAAGTTCATACTTCTTGCCGTGCGTGATGATGGCCCAGTGTAGTTGACATCCGTCGTCGACACGACGCGAATACCAAACCTGCTCGCCGGTTGTTGTTTCCTCCCCTGCTTTTTCCGAAGTTGTACCCCTTCTTCTGTTTTTCTCTTCTGTTCTTCTTCTCTCTCTCTGGCCTTCACAGCCTCTGCATTCCTGAACATTGTAAAGTTGTGCCACAGAGAGAATGATTTTGGAAAAAGTCAGGTGGGTAGTGCTTTTGTGCTGTCAAACTGATATACCCACTGCTCCATTAATGAGACTGATCCTCCTTCGCTGGCGTATTGCGATAGTCATGTCTCGAGCTTGAAGCGGAAGCTCCTGACGTCAGGTGGCTGGCTGCATGACCGTATGGTGTGTGTCCGCCCGACGATGCTGCGCCGCACATGTGGCAATCAAGCCTTGCATCGCGAAGCTGAGCAAATTTCTTTTAGGAATAGGCTATGTCTGCATACAGCACGTAGTTCTGTCTGGTTGATTGTTAAGCTTCTTCTCGGAATGAGTACCGCACTCGCGCTTACGTCATTGCTTATTTTGTTACGGTGTTGCCAAATATGTTTTTAAGGCTCCTTTTGCCTATTCTCCCGGGCGGTTTCTGTGGGACATCATTATCGCATGTTGACCAATGGTGGACAGAACCGCAATACTGCGCCAAGGGAACACATTTTTATGCATTTGATGACGGTCGCTGACCGGACAAGGATCTCAAGGCGTCCAAGGTAATTCAACAGCTGGAGGTTTAGTGGGTTTGATATGTTGTAGAGAGAGCCCTAACAGCTCCAGGAGTATGCTGAAAAATTGTTCCTGTGGACGTCAAAAGAATAGTCAAAGTACGCCACCTCTTGGCGATGCTTATGTCTAATTAATTCACACGGCCCATCCATCTCAGGACTGGGTCGCACGTATTATCGATGCACAGTCTAGTAAGCTGGAGACGCAACCTGCTGTGTTAATGGCTATCAACATAAGTTGATGGGTCTTCAACCAGTATAGGAGGCGGTTTGGTTCGGTCTCGAAGTATTCATGGGGCCGGAGACCAGTGTAAGGTATCGTGTTCACTCGTCTGACCGTCAACTTCTTACCAAGACCATGAACGATGTGTGGAATCTGTAAAGCTTCGTAATCTGGCAAGACTGCCCATCGAATCTCTGGCAAATCATGCGATAAAGAAGCCCATACAGTCGAATATCAGTATCCACAATCCACAATCAGTAAAACTACCGTATCTACTCGGTCAATTGGACCCCCATATATGTTCAAGGTAACCGAATCGGGACAGCTTGCTGGCAGATCCCGGGCTTATCATTGGATATAAGGTGAGAAAAAGGAACAGAATAGGTTAGAGAACATTAATATGGGGGTCCAGTTGACCGAGTACATACAGTAGAGTGAGCATCGGTGGTGCAGGTGTAGCACTAGCAACACTGTTTGGATACCCACTATGCCTCTTTTATCAGGATCTTGGAATTAGTACCAAACTTGACAGAAAGACAGGAGCTTGAGTGTTTGTAAGTTCAAGTAGACCAGCTTCTCGGTGGCGAAAGCTCAATGTTATATCGACTGCTCATCGAGCACCATGACTTGCTTCGATTAAAAGGTAGGACCGTCTGGTCCTTTTGGCTAACTACATGTCCATGCACCCAGTGGATTTCAAGGCCAAGCAAGCAAGAGTCCATCTGCAGCATGAAAATCCATCAAAGATTGCTAAGAAAGCCTTGGGTCAACCTTCTCTAGCCAGTTTTACTGCAAAACGTCAGTTGTTGTTATAATATCCTGTTATAATGCCAACCATTAAACACAAGCCTGCGCATGAAATAACCATCAAGGCTGGGCAGGCGTTTGTGGACTCTTGACTTACAAGGAAAATTTAAGCTCCAGAAAGCAGCTGACAGTTGACATTAATATCCTGAATATTGTTGGGGGCGGTATTTACGATGGCGTCGTACCATCTTTTGGGAATTTACTTTCACTACAAGATCCACGATTTCTGCGCCCTTCTCACTCCAAACGCCGATTTAATTACTGGACAGATACTCTCCGTAATAAGGGTACACTCTTGTTATTGAACTTACCCCCTCACGAATCTCCAGCAGGAATACGTAATCTAGTTTGAGGTATCCGGTACGCGTATTGGAAACGCTGCGACTAGCCTCATGCAAAGGTGCAATTTCGTCTGTTGTGGCTGCACATTTATATTTGGTTCATACTGCAACCATCCATACTCCAACTAAATGAATCATACGAAGTCTAAAACCCATTTCGGTCGAACTAACGAAATAAGGCCGTTTGAGACCCTTAGCTAACATTCGCCCTCTTTATAGTTAGATGCCTCGGCTAGCAGCAACTGGAATCAATATAACGACGGAAGTCATCCTGAGCCCATAGCCAGTAGGTGGAAACTGTATGGGCACCCGCATCGGCAATGAAGCCTACGATCACCCCCTAATGACCGATCGACCAGACATGCACTCAGCTCGACGGATCAGGCACAGTGTTCCATGTCAGTGTGTCTCTGTGTGGACTCGGTACGAATTGCAGACGCAGCCAATGCAGCATGTCTTCATGCGCGGCCACCTTGTACGTACTTCAGGCGCCAATAAACAGACCTGCAGCAAGCAACATAAGATCGTCTCACATCGACTCTGCCAAAGAACCAACATACGTCGTCGGTAATCTGCGTCCCAGAAGTCGGCAATCCGCCACTCAATGGACCGGCACAGCTAGCTAAGCGAGGCGGCGCAAGACCGATCCCCGCTGTTCCCAGCCCCAACTCGGCGAGGTCCCCGGTGCACCTAGGTCCGGGGTCCATATTGTGAAGGGGGCGTAACTTTCAGCTACGGCTTCTTGACCGGTTCCCCCGCCACATCTTCATTTCTCAGACTTTTCTCGTTGCGGCCTTTTGGTCGATGGATTGCGAACCTCATATCATAACATTCTTCATATACCTCGTTATTAGGTATTTGTTATTGAGCGTCCCGTGGAGATCATAAAACGTAATGTGCTCATCACAACCCTGTTGCCTCGAAATCGAAACAGAAAGCGGTGGTATCTTGCTTTGATGTCCGCGAGGTCATAGTTGCGGAGCCTTCTGAAGAGGACATCTTCATCCCTCGTCCCATCTCTTCTCTCCCACGGGACCGGTTCCGGGCCCGCCCGAGCCCCAAAAACTGTTAAAATTAGCTGCAGAGTCGAAATTACCCATCACATCAACCCAGGAACTGAACGTCCGGGTCATCAAGTCCCTCGTCAACTCGGCACAAATGTGGAAATTCAATTAAGCGCGACGCTGGCATGTTGCGAACCGGTTTTCGCGTATCTCCTAGGACTTTGAATTCCAAAAGCACAAACGCCAAGGAGCCCACATTCAATCTGTCAGAAACGCAACAACTAGTGTAGTACTGGTGCCAGGATGGCCGCTATATTCCAACGTCCGCTATTGATCTTTTTCTTCGACAATCATACCTCATGAGACGTCGCGGCAAACTTTGTTGTTCGCGAAACCCCCCGCATCCTTGACGTCCCCCACACACGCCCTATGCACCCAAGAGTCGAGTGTGAACGGCGGCATCCCACTTCTTTTAGACATCCCCAACTCAAGACTTTGCCCACTCACACACGACAACCCCCTCGAGAGGCCTGACATACCGTTTACGCAACGAGGCCTCCGATCTATAATGCGCCGCCACTGGAATGACATAAGTCCTTCAATGCTCCCCTGCCAGATCACGATCTCACACCCACAGGTATGCTCAGCAAGATGCTGCGGCTCCCACTGTGGCAATGTGGGAAGGCGTACCACTTGGCTAATTACCACTATTCCTCCAAAGCAGCCCGCGAGGAACTATATTGGAAAAGTTAAGAAGACCGCATCGACGGTGCAATCAAATGCACTGATCCATCGGATAACTGAGGCCCGCCATCTGCACCGTTGTCCACGTGTGAAGATCCGTTAAGACCGGTAGCGTCACACCGAAGGCGCCGAGCCCCTGCTGATCATTACCCCTCGTGAAGCAACGACACAGGTGTTCCCTGCCTCATTTCCACGACCCGGCCTGGTTGCCAGTTGATTACCCTCAACTCTCACCCAAAATACCACCATGGAGCAATCCGTAAGGCGCAGCACGTGTTTGTAGGCGGATCGAGAAGGGTGCTCAACCAAGGCCGTCTCCATCCGCGGACTTCAAAGCCGGTTTGAAGGTCGTTACCAGTCCGCTCGGGCGCCATGGGCAGCCGGATCCAGGGGGTTGGTAAAGTCCACGCCCTTGGCCCATCCGTGACAGATGTCGTGATGGTCGGCCCCTCGACTGTTTGAGAGGCGAGCTCAATGATGTGATTCGGGTGATGGTGTTTTTCACAGCAATAGCCCCGGCGTCAATCACATCAATACCAGCCCTAGTATCGATCATTTTCGACCAAGCCCAGCACATTTCATCGGGAAGGTGAAGACGAAGATCACGGGTGGTAAGCTTAGTAACTCTATACCCTCGTAACGCTACTCGCCTTTCGTTCTGTCCACACAGGCAGCGAGGGAACGTACGTAAAAAGTTGTAGAAGTAGATTCTCATAACCCGTAAAAGTAAGGATGAAGCAAGGGAAAGAAGAAGAATATCCCGGTATCAAAGCTTGAAGGTATCACCGCCGCAAGTAATATTCCGTCCCTTTTGTACAATTCCGCCTCTCTCATTGTGTCAACAATGAACCCCCCAAACACCGCCGCCGCTATGGCAACTCGTACATACTCTTCTTCCTCCCTTGCGGCTCCGGCATGGCAAGCGTCTCCTTTCCATCAATCTCAGCCATCTGGTAACTCCCGCCGATCCCACCCGGGCTCCCTTCCCAGTCGCTACTCACCCTTCTCACGACCACGGGGTTGCCCACCATGCCATACGTACCCGTGCCCATCGAACTAACCGTCGCTGTTCCGTTGTTGATGTTCATCCCCCCATAGGCGATCCGTGTCGTACCCGACGGCGACAAGTCGCCGCCGCCGTTGCTACTCAAGCCGTCCAATTCCACGGGTCCTCTCCTCTGCCTCTCTTTACGCAACCACCACATGACGCCTGCGGCCACCAGCAGCGCGCCGCCAACGCTCGCGCCGACGCCCATCCCCACGATCGCCACGTTCCCTATCCCCTTTTGTCCATCGTCTTGGTTGTTGCTGTTGTCGTTGTCACTCGACCCTGTGGGCGAGCTCGCACCCGCCCCGCCCGACGTGTCGGTAACCTGATTCGACATCGTCGGGGCGGCCGTCATGTCCGGGGTCTGCTGCGACGGCGTGCCCGTGACGCCGCTGCTCTGACCTGATCCGGACGGCGTCGGCGATGACTGGGCGTGGGTGTTGAGCGTTTGCACGGCGGCGGCGTTGCCCGGCGTCGCGGCGATCAAGGGGCCGAAGATGGCTGCTGGCGTGCTGCAGCACCGCGTCTTCTCGGCGGCCGATTCACAGCAGAACTTGCCCGGTACGCCGAAGCCCTGACTGTCGCATTGCCACACCTGTACGCCGTTGAACCGAAAGTCGAAGGCCGAGCTGTTTTTTCGCGTGTCGGGGTCTGGGTGGTTGTCAGTCACAGCGTCTTTCATGGAAGACCCTCTCCGTCTACATCGTCCGGGCTCGCCCCTCTCCACCTTCTTTCACTCATGCCACCCTCAACCAAGATATGACTAGGACAGACTTACTCAACACGCAGTTCTGTGGACAAATGGGGCTCTGCCACGTCGGATCCGAACACGTCCCTCTTGCGTACGCGATGCCTGTGTTGTTCGACGTGTCGTCGAGCTTGCACAGCCCGTTACTCAGGCACGCATTGACGCTGCCGCAGCACATGCTGACCTCGGCCTTGGGGTCGCACGGCACATCTCTGGCCTGAATTCCCCCCGGGAAGAAACACAGGTTCGCGGCGGCCCGGGCGCCGGCCGCGAAGCCGCTGCTGCTGAGGAGGGCGAGCATCACCGCTCTCGTTGTCGTTGTCTTCATCGTGGTGGATCTGTCGTCGGGTGGTGATCCGGAGGGATGGAGGTGAGATGAGGGAGGTAAATAGGCCAATGCTGTCGTCCAAGTCACTTGGCCCCGCTGATGTGAGAGGGCTTGGGTGGTTGTTTGGGTATAGTCGAGAACCAGCCTCTTTCGGGATGTCGGTTGAGCAACGGTCGATCGTCAGATCCGGAAAAGACGTCGATTGTTTGAATGGGTGATGACGAAAGACAAATTCGAGGCTCGGCCCCCAAACCAAGAAAGCCTCTTGGTCTATCGGGAAGGTGGGAGAAGAGGGAAGGTACGGGAGGGAAGAGTGTATTTGGCAGGTAGTGTGATAAAAGTTGATTATGAGACGATGATGTGAGGCCAAAGGAACAATATCAACCTGAGACCTTGTAATAGCGGACGCTGAGGCGATGGGTATGCGACGTTACTGATGGGGTCAATCCGATACTCTCGCGCTGTCTCTTCCAAGGAATTCGAAACTTGGTTAACGATCTGGCAGAGAAGAACAGACGATGGAGCCAATGGCAGAGTAAAGTAAGGGCAAGAGTGACTAGTAGAATAGTGAAAGAGGCTCTCGATCCTCCCTCATGGGATTAAGATTACCTCGTAAAGAAGCAGTAAGAGGAAGGCAAGTAGGTATATGGGATGAGAACCAGTAAAGAGTGGAAGGCGGGAGATGTTTCTTCTCCTGATGGGAAATGTCGTCGGTTGTGATTCCGGTGATGAACGCAGTCAACACGTTGTCGTCTCCGAGAGTTGCGGGGGGAAAGGAAAGCGAACAGAAAAGAGCGGGAAGAGGTGCGAAGCAGGTCCGAAAACCTTCCAAAAGACGAACGGAGTGAGGAGGAACGGCGGCGCAGCCATGCCTTAAGAGAGGTCGCATATCCCAAACCCTCCCGCTCACACGCCTTCTCCCATCCTCGCTTCTCTAGCCTTACATCCATGATTCCCACGCTACCCATTACGGGGCCCACTGGCTCTGATAGCTCGTCTCGTCCTCTCCAATGTGTGCCGCTTGGCATCCTCCATGTCTCGGGGAGTTCCCCTCGACTGGGGATCCTCAAGACTCTCCTGCACCAAGTCAAGCCGGCAGTACGCTGACCCGGGTGTTTGCAAGCCCGAAATGATCCCAAGATGCAGCTCCAGATAGGCAAAAGAGGAGGATGCTCAAATAAGCCAAGGCTCCCATGCCACTCCTCCTACGGCGCCCAGCATCCCATCCCAAGGCACGATTGACTCGTCCCAAAAGACTCCAGACAAACGCGCGCGCACACATCCGGAACCTCGCCTACACAGTATGTAAAGTCCCCAGGATCATGGTTCAACCGGCGTCTATCGCCGCGGCGGCACTCGGAAGCGCAGCAAGCACCCCTGTCAACATCGCCCAGCAAGGCCAGTACATCGTCAATGCGCTTCTCGTGGTGGGAACCTCGGGGTCCATGACTCGCCATCTCCCGTCCGCAGCTGCCAAACCAGCGACATTCTTCTGCCCCCCCGCGCGCCGTCTGGTTTCAAGTTGGTCTGGCCGTTGTGACCCTGCTACTCTTGGGGCCGGCTTTAATGTGTAGCCTGCCCATGCCTTGCCTGTCACGCCATGCCTTAAGCCAGCGGGCTCGCTTCGTGCCCTCGTTCACAAACTCGCCCGGTTTTATCTCCATTAGATCCAGCCTGCCCTCTTCAGCCGCAGGCAAGGGTCTGTCATAAATAGAACCACGGTTAAAGGATACCGAGCACAGATTCCAGAAGAGTTCATGGCCGCATACGATGAAGCTCTTCGGCAAACCCACCTCCAATGCCACCACCACTACCACCAAACACCAGGGACTCAGGCCAATCCGTTGGATCTGGCTACTTGGCCGCCCAGGCTTCACTTGCAGCATAGTATTGGCTCTATAGGCCCGTGTCTAGACCATCTTGGCTCTCTCGCAGGCGCAAGGGGACAATAGACTTTCTTGTCGCCGTCGAGTGTCCCGCGGGGACATTGGCAGCGCTCGATAATTCTCCTGCTAGAATGGGAACTCAAACTGCCCTGGGCAGACGACAGGTACGTAGCAGATGCCTTTCTGCATCAACACTGCTGCTTGGCACATTGAAGTCCCCTCAGCCCTGCATCAGTTTGCCCAGGGTCGCCCGGGTCTCAGAGGAAGAGCACGTACTCTATTCTTGGTAGATGCCGGGTATAATACAAAGGGAATTAGAAAAGTAGCGTCTTGAATCCTTCCCCCTCCATCCCTCAAACCCCGAACTCGCCGCCCGTTCGTTTCTTTTAATTGAGAGACGGACGGAGGCCGGGGCAAGTGGCCGCCGTGTCGTGCCGCGTCTGTCGTCTGGTCATCCCAACACTCCTCAATGCTCTCATGTTGTAGTCTTTCTTCGGTATGTACCGATAATATCCTCCAGAACGCCGTTTGTCGTTGTGCTCTGCCGTCGACGGGGTTTGCAGTGTTTGTTGTTCCCATCTTTTATCCCAACTCTCAGCTCACTTGTAGCCGGCGGCGGGTTCCGAGCATCGAGGCGTGTGCTCGTTTATCCCATCATGCATCTCTCCTGTCTGCCATCCCGCCTCACACACATTCGCCTGGACCATCAGACGGTTCACGCCGCAACATCCTCCTCGTCGAGGGGTTCAACCCTGACGAGAATTTCCTCCAAAAGCCCCTCCAAAAATGTGCCCACATCCCTTCCCATACCCACAGGCTCCGCCTTATCATAGTGGTCAATCTCCTTGCATACATGAGCGAGCTTATATACGAGCTTCCGCAGTTTCTCGTGAGCCGCCTCCGCTCTCTGTTGCTTGGGAGTCACCTGATTCATGGCGGCAGGGCTAGACGAGCCATGTTGAGGCCGGAAAGCCTGCTGCAATCTAATTTGTCTCCTCTTTAGCGCCTCTTCGAGCGCAGGGAAGATGACATCGTTGAGGGCGTCGAGCTCCCCATTCGGGTTAGATGGCGCAGGCGGAGGGAACGCAGAAGGAGCTGCCGGTTCTGGTGTGGGAGTTTGCGTCTTGGAAGGCAGCGCATGCGCCTTGGGTGGAGGAGCCGGCGCTTGTCCAGAAGGCTGGCGATATTGTTGCCCATTAGGCGGTTGGCTCGGTATCCTGACCGGTGCCTGCTGCGGTTGCGGGCTTCCGCGGTATGGTGGGATCTCTGGGAGAGTAATGGGTGTGATCTTGTTGTTAGGTCGGGGTCCGTGAGGCGGGGGTCGCGGCGTCGTCTCCTGGGTCTGTAATTCCGCCGGCTGGATTACTGGGCCCAGACTTAGTAGGCCCATGTCTCTCTGCAACTGGGCCTGCAGTTCACGGTCGTAATCCGGAGACTGACTGACTGGGACGGCAGGTGGAATGAGCCGGGAAACGGGCCGCGGCGTCTCTGGGCCTCTCTGCATTTTGTCTGGCGATACGGGAAGAGGTACTTTGACCGGCGACTGGGGTGCGTTTGCCGGCACCGGTTTCCGTTGCGGCGATGCCTGGCGAGACGTCCCCGTATTGGCGCTTGCCGCCTTGAGGGTATCCGAGGCTACGGCGAGATCACGACCGAAGTCACGAACCTTGGTAGGGCTGTTGTCTCTTGACCGCTCGCCGTAGTCATCCGTGTTCTCCATAGACCTGGCGGCTCTAGCGTTGGTGGCTGATTCGTCCAGGGCGCCGAGCCCAGGGCGAGGAACAACACCTCCACGGTCTCCCACAAGCCTTACGGTACCAAAGTCCCACATGTCCTCGTCAACCTGCTGACGTTCGTAATACTCTTCACCGCCTTGGTCGCTCTCCTCATCGTCTCCCTTGTGCGTCGCGGCCCACCGGGAGTGTCGTTCGATCAACTCGGTAAGGTAGCTCGTCTTCTTCGCGCGGCGTATAAAGGGATGCTTCAGTAAGTCTTTCGCCGTAGGCCGGTCCTTCGGGTCGCGTTGCAGACACGCCTCGATGAAGTCCTTGAACGCCTTTGTAAAGTTTCCCTCGAGGCGCGGTGGCGGGTTCTTGGGAATCAGAAACAGCACCTTCATGGGGTGGATGTCGGCATAGGGTGGTTCGCCATTGGCAAGCTCCAGCGCAGTAATGCCGAGCGACCAGACATCTGCCTTGTGGTCGTAGCCCGACTGTTTAATAACCTCGGGCGCCATCCAGAAAGGGGTGCCGACAAAGGTGTTCTTTTTGGTCATGGTAGCAGAGAGCTGTCCGGAGACGCCAAAATCGGCAAGCTTGACCTGACCATTGGAGCTCAGGAGAACGTTCGCAGCTGGCGGTGTTAGCTTTCTGTAATGGAGAAGAAGCATCCTTTGCAGCGCGTTCTAGACTCACCTTTGACGTCACGATGCAGCTTCTTGTCCGAGTGCAGATAGTCGAGGCCGAGCAGTAGTTCGCGAATAATAATGGCAATGTAGTCCTCTCCTATCAAGCCCGGCTTCATCAGGTCTGCGCAGCTCCCTCCAGAGCAGAACTCCATGACAATCCATAGCTCGGCCCCCTTGGCGTAGGAGCCGTAGTATTTCGTGACGTAAGGCGACTGCAGCTCGGACAGGATGGCTATCTCCTGGATGATGTCTTCGACCTCGTCTTCGGCGCTTTCGATGTCGATGATCTTGATAGCGACGGCATGGCCGGTGCGCTTGTCGACTCTACACGAAGAGCGGTCAGTTACTGCAATCAGGCCAATGTGCGGGCTCCTCTGCCGCGTGGAACTGTCGCTTACCCCTTGTAAACCTTGCCAAAGCTTCCTCCGCCTAGGAAATCTGCGTGTTAGTGAAAGTCATCAGGGGTGTAGGGGGGCGGCGCATACCGATGCAGTACTCCTTCGTGTAGAGCAGCTCAGGGTCAAGCGCCTCATTGCCCTCCTCGATACCCCTATCGCGGTCCCCCATGTTTGCGGTCTACACAAGGCGCTGAGCCGGGCTAGACGCAGTCCCGTAGGTTGCGCGACTGAAGAGAGGGGGGATGTGTCGTTGAGAAAGCGATACGGGTGCAGTGGCAGTATCGCGGGGTTGCAAGGCAATGGAGAGAGACTCGTCGGCCACGTACGATCGCTGTGGTGGTTCGTGGGTGCCGCTGCGGCGGTTCGTCCCTCGTGTCGCCAGGGAGGGGTCGCTTGGGAGGTCGAATGCAGGGCGAGAAACTCTCTTTCGTCGGGGTTTGGACTTTGGACGAGAGAGTGTGATCAAGGACGACGCTGAAGAGGGGATCCCGGACTTGCGGTCGAGCGAAGCGGGAAGAGGCGGTGGGGGACGACGGACGGATGCGGCTATCGTCGAGCTGGAAAGAGTATGCCGACAGAGGGTCACAGGGTCCGTCACGATGTCGGGGACACCAGAAGAAAGAAGCGACCTGGAAGACAAAAGTTAGCCGGGTGCTAACGTGTGTTGGCTGGGCCTAACGGTGATTAGCTCCCAAGGGGGCGGCGGCGGTCGTACGTCGTGCGTGTCGTTGCTTGCCTCTTGTCTCTGACTCTTGTCTCTCCTTTTCTTCAAGGCGGCGGAGGAATGAAATATTCAAAACCGAATTCCGGATTGCAGTGCCGGTGAGACACTGTAAGCGGGCCGCTGTGATTCGCGTTCCTTACGAGTCGGGTGCGCGTGGATGCTTAGACGTCAATGCCCAATTAGAGGAATGCCCGTTAGCAAAACAACAAAAACAGACGGAGCGCAACGGAGCTCCTGGGTAAGATGAGGTTCCAAGGCCCAAGGACGGGGAGCGAAAAGAAAAAGAAAAAAAAAGAAAGCGTCGCGGGGTGCAATTGGCTCGTCTGTTGGCAAAATGGCACGAGGGCCGTCTGTGTCGGTTTGCTTTGCGCGAGTTCGGGTTGCACGTTGCGATTTGAGATGAGCTGCTGCTGCGCCTTGGCCTGAAGATCTGGGGAAGGTAACGCAGACTAGAGGGACTTGGGAAGAAGGGCGATGGACTGAGTACACGAGGCAGAGTGTGGGGTAAAGATAGACCAGACCAGTCCGGACGAGATGGCACAAAGAAGGGGGCGGCGGCGTGGCGGGTGTTGTCGTCCTCGTGTCTGCCCGAGTTGTTTCGGGAGTCGACTTTGTGCCTGGTCCAACGCCCGATTGAAAGCAAATTCGGTGTTGCGACTTTCCCTCGTGAGTCCTAGCTCCAAACCATGAATGGGAGAGAGGAAGGGAGAACCGGGTGTGATATGCGACTCCATTGGACCTTCCCACCCATTGTTTATGCCATATTAACCTTGAATCGGTAGCCGAGGGGTCGGTTCACCAGCAACCACTCCTGTTGATGTCGGCTCTCCCCCTCATCGAAACCTGCCCCCCTTCACAGGTTCTTCCCCTCTGTCGCTGTCGGGGCCTCGTGTATTTGGGGTCCTTGTCCAGTAACATGCCGACGACCCCCAGCAGTCAAAACAATCGATATCATAAGCGAACGCGCACAGACCACTCTGCGCTTATCAAATGCTTTGCACCTCCCAAAAGTGTTCGCTCGTTCTCTTACGTCAGGATCGGGCATTCTCACTCACCTCGTGCCAGGCAGAATTGATTGACCAAGAACTTTCTCTTAGTCCTTATTCGCCAAACATCTCCCATCCAATCACTCATGCGCAATCTCATCGGCAGTGACACGTCCCCGTCCAGGAACCCGTCTGCAATGCCCAACTGATTGGTCCCGCGACGCGCCACCAACCAAAAGGAAGCTAGCCTGCCTGCCGTGAAACGCCCATATCTCTCAGCTAAAGTCATCGTCTTTTGCGTCTGTGGTCCGTGGTCAACGGAATTTCCGGACATGGGCTTCAGACCCCTGGGAAGTAAGAAGAGTCGGGGCCAAGGCAACATGGACGACTGCCTCAGCCGGCACCGCTGTTATTCACGTCTCACGAAACAACCACCGCCTTCCCGTGTCGAACTGTCTCAGTCTGCCACGTCTATTGATGCAGTAATCATCTACCCTAGCTGGCCGTCTGAGGCACCATGCCCGCTCATCGGCCCTTTCTGCCCTGTCTTCGGCAAACTGCATCCTTGCCTGCCCTTGCCATCGTCAAGCCGATGCCGTCACCCTGTCATGGTCATGGTATGCGTGAGAGAGAAGCCCAAACGAAGGAAAACTGAAAACCAATGGGAAAAGCGTCCTCCCGCCTGTCCTGTCCCGAATCTATTGGCCATGCCCCCTGGCCTTGTTGAAATGCATCTTGTCCCCAAATGAGGTGTCTTCTCAGCCTCCACTCGCTGTCGCCGCAGGCAGGCCGAATCCCAACTGTACTCATCGAGTCTAATCCTCGATGAACTCAATCATAACCGTTCCCTGTTTGAGCCCGGCCTCCAAGATGGTCTTTTCCAGCTCTTCCGTCAAGTCTTGACCCTGCGGCATGCGCTTCAGCTCAAACTCGATGCCGTCCTTGCCCTCCAGCGGCTCGGCCTTGAGCCACTCGTAGATGCGCCTGACCGAGTCGTCCAAGTTGAACCGCCGGATGACACGTCCCGTAGGGTGACGGAACTGTATCCGCGTCGTCGTCGCCGGATTGTTCTCGGGCTCCGTGTGCGGCTTGTCGCCGGCAATCTTGGCCCAGATGCTCTGCGACGCAGCTGGCTCTGCTGTAGGGGTGACGCCGCCTGCCGCCTCGCCCTTGGGAGACTCCGACTTGGTGAGCGCATCAGGGTCGACCACGCTCGACGTGGGCTTGGAGCTGCTGCCGCCGTTGGACGCCGCAAGACTGTTCTGCAACGCCATCTCCAGCATCTCCTCCTCAGTCATCCGGTCAACGTCGACCGTCTTGGGGCGTGGTGCTGCCTGGTCCACCACGGGGTTCTTGCTGTTGGCCGCCAAGCTGTAGCGGTCCAGAAACTCGGCCAGCTGGGCGTGGAAATCGGAGGCGCTGGGGAACGGCCGTCCGCTCCACACCTTGACCTGCTCTCCTGTCCTCGGGTCGATGATGGCAACATGAGGGTAGTTGTCGGGGTTCTCGTGTCCGCTGCCATGGAAGTAGAAGTTGATGTACTGCTGCGCCGACATGGCGCTCCTGTCGTACTGGAGGAAGATGAAGCTCTCCTCCAGCAGCTGGCGAATCGCCGCATCCTTCCAGATGTCCCGGTTCAGAGCCTGGCAGTTGAAGTCGCTCATGTCCTGGAGGTTGACCAGGATCCACTTCTTCTCGTCCTTGCCCTCCTGCCTCGCCTCGTCCCAGTCCAGTCTAGACATGATGTCGTAGGGAGGTCGGAACAGTTCTGCGAGTCGCTGGGCGCGGGTGCCGCCCTCGTTCGAGGCTGGCTGAGCCGGTTGCGCGGGAGTCGGGCTGTCATCGTCCCAAATCGACAAGTTGTGGTTGAAGGGATTCCTAGAGCCACCTGGATACGTTTCATATCAGCACTGGGAGCCGCTTCACGACCGGACCTGGCACATACCTCGAGCAGCTCTGGCCGCTTCTCTCTGCCTCATCTGCGCCCGGATAATAGTATCCATGTCCATACCATCATCACCTTCGTAGCCTCCAACCAGCGTTTCCGTAGTTCTTGCGATGGGCGACCTGACGTCGTCCTGGCCACCACCGAAACCGCCACCACTACCACCGCCGCCACCTGCAGGGCCACCTCCATACAGCTCCTCCTGTAGTCTCTTGGCCATGGCGGCGTCTTCTTCCTCCTGCGCACTTCGGGCGATAGCCGCCACCTGAGCATTAGCCGCGACGTCAGAGTCGTCTTGTCCGAAGTTATCGTCCATGTCGTCCACCGTCATTGCGGTATCGCCATCATCATCGCTGTCAATGTGGATGACCCCGCGGTCGTCTTGCCGTCCGACGTTGGGTCGAGTGCTCGCGGGCACCGGGGGCGCTGTCGATGAGGTGGCGGCGGGTACCGAGTTAAAGCTGTTCTGGATGTCGGGGCTCTCGAAGAAAAGCTGAATGGCCTGTTCAAGGTTGTTGTTGGCCATCTCCAGGAAGCCACGTGCGGCCTCTGGGCTGGCAGCCGTGATGGCGACGAAGTTGGAGATATCCTCGTCCATGATGAGAGTTCGCGCTTGCCGAAAGCTGGGAGATTTCTCGGGTGAAGTATGCGTGGGGTCGTAGAATGTTCCGTCGCAGTAGGTGGGAGAATGAAGCTTGGGAGAGGATGGTTGAGGCTAATTTCCCGGGTGGCGGTCAGAAAGATCCGTGAATGCAGAAAGGGCTCTGGAAGTCGATGGCACCTCTCTCTCCTCTGCCCCACCTTGGACCGAAAGTGCTGAAGTCTGGTGCGGGATGCAGGGCGAGGGGTAGTTGCAAGCGTGTTTGTGGTTTGTGTGGTGGTCTGAGTCTAAGCGTCCCGTCGACAGAAAAGCAACAAAGGGTAAAATCCAAATCCAGAAGGAATTCAATAGCTTCAGTCGCGGCCTGTCGTTGGGAAAGAATAAGCTTGGTTGGTTTGCGCCGCCACTGATCTGAGAGGGACGGGGTGGTGTTTGCGGGCTTGTCCCGGCGCGAAACAGGTGCAGGTGCAGGGCTGCTATCGACCTTGTGCCATAATGAAGGCGCCAGTTGTGTGACGCAACCGCCCGTCGGGCCTCGGACCTCCAGCTTGTCTCGGGAAGATGGCGGAATGTTGATGCGATAAGGTCATTTGCTGCGCCACGGCCACAGAGGTTCTCGATCCAAGCCGTGGCTGGTGTTCTGCCGGAGCCCACTCAGCCAGTTAGGGAATCTTCATCCAAGTTCCGCCGTATCTAGGTGCTTGAACCGCAAACTATACAACTCATATACGGTGAAAGTAATTTTAGAAGAAAATGAAAATTACGTCTCCGTATTCCACTTATGGAAGCCTTGTCTATGTCATCGCTATCCCACAGATTCCTTAGGCTACCAGCCATGCCTTAGCTCTACTCAATGCAGACAAGAACCAGAACGAATCTTCCACCGGGCGCCAGACCATCGCTCTCCTCCGTTTGGAGGAAGACACATTGTTAACGTCCCGCGACCAGCGCAGGGAAAGGTACCTTTCACTGTTTAACGCAGTGAACTATACAAGAGCTCACGGTCCATCGCGCACAGATACTGCAGTGTGGGAGCATTGATTAAACGACAAATATGGCTGTTCTTGCCTATTATGGATTAAGCACTTGCAAGGGAGAAAATAGAGATCAGAATACAAGTATTGGGTGTGGGCTAACAGCAAGAGACTAGGTTGTGGTCCTGTTTCGGGTGACCAAGAATGCTCTGCAAACTCAATATTCACTTGTACACCGGCTTTGGCAAGAGATGATCTTGTCGACGGATTCTTGATTTACTGATGATCTGGGTAATAACGTTTAGTCCATGTTTCAGACCCTTCTTTCTTTTTTTCTGTAGGAGACAAAACACTATTCTCTTCGCCTTTCCGCATCCCACATCTGTCCAAATATTAACTCTTCTTCAATCAACCCGCAAGGTGTCTAAATGGGAAGCTCGTCGACTGAAAGATGCGAATCCGTAACTAAGAGGCAACGCGTGGAGAAAGGTTCAGTCATTAAATGAATAAGTTCTATATAAAGAGAAGCTCTCAGCCACCGTTCAAATTGCATATATTACACAATCTTCCCGCATACAGAGATCGATATGCCCGCTACAGTTTACTGCGGCTCTCCTTAACATCACGTCATGAGAGCCTTTCCTCCCATTCACTAAACTTGTGTATTACAGAACATCATAATGGTCTCATTGCCGTTATTTCTATCTTTACTATCGAAGAGTGTCAACATAGTGAACGGAAATCATCCCCCGTTTCTTACCCGAAATCATTCCTAGAGGCTACTAAAGATCTGCCCCAATGAGAATGGTGACACCAACCCCTGACAGCAACATCATCGGGGACATTCATTTTCTGCCGTGTCTTTAGTGAAGATCTGGTAAAGACTCTAAACTCGAGGAGAATTTGAAAAGACACCGGCGCAACGATATGAAAGTTGCTGGGCTTCGACGAGGAATTTGGTGGCAATGTAGGCCCGGAACATGGAATCACAATCAAGATATGAGTAACAGATATATGAGCAACCCACACAACTGCAAGGTACCTTCAAGCAATGAAATTTGTAAAGAGCAAAATTCTAAGGGGGTATCACAACCCCATGAGCCGATTCGTCGATATCGTCGCCGTCGCCTATACCAATATCCTCCGAGCCAACAACCCCCCAGTTTCCCCTTCATCCACTCCCTACTTCTCCAGCTCCCCAAGTACATCCTTGAGGTGCTTCTGCACCTCCAAAGACCTCTCCGCTGCGAGGGCCGTCTTCACCATGTTGACGAACCCCTTCTTCTCGTCCGTTGTCGGCGCTGAACCAAATACGCCACGGTTCAACGCCTTAAAAACACCGCCAATAGCAAGGGCCCGCATGTTGCGCTGGGCCTCAGTTCCGTTGTCGATGGACTCGGGGTCCAGGCTCTGAAGGTACGCCAGGGCAACCTCCTTGGTCTCGGTCGTGGAGGGATTCTCAGCAGCCTCCATCAGATCTTTGACGCACTCGTACCAGACCTCACGCTTGATGCCCTCGAACTTCTGGTGGGCAAGATACGTTTTCAGCAGCTCAAAAACCTTCTTCAGGACAGCGCTGGGGTTCTCCCTCATCTGAGCACGATTGTAGCCCCTCGCGATGGCCTCGATACTGTTGACAGCCGCTTTGCGAGTCGCATCCCCTGAGCTATCGACATCCATCCTATCCTCGTCAACAAAGTCGTCGAGCGGACCGCTGACGACGGTGGCGATGGTGTCAAGCAAGTCTACGTCCTCGCGCTGCTCGGCAAACTGCCAGAAGGCCTTGAAGGCGTGGGGACGGTAGTCCTCGTTGTTGCGCTTCGCCTCGCGAATGGCTATCTTCTGCTGTTGCGCACCAATGGCCGAGTCGTTTTCCCAGAGAGCCTGGCCCTTGCCGACGAACTGCGGGAAAGACTCTAGGAGCCTCTCCTTGCCAGGGAAGGTTTTTAATGCGAGTCCTTTATCCATGACGGGCCAGATCTGCTTCAGATTCGTCTCGGACATCTGACCGCCAGTGGCATCACTGGAGGCGACTACGGCCTTGACCATGCTGGCGATAGTGAAGCAGGCGGTGTGCTGTAGGTTCCATCTCGGCGCCTCGAGGCCCTTCTTGATGAAGCCCACGATCTCGGGGACGTAGCGTGCGACAGTGCGGGAGCTGCCACCGTGCTGGTTCCACACTTCATCGAAACACTTGCGGGTATACTCGTCGGTATCATGCATGCCCATGTACGTGAATGGGACGAACTTGGTAGCCAGCGCATTGAAGTGATCAGGAGCGAGCTTTGAAACACTAAGGACGACGTCGGACACCTTTGCGCGGCGGGCCTCGTCTTCGCTGTTAAAATAAAACTCCGTGAACTTGTCGACCAGCCTCTCCTTGGCCGCATCGGGAACGATGCGCATGAGATAACCTACGGCCTTGGCGTAGCCCTTGCTGACCTCGTCGTTGCGGTCGAGAGACTGCTTCTCCATCAACTGCATGAATCGGGACGACACGGGCTTGAAGTCGACAGCGTGGCGCATAACAAGATCACCAATGAGTCTGGCGCAGGCAATCTTGGTCGGCATGCCGATGGCCGTCTTAATGATCTCCTCGAGTTTGGGTGCAAGCTGTTTCATACCATCGGCGTCTAGTTGTCTAAGACAGTTGTCGATAGCCTCTGAGATTGGCGACTGGTTGACCCATTGAGCCCTGATCTTGTCAATCTGGTCACGCGAGTCTTCGCTGACCTTCTGGTAAGCGTAGTTGATCTGTTCCGGCTCGATGGTGCTGTGTAGGCCCAGCAGCGGAGGGATAAAGTCTACAATGAAGGGCTTCAGGTTAGGTCCGCCCTTCTTGGTGATGTCGATGATGGTCTTGAGAGAAAACATCTTGACGTCTTCGACGCCGCTCTCGAGGCCGCTGGGGGAGAGAAGGAACCGAAGGGCCTGCTTCAGCATAGCCTGAGCCGACGACGAGGCGCCGCCCTCCTCGAGTTGGCGGACAATGGTATTGGTCAGGCCCATGCATAGCTTCAGCGCAGCCTCTCTGACGGATCCCTTGACGTCATCCAGAACCTTGAGCGCGGCGGTCCAGATCTCGGCATAGTACTTCTCATACTTGTTGAACGGCTGGCCTGAGATGAGGTCGGAGATAGCGCCACAGCTGGCCTGGCGCACGCGCCATTCCTTGCCAAGGATGTTCTTGAGCAGATCCTGCATGATGGCGTCAAAGTGCTCACTGATGGTCTCGTTCGGGTTCTTGACCAAAGCCTTCCAGATGTCGTCCATGGAGCGCTGCACGTTGCTGTTCGGGTCGAAGCGGTAACGGAATAGCTTCGGGTACAGCTTGGGGTCGACCTCTGACTCGGAGAGGATGTTGCTGAGGCCGAAACGACCAAATGCGGATCGAGTCGACCAAGTGGCAGCGTTTGTTGCTAGAGACATGAACTTGTAAACCAGGCTCTGATCACCAACCTCGTTCGCCAGGCTAACAATGTCCTTGTATGAGGTAACAGACTTGCCCTCGCCTGTGGGCAGAGCACCGGGCTCAAATAGCTCAGTCTCCTCCTCGACCTTGATCTGCGTACTGTTGCCAGTGAATGCGGAGACGAGATCCTTGACGAGGTCCTGCTTCAGCTCTTCATCTCCCTTCTCATATACCAAAGACAGACCGCGGGAAGCAGTCTCCTGAACCAATTCGTCTCTCGCACTCAGAAGCCTCATAAAAGCAGCCTGAGCCTCACGAAGTCGAGACTGGACCTCCTCAAGATGGCCGCAGTACTGGACGACGCAGAAGAGCCAGATACCGGAAGCTTTGAGTAGTGAAGGCTTGGTGGTCTTGCAGTCCCTGAAGATTTTGTCGAGAACAGCGGTGATTCTCTTGCTTCGCTTGGTCTTCTTCCAAGGGCCATCGGTGCTATCGATGTTCATGGACAACTTGACAAAGTCAGATTCCCAGCAAGCAATCGCTGCAGTGATGGCCTCGCCAACGGTGAACTGGATCTCGGTCTCCTTCCTGGTATGAACAGCGAAGAGACCGCGCAAAACGTTGTCGATGCCTGATGTCTTGCTCGAGGGGTATAACAGGCCGTCTTCGGGGGTTGGCTCCTCGTTGGGCTCGTTGAACGCAAGTGCCAGACGACCAAGCGCGAAGATGGCTTTGTCGCTTCCGGCGGCTGCCTTCTCGGTGAGTCTCTCGATCACGTAATCCGCCGTCAAGTTATTAACGTTATCCGGGATGTACTGCGAAAGACCGGCGGTCCAAAGCTCTGCATAGCAGTCGAGAATCGCATCTTCCAACGCCGGGCGCTGGTGGGACTTGTCCATGAGCAGCTTAGGAGGCAAGTGAACATCGCTCGGGATGGGTAGACCGTAATACACAGCCCTAGAGAAGATGTGGCCGAATGCCTGCAGCGATCCTTCAACGGCGTTGGCAGCAGCACCATAAGAGTTCTCCCATCCGTAAATCATGACCTTCAGATCTCGCAAGAACTTTTGAATGTTTTCGTTCCTCGTCTGATGTGGGACTGCCTCCGGAATCGCCAAGTCCGCCTTGTTAAGGGGGTGAGGAAGCAGAATTCCAACCGCCTGAGCGGCAGCGGCACGGATGTGTCTGTTATTGGCGGTCGTGCATTTCTGCAAGAGATAGGCGGAACCGGCAACGTAGTTAATGGTACTGGCGGGCGCAAGCGAGGCAACGTCGACCATGTGCTTGAGACAGTTCTCGACGATGCGGTCAGTGCCGTCCATGCCTTTCAGGCGGACTCCGTCGAAACAGATCTTGATGAAGAGGCCGATATGCTCTTGGTCAACAGAGCGGAGGTAGGCTCTTATCTGGTCCCGCGTCTTGATATCATTGCGCACCCGAGTATCAAGCTGCTCGGCCCAACCGGGTGCGAGGGGAAAGTCGGGCAGTGCCGCGATGAACAACGCTCTCTTAACATACTGTGCTGCGACGGGGTATGCAAACACCTTGTCGCCCTCGAAGTTCTGCATCGTTCTTCTGTCGTCGAACTCGAGCTTCGGCGGCGTCGAGTTGCTCCACTCGGTACTGGTAACGTCGTCGGTGATCTTGTCGCAGAAAAAATAGGTCATCAGCGAGATCCAGTTCGGCATCGTGTGCGCCTCGCTGTCACGGTACGTCCACGGGTCCAATCCCTTGCGGCCCTCCTCAATGACCTCCGTGCGCTCACCCTGACGACCAGCAATCGCCAGGATGTCGATCCATCTACCCCTCTCATCCCAGGATGCGACAGTCTGGTTTGCCCACTTGACGGCCGAGAATCTCGCGCTCCGCACGGCAGGGTTATCCTCGGGCAGGTTCATGTAGTGCAGGAGAAGAGAGATCAGACTAATCATCCCGCTGCCACGCCCATCGCCGCTGACCGTCTTGGGATCGAAGCTCCTAGTCAGTCCTGACAGCGAACCCTCAATGGCAGACACCGCTTCTGCGCTGGGATCCTCGGATAGAGACCTGAAAAGCCAGCCGACAAGATGAAGCTTATCTTGTACGCTAGAAGGACTGCCTGCGCCAAGGACACCGAGAAGGTCGTATGCCATCGCACGAAGCTTCTCCTCGTCTGCTGACAATGTGCGTGAAATGGGCCAGCCTTGCTCTTCAACGTAAGTGCGCATCTTGTCGATGAGTTTGGGTCCAATAGTAAAAGGGGCTTGAGATGGCCCGATCGTCGCCGTCCAGTTAAGGAAGTAGAATAGTGCCTTGTGGAGTCTTGTGCGCTCGAGACCGCTAGCTGCTTGAAGATGAGCCGGGGCGATGGATGTCGTCTCTGTGCCAAAGTCGAGAGTGACCACAGACATGATGTTATCTTGCATGGTGGTGGCCAGCTTTGACTTTGACAGGAGAGGCAGGATTCTGATGCGGTGAGGCGCAGGAAGTCGGGCGTGTGCATTATACAACTCCTCGATGATTGACGCCTTCTCAAAGTCGATGGTCATTCTCTTGAGAATATCCTCTCCGGCTTGTGAAACTTGATAGTCGGGGTTGGCCGCTGCAGACAGAGCGGGCAGCAGCCTCTCTTCGTCCTTGAACGCGCCGCTGGCCAACAACTGCGCAATCTTCCGTCGTAAATCCTGCATTTTTTGGAACGCTGGCGCGGTGTCGCGCTGCTCGGGCTTCAGAAAGTCCAAGTCCGCGGACAGGAGGGCTGGGTTCAACCTCTCAAAATCTTGACGGGTGGGCTCCGCGCCGCCGGGGATTCGCAGGAGAAGCACCTTGCCAAGCCACTTGGCGACGAAGAGTGCGTCAGCGTCATCAGAAAGACCGCTTGTTTCTCTAAAAGCAACGTCTTCTTCACTGCCGCGGGAGGGAATCTGTATGTCCGGGATGATCTTCAAGAGGACATTGAACATGGATGCTTGCGTGGGACCCTGCTTCTGCGAAGAGATGCCCTTGGCCACTTTGGGGAAAAGAAGGCGTCTGTCATAGTCTTCCAGTCGTAGAATGCTGTGTTGGATGAATGAAATGTCCAGCACCCGAAGGATTGATGAGTCGGCCTCCCGGTACTGGTCAATGAGCTTCTCAACGGGGAGAATGATGCTATCGCCACTGTCAGTACACCCGGAAAGAGACCTGCGGGACACAGGGACCGCCATACCTCGGGTGGACAATCAAGCCCTTTAATTTTCCGGCAAATTGAATGACCTGGAATGATGTTAGCCTCATGAAAGTCGGGAAAATCAAAAGACAGGGGGCCTCTCACCTCGTTGCGGACCGATGCATAGTCACTCGTCGCCTTCAGCAATAGGGCACAGAGGTACTTTGTGAGCAGCTCGTTCAGCTTGTCCTCCTTGTTCGCGGCTTGGAGGATGCGAATCTGGACGTTCCCTACGAGCCGCTTCTCCTTCGCCTCGGGGGATTCGCCCGACATCTTGAACAAGCTATCGCGACTTCGAATGTGTGTTGATAGATGGTTGTGATGTCGGAGAGGGAGATGCGGAGGTACATGTAAATGTACCTGACGTGTTGTATCCGCACGAAAGTCGACGTTGCTCCCGGCTGCCTGAGCTGATTAAGCTGCGTGTCCGAGAGGTTCCAGAAAATGCCCACAGAAAAAGCATGGGTCGGTCACACTCGCTGTCGTGTGTCACACTCACCCGCCACAGTGTGGCCAAGCTCCGAAACCGGTTTAGCGACAGGCGTCGGATATCGTTTGCGTTTCTCCGAAACAACCTCGCCTCGTCGAGACGGGAAGACCTCCGCTGAGAGACGTGTCGATAAAGGTTGGCTCTAATATTGGTGTTTCTGATTGTTTTTTTTCCCCCGAAATATTCGACCATTGTGATGCAAAGTTTGGTAGGGGAAGGGAGATGAGTAGATAGAGAAATAAGAAAGAGAAAACGGCTGAGACGTTATCGGAGGGGAATAGCCCCAAGCATTCTCAAGGCGAGTGCCAGCCAACCCTACCGCATCATTATCACTTCTGGTGAGAGCTCTAGCTGTGTTGGGGTATTGCCCGTCTTATTCGGACGATAATTTTTGTTTACTGGATGTGATCGCAGCATTACTTTAGGCGGGTGCTATCATCTTCTTGGGTGGCACCCGCCTCGTGATTCTGCCGCTTGATAACTCGTTATGTGTGGCGATGGTTTGCATAGGTGAGAGCATACAATCGGAGGTTGGTAATCATTGCTCATTCCAGACCTTTGTGGATGCAGATGTAATCACATTGACTCATCGATTATATCCCACTGGGCTAAAGCGAGTCTTGAAGGGTTGGCAGATTATTATATGCCAATTACAAAACAAAAACGTGAGACTTACACTCTATAAATGAAATTACATACAATACACAACTACAAAATGAGTTTGAAATGTCGCTCAAATTCACTACTGAAAGAAGTGGCTGCACCTTGCCGTCAACAGACTTAGAGAAAGCTTGTGCAATTCAAACCTTTGACACCCGTGAACAGTTTTTGGAGGCAGGTGATTTCTTTGAAATATGAATGCGGACACATCTTGTACGCTTGCTGACATGAGCATGCATCACAGTGTAGAGGCTTGGATGGCATCAGTTCAAGGTGGAAGATCAATAGCATAAGACCAACCTTTTTCCAGCATCATCTTACGTAAGGATATCTACTGCTGGTCTTCCTTGGACCCAATACAACATGTGTAAGAACTGCATAGTTACGTGATTCTAGCCTGGGAGTATCGAATTGTGAGCTTTCAGTAGACGAAATGGAACACGTTCAAACCCAACGTCAGAGTTCATGGGGATTCATGCTTGTTGGTGGTGGAATGAAGCAAATCCCTATCGTGTTCTTGGTCGATGACCGAGAGCGGCAGGCACCCAATAACCAGCACGTTCGATGTAGGGCTCATGAACATTTTTCGGTCGTGACCCGCCCATTCGCACCGTCTAAGAGTCTCTTCCGGTAGCGCCCTGGTAGAGGGACTTCTGTTCAAGCCGAGATCTCGGCGTCTACTCCGGGCAGAACATCGTCGTGAGACTACGCGGCGACTCGAAAAGAAGAACCAGGCACCAACAACAGCATTTGAAAAGTCGTCAGAATGACTCCTACTGCTGTAGACCATTATTAAGCAGCGCATACACCTTAACTTACTGCGCGATATCACACCTTTGTTCCAGCTATCTGTCCCAATTGTCAGCGCCTTAGATTTGTGTATCGTGACGACCAAGCTGGCTGCAGCGAGTTACGTCTGATAATCCCCAACATCCCAACTCGGCCCAGTCTAGAAGGTACTGCCGCAAGGCTCTACCATTTTCTTTGAGCCGCCAAAACCCAGAGGAGTCTCGCAACATGCCGAGACCTCTCCGTCACCTCCTCGCTGTCCCGCCGCGATAAAAACCATCACACCTCTTCAGACGAAACCCGCCCACCATCAAGCTTGCAAACCTTGACGAACAAGTCGCAGCCCCACACGAGACGAAACTCACCACAGTGGTCACAGCCCGTCAGTTCGTCCAGCCCTCCGACATATCCCCATCGCCAACTACCTCGGAAGACACGATGGGCGCCAGGAGAGGCTCCCCTGGCACCCTTTGATGCCCGTACTCTACCTCTGGCAGAAGTTTCAAGGGCCACCTCGAAAGTGATATCGTCTGCTCACAACCTTCTCGAGAGGTAGCGTAGACACGACTAGTTGCCCGTCCTCAAACTCTTACTCGGTATCCCACAGCACGACGATGCCGTTGTCGAGTCGCCCCCTTGGCACAACTGTCAAACTTGTTTTCACGAAACCATCCCCTTTTTCCCGATGAGTTCTTCCAGAGCCCCGCCGCGAATGACACCCAACCGACGCCTCGATTGACTTCCACCCGGCATGTCAATTAATGGGCGCACACACACACACACATACACAAACCATCTCGGAGATTGAACAGGCTCACATGCATGACACATGCCATCGCTCCAGAGTATCTCCGTCCCAGCGGATGGTCCGACGAATCGAGGCACCGTCGCAACAGGAACCGGACCCCCTTGCCATCCGGACGAGGGTGCCGGCGTCCAACCTATCCCAAGTGGGAAGCTCGCAATGCCGGCCCAATTGCGGCAACGCGTTGGTCTCGGGGAAGAATCAGTCCGTCACGCACGGTGCCTGTCCCGAGGAGACAGCAAGCTTACCGCCGAGCAATAACACCCTCGGCGCGCCAACAGTTGTACAGCTTCTCCCGCCCGACGTCCAACCGAGTCGCTAACCCAGGCGGCCCCGAGAGAGGAGGGTGATGCCCACGCCGGGACATCGAGTTCAGCTTCGGAGACATCTCATTGGCGGTCGTGGCAGAACTTAACCTCGATCTCTGATCCTACTATCCCGCCATCTCCCCCCCCCCCCCCCCCCCCCCCCTCGGCACTTACATTAGCTTCACACGATAAACTTTCGCTGCATGCACCACCACGACAGCCCCTCGAGGCGCTACTTGCGACCGTAAAGGGGCAGAGCGTCCCATCATGTAGGGGAGAAGAGACGGGGAAAAGAAAAGAAAGGGAGGGGAGTACGCCGCTGTCTGATACGCTTCAGGATTCCATGTTCAGTAATTAGTCACATTGTTCATATTCAGTCAAATAAAAAGGAGGATATGGACAGATTCAAGGTTTTTTTTGTATTTATTACGCTTATTTGGTTATGTTTTGTGTTAGTCTTATCACCTTTCTGGGTGTACTGACAGAGACCGGCAGGGCTCTGTTTTCCCGACAGTATCCAGGGTGCCTTTTCAAAGTTTGAGTGTTCAGCCCTCCAGGCTGCCATCCCGAATCGGACTTAACCTTGCCCTGAGGCAGATGGAAGGCCTGCAGATATCTCTTGGTCTGCGGCTAGCGTTAGTCTTCTGTCTGCCGGCGGCGAGACCTAGAAGATGTGACGGCGAAGCTCTTATCTTGGGCGAGCCAAACATGCCAGGCTACCTACGCCATATTAGTTGAGGAGGCAGTGAACAAGCTTCAAATAAGTGCACGCTGGGGACACGATTCAAATAAACGAAGTCGCCATTTGAACTTTGATGTAAGTTGCGTAGTTACCAGTTCTCCCGATGACGATATGTTAGGCGGGTCCAACAAGCAATCAATTGCCCAGATGTAAGCAGTACGGGAATCCGATCGACTATTGACATCGGGGCGGCATTGTAGCCTCAAGCAGACCCGCTGTCCTTGGTCAAGCCATCAAGCCACGGACTCTCGAGGCCATATCAAGCCCTATTGCGGTGCAACTGAGCCTCAGAGATGTCCGCACACCCGCAGTGAAATCAAATGCATCGCATGTACGTAATGATTCGGACCCATTTGAGGGAGAAAAACAAAAGTACGACCAGGTTCTGCCCAAGATTTGGAGACATGAGTCAAGGGCAGAGGTTGTCGCTCGCTATACGTACGCCCTGGTACATAAAGCAATAAACTATCACCTGCTGATATAAACGAAAACAGCTGTCAGATATAGACCAGAGTGTAAAATGAATGTCAAGGTCGCCAACGCCCAAAAGACATATCCGCTTGCAGTGAGCAAAATCCCGGCTGTTTTGATCGTGACTTCCGAAGGGTCACTCTCTGATTGCCATATTGGTCAGCTTAAGTGTAGTTGCATAGTGCATGGATGCCAAGGACAAACGCTGATTAGGTTTTGGATCGTGAATACGCGCAGAGCTTGGACGACTGCGATTGACGAACGCTAAAGTTCGCAACACAGCGGAGCTGCGTCGAACAGCAGAAGAGAGCAGTGGACAGGGGTGTTGTCGATCAATGTGGTTGTTCCCCGAGTGTGGCTGCTGCTCGAGGGCCCTGCGTCCAGATTCGGGCGAGTCTTAAACCAAGATTGGTCTCCTAGGTTTGGGTTTATAAAAAACTATTGAGACCGAGACGTAACTTAAGGCAGGGGAGCTTTGCTTCCTTGCGGGAATTGCGGCCCCTCTCCATTAGACGACAGCTCGGCTTGAAGCCCGGATGCCTCCTGGAAGAGCTTCCAAAAGCGCCTGTTGGCTTGTCAAAAGTGGCCTGAGTTGAGCTGAAAATGACTGAGATGCGGCCCAAGCTGCTGTTCAACCCACCCGAACCTGTCTGTCAGTGAGTGGGCGCGCAGGATGCGGTTCCGCTATGGACGTCCGAATCAAGGAAGTCGTGCATATGCGAACATTGTGGGATTGCAAAAGACCCTCAGTGATTCGTCACGACGATATGTGATTGAGACATATTGAACCTTGCTAGCTCCTTGAGCTACTAAAAACACGGGTCACTGCGCTGAGACGGCCGAGCCAGCAACCGTCTTGCACTTGGGCTAGCATCGAGGCTAATGTAGCCAGTGGACATGATGCACATGAATGGACATTCCTTTCGTGGCCCATGAATTCCGGATATGTGTGGTGTTGCATGCCGCGTTGACAGGGACGAATGCCAGCGAGCCATTTTCAGAAACTTCCGCGAAGCTCATTACTGAGAATTTCGGCCGAAGAGTTGTTCACTTGGTGGCATTGCATGGGGAATATCATAAGAACTTCCTGGACCATATGTCCGTGCGCAGGATTGCAAGTTGTTAGTAGTGGCACGGGATCGTTCGGTGAGGAAAGGCGAGTTCGTAAAGCGCGGAAGCGGAGATTGCCGGCGGGAACTGCATTATGCTTTGACCTAGATCGAGAAGGAAAGTAACCATAGACACCCAGTTCATTGCCGATATCGATGGATACTATCCATCATAATCTGCAGAGTATGAGGAAAAGCCCAAGCCAGCATGCCGACTCGACAAGAGGGGAATAAGGTCTTGAAAGGGGGAGTCAATGATTATTTGGACTCACCGTTTACGTACCGTGGGCATGAATTAACTCGCCAATCCGGTTCCCAGAAGTCAGGGCTCGCTTGGGAGCGGCCAGACCACATGGTGGGCAACCTGTCCAACCACTCAGAAGGAAGGGAGAGAATCAGAGATCTCAATTTTTCCCACACCTCGATCCACGGTAGCAGTGGGAATTCTCCTTCCTGCGGCCACCCCCCCACCACCCTGGTCTGATGATTTCACCTTTTATAAAATAAAAAAAGAGAAAAAAAAAGAGGGTGTCAAGCTTGCGGATTCACCCAATGAGCCAGTACTAACGCGCGACAACGATCCGGGGGTTTGCGGTCATGCGAGTCGTGCCTAACTCAGTAAAGGTGTGAACATTCTCGGGACCACCAAGCAGACGAAAGTCAGAAATAGGTGAGAATAACCAGTTCGCCTGGCATTGTTCTTGCGCAATTGGGCGAGCTTGAATTCTCCTGAGCTAGCTGGCTGGCTGCCGAGTCGAGTTAGAGGATCACCCGCTGGGCGCCGCTCGGGCATTCAGCCGACAGGGTACTGCGTAAAGATGGGCAGCGGAGGCGGCAAGTACAGATGGGTAAGTACAACAAATCCCGAGGCTTCGGCTCAGTGGTGGTGAAGCCGGCTGGACCGTCAAGTGCAACAAGGTACGCGTCCCCTGGCTGTCAAAGGGCCAGCGTGTTATCCAGACGCGAAAACCACTTTAACCGCATCTCGTAAAGGAGGGGCCGGAACTGGTCAGCCCTGGCTGACAGGGTTTTTGGTAGGTGACCCACGGCTTTGGCGCGTCCTTGGACTGGACTGGAGAGCAAGAAAATCAACGGACGACCGATGGTGCTGCCAACGCCACCCATGAGCCAGGGGTGACCTGTAAAGGGGGAGGAGAGCATGGGCGCAAGGGAGCTGCAACATCGACGTCGGCGTTGACCATCAGCGAAACGAGGGTTGCGACGAGGCAAGGGAGCCATGACTTGTCGATAAGGAAACGACTAAAGTCCCTTTGACGTGTCTTTTGCGTGGCCAAGGCTGGCCGGTCGGTCTCAAGGACGTTGACTATCGGCCCCGGGTTCTCCGGTCACGGCCCTAACGGCAACAATGATACTGGGAATTAGGCGCGCGTTGAGCTGGTAGGATACTTCTAAAGATACGTAAGTGCATGTGTCGAGGCCGTTCTCCAAGGGGTGTAGAAGATGCACCGAGAACCTGAGAGAGGGAGGAGACGGGGTGCGCGTGAGTTTGCTCGCATGGGCACGGACAGAAGCTTGAAATATCGGTAGCGGCCAGCAAACAGACAGCACGAACGAGGGCTGTCCATGAGCGACAGTAGAACTGACACTGTTGAACTGTTTCGAAACGTTGGGGGTGCACACAATCAGCTAGCAAAGGCGAGAGTCGACAAACAGCTGCAGCAAAGGTTAATGGCACGACACGTCACACGGATGACCCTTCTTCACTTGCCTCGCGCAATAAACTCCCACGAGGCTCTTAACAATGAGTTCGCGTCCGATTGGAAACATCTGTTAGGGGGGTAAGCTCGGCCAATGGGTGCCTTTCGGAGTCCACGAGGGTTTCGCGTGGTGGAGGAGGCCAGTTGGCGGAAAAAAGGAATGAGAACGAGGTCGTGTTTCAAACACGGCTGGCTTGGTAATGACATTTATGCCCGCCATCCCATCATGTATGCCCGCCTGGCGGCTCATCAGCGGAGAGACGTGCGAGCGTGAAAGGGTCCGAACAACAAGCAGCATATGGAATGATAGTTGGCTGGCACATTCTTAGTGGGCATCGCCAGGTCGACGACGATGCTTGTGCCGAGCTGGATGCGGCGAGGATGGTGAATCCATCTTGCATGGGAGTACTTCGGAAAAGCAAGCAGCAGAGGAGGGTATGATTTGTGTTGATTGAGGCTTATGTGCGCTTATTGAGCTTGACGGGTGGCGGCAAGGGGTAGGGTCCGAGGTGGAGGACGGAGGTGGTTAAGGTGAGATGAAGATGATGACCATGGTCTCGGATGACCGATGCTTACCCACGGGTGTCTGTTCAGAGTCCGTCGAACGTTTTTCTGACGAAGACCTCGATGGGACAGATGCGTTGCCGGTGTTGTCGTCGCATTTGATTACTGGTCCTTAGCAGGCATCGTCGTAACCATGTCGTGGTATTTTCGATTTACAAGGCGGCGGCAGCAGCAGCAGCACATGACGGGAGAAGGCACCAAGGCCATCGGGGATAAGACGGCACCCAGCTGCATGTCGACAGAGAGCCATCTCCAGTCCCTGAACAGGGGCCCCTTGTCTCCGTTCCTCTGCCGTGACGCCATTTCGCGTCGAGATCGGTACGTATCGGGTTTCCTGCTGGAAGCACCCCTCCAGCTCAGGCAGGCAGGGCCAGGCGTCGGCGGCGTAGGGCAGCTACGTCTTCTACTTAGCGTGTCTCTCCCGCCCCCGAATGATCTGCCCGAAGGATTGGCCCTACCCTTTCTTGAGGTACGGGTCGTTCTGAGGACAGGTTTGCGTGTAGAGATGCATTGCAGGCACCCGCATCTTGCCAGCTCGAGGCTTTGCGAACACGCTCGCCGAGAAGAGTGTGTGACAGATCAACAAAGTAGGCAGGTAGGTACCTTGGCATTTCGAGTCGTGGTGCATCTGCGGAGAGGTGCAGAAGCCATGGGGTCGAAAGATGGAGCTTCGAAGAGAGCAACAACAAGGTTTTCAAGGCAGACGGGGGGGGGGGGACGTAAGGCCAGGAGCCGGGATGCCTTACCTGTCAGGGCAAGTCCACCTCAGTCCGGGTCCTTGTCGGTGCGCACAGCCCCTCCGTCATCCGCCGTCCGTCGTGCCGGACATTGCTCACATGAACGAACCTAGGCGTTAGCAGCTACCTGCCTGGTGCACGTAGTCTGTCTCTCTGTCCTGTCCCTATCATTCGTTCTTGCCAGGGTCGACGGAGCACGCTCCATTTCACCAATTGGGCATGAACGGAAAAGGAATAGGTAAGGGCGGACGGGCAGGGGATTTGGAAAGCACCAGAAGGGTTCCTTCCTGCCCATTACCATGTATGCTATGTACTTGGGCAATCTCGACGAAAGGGAAAGGCAAGGAGGACACATGTCTGTCTGTCACCTGCTTCTTTCCCTCCTTCCTTCTTACCCCATGAATTGGAGTAGGCATTTGCCGCAAAATTCAACCTCCAATCGCGCGGTGCCTCTCGGGTTCTTTCCATTCCTGCCCACACCTCCTTTCTGACTCCCTCTGCCCCTCCCATTTGCTCGTCTGCCGATCTGTCTCGAAGCCACGATGGAGGGATGCCCCAGGCCATTCACCTCATTCAGAGAACCGACTGGTTCCCGTGGTGGACGGCAAGAGATCGAGTGGGGGAGAAAATCGAATATCAAAGAATAAAATAACATCGACAAAAAGTCAAAAATCAAAAAGAGAAACTGTGTGTTCCCGAGTAATGGATGCATCCGTCCCGTATCTGGGGTGCACGTACCTGACGAGCGAGCTTGCTGGCGCCAGTCCGCCTGTTGCCGGCGTCCCTTTGAAGCTGACGTCCCTTGTTCTGAGAGGTTTCGTTTCGTTGGCTGGTGCAGCCACGGCTCTCGTCCAGCTCAACGCACGGCATCAGCACCGACGCCGGGTCCACCCAATCCAGTGCCCCAATCGAGGACCTGCGACCCCATTGCATTCCAGTCCCCATCCGCTGCGTCGACAACTCTGTTTTTGATCTCTGCCTGGATTGGCCTTGCGCGCTACGGGACAGGTACCTTGCCCACCTACTTTGTACCTGCTATACATAAGTACAACACTTGCTTGATGTCAGCAACCTAGTATACACGTAGTAAAGCGTTCAGCGAGAGGTAAGGCAGGTACTACAGTACGTAAGGAAACAGGCTAACTTTCTCCACCCGAAGAGAAGTCGACCCCGTCAAACATGGAAAGCGGAGAGACAATAAACGAATAAGTAAAACTAAAGGAGTACTTGCTCGTCCCTAGTTCATCCAGGTACTGTGTACCCTGCTACCATGGCACTCGCGAGAGTTTGCAAAGACCGCACATACGGTTCCTGCAGCACCAGCATCAACAGATCCTCACGAGGATAGGAAGGTACCTCCCTACCGGTGTGTGTGTGTGTATGTGTGCGTGCCTGCCTCGTCCCATCATCAGTCTCCGATCTTGGGTTCCTCCTTCCACGCCCAAACACTACCTTACCTCACCACAGCAGCGCAGCAGCGCACACACACACACAATACATTCACCCCTCCCTACCTTAGCTAGAGTTCAGGTCGCGCCCTTTCCTTCCCTTCCCCTCCGCCAAAAAACCCACATTCTACCTTAGGTACTGTGAGTGCGTGCGTGCGTGTGCGTGTGTGTACCTTTCCCCATCACTAGAGGGAATCCGACCTGCCTCACTCTCTGTTCTTTTCCCACTACTTTTCCCTCCTCCTTTCCCACCTAACCCCCCTCCGCTCTTGTCCACATCGCTTCTTCTCTTTCTTCCTCCTTTCTTTAGAGTTGCACCTCTCTCTGCCCCTTCTGCTGCTGTCCATCTGTCTCGTCTGCTCTGCTCTGCGTTGCGCTGCGAGTTTTTTTTTGGCCTCCAAAACGAAGCATCCTTTCTAGCGGTTGTCTCGGTTGCTGCGAAAAAAAAAAAAGACACAAGTCGTGCTTCTTGCTGCTGCTTGTTTTCGCTGCCGTGTTTTTCGACCTCACGTCACCACTGACAGAGCGAAATCCCCACGGCCCTCACCACCTGCGGAAAAAAAAATCTCTGCGCGCAACTTCCTTGTCGCTTTTCCCTCCCACGTCGTTTAACCCCCTCCTAAATTCTTCCCTCAACACGAAAACATCCTTCGTAATTCTTCCCCCCTTCTCCCACCCTCACCCTCCTTACGAGTCGCACGACGGTTTTTCTTCCTGGTCACCCGGAAAAAGAGTCTTTTTCGTTGGCGCCCAAAAGTAAGTCATCAATATCCCCCTTTCTATTTGTCCTCTTCCACCTCCTCGTCGCCTCGTCGCAGTCGCAGTCATCACAGTCGCATATCCTGGGCTCGTGTCCGACCGCCCAGCCTTCGGCATCTTCGGCAATTCTCTGTCATGGACCCCGACGCCGCCGCCTACTTCGAATGGACGACCGGAACTATGGGTGGTGGTAGCGGTGGTAGCGGTCATCGGAGAAAAGATGGAATTGCGGTTCTGGGCGCATCGCGCAACCCCTCCATGCATCGTGGATCATCCCGGGTCATGGACGTCGATCTCCAACCAAATGCCGAAGCTATTCAGTCTCGATGTCTCCGGTACCAAATCGTCGCCATCGGCCGCTAGCTGAAGCGCAGCATGCCTTCATTCCTATCAGCACTCGACGACGACCACGCTTGGATCCCCGCACCCGTCGCATCCGCAAGCTTCGTCTTACCTCGCCTGCATCGCCGTCCCGTACAGCTCCTTTTAGTACCACGAAAGAGGCCAGTCGCAGGCAATATATCTGGGACTTGGGGCATGACATTGCGGCAATGATGTACCAACGCAAAACTACAATGCCTTGTCGGATCCTGTTCCATGCCGGAGAAGACTACCGAGGTTAGGGCAGCGCAGTGGATCAGACCGAAGTGGTACCCAGTGAAGCGGTATCAAACACCACTGCGTCGACGTGAGATGCGTGGCTCTAGTCATGTGGAAGCACCTGGGTCGAACAAGTCTCGCCTCTACTACGGATGTACATCCTAATTGGGGCGGGATGCGGCGGCTGGTTCACATGATGCTCGGTCCGTAGCGACTTTGTGACGACTATCATGATCGTTTTCTATGGTCACTCTGCTTCACACCATGACGGTCGCGGCTCCTATCCGAAGGAAGACCAGGATGCGATTAAATCGCCCCAGGAGCTGGTTATACGAGGATGGCTGCAAACATCACAACATCGAGCTCTGCCACTAGTTCGGCTGCCCGCAGCCACGCCCAACATCTAACCAGCTTTCCGGCCATAATCTTCGAACACATTCGACAATACGACTGCGACTACGACTGCGGCTTGAGGCGTGCCGGTGCACTGCATTATAAACCTGCGATACTGACAGCTCTCTTAGGTCCAATCATTTCGGATTCTTCCTTTGACCCTTTTCGGATCGGTGAAAGTTGACTTTGGCCACGGCGCAAATATTGGAGACCTAAAAGTCGAATTCGAAGCATCGCTCAGTTTCTCGAGTCGGCGGCTGTAGCATTTCTTGCACCAATACCCCGCGACATCTCCATCTTTCGTTCTTACGACGGGGCGTGCAGGCGTCAGAGAGAATCGACTTTTCCACCAGAGTGCTTTTCGGTGTCTCGGTTTTGTCTTTGAATACAGGATTTTCTGTTTCGATTTCCAAGACCAACAAATCTTATTTCAAGCTGGGACAGTTGAGTTCCGACTTTGTTTAAACAGTCCACGAATATTCGAACGGTATGTTAGCCTCCCTATGGTACAATGGCGAGCAATCTGACATGTTGCCAGTTTCAACCGTGAAAATGGACGGCATCAACCCTTACAACCCTGCCCAGGGCAACGGAGCCCCCCTGCCAACGCTAACGGCGACGGCTTCGGCACCCCCGTCTCTGGCGGCATGCCCTTCCCCGGCAACAATGGTTCCGGAGAGATCCCGGGCGGCGTGCAGGCCCCTATCCAGCAGGACGCGAATAAGAACACCCTCTGGTAAGTGACGGCGCAAGGCTTGGTGACTAAGGCCGATGGTCTGACGAATTGCAGGATGGGCGAGCTCGAGCCCTGGATGGACGAGAACTTCATCAAGGGAGTTTTCCTCACCGCCACTGGGGAGCCTGTCAACGTTAAGGTCATCCGTGACAAGACGTCTGGCAACGCCGGATACTGCTTCGTCGAGTTCACCTCCTCCGAGGCTGCTAGCAAGGCTCTGACCTTGAACGGCTCTCCCGTTCCTAACTCCAACCGTGCCTTCAAGCTCAACTGGGCTTCTGGCGGCGGCATCAACGACCGACGTGACGACCGTGGTCCCGAGTACTCGATCTTCGTCGGCGACCTCGGCCCGAGGTCAACGAATACGTTCTCGTGTCTCTCTTCCAGGCGCGATTCCCCTCTTGCAAGTCTGCTAAGATCATGACGGATGCCATGTCGGGGCAGTCGCGCGGCTACGGCTTCGTTCGCTTCACCGATGAGCAGGACCAACAGCGAGCCCTCGTTGAGATGCAGGGAGTCTACTGCGGCAACCGTCCCATGCGCATCTCCACTGCCACCCCTAAGAACCGGTGAGTTACCTAAGTCCTGGCACAGCACGTGCCCAACGACTAACACGAACAGCAGCAACCACGGCGGCCCGTACCAGCAGCACCACGGCAACCAGATGATGGCCCCCGGCCTGCCTCCTCACCAGCAGGGATTCTACGGCGTCCCCTCGCCTGCCCAGTACGGCGGCGCTTATGGAGCCCCCTACAACCCTCCTGGCCAGCAGATGAACCAGTTCACCGACCCCAACAACACCACCGTCTTCGTCGGTGGCTTGTCTGGCTACGTCACCGAGGACGAGCTCCGAAGCTTCTTCCAGGGCTTTGGCGAGATCACCTACGTCAAGATCCCTCCTGGCAAGGGCTGCGGTTTTGTTCAGTTCGTCCACCGTCACGCTGCTGAGATGGCCATCAACCAGATGCAGGGATATCCTATTGGAAACTCTCGTGTCCGTCTGAGCTGGGGCCGCAGCCAAAACAACTCTGGTGTTGGTACCCCCTACCGTCCTGCCCCTCCCCCGCCTCATTACTTTGCTCCCCCCGGCCCCGGCGCCTACGGACCTGCTCACTTCGGTGCTCCGGGTCCTCACGGCCCCCGGGACCCCAGGGCCCTCCTGGTGCCCCTCCTCAGGTAAGGTTTCCTGGGTAGTGGATCAAGAAAGCATATTGGCTAACACCCTCTGTAGTAGAGTGATGGTTGGACGGACCACATGGACGGCTTTTCCGCTCTCGCACTCGACATGAGGACCCGAAGGAGGTACTCATGAGCTCAAGCTCTCACGATTGTCTTAATGCTTACATATCGAAACTTCTCTCGTCGTTTTCGTTCGCCGCCGCCGCCTTGGGCCCTTTACGCTGCACGATGGATACCTGGGCGAATGACGCATATTTCTTTGGACTTGTTTGATCTTAGGCATACGGATAGCGGACACGATTGTGAGACGTCATGAGAACGACGATTGCATGCTTTGCGGCCTTAGTTATTCTCTCTGGACATCTGGGCTTGTCTTGGGCGTCGGCTTTCGGATGGTTCTCTCTACTTGGTTGCCCCTTCATTTGTCTACTTCCACACGGGACTCGCCCCAACAGAGATTTCCTAGCTTTTAGTTTGCGTGTCGCTGTCTTTTGTTTCTGACTTCGTGACCATTTTGCGTGTGAATCAAGCCTGTTCGTTCGCTTTGCTGGTTGGTTGGTGGTTGTTGGTCTTGAGTTCCGATACCCCTCTGTCGTTTACGTTTGCTTGTAGCCACGGCGCAGATTTCGTTCTGCGCCTCTCGTTTTTGTACAAAGTCTTCTGTGGGCTTGTGTATTTGTCCTCTGGGTGTGGATTGGACCGGCGCGGTCAGGCAGGTTGAGGTGAATGTGTTTCTAGATGTGTCCAAGTTGGGCTCGTGGGTGTTGGTCAGCAAAACGTACGACAAAAAGCCAAAGGTTCATGGGTATGGTTGGCGTGGGCTGGGGAAAACAGACTGAAGAATGCGCTTCTACAGTTAGGCGAACGGCGTTGGTCTATGGACGGAGAGGGGGATAAAACCATGGGCCGTGGTTCTGATGGTTGAATACAAAATGATCAGTTTTCTGGACGGACAACCGTTCGTATGCTCAGGCCGAAGTCGTGATGTCGTGAACTTGTGGCCTGGAGGAGGTTACTGGTTGAGATGGACTCTGGGGCCGGTGCCCACCCCCTTACTCGAATCTTGTCGGGTGTTTGAGAGAAGCTACCAAGGCTCAACGGAGCAAAGGACTGGCACTGCGAGATTTCCTCACCGAGGCCGGGACAGATTCGCGACTGGGGTCTTCTGCTTTGAGTTCGGCTGTCTATTTTTGGCTTCCTGCCGGACTCGTGGCGAGGAAATGTTTCTGTCTGAGGCATTGCGGCTTGCAACTCCGAGAGCGAAAGGGGAGAACACGACCAGTTGGACTCAAAACGCTCTTGTCGTCCACGATGCGGATCGCCAATCCCTAGTCTGTGCCGAATCACTGTTTTCTTTGGGATGTTTCCTTGGCGTCGCTGAATCTTTGGCTTCCGCAAGCACCGCTGCGAGGCGCAGTGGCTTCGTATCTTCTACGCCAGTGAACCCAACACGGCTTAAGCCATTTGACCATCCCGAGACATGTAGCCCATGAGGTGATTTGCCTGCTCACTGACGTATCTGGCGAGGGAAACACCGCCCCCGTGTTGGATGTCCAAGGTTCCCGCAAAACCCTTCGCGGCGGCAATGGCGATGTCAGCTTGCGGGTTGGCGATGAGAATGCCGCTCAGATGTCTCCGCGTCGACGACATGCAGGCTCTAAGTACGGTAGACCCACACGCTGAGGTCGACGAGAGAGTTGCCTCCTTCCAGCCCGGTGTAGGCCCCTCGATGGGGTAACTCTCGCCCAATGGTTACTCGGGAACAGCATCTTGGCTGAACATCTTTCTAGAGGACGACTCCTTGGTCTGAGTTTGGCACACACTGGTTGTTGCACCGGGTCGGCAATATTGGTTTCTTTCTCTGGGAGATAATATTCTGGCTCGCCGGGTCTGCCATCCTAAACCTGATAAGGTGCATGCTCACTGGGTGGCAGCCCTTGGACGCACTTTTCTCTGGATCCTAGAGACCTAAGCCGGAGGGTTCTAGGACTTGCAAATCATGATCTTTTGGGCTAAATCAGGGCTCTTCCCTGAGCACGTCGTATGGCTACATATTACAAAGCTGAGCATTGGGCTGCCTCTTGTCTGAATAATCAGGTGTCAATACCTGGTGTGGAACGGTATACCAGAAGATCCCCTTGAGGACTCTCTTACACGAAGATTCTCTAGTTGGGCCGTCGCCCTATGAGCCCCCTCTCGGTTGCATGTCAAGACATTCGAAAAAACATACTGATGAGGTGCACAAGCCCAAGAGGGAGACGCCGGTGGACAGAAGTGGGCGTAATTCAGCACAACCTGGCTGTAATTGAGCAATAAACAAGTTCCAAGTCGAGGTAACTGACAAAAAGAAATATTAACATGCAGAAGAAACGTGGAAAAAGTAAAAGTTGAAAGGGACGAGACTCGAACTCGCGCGGGTTGCCCCACCAGGAAACAGATGCTAAGCTGACCTTAACCTGGCGCCATAACCAACTCGGCCACCCTTCCAAATCGATGAGCCTTCGGGGAGAATAAAGCAATAAGTAGATACACAAAGCGACCCACCATCATCAAGTGCCGTATCCTACCCTGGCGGTGTCGGGAAACTATACCAGCAAACGGGATTCATATACGCCTGCTGTGCTGTGGCTTCTCTCCCGTATTTACTGGAGTCAATTGGAAACGGACTTTGATTTACCGCTGGGTAAACGGTTGCGCCAGCAACGATGAGTGCGTTCCAGTGTATTGATGCCTTCTGGTGCGACCCACGCTGACAGAAGACGAATTGCGAAAGGCTTGCTTTCGTGACAACTTGCTCGTCCCTCAAACTAAGATACGCTTCAGTGACCTTTTCCGTTAAATCTAATTATACCCTAGGGATGTTTTGTGTTTGTGAGAACAACTCATTGGTCGCGACACCCGGATCGAAGCCGCTGGAATGGTTTCTGTGTCCGAGAAGCTTCGCCGCACGGTCCAACAGCTCGACCAAGGGAAGCTTGGTCACGTATGCAGGACGTCATTGCACGCTAGAAGGGTCCCGAACTTGACGCCCGCGCTTCCCGTGGGATATCAAGGCCTTCAATGGTTGCCAATTTTCGAATGGGAGTAAGTACTTTTTCACATTATACTCAGTAAATGTCCTGAGAACGAGAAACGGCCACCCATCCCCAACACAATCTTAAGCTTGCAGCTACCCAAAATCGAAACGATCCACACACACGCCTTGTCGACATGTCTCGCGATTCATTGGCTGCCTTCCGCAAGTCGCCATCTTCCGACGACCTTGCCGCCATCGCCGAGAAGCACCTCGAGCATGATCTTCGAGACTCGGACCGCGACCTGCTCAAGAACGCCGCCAGCAAGGTGAGCAGGCACGCGGCGATTGGCTCCGCCGTGGGCCTTGGGCTCGGTTTCTTTCTCGCTTTCAGACTGAGGCGAGCACGTGCGGACATGTTTGCTGCGTTCCGGGCCACAGAGAAGCCAACACATGTGCAGTTTGCCAGCGGAAGATTAGGCGAGTCAACGTTTGGCTCATTGACCTAGGGTTGCCTGCTAACATGCTGCCAGAGCCCGTCCCTGATGTGACGGACAAGATGGCGCCAACAAAACTCGGCGACATCGCGGCGTACTCGCTGCTCGGATTGGGAAGTCTTTTCCTGGGTGGTGAGCTCGGATTCTTCTCCGGAACTGCTTCAGCGGCTCGAACCATCAGCAAGGACCCCGAAAGCCGCGCCAGGATCGAGAATGCGTTTAGAAGGTTCAGGGCTGAGGCTCTGAGGAAGGAGGCTGACCGACTGGACGGGGACGAAAAGATCCTTGACAAGATTTTTTGATAATCTCTCATGCCACAGGAAGAATTTCATCAAAAGCGTAATGATTGAAAAGCAGAGCTGTTTTGAGTACTCTGTCACATTTAGAGAAGGCGTATTCTGCTAGCAAGGCACCTACACGATGGTGGAAGTAAGCCACTACAATCATGATACTATTCACTGGGTTAGTCAAATTGCAGCTACTTTCAGAGTGTAAAGTCTTGATACCGTATCAGACGAGAAACCGAATGCGTAGCTTACATTATTCTGGTGGATTAACGAAACGCTCTGTGAGGTATGATCGACATCTTCACATGGATAAGAATTCGAACAACAAACAGCTACGGAATGAGGCCCGATTGCCTTGCAGGTTGTCAAGTCATTTGGCGTCAGCAATTGCAATTGATAGGGGCTGTGACTTACGACGCGATATAGGTCTGTAAGAGACACTATCGCTCGCGGACATGTTGCTACACACGTTATTTTGACTTAACTAGTTACAAATTACCACTTGATATTTATCGAATAAAAGACACAATTTCGGCGTCTTACAAAACAGCATCTGACGTACACACGATGTTCGGATTGGTCTATGCTGTGACGTTCACACCCTTCATGGAACCTTCAGCACGCCAGTCCTCTAGGAACTTGATATAAGCATTCATCCCATGCGGGAACGGCGCACCCTTGGCCAACTTCATCTGCTGTTCTGGAGGGGCCTTGTGGCCTTCGTTGTTCATGTAACTTGGCGTACAGACGCTCATGCTGGAGAACCAAGCTGCATACTGCATGATCAGTCCGGCGTAGCCCTCCTCGCCCTCGACAGTGGCCTCGATGACGACCTTGTCAGTGCTTCGGCCTCCTCGTTTCATCGCCTCGGCTACAATGTACGCGCAGTGCTGTGATAGAATGTCCTGCACAAAGGCAAAGTTAGATGTAGTGCCGATCTGCAGCGGGCCGGTGAGAAAGAGGTTCGGGAAGCCGTTGGTGAGTACGCCGTGGAGCGTTGATGGGCCCTTTCCAAACCACTTTTCGGACATTGAGGTTCCGTTGCGGCCCTTGATGGTCATGTTGGAACGGCCTGAGGGCTCAGCCATGTCTGCTCCAGGAGGCCTGTAGCCTGTGCTCAGCACGATGACGTCCAATGGGTAGTCCGTGCCGCCGGCGACGAGTGAGTTTTTAGTGACGTGGTCCACTCCTTTACCATTTGTATCCACGAGATGGACGTTGGGGAGGTTAAATGCTGGGAGGTAGTCGTCGTGGAACGTCGGCCGCTTGCACCAAGCAGGATACCACGGTTTAAGAGCCTCGGCGGTTGCCTTGTCTTTGACGATTCCGTCTACACGTCGCCGAATCCGCTCAGATCTTGGAGCGTCTAGAGCAAGCAGGCCGCCAATGTGACCAGGGATGTCTGTCAGGCCGAGCGGCTTGTCTTGAGGAGTGCCTATGAGGCCCTTGTATGCCTTTAACCCGGTCCAGCCATCCGCAACCAAGTTCTCTTCCGCCTCGCCGCCAGCGAGGAAGACGTTGAAGTTCTCGACGCGGCGCTTCTGCCAGCCTTTTCCGTTGGCGATCTTCTTCCACTCCTCTGGATCCGTAGGCCTCTGGCCTCTTTCGTCTACTGATGAAGGTGTTCGCTGGAAGACGTACAGTTCTTTTGCCCACCGGGCCAGCTGAGGGACGAGCTGGATAGCAGTAGCGCCCGTACCGATGATACCAACTCGCTTTCCTTCTAGTCCCATCAGCTGCACATGCTCCAGGTCCTCTGGGTTTCCTCCAGTGATGTCGTAATTCCATCGAGCAGTGTGGAACATATCACCCTCAAAGGCCTCGAGGTTCTTGGCCACCTTGGGGTGGTTAAGAACGCCATTCGCAAGGACGACAAACTGCGACCGCACCGTCATTGTGACGGGTGCCTCATTCGGGCCGCGACATTGCTCGATGACCACCATCCACCGCTTCGCGTCCTCGTTCCACTCGTAGCTCTTGATCTGGGAGCGAAAAACACCTCTGTCGGTCAGGCCCCACGTCTCCGCCATTCGGTTCGCGTGGGAAAGCAGCTCGTTACCGTAGGAGTACCTGTGCTTTGGCACGTACCCGGTTTCCTCAAGAAGCGGCATATAGGTGTAGCTCTCGACATCACACATGAGGCCGGGGTAACGGTTCCAGTACCATGTGCCACCGAAACCACCGGCGGCATCCACAAGACGGATGTCCTCGGCTCTGATACCGGCTTGGACGAAGCGTATGGCAAATAGCAGACCGCCGTAGCCGGCACCAAGCACAATGACCTTGACTTCGTCGCCGTCCTGGAGATTGGACTGTTGCGCGTTAAGCTTTTCGTGATCGACCCAAGGGTCTTCGGCGAGCTTGCTGAATTGCGCGTTCGATTCCATCTCAACGTATTGGGCATTGCCGTCGGACCGTTCGCGCTTCTCCTTCTCCTCGGTGTACTTCTTGTTCAGTGCCATGAAGTCCAGGGCGGCGGCCCCGGCGGCCGTCTCCGATGCGATGGGAGGAGCAGACATGATGGGCGTCGATGAAGAATACTCCGGTCCGAAAAGATTTGTAGTTGATAGGACCGTCTGGGGCTTCGGACGAGATGTGCAGATTCATGAGGGCAGCGCGTTGAGATTAAGATATATATGGGGGTTTCACGTTAAGCTAAGCTAACCCCAGTGGGCTCTCCTCTCCAGACTAGATCTCTACATCCCATTTGCTAGTGCTTGTGTCGTCTGATCTCCCTAAGGGACCGGTGCTCGTCTCCGCCAATAGCTTGCCGTCTGAGCCAGTCCCTGTCTGCTGTCATCGCGTCAAAATGTAACGATCTATGGGGCGATTGGGAAAAAAGACCGTTGTGTGCATGAAGTTTTGCAGACTAGTCCTGCGAGTCTTCAGATCGCCGTATGCGTATTCGTATTCGTTGTATGCTCATTGCAACGTAAATCTTTCGCTTCAACGAGAAAATGAGTCGTGCGGGAACTGGAGGAAAATCGCTCTCTGCCGGTGCGGAATGATCTTGAGATTGTCAGAAGTGAATGAGTTAGGGCCGGCTCATTGTACTTGGACAGCCGGTCATTCAATGTGGCTCTATGTGAAGATATTAGTATAATTATCTACAAACAGAAGGCAATCCTGCCTAGGTGCGTTTGGTTAGTGTTGTGGTAATTGAGGGAAACGGTGCTGCAGACCTCGTTTAGGTATCGTTAGCGGTAGGCAAGTGCATCATAAACCCTCGCTTTCCCGCTAGGCCAAGGCTTGCTGCAGGTCCTGACGTAGAGCATTTCTAGAATATGCAATGCGACTGGATGGCCGCTACGAAACCGAGACCGAGCTTGGCCTAACTTGCAACAGATGGGCGGGTGGCGGGCATGGGTAACCGCGGGAGCGACCGATGGACGTAGCACTACACCTTCACAAGTCAAACCCAATTCGCAACTAAGATGAACCGGAATTCAGCATAACCACAAACTAGTCTATATGCCAGCAACTCGCGAGCTAGCAACTTTCGAGAACAGTGCAGAGTTTGGCGGGTCCGGTACGGACGGAATCAAGGTTGTGTCAGGTAACGAACCCTTGCCTCGGTGGCCCTGCAGATATGGGACGGCGACGATTTCCGCATCACGTTTTAACACCCGGAGACTGTGCATGCAGAGTCGCGGGCATGGTGTTGAAGCGATGGGAAGTGGAAGGCTACTACTTGGGACCTGAAGCGTCGTAAGCTTCGGACAGCAAAGGCCCCAAATATGGCATGAGTTTTCGTCTTTATCAATGAATGGGGCAGAAGAGGGACCCCAAACCAGCTGAGCTGAGAGTCCACCAGTGACTGCGCCGCAGGTCGTCACCGCTGTTGGATTGCTCGTTGAAGCTTTTCTCCGATATCTCCTTGGACCTGCAGCTGGAGAACTAAACCGCAAATGTCATTTGGACGCAGATGGCGAGCCTACACTCGCCAATCCCACCAACGATAATGCCATCCACGCTCCACTACTTGTTACAGGTCACCCCACAAGTAACCCCTTGTCCAGCTCGATCCCCTAGTCCATGGACTGCCTTCAAATCCACTGTAACGCGGGCGGTGCAATGTCAAAGGGAACTTTTGAGCATTGTTCTCCGGCAAACAAGCAATCGCCAATGGGTCTTCGGAATCCTTGCCTGTCCGAGACGAGAAGATTACCAATACGTCAGAGAACTATATGAGCAGTTGAGGATCTCCTTTTCAAATCTTTCGTACACTTTACACTCCACAAGCCAAGTTCGATACAACACATTTACAAAATCGCCAACCACAATAACCATCATGTCCGCGGTCACTCTTCCTGACTATGACGATCTCCCACCAGTTGAAGGCATGCCCAAGGGCTGCGCGTGGGGTGTCTTTGACAAAGACGGAAAGAAGGACCTTTACGGGACATTGAACCTTCTTACGCCTGAGATCATCAGGGCGGCTGGTGCGGAAGTTCGCGATGGCGTCTCAATCTCTCTCAAGTACGTCATCCCTCAAGTCTCGAGAACAACCAGTTCGTACCTAGTTTGTGAGGCTTACCTTTCTGACATTACAACAGCTGGCCGTTGGACAGCCTGAACAAGCTCAACATTCCAGGACGCAAGCAGACAGCACACCATGTGCATTCCCTGCAAGCCGGCGGGCTAAGTCAAGGACTTGGTTGGGATGACGAGTTGGAGTTCAACACTCAGGGCAGCAGCCAATGGGACAGTCTTGTACACTGGCAGCACCAGGCGACGGGTCTTGCCTACAATGGCTTCAAACCAACCCAAGAGGAACTGTCTGCCACCTTCACGGCCGATAATAAGATGCCGACCATCGACCACTGGCACGAGCGAGGCGGAGTGGTGGGCCGAGGCGTTTTGATCGACTATAAGGCGTACACTGAGGCCAAGGGAATCGACTATCACCCCTTGGATGGCTATCCCATCACCATCGACGACATTGAGGCCGTGGCTGCGTACCAGGGCGTCGAATTCAAGCACGGCGACATCTTCCTCCTGAGGACGGGAGTCACCGCCATAATTGACAACCCGAGCCCGGCTGATTTTGAAAAGATGGCGCAGTCCAAGCTGTCAGGTGTGCTTGGTACGGAGGAGACGGCCAAGTGGTTTTGGAACAAGCATTTTGCTGCGGTCGCCGGTGACGCGAATGCGTTTGAGGCGTATCAGCCAGCGAATCCCAATGTAACCGAGGTGGACGCGCACAGTCTTGGTAAGTCTCTCGAGTCTAAGGAAAAAAAGAAGTTTGCAAATGGACTAGAAATCCTTTACCACTAACTATTGTCTTAGTCTTGCATCCCTACTTTTTGAGCCTTTTCGGCATGCCCATTGGTGAGCTGTGGGATCTGAGTCGTCTCTCGGCGTACTGCAAAATGACGGGTCGGTATTCCTTCCTGCTTACGTCTGCTCCGATGAATGTTTCTTGCCTGATTGGGTCTCCGCCAAACGCTCTGGCAATCTTTTAAGCCCGTTACTGAGCAAGGAGTGTATCTTTATGAGTAGAGCTAGGCCAGGCATGAGGTAATGTGTCGCGCGATGGAAACAACAGTTATGAGGAGCTGCTGGGGTAATTGGCCATCGAATTTGTGTCCCAGAAATAGGAGTTGATGATGTTGTCTGGGTTCACCTACCAGTGTTTGGAAAGCCGATATACAAGTCTGAGAGTTAACCTTGAACCTTCCGAGGTTTCTTTCTTGATCTTTTTGCTTCACTTAAATAAGCACAATCCTTAACAAGTTTGGGGTGTGATACACCTTCCCAAGTCAAAATTTAGAGCCCCTCTAACCGGATATATGGCAAATACTATGAATAAAATCTAGTAACTCGAGAAATCAAAGAACGTGAGACTCAGTTTGTTTATTGCATCTCTAATGTCTAGATTATCAAAGTTTGAAGTTTGGTACATGCTGCGACGGCCACACCTGCTGATCGATTATACGTAGGTCATGACAGCAGCAGTGCATTTGCGGCCCTGTTGTCACAAATCTTCTCAAAACATGGCTTCAGGACTCAGGGAGCACGGTGTAAGGACATGCTACGAAGCCCCCGAAGATTCAGAACTGAGTGCCTTCTGATGTTAGGACTCGAAGTAGACAGGCGTAAAATGTACTACAAGATGGGTTTACTGTGTGCATGATGGGATAGGAGACTCTCAAAGACCAGACACGCAACGTTTCCATAATTACGGTATGCACCTTGAAGTCCGATAAGACATGCACAGAAAATGACGGCGAAGCAATCATTATTATTAAAAGTCAAGTGGGTATCAATTTGCTGATGTTTCTAATCTCTAGTCCAACACCCAGAAGACGGGATGTATTAAATACTGAAACTCCGCATCTCCCTCAGATGCGGCGTCGTAGATGACACACAAAAATAATTAAGCTATAAGTGCTTTTCATTGCATCGCAGCAAAGACAAAGCCGGCAGCCGCGGCAGCAGCAACAGCCATGCCAGTCTCCCTGGGAGCAAGATTCTGGCTGGTTGCCGTCTTTTCTGCACCAGAAGCCTCAGCAGTGAGCGCTGCCAGCTTGCTAGTGCAGAAGCTGCCAGATTCCAGCAGGCTCTTAACCTCGGCGGAGACGAGAGGGATGTCGGTACACTCATGCCACACCTCCTTCATCTCAGACATGTGCGCGGTCTGCCATGATTCTATAGAGCTGGACCAAGAAGTATAGACGGCGCCAATAGAGCCAGTGACGGATATGGTTGCGCAGGGTCGATTGTAGAGTTGGCAATGGCTGCGGTGGCGGCCCACTTCTCGAGCTCAATAGGAGGTGTGGGAAGGGGGTCGGAACCGGTAACGGCTTCGGCGAAAGCAAGGATAGCGCTGGTACATTCGGGCGTCCCCCGGGCTTCGAGGACTTTGATGACCTTGGTCGGCTCGATTCTCTTGTGAATCTTAAGGCGAATGTCGTTGGCAGTGACGACGGTGGCGGCGACAGCGCCGAGGATAGCGGTAGCAACACGCATAATGACGGAGTGTCCTGTAAGATGCACCTGATGTTGAGAGAAAGGAGAGGCTTCGAGCTTTGATGGGAGTTTTTGATGTTTGGTTGATACTCTATGTAGCTGGAATCGAAAAACTCCCGAATGTTGACGTGCGGTGGCATCGCTACTTATGTATCGAAATCCGAAGCCTTTTTCTCTTCTATCGCTGTCTGGTGCCTAGATTGAACAAGAGATATCCTTGCCGGATGACTCCAGCAAGGAAATGAATTCTGGTCAGGTTGGACTGAACAGTTTCCTATCCGGGTTGGTTCAATGATACCCAGCAACGATATTCTGGCCAAGCTTCGTGCTGTGCCGTACGGCTGCCTGCGCTTAGCTCTTTAGCGCCGCCAATTCCGAGATGCAGGCCAATTGATAGGGCAATTGGCCTTAGCCGAACCCCGTTGAGAATTTCAGTCTGGCCAGCGCCCACTTCGTTACCGACCTTTTTGCTATGCCCCTGACTATCGGGGCGGATATCACGGCGGAACGCACTGTTGGTTGACCGCTCATGGGATGCACGAGCCATATGTAGTAACCCCAAATGTCGAAGATGCTGCATAGCCGGGCATGGTGAGCTGCCAGACTCTGTCAGCCTCAATTTGTTGCGGCATCCTCGTGATTGACTCGTTTATGCACAAGTCCCAATTTGGTCCAACCACGTCACCATACAGAAGTGAGAGGCCGATCCATTTGGCCTCAAATTGGTCCGTCAAGTGCAGAAGCGAAGGTGGAGTTTTGCCGTGAGTGCCCCTGGAGCTAGCGGTCGCTCATTGACAAGGGTTCAATCCTCCGTACGGAACCTAGCATTATGAAAATAACTCAACCACCCTGCTTCCCACGCAACCCCGCATACCACGCAGCCCAACAACGCGTCACCATAAAACCTACTCCTCTTTTCTAACTATCACAACATCTTCTATTCTACCCCAAACAACGCCATTTTTTGAGGATATCTTTTTTACTATAAGATGAAGCAGTATAGTGAACATGAGCTGCAGCGGGCACTTTGGGATATTGCTGACGGGCTTAGTATCCGCGGGGCAGGTCGCAAATGGGGCATCCCAGAGGCGACTGTACGACAACGTCTCCATGGTACCCAGTCTAGAAATACTGCCTTTGGTAGACTGCAGCGGTTATCTCAGAACCAGGAAGGTCTACTTGCTGAGTGGATATCTAAGCAGGCTGCCCTAGGCTCTGCGTTTTGCCATCAGCAAGTCAAAGGGCTGGCTGAGCGCATGCTGGGCGATGGGCAGCGACCACTTGGGAGGAAGTGGATGCAGCGATTTCTTCGCAGAAACCCATCTATCAGAACCCAGCGATGCAGGGCAATTGACGCTAGGCGAATTAATGGGGCAACTGCTGACATTATCCAGGAATGGTTTCATCGCCTTGATCTGCCAGCAATCCTGCCCATCAAGCCAGCTAATAGATGGAACATGGATGAGACTGGTATCCTCGAGGGCAAAGGAAGCAATGGGCTAGTACTAGGATCGTCAGAGACCAAGTATATCCAGAAAAAACAGCCTGGATCGCGGGCATGGGTATCTCTGATCGAGTGCGTCTCTGCCAGAGGACGCGCACTTCCGCCTCTTGTTATGTATAAGGGCAAGTCAGTCCAGCAACAGTGGTTTCCTCTAGATCTTCAACCCTATGCTAGCTGGAAATTCACAGCAACAGAGAACGGCTGGACAACTGATCAGAATGCCCTAGAATGGCTAGAAAAGGTCTTTATCCCTCAGACTGTCCCAGAGGACCCTTCAGATACTAGACTACTAGTTCTAGACGCCCATCATAGCCATACAACAACAGACTTTCTGTGGCGATGCTTCCGGAACCACATACACCTCCTGTTTCTGCCGCCGCACACATCACACGTCCTCCAGCCTCTAGATCAGTCAGTATTCCGACCTCTTAAGGCAGCCTATAGGAAGTATCTAGGGTACCTAGATATACAAAGCGATTCAACTGTAACAGGCAAGAGGAACTTTATAGACTGTTATAGAAGGGCACGTCTAGACGCCTTGACTATCCAGGTTATTAAAAGCGGCTGGAAACACACTGGGTTATGGCCAGTTGATGTAGCGCAACCTCTATCTAGCCCTTTCGTGTCTAAGGCATCAGCCAGCCAGCCAGCCAGACAGCTAGACGGCCAGACAGCTGGGCAGTCAGGAAGTCAGCAGTGGGATGGAGCTGTATCTATAGTCCCATGGTCAACCCCGCGTAAGTCTGCTGATCTTCAGCGTCAGCTGCACCTATTCAACCAGCTTACGCAAGATACCCGAGAAATCTACACCCAACGCCACCTATTTAGAAAGGTCCAAAAAGGCTGGGACCAACAGGCCTATAGACTGACAGTCCTAGAGCGTCAGGCCCAGGCATTCCAGGCCCAGACGGATAGTCAGCAACAAGGCAGGAGAAAAAGGGTCCAGACGGACCCTAACACGACGTTCGCTAATATCGAGGATATCCGACGGGCGCAAATTGCTGCTGGCGAAGCAGAGAGTAGCACAAGTGAATCCAGTGGATCTGAATTATCTAGTGAAGCAGAAAGTTGCATCTGGGTAGGTGGTAGGGATGAGGAATAATGGATGTTGTTGATGGGTATGGTGATATTGATGGGGGTTTGGGGCTGCGTGGTATGCGGGGTTGCGTGGGAAGCAGGGTGGTTGAGTTATACGCGCTGCCACACCACCACGCATCGAGACCGACTGAATGAAAGATGGCGTTACTGCATGATAATTGAAACAGGTTCTTCCTCGAGGGCAAAAACTCGATTCAATGCCAGCAAATGCACGGTTTCGAACATCAAAATCATCGCCCGGTGGTCGGATCACACTGTGTGGATTTGAGGGCTGGCCATTGAGATAATCTTTTTGTTCATAAGCAGCTAGGGCATATCATAATTGCCTTTTCTACATAGTGAAACCGTGCAATATAGGTTCAGTTCTTAGATATTCCATCTCCTGGATCGTTACAGTGTTTGGCAAAACGTTTTAGCGGTTGGACCCGATGACAACTTCAACAATTCTGTTAAAGCTCATGCCAATTGTCAGTTGAGTGTAGGTACGATTTGCTGTTGAGTCTAAGAGAGTCTTTGATTTCGAACCATTAATGTATGCTTCGTTGATACAACCAAGACACCGAGCCGCGACGATTCCTGGGAAACCGGGTATAAGTCCTAGCTCCGCTTCTTAACCTACTCCAAAAGCCCTAGACTTGTCGAATTCGAAGTTTGTACCTGAGCAGAAGAAGCGCACAGCGTCGTTAAGCATGACCCCCCAAGGTTGAAAGAGCGAAAATGAGACTTGTGAGGTTTTAATTGCTTAGAACCAGTTACGAGCAGTATCGCGTTAATTCCCTTTCCTTAAACCCCCAAGTTAACTAGTAGTACTTGGCTCGCATTGTCCTCATAAAGCTGTTGACCTTATGCCTAAGTCACCGACTTGACCTGATTACCTCTTGTAACGTATAAATCAACCACTGTACCACCATTACAAAAGACGCCTGCCGCTTTACCAACTTTAGTCCATAACGGAACTTCGATCAACATTGACTAGCACCTTGGTACAGCTACCCCTAGTCGGTATTTGGCGCTCTAATGAGCTATTCGGCAGCTAAGTAACAGTTTTCGGCATAGTATGGGTTCTGTAGGCTTCGGAGTTCCCATCGATCAACAAAGCGAGAGAGCATGGGCAATGCGTCTTCGAAGACTGGTAACCCCCCCAAAAAAAGGCTAGCGTGAAGCACAGCGTTGTTCGCTTCAGGATGAAGAGGACTTGGCGACCAGGCCACACGGGAATGAATCCAAAAGTTCATTTTAGGAGACCTTTAGCCCTCTTTGACCTACTAATCAACACCTGGGTAGAGTCCTGGTATCTAATACCTCCCATACAATCATCACTTCAACTCTTTCAAGATAGCCTTTACAGCAATAACCCTGCCGCCGCCCTCTGCCTTGCAAGCGTCCGCCAAGTCAGCCGCCTTCTTTCCGAAGCTCTCGGCCCTTTTGCCCAACACAGCCTGCTTTAAAATTGGGGCGAGTCCCTTGGCGGCGCGCTTTGGAGCATGGTTTTTACTGCCACGTTTTCCAATCACCAGGTACTCTACTCTCGTTGCGAAATCGTGGGTATCGAACCAAACGCTGAGAACAACTTGAGGGACACCAGCACTGTTTGAGTGTTAGTCTTTGTACATCCTCACAATGACGCTTGGAGTAGATTAGTATGGGCCACCGTACCTGATAGCTTCGAAATACGAGTTGGCCCCTTTGTGGTTTATAGAACAAACGATATTTCCAGACTCAAGGAAAATCATTGGCTCGGCCTCTAGCCAGTTAGAGATTCGTACGTTTTCCTCCCACTCTGAACCGATGAATTTTAGCACAGCCGAAAACCCTTCGCCTGAGTATTCCCCACGCTTCTTGAGCTTCCACAGAACCCACAACTCCTGACCATTCTTCTTGGCAGCATCCAACGGAGCCTTCAGTACACTAACCAGATCCCTTGCGTCGGCTTCTTCGTATATTTCATGGGTGCCCAGGTTGATGTAAACTGTCGGAGGCTTGGCAATCTGAACGGCCATGCCAAGGTCAACCTCCTTCAGAGGCTTCGCGGGAAGGACAATAGGGCCGCAGGATGCGAGATGGTCCGATACAACAGAGAATGGGAAATCGACTGCCGAGCTACTGGAGAAAATGATTTTGAACCCTTCAGGGAACAAGATAGCAACGCGGCCCCAGCCAGAGTATTCTGTTCCGATCTTTTCGTAGATGCATTTTGCGTGGTTGATCTAATAGGTGTTGGTGGCATTTTTGGTGTATTGATGAAGTTGGTAGATAGCTGAAGGGTTGAGATACCATGGGATATGGTACGGGATCGTTGATTGGGGGCTAGAATACTGCGATTAGCTTGCATACTCATGTCATTTTCGAGCAGCGAGAAGTGGAGGGGACGCATACGGCGGGTGCTTCCAGAAGGCCTCATATCAGGGCTTGGTAATCAAGATGAAGTCTTTGTAAGTGTTCGGAGACAGCACATGCCAATTCGGCTTCAGCTTCCATAGCACGGTGATGGCGGGTGTGAACAGATTATTCGCAAGAACGAGGTTGGCGTTGACTTCTGTTACAATCTTCTCCGTCTGTTGAACTGGGTCGACGTACTCCTCCGATGTCCACGGGGTCGTGATGCGTGGCATGATGAGCGCGGCTTCCTCTGCGTTCCACATGGTTGGGTGTATACTGCAAATCTTCTCTAAGCGGTGCTCCGGACGGCCGAAGAGTGCCTCCTTCCAGGTTGCGCCCTAAAGCTTATGGAACGTGGCGCCCGGAACAGCATTAACAACGCCCTTCTCGAGGGGCGCAGAAGAGGCAATGTGTAGATCGAGAGTGGCATCTTGCTTCAGGAGCTCCTGGCTGACAACTAAATGGACGTTGGCCTGGCCAGGCTCCGAGTTGGTGATTAGGAGTATCCGTTTGTTTCCTGCCATGGTCTCGAATTTGAGTTTATCAGGCTCCTAAAAGAGGGAATGAACAGCATTATGGTGACTTCTATCTGCGGCGCAGCAGTTTTTACAGCTTTATAGTTTTGTGTGCCTCGTTGGAACCAGCTCCTTGGTGTCAGATCGATGCTAAGACGGGCAGGTAGTCTGGTTCAGTCACAGTATGCCAAAAATAACCGTGGGCTGTGTGCAACCAGACAATCACACAGTGAAATCGCTGTCATGTTTTTTGCGAAACTTGTGCCGCTGGCTGTGGATCGTTACCTCAGTAGGCAAGGTCATGACTTCCACGGCAAAATAGCCAAAAGAAGCTCATCAGTTAGTGTGAGATGCGGTAGAAAACGTGAGCAGTCTGGCGTGTGTCGATACGTAAGTTCCCATGCCATGCCTGAACTGGTCCGTCTCAGCTAGCATGCGCCAGAGCGCAGGAAAAGTGCACCCTTGAAGATACGATGGGCGCCTCTGGGCAGAGAATGGGTGGATGCAGGTGAACACAGGTAAGAGAATAAGGTAATTCCAAGCGCGATGTGTGTCCATCTGATAAATCGAGGCTCCCTACCAAGGAACTGCAAAGATCAAGAGGCCCATTGGAAAGTTACATCGATCGTAAGATACGAAGGTTCGCATTACACGGATCAGAACTGAGTGGCGATGCGGCTGACGAATGATTGCATCCGGGTTACGAGATAGAGTCAGAGCCCTTGACTATCCCCTATACATCGGAGCGGGTGATGTTTGGCGAAGGTTATTTTAGCTGCACTCAAGCCGTTGAGCTGCGATAAACATTCTTATCACCTAGGTTCTGCCCTTTTGAACCCTCTTCCAAGAATATTAGGTCCACCAGAAATGCTCCAAGACTCGAACTCGAATTTTTCCACTTCTTGACTCCGTCCACCTCGATGGTTGGCGACCGGTTTCGAGACGAAGTAGGTTGGGATAAAGCTAAGATATTGCGCCGTGGACCGTTGAGGGAAAGCAGTGGCTCAGTCGGATTCGTCTGTGTACACGTAGTTGTCAATTTGTGCTGGGACTTGAGAGGAAACTTCTCCGGAGCAACGGTGCATTCATTCCGTGTGTCTTCTTGGTCGGCTCGGCTTAGGAGTGGAGTCAATGCGAAGATCTTTAGTAAAATGTTGGGGCGCCCAAAAAAAGGCAAGGTAAGCTGAGAACCCACCAAAGACTTACAACAAACATGACAGAAAGTCAAAAGTGTGAATCCATGCTACAGCTAAGCTGAGAACGGCGGCAATGCACCACAAGCTTCAGTCTGGGCCGACTTTGGCTGCTTGGTTACTTGAAACCCTTTCCACTCAGTCAAGGGAGGTCGAATTAATCAAAGAGGGTATGGGGGGCAGAGGGATTCAAGTAATCATGACAAAAGGCATTAAGCTCTCCAACACACTCCCAGCTCAATTTTTAAACTACGTACTAGTACAACAGACTTCTACCGCCATCTTGACTATCGTTCCTACGGTTGAGGGACCGGTCCCTCCGTGCCTCGGGAGCTATTCCCATCTGAGCAACGAGGGTTAAGAATCTCGCATGGGTCCACCCGACTCAACCCACTGGGTGCAAATTGGCCTAGCTAGCGACATTGCTAGCGTCATATCTAATCAATCAGATCATCTTATCTGATCACACCCTTCACTGCATGCCACATCATGACTGGCCACATCACCCCCTTGCCCTGTCCAGGGGGGTCTCCATTGCTCCATGGCTCTAGTGCAAAATTCTTCCTCCGTCCAGAGGACACCCTGATCGTCACCGAGCTGATCTGTACGCGCCTCTTTATGGTCGTAAACACGCGCAAGCCAAGCCCCGGAATCGGCCACTACCCCCATCTCGCATGTGCCCTTAACAGCGCAAGCCGTTTGATTTTTAGCTTCCTTACGCGAGAGGGGGCGTAGAATACTGCAGCAACTGTCTGTTTCCGTAGTCACCGAGGCAAAAAGAGGCTTGGCACAACTTGCTTGTCTTGTCTTTTCGTTCTCTCAAAAAGTGTTATCGAACTTCTTCCCACCCCCAAACTTTCTTATTGCCCCCCTCGTTCACCGCTGACGCATCTTTCTACTGGAATCGATCGACCAGGACCAAGCAAAAGGATTCGAGTAAGGGTGCGCGTCACACCCCGAGGTCCCTTAGCTTGGAACCTTGATCTGATCTGACGGCCAGTGACGACCCAAGGTAACAAGATGGCGGCACTTGAGAAGCAAGAGTCTGAGAAGGCAGCCCCTCTAGCGGCCGAGGAACCCAAGAAGGAAGAAGAGGTGAAGGAAGAGTCCAAGGGCATGCCGGTTAGTCTTTCCCAACCGCTGTACCTGGGCTGTGCTACACTGGATGCAAGCGCTTGTGACTGTGCCGGGCCGTCCCGCATGCTTCTGGAAAACACCAAAGATATCAGCGGGCGCCATCGCGACAGGCTCTCGCACCACAATGCCATCCAGTGCGGAGCGCCATTACCTCAAACTCATCTACTGGCTACTAACACTTTTCATTTCAGTTTACCAAGCAGTTCTTCATCTACTTCCGTCTGCTTTTCGCCGCCAATCCGACATGGTTCGACTACCTTCTCATCATCTTTGGCACCATCACGGCCATCGGTGCCGGTGTGCCATTCCCTCTCATGGGTATCATCTTCGGCCAGCTAGTTGATGACATGAACGATGCCACCTGCGCTGCCGACGGAATTACAAACGTCGACGCGTTCGCGTACGAGTCCGCCATTAACCAAAAAGTTATACAAACGGTCTACGTTGGTGCCATCGCACTCGTCCTCATTTACAGCTACATCCTCTCTTGGAGCATCATCAGCCAGCGTCTCGCCCAGCGTCTGCGCACGCAATACGTGTCTGCTTTATTGCGTCAGCCGCCCTCCTACTTCGACAAGCGCGCTGCCGCTGGTGAGGTCTCTAGTCGACTCCACGGCGACATTACGGCTATTCAATCCGGCACCTCCGAGAAGGTGGGCATCGTCATCTGTAGCTTGAGCTTCTTCGTAACTGTCTTCATTATCGCGTTCACGAAGCAGCCCAAGCTTGCCGGCATGCTTGTTTCAATGTTTCCGGCTTTCATGCTCTCCTCCTTCGTCGGCGGTGGCTACATCACGAGAAACGCCGGCCGCATGAGTGAAGCAATTGGAAAGGCTTCTTCCATTGCCTCCGAAGCCCTGTCTCACATTTCTGTTGTGCAGGCTTTCGGTGCTGGCCCCCGCCTTGAGGCTAAGTTTGCCGACCACATGATCACTGCTCGCAAGGCTGGTATGAAGAAAGCTGCTGCCGCCGCTGTCCAAGCCGGTCTTCTCTATTTCATTGCGTACGCTGGAAACGCTCTTGCTTTCTGGCAGGGCAGTATCAGAATTGCCGACTCGATGGCTGGACGTGGGGATGGTGCAACCGTTGGTGAGATTTATGCAGTTGTTTACCTGCTCGTTGATGGTAAGTTTTTCTTGATACTCCCATCAAGTTGCGTGATAGTTCCAACGACAATAGCTAACACTGCACGTGCACCTTAGCTTGCATTATGCTTGGTTCTATCGCCCCTATTCTGCCCCTTCTCGGAGGTGCCTCGGCCGCATACCAACGCCTGTGGGAGGACATCGAGGCTCCCTCGGAGATTGATGGCACCTCCGAGGAGGGCAAGGTTCTGCCTCTGGATGATCCTAAGGGAATTGTGCTCCGCAACGTTACTTTTGAGTACCCAGCGAGACCCGGTCAGCCCGTCCTACGTAACGTCAACGTCGAGTTCCCAGCTGGCAAGTACACTGCTGTCATCGGTCTCTCGGGCAGTGGAAAATCCACCATTGCCGCCCTCCTCGCCCGTCTCCAAGACCCGAATCAGGGAGAGATTCTCCTCGACGGCCACGATATCCGTGAGCTCAACGTTCGCAGCCTTCGAAGCTTCATCAGCTTCGTGCAGCAGGAACCCTCTCTTCTCGACCGATCAATTCTTGAGAACATTGCTCTTGGCCTCATCAACTCTCCAAAGCCCGAACACCAGCGCTTGAGGCCCTATCTCAGCGGTGGCCAGCTGGCGGAGCTTGCATCCAAGGGCAAGGACGCTCTGTCATCGGTCAACAGTTACGGCCCCGAGATTCAAGAAATTGTCGACCTCGTCCGCCATGCGGCCGAGCAGGCGGATGCTGCCACCTTCATCAACCGCCTCGACGACGGCTATGGCACCTCAGCCGGTCCTAGTGGTACTCTCGTCAGTGGTGGCCAGCGTCAGCGAATCGCTCTTGCCCGAGCTCTGATCCGTGACCCCAAGATCCTGGTACTGGACGAAGCAACTTCCGCCCTTGACTCTGCTAGTGAGAAGCGCATCCAGCGTGCTGTCGAGCAGGCCGCCACTGAGAACCGCACCATCGTCTCCATCGCTCATCGGCTGTCCACGATCCGCAACGCAGACAACATCGTCGTTATGGAGGCCGGTCAGGTTGTCGAGCAAGGTACATATACAGACTTGATGTCGCGCGAGGACGGCGCTTTTGCCCGTATGGCCAGGCTCCAAACTCTGGGTACTGCTGATCGTGCACCTGATGCTGTCTCCGCTTCTGGTGACTCCCTCGATGCCTCTACCCTCAAGGAAGACCAAGCTATCAACGAGAAGACCAACGACCCCGATCAGCATTTTGCTACCAAGAGCCTGAAGCAGACCAAATCCGGTGACAAGGAAAGCAACGAGGAAAAGAAGAAGTCCGAGATCGCCGGTCTGGATGAGGAGAAGCCTTACAGCACTGTATTCAAGGGTCTTGTCCGCCTTATTAGACCCTCTTTGGCATGGTTGATTATTGCCATGATTGCTGCCACCCTCGTGGGCGGTACGTTCACCGGCTCCGGTCTCATCTTCGGTTTCACCGTTGGCGCCCTCAACCCATGTGCCAGCACCATCGAACACATTCTTTCCATGGGTCGTTTCTTTTCCGGCCTTCTGTTTGGTCTTGCCTGTATCGAACTTTTCGCCAACTTCTTCGCCTGGTCCTGTTTCGGTGTTGTGGCTGAAAAGCTCCTCTACTCTGTGCGCGTCTTGTCTTTCCGCTCCCTGCTCGACCAGGACGTTCAGTGGCATCAATCAGACGGCCGTACCGCCTCCGGCCTGCTTACCATTATCACCAAAGATAGTGCTGCCATTGGTGGCTTCAGCGGTTCTACTATCGGTACTGTGTTCGCCATCTGCGTGAACGTCCTCGTTGCTGTGATTTTGTCTCACATCATCGCCTGGAAGATCGCACTCGTCTGCTTGGTCACTATTCCCCTGCTTTTAGGCTCTGGTTTCATGCAGCTGCGCATGCTGGCTCGCTACGAAGAGCGTCACTCGGCTGCATTCTCGACTGCCACTTCCGTGGCCACTGAGGCCGTACAGTCGATCAAGACCGTTGCAGCCCTCTCTCTCGAGAGCCAGGTCATGGACAACTATGCTCGCCTCCTCGCTCCGCCTCAGAAACAGATGGTTCGCGCGTCGGCTTCTACCAACATCTGGTTGGCCATCTCTAACGTCACCGGCACTTTTGTCAACGCTCTAGCCTACTGGTGGGGTACACAGCTCATTATGAGGGGCGAATACACCCAGACTCAGTTCCTGATCATCTTGGTGGCAATGCTTATCAGCGCCCAGCTGTGGGGTACCATGTTCTCCCTCGCCCCCGAGTTCTCGCGTGCTCGTTCCGCCTTGTCCCGCATCATGTCCGTCATCAACCTCGGCAAGAACGATGATCTTAGCAAGACTGGCACTCAACCCAAGCAGATTGCCGGAGACTCCAAGGCAGAAGAGGACGTTGAGGCTACCGGAGAAGTCAAAGCAAAAAGACCTAACGCCGGCGGTGTCAAAGTAACCTTCAAAAACGTCTCCTTCGCTTACCCCAGCCGCCGCGACGTCAATATCCTCGATAATGTTTCTTTCACCCTCCAGCCTGGTCAGTTCTGCGGTTTGGTTGGTCCTTCTGGAGCTGGAAAGTCCACCATTATGAATCTTGTTCAGCGTCTCTACTTTCCCTCCCATGGCCAGGTTCTTATCGATGGTTACGATATTTCCAACCTCCCCGACTCTTTCAGAGATACCGTTGCTATTGTTCCCCAGGACCCGACCCTCTTTGACGGCAGCGTTCGCTTTAACGTCGGTCTCGGCTCGGCACCCGACACTGAGGCTACTCAGGCCGAGATCGAGGAGGCTTGCAAACTGGCCAATATCCACGACGTGATCATGGCTCTACCTGAAGGATACGACACCGAATGTGGTCCTTCTGCGTCCCGTCTGTCTGGCGGTCAGAGACAACGTTTAGCTATTGCCCGTGCCCTCGTCCGCAAGCCGCGCCTGTTGCTTCTAGACGAAAGTACGAGCGCCTTGGATGCCGCGAGTGAAGCAGCCCTCCAAGAGGGTCTCGAGCGTGCATCCCGTGGTACAACTGTATTGGCGATTACCCATCGCTTGCACACCGTCCACAAGGCCAACGTGATTTTGCTGGTCGAGGGTGGACAGATTGCCGACAGCGGAACGCACCAGGAGCTTATGGAAAGAAGGGAGAGCTACAGAATCAACGCCATGCAGCAAATGCTGCAATAAAAAGGCCGTTGAGTGATTTAGGGGCTTGGATCGTGATAAAAGGAGTAAAATCAAGTTGCGCGGGTGACCGCATTGGCTCTGGAAACGGGGGACTGTCAAATTTGATAAAATCTGTACAACTAAACAATACCTTAACAGCGTTGTTTCGTTCAATACATTTAGCGCACAATAGATATTCGCGGCCTCGCCATATATTTTGGGTTACGAGACCGTATTCATATCTTCGAGCAGTCACAATAGGCTGACCCATCCAACTTTCACCAGCTGTGACAGAGGATAGCAGCAACAAAGACTTATAATGTTCTAGCGGATGTGTTTTTTCAGGTATAAAATGGTAGAACATCAAGTTCAGTCTCGCAAACTCATGCTGTGTGGACAAGTGTCTCTTGTTCGAATTTTCTCCAGTAGCTTAGAATTCCTATCAGCTCTTTGAAGTACTCTTCGTGCCACGAGGTTAGACTTTAGCAGCTCCAACTCCGGCGTTGTGTGCTTATGATCAATTTGATCAGCGCCGTAGACATCAGTGACGCCGAAGACACTTACTTGTGACCAAACTCAATTTGCATAAGCTCCAGCTGTTTCTATTAGAGGTTTAAACACGTAAATGCAAGTGGAATAGCAGAACGAATGGTGAATACAGCGTAACTCATGTTCAAGATAACCGCCAAATAAGTCCATCCATGGCTGACATAACGATTATGAGTAAACCGACTATTGGATATCGAGTCGGTAAAGGGGTGAACCAATGGCCTGAGAATTGTATTTGCAACAAGCTGGGTCGCGTGCCTTGGTCTCTATCATTTTCGTTTTTGCGACAGCTTCTCGCTCATTTAACTTACAGTGCCAATGTAAAATTCACGGAGACACTTGCAGATGTGTTACAGTGAGGTTCATGTGGAGCCAGTCGACGGGCTTTGTCTTGTGGTGGAATTCCGACCATGACTGGCCCCTGAGCCAGATTTATGGGAAAATCCCATGCCTGTGTGAAGGGGTTTTGAGACCAAAGTCGGGATCTTCAATAAACGATGAGAATCAAACAGATGCTTACATCTGAGCCTATCAAGGAAACCCTTACGGAGGCAATCTTTGTCTAACACACTTCACTCGTCTAACGTTCCTGGCAACCCATGGGTGATCATTTCAAATCTCTAAAAGAAAAAAACAAAACCTTCAACGACAATATCTAGTAACAGTCAGCAGGATGCCCCGTTTAATCACAAAGAAAACACTGGCTATAGTAGGCACCGCTCTCAGGGCAGTTGTAACTTTTAGGTCAAAGAAAAAGAAAAGCAGCGAGATCGTTGTTTCATAGAACACAAATACACCTTCGTTCTTTCAGACTGTAGAATAGGTGATGAAATATTGACTAGTTTCCCGGGGTGTGTAGTAGTCGCTCCATGACTGCCAATGAGTCGGAAAGTTGCGCCCCAAAAGGAGGTCGAGCAGCGTCACACCGTTCTTTGAGCGACGCTGCCTTGTGTGCTACGAAATCGGTGACTGTATACATTAGATCATAACGCCCAGTGAATAAGCCCATAGACATGGTTATGTTTACTCAGTCGTTAGCGTTTTTTTGCTTGTCAGGCTCCATGCAAACTACTGTTGAATATTATCTATTACTGGATGGCTTGTTTTACGCAATAGTTACAAGTAGAGTATTATTTCCCGGACGATGGCCAACGTTGCTGTATTGTACAGTTGATGATAATCGTCGCGGGAAAACTCCATTGATGGATCTTCGTGTTGAATTAAAAACTAATTGCTTCATGTCGCGCTGACGTTCATGTCTCGTTCAAGCAGTAATTGGCCAGCAGTACTCCGTGCTTTGCTAGGCTACGTAATGTTCGATTTCGAGTTGCAAAGATCGACTTCGGGAACAAACCCCTAGCAGTATGACATCAACATGACGAGCACATCCAGAACTGCGAAAAATCGCAGCACTTTGAAAAAAGATAGAAAAATCGCATCAAGTCCTTGATGAACAATTGGCAAGGGAGTTAACTTGACTTCACTTCTCAGGGCGACTTTTCAGGGCGTGAATAGATTGTAGGAAGCGGACCGTTCCTTGCTGCTCCACTCGCACACACACGTATGGAGTCCGTACTAGGTATGTTGAGGCTGTGTCTGAATAGACCTAAGGCGAAGCGGGAGCGCAAAAAAGCTTAAACATTATTCATTCAGAATGCAAATCTCAGTCCCTGGTGCATATCCCGTATTCGCACACAAATCCTCCATTATCTCCTTGGTGATAAGTCCACACCGTGGGCACACCACTCGGCACTTGCCAAGCCACACCAACATCGAAACGCAAAGCGGCCGCCTTGACCTCTTGGATCCCACCATGCCACACTCTGCGTTGTTAGCATTTGCGGTTTACCACACCATACAAACCTTTCAGCCACATGAGCCCTACTCAGACGGCATATGATCTGTCGAACGTGCCCGGTAACGTGGTTTAATTGGAGCCACTCCCCAGGAGATTGCCTTGAGGAAACGCCGGGAGTAAGCCGGTAAAAGAACAAAAAATCCAACCA